>NC_053039.3:531420992-532045992 GCF_002575655.3 Aegilops tauschii subsp. strangulata
AGTGCGCCATTAGTAAGCCAGAGACATGGTTAAATATGGCCCCCTGGGAGGCATTCTAATGGCGCACCATAGGGTGTACTAATGGCGCACTACATGGTGCGCCATTAGTATCTGGTATACTAATGGCGCACCTGTGATGCGCCATTAGTAATAAAATCTAATGGTGTGGTGCTAGTGGCGCACCTGTAGTGCGCCATTAGTAGGCAAAACAGGTGCGCCACTAGCAACCCTTTTCCTAGTAGTGCTAGAAAAGGATCCCAAGCCCGGATAAAGGAGGAGGGTTGTGATAGGCTTGGCGAGCCAACGTAAAAACTAGCCAGTCCCATAGGTATGAAACCCATTTGAGCGAGAGTAGTACTAGGATGGGTGACCTCCTGGGAAGTCCTCGTGAAAGGGTCTTCATATCTAAGGGTTGTGATAGACTGATAGGCTTGGCGAGCCAACGTAAAAACTAGCCAGTCTTTTGGGTATGAAACCCATTTGGGTGAGAGTAGTACTAGGATGGGTGACCTCCCGGGAAGTCCTCGTGAAAGGGTTTGATATCTAGCCTACCCCAACTTGTTTGGGATAAAAGGCTTCGTAAATGGTAAAAAAAATCTAGAAAAGGAAGGGGGTCTATTTCGAGATCATTAAAGTGGAATGTTCCACTTGAAGAGAGATAAAGGAAATACTTGTTGCTTCATACTCCTACTCCCTCCGTTCCTAAATATAAGTCTTTTTACAGATTCCACTACAAACTACATACGGATGTATATAGACATATTTTAGAGTGTAGGTTCACTCATTTTGCTCCGTATGTAGTCTCTAGTGGAATCTCTAGAAAGACTTATATTTAGGAACGGAGGAAGTATATACCAATGTCACTCTTGCGGTTAGATAAAACACACCTACCATAGGCCACATGATTTTAATTCTTATGCATGACAGTCCTAAAGAGGATATATATATTCCTTATAACATACTTAATCAAACAAGGTTTTCTTTTGCACAACCCAGGAGATCACCGAGATACGGATGCCTTACGTCAGCATGGTGCTCTAACAAAATCTTCACTACGTCATCTTGCTTGTGAAGAGCAGCCGCGTGCAATGGGGTCCCAAATAAACATTCCAAATCCACATCGATCCCTTTTGAGAGCAGCAATTCTACTATTCCACAGTGTCCTGGAAAAGAAGAACTAGAAACACAAGCAAGGCAAGCATGTTTAACTGTGAAGGTTCTTCTCGGGCCTTCAAAATCTTCCCCAAATCCTCTATTACTTATATCTAGGAGTCTACTGCAATTTAAATCAAGTAATGTGGGTTTGTTAACAAAATCTAAGTGACAGCGTATGCAATTAATAATATGCTCCAACCGTATTGTTACCATATGTGTGTGTGTGTGTGTGTGTGTGTGTGAGAGAGAGAGAGAGAGAGAGAGAGAGAGAGAGAGAGAGAGAGAGACCATGCCCGGCAGCACCATGGAGAGGTGACCCAAAGTCACCAGCTAACGTTGGATCAGCCCCATGATCAAGAAGATATTTTGACGCTGCAACTCTCCCAGAAGATGCAGAAAGGAACAGTGGGGTGCCACCTGAAAATAAAAGAACACTTCAGGAATTCAACAAAATCGACCAGTCCTGAAAGGCCAAAGGTGCAAAACTTGATTGATCCTAACGCAGTACCAAATGTGCCAACATCACGCATACTGAAAAAAGAGGGACATGGTGAATTGCTGGTGTCACATCGAGGCGGAGATCCTTGACGAGGTACCTGCAAATCTCCACCCGCCCCTCCCTGGCCGCAAGGTGCAGCGCGCGGTTCCCGTCGTCATCCGCCACCGCCTCCAGCACGGCCGCCTCGCCCTGCGCCCCCGAGGCCAGCCCCTGCGCCGTCTCTTGGAAGTCGGCACACACCACGCACGCAAAGGGGAAATCGGCAGCCAGGTCAAGCACGAACCGCATTGCCGTCGTTAAAGCTTAAAAGGGCATGCTAGTCGGGCTCACTTTTGAGGAGGCGGAGGCTGCCGTCGCGGGCGGCGCGGAGGAGCGTCTTCTGCTCCTGCTGCTGCTTCCCCATGGCCGGCGGCGATCGCTCGAGCGTGTGAAGCTGGAGAAGACGAGGAGACCAATGGGGGCCAGCCGGCCAGGGCAAACGACTATGGAAGACTGTGGAAGCGGAGCAGGCCGGCCCGATCATCTTGATGGCCCATGATGATGGGCCAGAAGCCCGGAAAGGATGATTTTCTGTGATGGTACGAAATGGGCCACTTCAAATAGGTTCATTGCTCCGGCCCAGAATACCATTAATCCGGCATGGGCTACATGAGCTCCAAGTAGTTTACCGGACAAATTGATAAGTCTAGCATTCCCAGCCCACCAAGCAAAGCCGGTGGTTTCTTGGTCACTACCAGCTAAAACGAAAGTTCCATTAAAGAACGTTTCCACGTGGTAGAACCTCCTCGGGGAATATAAGATTTTCATGAGGCTAATCCTGAGCTGCCATCCACGCACGAATACCCTCGTTTAAAAGAATATTTTTGGTGTAGAAAGTCTCAAATTCAGGATCTTCCGCTGCACGGATTTCCTGGGAAACAAAGTCATAGGCACGTAAGTTCAGAGCCAAGCCAACTACGCCAATAGCACTCATCCATAAACCGGTGACGGGTACAAATAGCATAAAGAAATGTAACCAATGTTTATTGGAAGAAGCAACACCAAAGATTTGGGACCAAAAGCGGTTAGTAGTGACCATTGAATAAGTTTCTTCAGCTTGAGTTGGGTTAAAAGCACGGAAGGTATTTGCACCATCACCGTCCTCAAATAGAGTGTTTTCTACGGTCGCTCCATGAATAGCGCATAGCAGAGCCGCACCTAATATTCCGGCAACTCCCATCATATGAAATGGGTTCAACATCCAATTATGAAATCCTTGTAAGAAAAGGATTAATCGAAATATCGTTGCTACGCCCAAACTCGGCGCAAAGAACCAACCATATTGCCCCAGTGGATAAATAAGGAATACATAAACAAAAACAACAATTGGACCAAAGAATGAGATTGCATTATAAGGCCGCAATTGAACAGACCGAGCAAGTTCAAATTGGCGTGACATAAAACCTATTAGTGCAGAAGCCCCGTGGAGAGCTACAAAAGTCAGTAGACCGCCTAATTGACACAAACGAGTAAAATCTCCTTGTGCTTTGGGCCCCCATAGTAGCAACAAAGAGTGTGCTAAACTATTGGCAGGGGTAGAAACTGTTGCGGTTAAGAAATTACAACCTTCCAAATAGGAACTAGCCAATCCATGGGTATACCAAGAAATCACAAAAATTGTCCCTGTAAACCAACCCCTAAAGCGAAATAAGCACAAGGAAAGAGCAATAGGCCAGACCATCCTGCAAAAATGAAACGGTCCCTTTTGTAACCAGTCATCCATAGTATCAAATATATCATTTTCTTCTTTACGAATTCTACCAAGGGCTATAGTCATAGTGATCCTCCTATTCAATTACTTCAAACATTTCTGAGCACCTCATATCACTTTCCAAGGCATATGATAGTTTTATTATCTGTGGACGATTTCTTTCTCATTCAATGCCCTTTTTCAATGGTCTCGAAGAGAGAAATTTCCCATTTTTATCTATGGAGTCACAACCGAGGTCGTGGTAAATCCATGAATTTGATTCGATTTGTTTTTCTTGTACTATAGAAATAGAAATACATTGTTTTTCTTATACTATAGAAAGAAATAAACCTTTGAATTCAGCATTATTCCAAGACTCCTATTTCAAAGTCTATCTTTTAAGGGAAAAATGAAAATAAAAGTAACCCTTCTTTTCCAATTCCCTCTCTATTGCATGGGTGGAAGAACTAAAATAGAGGATTCTGAAAAAATGGACCTTCGAAATCAAATTTTATGTGTAACCCTTCTTTCCAATTCCCTCTCTATTGCATGGGTGGAAGAACATCTAGTAACAAGAATATGAAATCGTAAATAGCGAAAAAACTCTTGTCTTGCATGGTCTAAGTCTAAGGAAATACAAAAAATTCGCTTATACAATTTCATCTACATCGAATTTATATATCAGAATAGAGGATAGAGGCATCATTAAAGGAGTCAGGTCTACTTACTTTATGCTTCTTTCCTATTTTATGGTGGATTTGATAAGAACCCTTTTTGCTTTCTTGATAAATAATCGACAAAAAAAGCATTTTTATATAACCTGCTTGTTTTATTATAATTATAACAAGTCCTATATGGAAATGCCCGCTAAAGAGAAAATATATTTGATTGTCTCTCGGCCAATATCGATTTTTAGAAAGAAAAAACAAGAATTTTCTTCTTTTTTATTAACATTAAGAAAAAAGAATATAACTAAAATGGAATTGGCAATATAATTTTTATAGACTTTTGAAAGAAAAAAGGGTTTTTTTTTTCAACCATTATTTCTTATTTCTTGCCTATATCATATCACGGAAACTCTTCGCTTTGGAACGTGGAGAGATGGCTGATTGCTCTCTGACTATAGCACCAGAAAAGCTCATGTCTGCTAGGACTACGTCGGTATTTCCCCAAAGAGGAAGGGATGATGCAGCACAGCGACGGTAGGTATTTCCCTCAGTGATGAAACCAAGGTTATCGAACCAGTAGGAGAACCAAACAACATAACGTAAAAAGCACCTGCACACAAGTAACAACACCTCGCAACCCGACGTGTTAAAGGGGTTGTCAATCCCTTCCGGGGTACGACGCCTCAAGATAGGCAAAACGGACGTGAGAAAATTGTAGTAGATTGATAGATCGAACGCCAAACAAAATCAATAAGAATAAAACACAGGAAGATATTTTTGTATTTTTGGTTTAATATATCTGAATAAAAATGCAAAGGAAAAGTAGATCGCAAGCAAATATATGAGAAAGAAGACCCGGGGGGCCGTAGGTTTCACTAGTGGCTTCTCTCGAGAAAAATAGCAAACGGTGGGTAAACAAATTACTGTTGGGTAATTGATAGAACTTCAAATAATTATGACGATATCCAGGCAATGATCATTACATAGGCATCACATCCAAGATTAGTAGACCGACTCCTGCCTGCATCTACTACTATTACTCAACATATCAACCGCTATCCAGCATGCATCTAGTGTATTAAGTTCATGGAAAAACAGAGTAATGCAATAAGAACGATGACATGATGTAGACAAGATCCGCTTATCTATTTCGTAGATATAGATCCCATCTTTTTATCCTTAGTAGTAACGATACATACGTGTTGTTTCCCTTTCTGTCACTGGGATCAAGCACCGTAAGATCAAACCCACTACTGGGCACCTCTTCCCATTGCAAGATAAATAGATCAAGTTGGCCAAACAAAACCCAAATCTCGGAGAAGAAATACGAGGCTATAAGAGATCATGCATATAAGAGATGAAAGAAACTCAAATAACTTTCATGGATATAAAAAGATATGACTGATCATAAACTCGAAGTTCATCAGATCCCAACAAACACACCGCAAAAAGAGTTACATCATATGGATCTCCAAGAGACCATTGTATTGAGAATTCAGCGAGAGAGACAAAGCCATCTAGCTACTAACTACGGATCTGAAGGTCTACAAAGAACTACTCACGCATCATCGGAGAGGCACCAATGGAGGTGGTGAACCCCATCCGAGATGGTGTCTAGATTGGATCAGGTGGTTCTAGACTCTGCGGCGGCTCGATGAATATTTCGTCGACTCCCCTAGGGTTTCTGGAATATTGGGGTATTTATAGAGCAAAGAGGCGGTCCGGGGGGCACCCGAGGTGGGCACAACCCACCAGGGCGCGCTTGGGCCTCCTAGCGCGCCCTGGTGGGTTGTCCCCTCCTCGGGACTCCCCCCAGGTGCAACCAGGGCCCAATATCTTCCTTCTGGTCCAAAAAAATCTCCGTAAAGTTTCGTGGCATTTGGACTCCGTCTGATATTGATTTCCTGCGATGTAAAGAACATGCAGAAAACAGCAACTGGCACTTGGCACTATGTCAATAGGTTAGTACCAAAAAATGATATAAAATGACTATAAAATGATTATAAAACATCCAAGATTGATAATAAAACAACATGGAACAATCGAAAATTATAGATACGTTGGAGACGTATCAGCATCCCCAAGCTTAACTCCTACCCGTCCTCGAGTAGGTAAGTGATAAAAACAGAATTTTTGATGTGGAGTGCTGCCTAACATGCCATATCATATTCTTTTCTTTATAGCATGGGCAATTGGACTTTTATGTGATTCAAAGCAATAGTCTAGTTTTGACATAATAATTTAGATACTCAAGCATATCAACAAGCAACCATGTCCTTTAGAATATCAACGCCAAAATAAGTTATCCCTAGCCCATCATGCTCAACCATTGATCCATTCATGAAACACACTCGAATATTAGCTACACCCAATACTTAAGTATGATCATATTGCCTCCTAGTTGGTGCTTTTATAAGAGAAGATGGAGATTCAAATTCAAAACAAAAATTGCATAAAGTAAAAGAAGGGCCCTTTGCAGAGGGAAGTATGGATTTGTAGAGGTGCCAGAGCTCAAAGCGAAAAAATAGAGATAAAAACATTTTGGGAGGTGTATCCATCCCACCAACAAAGACGACTTAGAGTTCCGAACACTTTCCACTGGTGCGCGTCGGTCCTAAACAAATGGTTTTTAACCCCTTTCTGCGATGGCATCTGGAACCGTCGCCAAGTGAGTGTGGGCGATAGGGGGGTCCTTCCCACACGTCCCAGAAACCGTTGGGGATATGCCCTCCTGGCACACACGTTCGGCGAAATGAGGTCGTGTGCGACCCGCAAGCGCTCAAATGCGGAAATACGTACAGTATCGCTAAAAAAATACAATTATACGGCAAAATTGTTTTCGGTCGCAAGTACATCCAACACAGTCAGTCCCCGCTAAACGTTTCCGTTCATATGTACATCCCACACAGTCGCTCCAAGGAAAACGTTTTCATTCACAGGTACATCACACACAATTTTTCCCGTTAAATCGTTTGTGATAGCATTGCCATTGCACACGATATTAATAATTTTGTCGTTTGCGTTATTGAATGCATCACAAGGTGCGTAGAAAGAAACTGTGTGGCAAAGGCTGTCCATCACACACACTTTTTATGTGATAAACGTTTGCGCAAGGTGGCCTAACGCAAACAGTTTTCAAGAGAAAGTCGTGTGTGCAGTGGAGATTGATCGCACACGTAGTGGATCCTAGAAAAACGTTTCTGATCTCCACGTATATCACAGACGTTTTGCTTTCGCAAACCGTGTGTAGTGTAATCCCTATTTATTCCATAATTAATCCAATTAATCCCTAATTTAAAAATCACACATTATGAATTTGAAAGTAGGCAATCACTTATTTCATATTCAACCATGTTTATTACAAATATAGGTTCAACCACGAATCCATAATTCAATGCACAGGTACATATACTGAAGAACTACAGAAGCACCAAGTAAAGAATGATGGACCACAGTTGTACTAAAGACTGTAAAGAGAGAGGCGAAAGACATTCTGGTTGCTGGAGAAGGTGAAGTGGAATGCCCATATTGTGCCCTCCTCCATGCGTAAGGCGCGCACGACCCTTGTGATGGCTGCCCGTCCATCCTTCACTGTCTTCATTAGGACTTCTCGATGCTCATTGTAGTCTGGATGAAATACTTTAACCTTCATTGCGTGTCCACCAATCATGTACTTTGCGAGGTAATCTTGAGTGAACTGCTTCGGAAACCACTGGGAACAAAAAAGATTCAGACATTGTTGTCTAACAACTCATTATGGGCAGTAAAAAGAGAAGGCTGCAGAGTTTGTAGTTACCATCCTACAGCTCACTGTTGTGTTGGATAGAGTATAAACAAATAATTTGCTTGCCACCATTCGTATCTTTTTGCTAATAATCATTATTAGTTTCCTCACTTGATGCTTGTTCATCAATATCTCATTGCCCCATATGCAAAAAGGGTCGATGCATGGATCCTTGCCAAGGGCATATGTACCTACAAGCAACAAGTCAATATTAGAAGCTAACTAGTGTCCAGATCTGGATCTATATGCACTACATTATGGAACGACGGGGGGAGTACAAGCCGAGGGATGAAGCTAACCTCGGCGGAAAATGGTGGCCACTCCCGTTGTTGTCCTGCATAAGTAGTGGAAAGGCATGATAAGTACAGCAATCTTAACATCAAAAAAATATAGCAAAGGTAAACAACATCATGTCCAAATGATAGCTTGAATGTCTTGGTTTCGACATGTTGTTAAAGCAGATATAAAATGGAAGGCAATGTTACCGACGGCAGGCTTAACAGCCATCAAATATTGCAATTCAAACATGTATTGTTGAAAATGAATAGAACGTAGGTAATGCTTAAACATCACACTGGATAAATGTGTAAAACTGAAATAAAGGGCATGTGTTAACTAGACAAGGAATAACTGGAACCAAATATAGCCGTTCAAACTGGTATTGATGTAGTCGAGCGGCACAGTTCCGACTTGCACATAATGAACCACACATTGTGAATGACTGAAATAAACAAGGCATAAATGACCAGTATAACAACCGAATGTAGCCATTGAAAACTGGACAGAGTCTCACTGCAACCAACCTAACAAGCAAATACAGATAAACAGGGCATATGCTTGAAAACTGGACAAATGCTCACTGCAACCAACCTAACTAGCAGATAAAGATAAACAAGGCATCTGCTTGATAACTGGAGAAATGGTAAAAAAGCAACCTAACAACCAAATACAGATAAACAAGGCATCTGCTTGATAACTGGACAAATGCTACAAAAAGCAACATAACAACAAAATACAGATAAACAAGGCATCTGCTTGATAACTGGACAAATACTCACGGCAACCAAACTAAGAACCAAATACAGATAAATAAGGCATCTGCTCGATAACTGAAAAAATGCTCACTCCAACCAACCTATCAACCAAATATAGATAAACAAGGCATCTACTCACTATAAACAACCAAATATAGCCATTCGTGAAACTGAAGTGGACAATTCATACTTAAACATCACATAGACATATTGAACAATACATTTTTGCATAACTGAAATAATTAAACATGACACAGTTAAAGCACCGCACGGCAAATGCTACAACAACAAAGGGTATGGGTTGGCAAGCTAGAAAAGGTAATATTTGCTGATAGAATGTTGCCTCACATTTCATGGACGGGATCCTTCCAGTTGGAAGAGCACAGACCCATGGTGCGCTCTCTGATGTCACAGATGGGCTGTTTCACCTTGGAAGAACCTTCGTGGGTGCCCTCCTCGTGGTCGTGGTCGATGAGATCTGACTTGGCAATTGAGGATGCCATGCCGCCGCCGTAGAACATGTCCTTCAGAAGTGACAAAATGGGCTCGATGGCGTATAAAGCTCACAAATCCTTGACCGCTTGGCGGAGGAGATCAGCGGTAGGGCTGTCAAAGAGATCGATGGGTGTTGAACCAGAGCAGTTGGGGATGGACCACTTAACCTTTGACATGGCCCGCGTGAAGCCGTCGGTGTGGACGAGCTTGATGTCGTAGCCAGCTTTCCCGGGATACAGTAATACGCTAGCCCGCTGACATGAAGCCTTCGGCATGGCAACGTAGTCAACATCTTCGCCGGCTTCCACGGCGACGTGTTGCTCCGGGATCGATAGGTCGGGGTGAACGGCGGCCACCTCGCCAACGTCCGCTGGAGAGGCCATGATAAACCTCTTCTTGGCCGAACGCTCGTCGGGCTCCCTGGGATACGTGGCCGAGCTTAGGCTGCGACATTCTGGAGCAGGGGATGTGGATCTAGCGGGGAGGGACACTGCAGGCCTCATCTAAAACCTCAGGGGAGTGGGGCGACGGTATGGGAATCACTGGATAACCTGAAATTTAATATCTAAGCTAGGAGGAACGGGAAGACCGACAGGGTTGGCGGCGACGGCGGCCGCCGCGAGCTAGGGTTCGAAGGGGGGAGGGGGGTGGGGGACTATGGAGGGGGGGTGGTGGTGTTTGAGGATACGCCGCGCCTACTAATTTTTTTAGTAATGGTGGGTGGAGATGGTGGTGGACGAGGGGCAGAGGGAGGGCGACGGTTCAAATGCCTCGGCTGCTAAAATTTTACTATAAGGTCGGTGCTGGAGGAGTGTGGGCGACGGTTGAAGTACGACGGCTACTAAAATTTGGGTAAAGGAATTGATGCGGGGCGGGAGTGCCCAAGATCGCGCACGGTCCAATAACAATATGTGTGTATGATAATAAGGAAAAGTGGCGCGGATCCGCCGATTTTTGCAACGCTCAAGGTGGGTAGTTTGTTTTTCATATTTCTAGCTAGCTGGTCTATCGCACATGGTTCGTCCTAATTTCCAAATAAACTTACCTGCCTTTAGCTTCCACAGGTGGTGGTTTTACAGCGCGCTTGCATCGCACACGGTTAAGCCAGTACCCCCACCCTTTGCTCGCGCTTGCACAGTTGTGGTGATTTCAGCGCACTTGCATCGCACACGGTTAAGCCAGTACCTCCACCCTTTGCTCACGCTTGCGCAGTCGTGGTGATTTCAGCGCACTTGCATCGCACACGGTTGAGCGAGTACCTCCACCCTTTGCTCGCGCTTGCGCGGTCGTGGTGATTTCAGCGCACTTGCATCACACACGGTTGAGCCAGTACCTCCACCTTAATTTGCTCGCGCTTGGGCGGTCGTGGTGATTCACATCGCACTTGTATCGCACACGGTTTAGATATTATACCCCGTGTCCGTTGAGGATCATCAGAGTCTTTGCAGCAAAAAATAACGTTAGGGACGGTCAAAAGACAGCCACACCAGCATGTGGCCCAAATATATATGAGTGAAAAGGGTGGTATGTGATGTTCAAAATTCCAATGCACAACTTTGACCCCACGGGCCCACGGTTGGGCGCGTCATTGAAGATCGATGAGAGGGGCCAGAAGTCAAGAACCACCTGGAAGTGCCAAATATATGTACGAATATTGGGTATGTTTAAAACTTTAAATACACAATGCATAACTTTGGTGGCACCTGCCTCGCAAACCCGAAAGCACCCTAACAACCACCTAGCTAGGATATATATAATGACATAATGTCGTACCTAGCTAGGATGCTTGGCCCACCACCTCCCACTTCGTGTCAGCAGGGCAGATGCACGTAATGATCGAAACTTTGGTCATACATGCATGTGTTGGGGAACGTAGCAGAAATTCAAAATTTTCTACGCATCACCAAGATCAATCTATGGAGTAATCTAGCAACGAGGGGAAGGGGAGTGCATCTACATACCCTTGTAGATCGCGAGCGGAAGCGTTCAAGAGAACGGGGTTGATGGAGTCGTACTCGTCGTGATCCAAATCACCGATGATCCTAGCGCCGAAAGGACGGAACCTCCGCGTTCAACACATGTACGGAGCAGCGACGTCTCCTCCTTCTTGATCCAGCAAGGGGGAGGAGAGGTTCATGGAGATCCAGCAGCACGACGGCGTGGTGGTGGAAGTAGCGGGATTCCAACAGGGCTTCGCCAAGCGCTGCGGGAGGAGGGAGATGTGTCACGGGGGGGAGACGGAGGCGCCAGGGCTTAGGTCTTGCTGCCCTCCCCCCCACTATATATAGGGCCAAGGGAGAGGGGGGGCGCAGCCTTGGCCCTTCCTCCAAGGAAGGGTGCGGCCAGGGAGGAGTCCTTCCTCCCCAAGGCACCTCGGAGGTGCCTTCCCCCTTTAGGACTCTCCCTTTTTTCTTATCTCTTGGCGCATGGGCCTCTTGGGGCTGGTGCCCTTGGCCCATATAGGCCAAGGCGCACCCCCTACAGCCCATGTGGCCCCCCCGGGGCTGGTGGACCCCCGAACCCCTTTCGGCACTCCCGGTACAATACCGATAAAGTGCGAAACTTTTCCGGCGACCAAAATAAGACTTCCCATATATAAATCTTTACCTCCGGACCATTCCGGAACTCCTCGTGACATCCGGGATCTCATCCGGGACTCCGAACAACTTTCGGGTTACCGCATACTAATATCTCTACAACCCTAGCGTCACCGAACCTTAAGTGTGTAGACCCTACGGGTTCGGGAGACATGCAGACATGACCGAGACGATTCTCCGGTCAATAACCAACAGCGGGATCTGGATACCCATGTTGGCTCCCACATGCTCCTCGATGATCTCATCGGATGAACCACGATGTCGAGGATTCAATCAATCCCGTATACAATTCCCTTTGTCTATCGGTATGGTACTTGCCCGAGATTCGATCGTCGGTATCCCGATACCTTGTTCAATCTCGTTACCGGCAAGTCTCTTTACTCGTTCCGTAACTCACATCATCCCGTGATCAACTCCTTGGTCACATTGTGCACATTATGATGATGTCCTACCGAGTGAGCCCAGAGATACCTCTCCGTTTACGCGGAGTGACAAATCCCAGTCTCGATTCGTGCCAACCCAATAGACACTTTCGGAGATACCTGTAGTGCACCTTTATAGCCACCCAGTTACGTTGTGACGTTTGGTACACCCAAAGCATTCCTACGGTATCCGGGAGTTGCACAATCTCATGGTCTAAGGAAATGATACTTGACATTAGAAAAGCTCTGAGCAAACGAACTACACGATCTTGTGCTAGGCTTAGGATTGGGTCTTGTCCATCACATCATTCTCCTAATGATGTGATCCCGTTATCAACGACATCCAATGTCCATGGTCAGGAAACCGTAACCATCTATTGATCAACGAGCTAGTCAACTAGAGGCTTACTAGGGACATGGTGTTGTCTATGTATCCACACATGTATCTGAGTTTCCTATCAATACAATTCTAGCATGGATAATAAACGATTATCATGAACAAGGAAATATAATAATAACCAATTTATTATTGCCTCTAGGGCATATTTCCAACAGTCTCCCACTTGCACTAGAGTCAATAATCTAGTCCACATCACCATGTGATTAACACTCATAGGTCACATCACCATGTGACCAACATCTAAAGAGTTTACTAGAGTCAACAATCTAGTTCACATCACTATGTGATTAACACTCAATGAGTTCTGGTTTGATCATGTTATGCTTGTGAGAGAGGTTATTAGTCAACGGGTCTGAACCTTTCAGATCCGTGTGTGCTTTACGAATATCTATGTCATCTTGTGGATGCTACCACGTGCTACTTGGAGCCATTTCAAATAATTGCTCTACTATACGAATCCGGTTTACTACTCAGAGTCATCCGGATTAGTGTCAAAGTTCGCATCGACGTAACCCTTTACGACGAACTCCTTTTCACCTCCATAATCGAGAAAATTCCTTAGTCCACTAGATACTAAGGATAAGTTCGACCGCTGTCATGTGGTCCATTCCCGGATCGCTATTGTACCCCTTGACCAACTCATGGCAAGGCACACTTCATGTGCGGTACACAGCACAGCATACTGTAGAGCCTACGTCTGAAGCATAGGGGACGACCTTCGTCCTTTCTCTCTCTTCTGCTGTGGTCAGGTCTTGAGTCTTACTCAATACTCCCACCTTGTAACACATCCAAGAACTCCTTCTTTGCTGATCTATTTTGAACCCTTTCAAAATCATGTCAAGGTGTGCGTTCTTTGAAAGTATCATCAGGCGTCTTGATCTATCTCTATAGATCTTGATGCCCAATATGTAAGCAGCTTTATCCAGGTCTTCCTTTGAAAAACTCCTTTCAAACAACCCTTTATGCTTTCCAGAAATTTTACATCATTTCGGATCAACAATATGTCATTCACATATACTTATCAGAAATGTTGCAGCGCTCCCACTCACTTTATTGTAAATACAAGTTTCTCACAAACTTTGTATAAACCCAAAATCTTTGATCATCTCATCAAAGCGTACATTCCAACTCCGAGATGCTTACTCCAATCCTTAGAAGGATCGCTGGAGCTAGCATACCTTTTAGCATCCTTAGGATCGACAAAACCTTTCTGATTGTATCACATACAACCTTTCCTTACGAAAACTGGTAAGGGAACTTGTTTTGACATCCATCTGCCAGATTTCATAAATGCAGCTAATGCTAACATGATTCCGGCGGACTTAAGCATCGCTACGGATGAGAAAATCTCATCGTAGTCAACTCCTTGAACTTGTGGAAATACTCTTTGCCACAAGTCGAGCTTCATAGACGGTAACATTACCGTCCACGTCCGTCTTCTTCTCAAAGATCCATTTATCTCAATGGCTTGCCGATCATCGGGAAAGTTCACCAAAGTCCATGCTTTGTTCTGATACATGGATCCTATCTCGGATTTCATGGCTTCTAACCATTTGTCGGAATATGGGCCCACCATCGCTTCTCCATAGCTCGTAGGTTCAGTATTGTCTAACAACATGATATCTAAGACAGGATCACGTACCACTCTGAAGTAGCACGCATCCTCGTCGACCTACGAGGTTTGGTAGTGACTTGATCCGAAGTTTCATGATCACTATCATAAGCTTCCACTTCAATTGGTGTAGGTGCCACAGGAACAACTTCCTGTGCCCTGTTACACACTAGTTTGAAGTGACGGTTCAATAACCTTATCAAGTCTCCACCATCCTCCCACTCAATTCTTTCAAGAGAAACTTTTCCTCGAGAAAGGACTCGTTTCTAGAAGTAATTACTTTTGCTTCTAGATCTGAAATAGGAGGTACACCCAACTGTTTTGGGTATTCTATGAAGATGCATATATCCGCTTTGGGTTCGAGCTTATCAGCCTGAAACTTTTTCACATAAGCATCGCAGCCCCAAACTTTTAAGAAACGACAACTTAGGTTTCTCTAAACGGTGTCGTCTCAACGGAATTGCGTGGTGCCCTATTTAAAGTGAATGCGGTTGTCTCTAATGCCTAACCCATAAACGATAGTGGTAATTTGATAAGAGACATCATGGTATGCACCATATCCAATAGGGTGCAGTTATGATGTTCGGAGACACCATCACACTGTGGTGTTCCAGGCGGTATTAATTGTGAAACACTTTCCACAATGTCTTAATTGTGTGCCAAACTCATAACTCAGATACTCATCTCTATGATCATATCACAGACATTTTATCCTCTTGTCACGACGATCTTCAACTTCACTCTGAAATTACTTGAACCTTTCAATAATTCAGACTTGTGTTTCATCAAGTAAATATTCTCAGCATCTACTCAAATCATCTGTGAAGTAAGAACATAACGATATCCACTGCATGCCTCAGCATTCATTGGACTGCATACATCAAAATGTATTACTTCCAATAAATTGCTCTCTTGTTCCATCTTACTGAAAACGAGGTCTTTCAGTCATCTTGCCCATGTGGTATGATTTGCATGTCTCAAGTGATTCAAAATCAAGTGAGTCCAAACGATCCATCTGCATGGAGTTTCTTCATGCATATATACCAATAGACATGGTTCGCATGTCTCAATCTTTTCAAAAACGACTGAGTCCAAAGATCCATCTACATGGAGCTTCTTCATGCGTTCTATACCAATATGACTCAAATGGCAGTGCCACAAGTATGTGGTACTATCATTACTATTTTATATCTTTTGGCACGAACATGTGTATCACTACGATCGAGATTCATTTTAGGTGCAAGACCATTGAAGGTATTATTCAAATAAACAGAGTAACCATTATTCTCCTTAAATGAATAACCATATTGCGATAAACATAATCCAATCATGTTTATGCTCAACACCAAATAACAATTATTTAGGTTTAACACCAATCTCGATGGTAGAGGGAGCATGCGATGCTTGATCACATCAACCTTGGAAACACTTCCAACACATATCGTCATCTCACCTTTAGCTAGTCTCCGTTTATTCCACAACTTTTATTTCGAGTTACTAACACTTAGCATCCGAACCGGTATCTAATACCCTGGTGCTGTTAGGAGTACTAGTAAAGTACACATTCATATAATGTATATCCAATATACTTCTGTCGACCTTGCCTGCCTTCTCATCTACCAAGTATCTAGGGCAGTTCTGCTTCAGTGACCGTTCCCCTCATTACAGAAGCACTTAGTCTCGGGTTTGGGTTCAACCTTGGGATTCTTCACTAGAGCATCAACTGATTTGTTGTTTCATGAAGTATCCCTTCTTCCCTTGCCCTTCTTGAAACTAGTGGTTTTACTAACCATCAACAATTGATGCTCCTTCTTGATTTCTACTCTCGCGGTGTCAAACATCGCGAATAGCTCAAGGATCATCATAACTATCCCTGATATGTTATAGTTCATCACGAAGCTCTACTAGCTTGGTGGCAGTGACTATGGAGAACTATCACTATCTCATCTGAGAGATTAACTCCCACTCGATTCAAGCGATTGTGGTACTCAGACAATCTGAGTACATGCTCAACGATTGAGCTTTTCTCCCTTAGTCTTCAGGCTTAAGAAACTTGTCAGAGGTCTCATACCTCTTGACGCGGGCACTAGTCTGAAATCCCAATTTCAGTCTTCGGAACATCTCATATGTTCTGCGACGTTTCAAAAACCGTCTTTGGTGCCACAATTCTAAACCGTTAGCATTACGCACTGAACTATCACGTAGTTATCAAAACGTGTATGTCAGATGTTCCGCAACATCTACAGATGATGCTGAGGTTCAGCACACCGAGCGGTGCATTTAGGACATAAGCCTTCTGTGCAGCAATGAGGACAATCCTCAGTTTACGGACCCAGTCTGCATAATTGCTACTATTAACTTTCAACTAAATTTTCTCTAGGAACATATCTTAAACAGTAGAACTAAAGCGCAAGCTATGACATAATTTGCAAAGACCTTTTGACTGTGTTCATGATAATGAAGTTCATCTGATTATTGAACTCCCACTCAGATAGACATCCCTCTAGTCATCTAAGTGATACATGATCCGAGTCAAACTAGGCCGTGTCCGATCATCACGTGAGACGGACTAGTCATCATCGGTGAACATCTCCATGTTGATCGTATCTTCTATACGACTCATGCTCGACCTTTCGGTCTCTTGTGTTCCGAGGCCATGTCTATACATGCTAGGCTCGTCAAGTCAACCTAAGTGTTTTGCATGTGTTCCGAGGCCATGTCTGTACATGCTAGGCTCGTCAACACCCGTTGTATGCGAACGTTAGAATCTATCACACCCGATCATCACGTGGTGCTTCGAAACAACGAACCTTCGCAACGGTGCACAGTTAGGGGGAACACGTCTCTTGAAATTTTAGTGAGGGATCATCTTATTTATGCTACCGTCGTTCTAAGCAAATAAGATGCATAACATGATAAACATCACATGCAATCAAATAGTGACATGATATGGCCAATATCATTTTGCTCCTTTGATCTCCATCTTCGGGGCACCATGATCATCTTTGTCACCGGCATGACACCATGATCTCCATCATCATGATCTCCATCATTGTGTCTTCATGAAGTTGTCACGCCAACGATTACTTCTACTTCTATGGCTAACGCGCTTAGCAATAAAGTAAAGTAATTTACATGGCGTTATTCAATGACACGCAGGTCATACAAAAAATAAAGACAACTCCTATGGCTCTTGCCGGTTGTCATACTCATCGACATGCAAGTCGTGATTCCTATTACAAGAATATGATCAATCTCATACATCACATATATCATTCATCACATCTTCTGGCCATATCACATCACATAGCACATGCTGCAAAAACAAGTTAGACGTCCTCTAATTGTTGTTGCAAGTTTTTACGTGGCTTGTATAGGTTTCTAGCAAGAACGTTTCTTACCTACGTAAAACCACAACGTGATATGCCAATTTATATTTACCCTTCATAAGGACCCTTTTCATCGAATCCGTTCCGACTAAAGTGGGAGAGACAGACACCCGCGAGCCACCTTATGCAACTAGTGCATGTCAGTCGGTGGAACCTGTCTCACGTAAGTGTACGTGTAAGGTCGGTCCGGGCCGCTTCATCCCACAATGCCGCCGAAACAAGATAAGACTAGTAGCGGCAAGAAGAATTGACAACATCGACGCCCACAACTACTTTGTGTTCTACTCGTGCATAGAAACTACGCATAGACCTAGCTCATGATGCCACTGTTGGGGAACGTAGCAGAAATTCAAAATTTTCTACGCATCACCAAGATCAATCTATGGAGTAATCTAGCAATGAGGGGAAGGGGAGTGCATCTACATACCCTTGTAGATCGCGAGCGGAAGCGTTCAAGAGAACGGGGTTGATGGAGTCGTACTCGTCGTGATCCAAATCACCGATGATCCTAGCGCCGAACGGACGGCACCTCCGCGTTCAACACACGTACGGAGCAGCGACGTCTCCTCCTTCTTGATCCAGCAAGGGGGAGGAGAGGTTCATGGAGATCCAGCAGCACGACGGCGTGGTGGTGGAAGTAGCGGGATTCCAACAGGGCTTCGCCAAGCGCTGCGGGAGGAGGGAGATGTGTCACGGGAGGGAGAGGGAGGCGCCAGGGCTTAGGTCTTGCTGCCCTCCCTCTCCCCCACTATATATAGGGCCAAGGGAGAGGGGGGGCGCAGCCTTGGCCCTTCCTCCAAGGAAGGGTGCGGCCAGGGAGGAGTCCTTCCTCCCCAAGGCACCTCGGAGGTGCCTTCCCCCTTTAGGACTCTCCCTTTTTTCTTATCTCTTGGCGCATGGGCCTCTTGGGGCTGGTGCCCTTGGCCCATATAGGCCAAGGCGCACCCCCTACAGCCCATGTGGCCCCCCGGGGCTGGTGGACCCCCGGACCCCTTTCGGCACTCCCGGTACAATACCGATAAAGTGCGAAACTTTTCCGGCGACCAAAATAAGACTTCCCATATATAAATCTTTACCTCCGGACCATTCCAGAAGTCCTCGTGACGTCCGGGATCTCATCCGGGACTCCGAACAACTTTCGGGTTACCACATACTAATATCTCTACAACCCTAGCGTCACCGAACCTTAGGTGTGTAGACCCTACGGGTTCGGGAGACATGCAGACATGACCGAGACGATTCTCCGGTCAATAACCAACAACGGGATCTGGATACCCATGTTGGCTCCCACATGCTCCTCGATGATCTCATCGGATGAACCACGATGTCGAGGATTCAATCAATCCCGTATACAATTCCCTTTGTCTATCGGTATGGTACTTGCCCGAGATTCGATCGTCGGTATCCCGATACCTTGTTCAATCTCGTTACCGGCAAGTCTCTTTACTCGTTCCGTAACTCACATCATCCCGTGATCAACTCCTTGGTCACATTGTGCACATTATGATGATGTCCTACCGAGTGGGCCCAGAGATACCTCTCCGTTTACGCGGAGTGACATATCCCAGTCTCGATTCATGCCAACCCAATAGACACTTTCGGAGATACCTGTAGTGCACCTTTATAGCCACCCAGTTACGTTGTGACGTTTGGTACACCCAAAGCATTCCTACGGTATCCGGGAGTTGCACAATCTCATGGTCTAAGGAAATGATACTTGACATTAGAAAAGCTCTGAGCAAACGAACTACACGATCTTGTGCTAGGCTTAGGATTGGGTCTTGTCCATCACATCATTCTCCTAATGATGTGATCCCGTTATCAACGACATCCAATGTCCATGGTCAGGAAACCGTAACCATCTATTGATCAACGAGCTAGTCAACTAGAGGCTTACTAGGGACATGGTGTTGTCTATGTATCCACACATGTATCTGAGTTTCCTATCAATACAATTCTAGCATGGATAATAAACGATTATCATGAACAAGGAAATATAATAATAACCAATTTATTATTGCCTCTAGGGCATATTTCCAACAGCATGTCGCCATGACCTACCATCAGACGGACCAATGAATCTTTCGGTTTGTCAAATGACAGTTGTTGTTGTCGATAAACCGCTTGGGCCAGTAGATTGAACCATCATAAACATCGCATGAGAGGGACCACAAAACCAGCACCTCTTGCATGCAGCCGAAAATGATGTACGTTGGGAAGGGGTGATGTGTGTTTTCAATATAGAATAATGTACAATTTAGATGTGGTGCCTACCACTCGATACAGTCAACAACCATGAAGGCAAGGCAGTTAAGGACGAGATACGTACGCAGGGTTTGATGTAGGTCGAACCCAGCAATCCGAGCATCTGGGAGGGAATCCTGACAACACATGATATCGAGCTTTGGTTGACCGACATTTGATGGTGACCGGCCCTAACATGAACTAGGAGGAATCCATTCATGTCCAACACTACATACCCCTCATTATCGGTCAAAGGGATGATATATATACACTCGGGGAGCCCACAGATATCCGTGTCGTTACAAAAAACCACACAATGGAGACGTGGTCGATCAGAAGACCCCGGATACACTGCATGCGGCCCGAAAATATGTATGGGTACGATGGTGTATGATGTGTTTAAATCCCCAAATGCACAACTTTGATGGGTGATACGTCTCCAACGTATCTATAATTTTTGATTGTTCATGCTATATTATATTCTATTTTGGACATATTTGGGCTTTATTATACACTTTTATATTATTTTTGGGACTAACCTATTAACCGGAGGCCCAGCCTAGAATTGTTGTTTTTTGCCTATTTCAGAGTTTTGCAGAAAAAGAATATCAAACGGAGTCCAAACGGAATGAAACCTTCGGGAACGTGATTTTCGGAACGAACGTGATCCAGAGGACTTGGACCCTACGTCAAGACATCAACCAGGAGGGCACGAGGTAGGGGGGCGTGCCTACCCCCCCCAGGCGCGCCCTCCACCCTCGTGGGCCCCATCTTGCTCCACTGACGTACTTCTTCCTCCTATATATACCTACGTACCCCCAAACTACCAGATACGGAGCCAAAAACCTAATTCCACCGCCGCAACCTTCTGTACCTGTGAGATCCCATCTTGGGGCCCGTTCCGGAGCTCCGCCGGAGGGGGCATCGATCACGGAGGGCTTCTACATCAACACCATAGCCTCTCCGATGAAGTGTGAGTAGTTTACCTCAGACCTTCGGGTCCATAGTTATTAGCTAGATGGCTTCTTCTCTCTTTTTGGATCTCAATACAATGTTCTCCCCCTCTCTTGTGGGGATCTATTCGATGTAATCTCCTTTTGCGGTGTGTTTGTTGAGACCGATGAATTGTGAGTTTATGATCAAGTTTATCTATGAACAATATTTGAATCTTCTCTGAATTCTTTTATGTATGATTGGTTATCTTTGCAAGTCTCTTCGAATTATCAGTTTGGTTTGGCCTACTAGATTGATCTCACTCTCGTAAGTGGCCGTGTAGGGATTGACAACCCCTTATCGCTTTGGTTGCGAGGATTTATTTGTTTGTGTAGGTGCGAGGGACTTGTGCATGGCCTCCTACTGGATTGATACCTTGGTTCTCAAAAACTGAGGGAAATACTTACGCTGCTTTACTGCATCACCCTTTCCTCTTCAAGGGAAAACCAACGCAGTGCTCAACAGGTAGCAAGAAGGATTTCTGGCGCCGTTACCGGGGAGTCTACGCAAAAGTCAACATACCAAGTACCCATCACAAACCCTTATCTCCCGCATTACATTATTTGCCATTTGCCTCTCGTTTTCCTCTCCCCCACTTCACCCTTGCCGTTTTTATTCGCCCTCTCTTTTCTGTTCGCCTCTTTTTCGCTCCCTTCTTGTTTGCTCGTGTGTTGGATTGCTTGCTTGTCACAATGGCTCAAGATAATACCAAATTGTGTGACTTTACCAATACCAACAACAATGATTTCCTTAGCACTCCGATTGCTCCTCTTACCGATACTGAATCTTGTGAAATCAATACTGCTTTATTGAATCTTGTCATGAAAGATCGATTCGCCGACCTTCCTAGTGAAGATGCCGCTACCCATCTAAATAGCTTCGTTGATTTGTGTGATATGCAAAAGAAGAAAGATGTGGATAATGATATTGTTAAATTGAAGCTATTTCCTTTTTCGCTTAGAGATCGTGCTAAAGCTTGGTTTTCGTCTTTGCCTAAAAATAGTATTGATTCTTGGAATAAGTGCAAAGATGCTTTTATCTCTAAATATTTTCCTCCCGCTAAGATTATCTCTCTTAGAAACGATATTATGAATTTTAAGCAACTTGATCATGAACATGTTGCACAAGCTTGGGAGAGGATGAAATTAATGATACGTAATTGCCCTACACATGGTTTGAATTTATGGATGATTATACATAAATTTTATGCCGGATTGAATTTTGCTTCTAGAAATCTTTTAGACTCGGCCGTGGGAGACACTTTTATGGAAATCACTTTAGGAGAAGCTACTAAATTCCTAGATAATATTATGGTTAATTATTCTCAATGGCACACTGAAAGATCTACTAATAAAAAAGTGCATGCGATAGAAGAAATTAATGTTTTGAGTGGAAAGATGGATGAACTTATGAAATTATTTGCTACTAAGAGTGTTTCTTCTGATCCTAATGATATGCCTTTGTCTACTTTGATTGAGAATCATAATGAATCTATGGATGTGAATTTTGTTGGTAGGAATAATTTTGGTAACAACGCATATAGAGGAAACTTTAATCCTAGGCCGTATCCTAGTAATTCCTCTAATAATTATGGTAATTCCTACAACAATTATTATGGAAATTTTAATAAGATGCATTCTGATTTGAGACTAGTGTTAAAGAATTTATGAATTCGCAAAAAAAAAATTCAATGCTTTGCTTGAAGAAAAATTGCTTAAAGTTGATGAATTGGCTAGGAACGTTGATAGAATTTCTCTTGATGTTGATTCTTTGAAACTTAGATCTATTCCACCTAAGCATGATATCAATGAGTCTATCAAAGCCATGAGAATTTCCATTGATGAATGTAAAGAAAGAACCGCTAGGATGCGTGCTAAGAAAGATTGCTTTATGAAAATAAAGATGAAGATCTAAAAGTTATTGATGTGTCCCCTATTAAATCTTTGTTTAGAAATATGAATCTTGATAATGATGGGACTGAATATTATCCACCTTTACCTAGAAGGCGTTCCAAAAAATCGGAGTTTTTAGATCTTGATGCAAAAATTGGTAAAAGTGGATTGAAGAGATCAAAACTCTAGATATTAATGAACCCACTATTTTGGATTTAAGAATTTAATTATGATAATTTCTATTTGATATATTGTATTTCCTTGTTGCAATCCGTGCTAAATTCTCCTCATGCTTATAGTCAAAATAAAGCTTTTACTAAACATATCGTTGATGCTTTGATGCAATCTTATGAAGAAAAACTTGAGTTGGAAGTTTCTATCCCTAGAAAACTTTATGATGAGTGGGAACCTACTATTAAAATTAAAATTAAAGATCATGAATGCTATGCTTTGTGTGATTTGGGTGCTAGTGTTTCCACGATTCCAAAGACTTTATGCGATTTACTAGGTTTCCGTGAATTTGATGATTGCTCTCTAAACTTGCACCTTGCGGATTCCACTATTAAGAAACCTATGGGAAGAATTAATGATGTTCTTATTGTTGCAAATAGGAACTATGTGCCCGTAGATTTTATTGTTCTTGACATAGATTGCAATACTTCGTGTCCTATTATTCTTGGTAGACCTTTCCTTAGAACGATCGGTGCAATTATTGATATGAAGGAAGGGAATATTATATTCCAATTTTCGTTAAGGAAAGGCATGGAACACTTCCCTAGAAAGAAAATAAAATTATCTTATGAATCTATCATGAGAGCCACTTATGGATTGCCTACCAAAGATGGCAATACCTAGATCTATTCTTGCTTTTATGCCTAGCTAGGGGAGTTAAACGATAGCGCTTGTTGGGAGGCAACCCAATTTTATTTTTAGTTTTTTGCTTTTTGCTTCTGTTTAGGAATAAATATTTGTTCTAGCCTCTGGTTAGATGTCTTTTTATGTTTTAATTAGTGTTTGTGCCAAGTTTAACCTATAGGATCTTCTTGGATGATAGTTATTTGATCTTGCTGAAAATTGCAGAAACTTTCTGTTCACGAAAATAATTGTTAAAAATCACCAGAACGTGATAAAATATTTATTCCAATTTCTTCTGATCAATAAAAAAAAATTCTAGCTCGTCCTATTTTGGCTGAATTTTTGGAGTTCCAGAAGTTTGCGTTAGTTACAGATTACTACAGACTGTTTTGTTTTTGACAGATTCTGTTTTTCGTGTGTTGTTTGCTTATTTTGATGAACCTATGGCTAGTAAAATAGTTTATAAACCATATAGAAGTTGTAATACAGTAGGTTTAACACAAATATAAATAAAGAATGAGTTCATTACAGTACCTTGAAGTGGTGTTTTGTTTTCTTTCGCTAACGGAGCTCACGAGATTTTCTGTTAAGTTTTGTGTTGTGAAGTTTTCAAGTTTTGGGTAAAAGATTTGATGGATTATGGAACAAGGAGTGGCAAGAGCCTAAGCTTGGGGATGCCCATGGCACCCCAAGATAATCTAAGGACACCTAAAAGCCAAAGCTTGGGGATGCCCCAGAAGGCATCCCCTCTTTCGTCTTCTTCCATCGGTAACTTTACTTGGAGCTATATTTTTATTCACCACATGATATGTGTTTTTCTTGGAGCGTCTTGTATGATTTGAGTCTTTGTTTTTTAGTTTACCACAATCATCCTTGCTGTACACACCTTTTGAGATAGACACAGATGATTCGGAAATTATTAAAATACTCTATGTGCTTCACTTATATCTTTTGAGTTATATATTTTTTGCTCTAGCACTTCACTTATATCTTTTAGAGCACGGTGGTAACTTTCATTTTATAGAAAATACTATTCTCTCATGATTCACTTAGATTATTTTGAGAGTCTTAAATAGCATGGTAATTTGCTTAAATAATCCTAATATGCTAGGTATTCAAGATTAGTAAAAACTTCTTATGAGTGTGTTGAATACTAAGAGAAGTTTGATGCTTGATGATTGTTTTGAGACATGGAGGTAGTGATATTAAAGTTGTGCTAGTTGAGTAATTGTGAATTTGAGAAATACTTGTGTTGAAGTTTGCAAGTCCCGTAGCGTGCACGTATGGTAAATGTTATGTAACAAATTTGAAACATGAGGTGCTCTTTGAGTGTCCTCCTTATGAGTGGCGGTCGGGGACGAGCGATGGTATTTTCCTAAAAATCTATCCCCCTAGGAGCATGCGCGTAGTGCTTGGTTTTTGATGACTTGTAGATTTTTGCAATAAGTATGTGAGTTCTTTATGACTAATGTTGAGTCCATGGATTATACGCACTCTCACCTTTCCATCATTGCTAGCCTCTTCGGTACCATGCATTGCCCTTTCTCACATTGAGAGTTGGTGCAAACTTCGCCGGTGCATCCAAACCCCGTGATATGATACGCTCTTTCACACATAAACCTCCTTATATCTTCCTCAAAACAGCCACCATACCTACCTATTATGGCATTTCCATAGCCATTCCGAGATATATTGCCATGCAACTTTCCACCATTCCGTTTATCATGACACGTTCATCATTGTCATATTCCTTTGCATGATCATGTAGTTGACATTGTATTTGTGGCAAAGCCACCATTCATAATTCTTTCATACATGTCACTCTTGGTTCATTACATATCCCGGTACACCGCCGGAGGCATTCATATAGAGTCATACTTTGTTCTAGTATCGAGTTGTAATCATTGAGTTGTAAATAAATAGAAGTGTGATGATCATCATTTTCTAGAGCATTGTCCCAACTGAGGAAATAAAAAAGGGAGAAAGGCCATAATAAAAAAAAGAAGGCCCAAAAAAAGAGAGAAAAAGAGAGAAGGGACAATGTTACTATCCTTTTTACCACACTTGTGCTTCAAAGTAGCACCATAATCTTCATGATAGAGAGTCTTTTGTTTTGTCACTTTCATATACTAGTGGGAATTCTTCATTATAGAACTTGGCTTGTATAATCCAACAATGGGCTTCCTCAAATGCCCTAGGTCTTCGTGAGCAAGCAAGTTGGATGCACACCCACTTAGTTTCTTTTGTTGAGCTTTCATATATTTATAGCTCTAGTGCATCCGTTGCATGGAAATCCCTACTCCTTGCATTAACATCAATCGATGGGCATCTCCATAGCTCATTGATTAGCCTCGTTGATGTGAGACTTTCTCCTTTTTTGTCTTCTCCACATAACCCCCATCATTATATTCTATTCCACCCATAGTGCTATGTCCATGGCTCACGCTCATGTATTTCGTGAAGGTTGAAAAAGTTTGAGATTACTAAAGTATGAAACAATTGCTTGGCTTGTCATCGGGGTTGTGCATGATGAGAGCATTCTTGTGTGACAGAAATGGAGCATGACTAAACTATATGATTTTGCAGGGATGAACTTTCTTTGGCCATGTTATTTTGAGAGGACATAATTGCTTAGTTAGTATGCTTGAAGTATTATTATTTTTATGTCAATATTGAACTTTTATCTTGAATCTTTCAGATCTAAATATTCATACCACAATTAAGAAGAATTACATTGAAATTATGCCGAGTAGCATTCCACATCACAAATTCTGTTTTTATCATTTACCTACTCGAGGACGAGCTGGAATTAAGCTTGGGGATGCTTGATACGTCTCCAACGTATCTATAATTTTTGATTCTTCCATGCTATATTATATTCTATTTTGGACATATTTGGGCTTTATTATACACTTTTATATTATTTTTGGGACTAACCTATTAACCGGAGGCCTAGCCCAGAATTGCTGTTTTTTGCCTATTTCAGAGTTTCGCAGAAAAAGAATATCAAACGGAGTCCAAACGGAATGAAACCTTCGGGAACGTGATTTTCGGAATGAACGTGATCCAGACGACTTGGACCCTACGTCAAGACATCAACCAGGAGGGCACGAGGTAGGGGGGCGCGCCTACCACCCAGGCGCGCCCTCCACCCTCGTGGGCCCCATGTTGCTCCACCGACGTACTTCTTCCTCCTATATATACCTACGTACCCCCAAACTACCAGATACGGAGCCAAAAACCTAATTCCACCGCCGCAACCTTCTGTACCCGTGAGATCCCATCTTGGGGCCTGTTCCGGAGCTCCGCCAGAGGGGGCACCGATCACGGAGGGCTTCCACATCAACACCATAGGCTCTCCGATGAAGTGTGAGTAGTTTACCTCAGACCTTTGGGTCCATAGTTAGTAGCTAGATGGCTTCTTCTCTCTTTTTGGATCTCAATACAATGTTCTCCCCCTCTCTCGTGGAGATCTATTCGATGTAATCTTCTTTTGCGGTGTGTTTGTTGAGACCGATGAATTGTGGGTTTATGATCAAGTTTATCTATGAACAATATTTGAATCTTCTGAATTCTTTTATGTATGATTGGTTATCTTTGCAAGTCTCTTCGAATTATCAGCTTGGTTTGGCCTACTAGATTGATCTTTCTTGCAATGGGAGAAGTGCTTAGCTTTGGGATCAATCTTGCGGTGTCCTTTCCCAGTGATAGTAGGGGCAGCAAGGCACGTATAGTATTGTTGCCATCGAGGATAACAAGATGGGGTTTGTATCATATTGCATGAGTTTATGCCTCTATATCATGTCATCTTGCTTAAAGCGTTACTATGTTCTTATGAACTTAATACTCTAGATGCATGCTGGATAGCGGTCGATGTGTGGAGTAATAGTAGTAGATGCAGGCAGGAGTCGGTCTACTTGTCTTGGACGTGATGCCTATATACATGATCATACCTAGATATTCTCATAACTATGCTCAATTCTGTCAATTGCTCAACAGTAATTTGTTCACCCACCGTAATACTTATGCTCATGAGAGAAGCCACTAGTGAAACCTATGGTCCCCGGGTCTATTTTCCATCATATTAATCTTCCAACAACAATCTATTTCCATTGCCTTTTATTTTGCTTTTATTTTACTTTGCATCTTTATCATGAAAATACCAAAAATATTATCCTATCATATCTATCAGATCTCACTCTCGTAAGTGGCCGTGTAGGGATTGAAAACCCCTTATCGCGTTGGTTGTGAGGATTTATTTGTTTGTGTAGGTGCGAGGGACTCGTGTGTGGCCTCCTACTGGATTGATACCTTGGTTCTCAAAAACTGAGGGAAATACTTACGCTGCTTTACTGCATCACCCTTTCCTCTTCAAGGGAAAACCAACGCAGTGCTCAAGAGGTAGCAATGGGCCACGCCAAGTACATTACAAACCGAACACCGTACCCGACTCCAAGCCCGGTTCAAAACCTATGATGTCAGTTTCCCAACTTTGAGGCGGCAGCGGGGGGGGGGGGGGGTCGTCCCAAGCATGCGCTCAAACTTTATTTTGTCTAGCATGGGACACATCTATATATATATCTATACATCTATACATCTATACACATATATAGTGTGCGAATAACTATGAAAGTTTCTCGTTGGATGAAGCCAATCCGACGGTACAAAGATGGCAAATCCGAGCACTACTGGCTGTTGGATATCATCTACATTCCACCAGATTCTGCCACATGTACAATCTAGAAGACTCCATGGTTGAACTTAAGCATAATGCACAAACCTCTAAACACAAGCACTTCTCCTTTGTTCTCTAGAATCTTCCATATCTTAATTGCCCAAACCTTTTTTTTCTAAATGAATTGTCACTTTTTGTTTTTACCTTTACAGTGCACAATTCCATGAATCTTCAAATAGTTTTTTACAAAACTAATTGATTTTGGATGAGATAAACTATAAGAATTAAACGAACATCTACATCATGCATATCTGGGAGAAGATGTGGGAAACCAATGAGAGGAGTGGCGAGAAACGGTAGCCTGTTTTGAATGAAAACCTAGTAGAGAAGGAAGCGTGAGCTACACGACGCATGCGCACAGTGCTTACCCATGTACTGCATGTGCTTTCGAAAGGGCTCAGGGTTACCGTTTGATCTGGGAGCATCCAACGGTGCACACGTACGATCCGTGGGGTTTGGGTTCTGGCCAGTCAGAACGCAGGACTCAGATCGCGCGCACAGCGGGGGGGGTGGGGGGGGTATCATACGGAAACCAACATTCGGTGGAAACCGGTGAAAACCACGATAAAAAGATGTTTTGAAGTTCCAATTTTTTTTCAAAAGAATGTGGGATGTTAAGAGGATGATGTTTTATTGGCACACAAAATTACAAGTTGAAACACATTAAGAGATGTGAGCTATGAAAAAGACAAAATCAGTGTTGAATAGTGCCGAATAGTAATGTCACTATTCCGGGCGGAATTTGTCTTTTTCATAGCTCACATGTCGTAATGTTTTTCAACTTGAAATTTTGTGTCGCAATAAAACATCACCTTCTAGCATCCTACATTTTTTTAGATTTTTATGAAACTTTAAAATATGGTTTCCACGAAGTTTTCATTGAATATCGGCTTTCGTGAGTGAACCGTGTGCTATTTGAAAACATTTCGTGAGAAGAATCTCGGTTTTTAAATCCCCGTAAATCCAAAACTAAGCTGAAAATCGTGAAACCTGCCATGGTGTCGCGACATCGCACTTATATGTCGAGGAATTTTTTTCGTCCATTGTGGCGCAAGTTTTATTACAAGCCTCTTACAAACCGGAGCTTCTCTCAAAGAACCCTCGTGATTTCGATAGGGAAACATGTCCCCCTTGTGGGCGAAACGTAATCACTGCCTCTTTTCACCTTGTATTTTCTTCTACGGGCAACATGGAACGACAGGATATCCATGCTGAAATTTAAACTTATTCAGGGTTCGTTTGGCCTTTTTATACACTAATTGAGTTTCCTAGGCATTTAATGTCCATAATTCAAATCTGAACTACAAATACATGCTCCAGTTCACCAAAATGGCTAGAAAAATTATACATGTGTCCTTGGGTGCATGTTTAGGTCCCATGCCAGGAATGTGAACGAATTACAACCGTACTGGTGTCATGGCTCGTACTCAAACATTTCGAATCTTGGTTTTTAAGTCCCCATAAATCCTAAACTCACCAGAAAGTCATCAAAGGTGGCATGGTGTCACGTCATGGCACATATATGTCGTGGTAAAAACATTGTCCAATTTGGGCCAAGCTTCATTACAAACCTCTTACAAAAACTGGAGCTTCTCTCAAAGAAGCCTTGTGGTTCTGATAGGGAAACGGGTTCCCCTTGTGGGCGAAACATAATCACTGCCTCTTTTCGCCTTGTATTTTCTTCCACAGGCAACATGGGACCACAAGATATCTGTGCTGAAATTTAAACTTATTCAGGGTTCGTTCGGCCTTTTTATACACTAATTGAGTTTCCTAGGCATTTAATGTCCATAATTCAAATCTGAACTGCAAATACATGCTCTAGTTCACCAAAATGGCTAGAAAAATTATACATGTGTCCTTGGGTGCATGTTTAGGTCTCATGCCAGGAATGGGAACGAATTATAACCGTACCGGTGTCCTGGCTCTTCCTCAAACATTTTGAATCTCGGTTTTGAAGTCCCCATAAATCTTAAACTCACCAGAAAGTCATCAAAGGTGGCAGGGTGTCATGTCATGGCACATATATGTTGTGGTAAAAACATTGCCAATTTGGGCCAAGCTTTATTACGAACCTCTTACAAACCGGAGCCTGTCGCAAAAACCCTCGTGGTTTCGATAGGGAAACGTGTCCCCTTGTGGGCCAAACGATAATCACTCCCTCTTCTAGCCTCGTATTTTCTTCTACACGAGACACAGAACAACTGGAGATTCGCGCTGACCTTTGAAATTGTTCAGGGTTCGTTTGACCTTTTTTATTCATGAATTGAGTTTTCTAGGCATTTAATGTCCATCATTCAAATCTGAACCACAAATACATGCTCCAGTGCACCAAAATGGCTAGAAAAAACGTACATGTTTCCTTTGGGTGCATGTTTAGGTCCCATGGAACGAATGGGAATGAATTCAACCTTCTCGCCGTCCTGGCCTGGCCACAAACATTGGAATCTCACTTTTTAAATGTCTGTAAATCCAAAACTCACCAGGAAATCATGAAACTTGGCATGGTGTCACTACATGGTATATATAATTGTCCAATTTGGGCGAAGCTATATTACAAGCCTTTTACAAACCGAAGCCTGTCGCAACCCTCGTGGTTCCGGCAGGGAAACATGCCCCTCTTGTGGGAGAAACGATAATCGATGCCTCTTCTCGCCTTGAACTTTGTTTTCTACAGGCAACATAAAATAACAGGAGTGTCGGGCTGAAATTTGAAACTGTTCGGGGTTCGTTTGGCCATTGTATATATATTACTAATTACTAAGTTTTCTATGCATTTAATGTAGTCCATAATTCAAATTTGAACTACAACCACATGCTCCAGTGAAGCAAAATGGGTGGGAAATCGTACATGTGTCATTGGGTGCATGTTTAGGTCTCGTTTAAGGAATGAGAATGAATTACAAACTCGTCGTCGTCCTGAAACAATGAGAATCTCGGTTTTTAAATCCCAGTAAATAAAAAAGTCACCTAAAAAACATGAAACTTGGCATGGTTTCATGACATGGCACATATATGTCGTGGTAAAAAAATCGTCCAGTTTGAGAAGAGGCGCACACATTAGTAGCCAACGAAGTCCTTTTTTAAACAAAAAGCTGACACGTTAATATCGCAAACAGTTGTATTATATTTACCGTGTCAAAATTTAACCATACTCGATGGTGTGCGTGCAGCTGTTTGATTAGACGGGACGAGCGCGAGAAGTCCGCCATGCAGGTTCGACGGGATGTGTGCGAGCAGTCCGCCGCGCAGGCTTGACGGGACGCGTGCATCCTGTCCACCTCGCAGGCTCGACGGGACACGTGCGAGCAGCAAGGCCGCCCATGCTCACCGGGAAGCGAGCTCTTTGACCTCCATGCACCAGCCGCCGCCCGCCTCGCTCTCAACTTCTCCATTAATGGGTTAATTAAATCACCTGGACGGAGGGTGTTTGCTTGTGATCCCATGGCAGCATTTGCTTTGTTCGTGTTTTCAACTAGTATTCCGCCCTAATTTAAATTGCCACATAGGGCAACAGATAATACGACCACAAATAAAATGGCAACGGATAATACGATGACAAATTTACAATGGCGCACATAATAATTGTCTTACATATTCTGGATAATTTAAAATTCCACATGCGGCAAAGCCCGGAAGACACAGGGGCAAGAGAAGAAGGAAATTGCAAACAACGATCTGGGTCGCTACTATCTCTACTCATCGATGGATCGCCGGGCGGCGAAATCCTCCAGCTCCTTCTTCAATTCCTCACGACTTTGCTTGAAAGCAGCCACGGATTCCTCCACCTCCTGCTCGGGCACGATCCGAAGCTTCCTCAAGCCACCCATCAGTTCCTCGACGACCGCTTTCAGCGTCATCTCCTAGGCACTGCTCTGCTCATGCAATATCTTCCAGCCGGCGGCCTCCTCCTCCTTCTCGGCGACCAACTTGAGGAGCTTCGCATTGTCATCCATGAGTTGCTCGAGTGAGGCCGGTCGCCTTGTCAATCGAGGCATCGCTGATCTTGAGCAGCTTCATCAAGCCGTCGACCAGCTCCTGCTGCGTAGTGACGCCAGCAAGAATGTCGTCGTCGCCGGCGAAGGACTTTAGGAACGCTGGCTCGTCGCGATGGCCGACACCGCGAATGCGCTTGTGAGAGCCCTCGCATGTCCGTGAGAGCTCGTTGGAGGGCTTCGCGGCGCGCCCGGACATCTCTGCAGCGGCTGCGGCTTCGCGGCGGGACCTCTCTAGTGCTTCCGCGGCCTTGGTCTTTGCTGCCTGGTTATATGTCCACCCTAAACTCCTCCTACCGGTCATGGCGGAACGACTTGACAGAGAAAACCAGTTTTGTGGGTGATGAGGTGAGGAACTGTGAAGTAATTCTCAAGTGGGTAGTTTTTATAGCCCGGTGCTAATTGTGAACACATATTAGTTTGATAGGTGTGAACAGATTTGCAATTACTTATTGCGTTGTAATCAGCAATGTGACGAGAAACAAGGTGAAAATTTATTGATGGCAGAAGGTTGACCACGTGGTTGCTCGCCATTGAGGCGGTCGCGGCGCGCTCCGCTCTGGCGTCCCTGCACGCGCTCTGCTCGCCGTTGAGGCAAAATTACAATGGCAACTGTTAATAATTCTTAATAATTGTCTTACATATTCAGGATAATTTAAAATGCCAAATGCGGCAAGGACAAGAACACTCACGACCTACATATGCATACAATTATAATAAAATATAAGCTAAAAGGCTGAGCCGGCGGCCTTCCGACGATGGTCTTCTCGAACTCCATGATCAGCATAGCACCCTTACTCCGAGTGTCCCGACCCGCCTCCGCCTACGGAGCTGCTGGCGCTGGGAGGCTCTTGGGGCTGCTGGGCCTCTTCCAGAAGAGCTTGACAGCGTGCAATCGCGCGCATGACAACTCCGCGGAACCGCTCCATTTCCATGTCTTTGGCCTGGTAGCAAATTCCGTCGATCACTTGCATCCTCAAGATACCACGTTGGCGATGTTCTACTTCATCGGGGATGTCAACTCCGCCAAGGATGCGCTCGAGCCTGGCCACCACATCATCGGGATCGAGGTTGACACGGCCGCCACGGGCAATGTTGAAGCCGTAGGCTGCCTTTATCTTGACTGAATCACAGAGGTCCTCTGTCCATTCCTTGCGGGGCATCAGGCTCTCGATGAGCACTGGTGACGGCGGCTCTTCGGGTGGGTCGTCGATCATGCCGCCGAGCAGCTCTGGATCTTTTGCACGATGGATGGCAAACTGCTCATCACACCTCCTCTGCAATATGTCGATTGTGCTCCCAAGGACTGTGACGCCGATATCGCTGCCGATGGGCCATGGTGCCTGCACCGGCCGATGAAGCTCTTGCTCCCCGACCTGCTCCGGCTCGTTCTCCTCGCCGAAGATGTAACGCAGGTAGGCGTCGACGTCGAAGCTTTGGTCGTTGCCTGGCATGCTTGGCATAACTAATGGTAGATGGGTGAGGACTAGATCTTCGCAGAGTGTTGCGGCGGTGCGTTGCCGCCTGGGTTATATGCAGCAAGCCGTTAGCTGGTAGTGGGAAACCGATGAGGGAATAGGCATGGATTTTACAATTCATCCATGTGGAGCGCGGGAGCATTCGGTGGAGCACGGGAAGACTAAGTGGAGCACACACACAACCCGAATACCGTATCCGGTGCCACGTGTTATTTATCACAGAGGTGTTAACATAAGGAAACGTATGTGTAAGTTACTAATCATCGCACACGAGTACTCATAGACGCATCGTGTGCGATACTCCTAGCCACCGCAAGCAACTAGTTTGCATTTTTCAAAGGTTTTTGTACACACAGAATCGCACACGAACTAACTGTGTTAACCGTCTGTGTTGTAAATTCTCATCGCAAATAGTTCATCCGAGTCGGCTGTTTGCCACGTATCACACACATCTTGTTAAGTTTAACCGTTTCTGTTGCGTTCTCTAATCGAAAACAGTTCGTCCGAGTGAACCGTATGCCCTATATCACACACACCTTGATCTGGCTAACCGTTTATGTTGCACTCCCTAATAGCAAACGGTTCATCGGAGCGAACTGTATGCCGTATATCGCACACACCTTGATCTGGCTGCCCGTTTCTGTTGTTCTGTCTCATCGCAAACAATTCATACAGATCAACCGTATGCCCCTCATCGCACACGCAACTATAATCTGAATCGTGTTTGATGTATCATTCATCGCAAACGTTTTGCATCATTTCTGACGGTTTTCATACAACACCGTTTGCAATTATTGCATCGCACACAGTTTCTCGAAGGGTCTCTGATCGTAGTGTCACGTTAGCAGCATCCTGCAGTAGTGTACCATGCTAGATATGCCATAGGCGGTTCCCAAACAGAAAATAAAGTTTATTCCTTTTTCCACCATACTTTCACTTTCCATGGCTAGCCGTATCCACGGTTGCCTTCCATACCAACACTTTCCAAGGAATTTATTATTTGACAAGATAAAGTAAATTCATTTTTGCATTTCGGGACTGGGCATCTCTAAAATCTTTGCCTTACTCTCGTGCAATGATAAGTGAATAAACACTCATCGTGAGAATAACACATCCAGCATGGAAAATATTAGCCACCCGTTACCGTTCCGCGAGCGAAACAAACACACAAAAGAGAAGTTTATTTTGAAAATTAGAGATGGCACATGCAAATTTGCTTAGAACGTCAAAAGAATACCGCATATAGGTAGATATAGTGGACTCATGTGGCAAAACTAGTTTAAAGGATTTTGGATGCACAAGTAGAGGTCATACTTAGTGCAAAATGAAGGCTAGCAAAAAGATTGAGAAGCGACCGACCAAGAAACGAATAATCTCATAAGCAAGCATTAAGCATAATTAACACCGAGTAATGCACCACAAGTAGGATATAATTATCATTGCATGATTTTTGACTTTCATGCATGCATAGGGAATCACAAATCTTAACACCAATATTCTTACTAGAGCACAATTACTCATCAACATAACTCACATATCACACCATCATATCTTAAAACTATTACTAAGAATCAAGTTTATTTTGTCCAATGATCTTCATGACATTTTTTTATTTATCCTTCTTGGATATCTATCACTTTGGGACTAATTTTCATATGTTGCTTTTCATAAGCTCAAACAAGTATAAGTGAAGATCATGAGCATAAAATTTTTCTTTCTCTCAAAATAATTTAAGTGAAGCAAGAGAGAATTTCTTCAAAAATACTAAGCACATCGTGCTCAAAAAGATATAAGTGAAGCACTAGAGCAAGTCCTAGCTCATAAAAGATCTAAGTGAAGCACAGAGAGCAATTCTAACAAGTCATGCTATAATTTTGGCTCTCTCGAATAGGTGTGTCCAGCAAGGATTGATGACTAAACACAAAATAAAACAAGCAAAGACACATATCGTACAAGACGCACCAAGCAAAACACATATCATGTGACGAATAAAAATATAGTCTTGAGTAAAATACCGATGGTCGTTAGAAGAAAGAGGGGATGCCACTCGGGGGCATCCCCAAGCTTAGTTGGTTGCTCATTCTTGGATAATAGCTTGGGATGTCGGGGCATTCCCAAGCTTAGGCTCTTCTATCCTTCTTTCATCCATCGTAAGATAACCCAAAACTTGAAAACTTCAATCACACAAAACTCAACAAAACCTTTGTGAGATCCGTTAGTAAAAGAAAGCAAACCACTACTATAAGTGTTGTATCAAACCAATTCATATTTTGTTTTTGTACTATATCTAATGTATTCCAACTTTTCTATGGCAAAAACTCATCAAAGAAAACCATAGAGCCATCAAAATAAGCACACAACACAAAGAAAACAGAATCTGTCAAAATAGAACAGTCTGTAGTAATCTGACACTTTCGAATACTTCTGCAACTCCAAAAAATCTGAAACATTAGGACGACTAGGGTAATTTGTATATTAATCTTCTGCAAAAAAAATCAGGGCAAAAGCACTTTTCTGTGATTTATGAAAATTATTTTCGTGAGTGCATAAGTTTCTGTTTTTTCAGCAAGATCAAACAACTATCACCCAAGAAGATCCTAAAGGCTTTACTTGGCACAAACACTAATTAAAACACAAAAAACACAACCATACCAGTAGCATAATTGTGTAAACACACAAGAACAGAAAGTAAAAGCAAAAATAAATTTTATTCATTTGTTTGCCTCCCAACAAGCGCCATAGTTTTACTCCCTTAGCTAGGCATAAAGCAAGGATCTAAGTTTTGTCATCTTTGGTTCGAGATCCATAAGATGCCCTCATGGTTGATTCATAAGGTGGATTAATTCTTGTTCTAGGAAAGTGTTCCATGCCCTTCCTCAAAGGAAATTGGAACTTGATATTGCCTTCTTTCATATCAATCACGGCACCAATAGTGCGTAAAAACGGTCTACCAAGGTTAATTGGACAAGACGGCTTTCATTCAATATCAAGAAAAATAAAATCTATGGGCACATAATTTATATTTTCAAGAATAAGAACATCATTAATTCTTCCCATAGGATTTTTAATGGTAGAATCTGCTAAGTGCAAATTTAAAGAGCATTCTTCAAGATCGGTAAGACCAAGCACATCACATAAAGATTTCGAAATGGTGGAAACACTAGCACCGAAGTCACACAAAGCAAAACATTCATAATTTTTAATCTTGACTTTGATAGTAGGTTCCCATTCATCATGCAATTTTCTAGGAATTGAAACTTCTAATTACAATTTTTCTTCCAAAGCTTTCATCATAGCATCCACAATATGTTTAGTAAAACCTTCATTTTGTTCATAGGCATGAGGTGAATTTATCATGGATTGCAACAAAAAATACAATCAATCAAAGAGCAACTATCATAATTAAGGTCTTTGTAATCCAAAGGAGTGGGCACATCACTAGTTAAAGTTTTGATCTCTCCAAACCCACTTTCATCAATTTTCTCAACAAGATTTTCACCCTCCGAAATATTGGGACACCTTCTACCTAAAGTTGACTCTTCTCCAATCCCTTTTTCATCAGTTTTATCTTTACTAAACAACTAATCAATAGAAGAAACACCAATCATTTTAAGATCTTCATCACTTTTACGAAAGAAATCACTAGAAAACACTTTTTCTAAAAATTCTCTTTTAGCCCTAAGCATAGCAGTTCTTCTCTTACTTTCATCCATAGAAACATAAAGAGCTTTAATTGATTCATCAACCTTAGGCACAAAAATTTTCATCTTGAGATTTTCAACATCATGGGCAATTCTATCAACACTTCTAGACAAATCATCAATCTTACTCAACTTTTCCTCTATGGAAGTGTTGAAAACTTTTTGCGTATTGATAAATTCCTTAATATTATTCTCAAGATCAGAGGTGTTCCTATTATTATTATAAGTTTGATTTCCATAGGAATTACCATAATTATTAGAGGAATTACTAGGAAAAGGCCTAGGATTAAAATTACCTCTATATGAAGGAAATATGCCCTAGAGGCAATAATAAAGTTATTATTTATATTTCTTTATATCATGATAAATGTTTATTATTCATGCTAGAATTGTATTAACCGGAAACTTAGTACATGTGTGAATACATAGACAAACAGAGTGTCACTAGTATGCCTCTACTTTGACTAGCTCGTTAATCAAAGATGGTTAAGTTTCCTAGCCATAGACATGTGTTGTCATTTGATGAATGGGATCACATCATTAGAGAATGATGTGATTGACTTGACCCATCCATTAGCTTAGCACTATGATCATTTAGTTTATTGCTATTGCTTTCTTCATGACTTATACATGTTCCTATGACTATGAGATTATGCAACTCCCGAATACCGGAGGAACACTTAGTGTGCTATCAAACATCACAACGTAACTGGGTGATTATAAAGATGCTCTACAGGTGTTTCTGATGGTGTTTGTTGGGTTGGCATAGATCGAGATTAGGATTTGTCACTCCGTGTTTAGGAGAGGTATCTCTGGGCCCTCTCGGTAATGCACATCACATTAAGCCTTGCAAGCAATGTGACTAATGAGTTAGTTACGGGATGATGCATTACAGAACGAGTAAAGAGACTTGCCGGTAACGAGATTGAACTAGGTATTGAGATACCGACGGTCGACTCTCGGGCAAGTAACATACCGATGACAAAGGGAACAACATATGTTGTTATGCGGTTTGACCAATAAAGATCTTCGTAGAATATGTAGGAACCAATATGAGCATCCAGGTTCTGCTATTGGTTATTGACCGGAGATGAGTCTCGGTCATGTCTACATAGTTCTCGAACCCGTAGGGTCCGCACGCTTAACGTTCGGTGACGATCGGTATTATGAGTTTATGTGTTTTGATGTACTGAAGGTTGTTCGGAGTCCCGGATGTGATCACGGACATGATGAGGAGTCTTGAAATGGTTGATACATAAAGATTGATATATTGGAAGACTATGTTTGGACACCGGAAAGGTTTCTGATAGGTTCGGGCATTTTCCGGAGTACCGGGAGGTTACCGGAACCCCCCGGGGGCTTAATAGGCCTACATGGGCTTGAGTGGAAAGAGGAGAAGGAGGCCAGGTGGAGGCGCGCCCCCCCAAGCCCAATCCGAATTGGGAGGGGGGCCGGCCCCCTTTCCTTCTCTCCCTCTTCCCCTTCCTCCCCCCTCCTTGTTGGACTAGGAAAGGGGGGAACCTACTCCTAGTTGCAGTAGGATTCCCTCCTTGGGGCGCACCCCATGAGGCCGGCCGGCCCCCTCCTCCACTCCTTTATATACGTGGGAAGGGGGCACCCCATAGACACACAAGTTGATTGTTTAACCGTGTGCGGTGCCCCCCTCCACAGATTTCCACCTCGGTCATATCGTTGTAGTGCCTAGGTGAAGCCCTGCGTCGGTAACTTCATCATCACCGTCATTACGCCGTCATGCTGACGAAACTCTCCCTCGACCTCAGCTGGATCTAGAGTTCGTGGGATGTCACCGAGCTGAACGTGTGCAGATCGCGGAGGTGCCGTGCGTTCGGTACTTGATCAGTTGGATCGCGAAGACGTTCGACAACATCAACCGTGTTACTTAACGCTTCCGCTTTCCGCCTACGAGGGTACGTGGACACACTCTCCCGCTCGTTTCTATGCATCACATAGATATTTCTTGCATGATCGTAGGTAATTTTTTTTGAAATACTGCGTTCCCCAACAGTGGCATCCGAGCCAGGTCTTTGCGTAGATGTTATGTGCACGAGTAGAACACAAAGAGTTGTGGGCGATAATAGTCATACTGCTTACCAACATGTCATACTTTGATTCGGCGGTATTGTTGGATGAAGCGGCCCAGACCGACATTACGTGTACGTTTACGCGAGACTGGTTCTACTGACGTGCTTCGCACACAAGTGGCTAGTGGGTGTCTGTTTCTCCAACTTTAGTTGAATCGAGTGTGGCTACGCCGGGTCCTTGTTGAAGGTTAAAACAACGCACTTCACGAAAAATCGTTGTGGTTTTGATGCGTAGGTAAGAATGGTTCTTGCTAAGCCTGTAGCAGCCACGTAAAACTTGCAACAACAAAGTAGAGGACGTCTAACTTGTTTTTGCAAGGCTTGATGTGATGTGATATGGTCAAGACGTGATGATATATAAATTGTTGTATGAGATGATCATGTTTTTTAAAAGTTATCGGCAACTGGCAGGAGCCTTATGATTGTCGCTTTATTGTATGAAATGCAATAACTATGTAATTGCTTTACTTTATCACTAAGCGGTAGCGATAGTCGTAGAAGCAATAGTTGGCGAGACGTCAACGATGCTACGATGGAGATCAAGGTGTCAAGTGTAACATCCCAAATTTTCAATTTGGAATGTTATACATTAGATCATCATTGCATATCATATTTTATTTGCATTTTTGTTTGATCCTAGAAATTCTACGCAACTCAAGGACCCGCGGAGAGAGTTGGGGATTTCGTTATTTTCATATTTGAGTTTTCTCAAATTTTGAAAAGGGGATCGTTTGATTTTAATTATTTTCTCTTTGAATATTTCTTTTATGAATATAAAAGAGAGAGGATAAAATGACTTCCTCAAAATAAAGAAATATTGGAGAATTAATATTAAAATCAAATAATATTTTTATTCGGAGTTTTATCGCTATTTTATTTCGTTATTTCTCACGCCCGCGACGCCGCCGCCCCTTGGAGCCCCGCCACCGCCCGTCGCCGCCGCCGCGGCCGGCCATCTCCGGAGTTGCCGCCGCCCCACCGCCCGCCGACCCCGTCCCGAGGTAGCCGCCTGATCCGCCGCCGGTTTCGCTGGAAAAACCGTTCGGTTTTTAAAAAAAAAACCTAGATTTTTTTAGGTTAGATCGGTTCGGTTTTTTTGGTTTAGTTATTAAGCGAACGCCCGTTCGTACGTTCATTTTAACGAACGGTTTGCACCATTTAGCCGCAGACAGCGAACGTTCGTGCGTTAGCCTGTTCGTCAGTTTTTCTTTTTCTCAGATTTTCCGCGATTATTTTTGATTGCGATTTTTGATCCGATTTTCGTTTTAGTTTAACTTTTCGCTCGTTTATCGGAATCAGGCGATTCAAGTGCCTAGAGTTTCGTCTTGAAACCCTCTTTCTGTTTAATCAACTTAAACAAGTTTTTGCTACTGTAAAATTTGACTTTAGTCCAGATTAGTAAACGAAGCTTGTTTCTTTCGCCGTTTGAGTTTTGTTGCTTCGTTTGATTTGATTCTTTTTGCAAACCGGAGTTCTTAAGTTGAACTTTCTGGTTAGATCTCTTATTTGAGTTTTACCCGTGCCCTTGCTTGATTTCTTATTGTATGCTTGTTTGTTTGCGATAGAGTACCCGGAGTGTGAAGCGTGCTACTACGAGTCTCTAGGTTTCGCGGATCATCAGCAAGGCAAGTAACACTTTGATCATACCTCTTTCATACCCAGTTTTATTGCATTAGATCAATCCTCAAACAATTGCATGGTTTGGATCTGATTAAATTGTGGGTTTGGGAAGTAGATGAGGTAGTACCTATTCACCTGTTTATTATCAAACCATGGGAGTTACTTCTACATTGCTTATACCGCTATGCTATGCTCGTAGACATGGATTGGGTTTGAGTGTATTCATGACAGATGTGAGTATTGTTAATTAATGGTTAACTTAAGGTGGCAACTTTAATACACATCTGGGTGGATTGAGGCACCTGGGGAATTCCAGTGATTGCCTGTATTTTTGGAAATCCTGGGGTACCGTGTGATTCTTCTATGGACTGCCACCCAGGCTCAAAGGGATCATAAGATAATTCATGCTAGAAACTTCCGTGTGCAGCCACATGCCAATATGGGCTCAGTAAGTTGTGGGAAACCTTTCCATGATGGGCTAGCAGATGTAGGGGATTGTAGGTGTATAGGCCTATCTATCGGTTAAGGGGACCTCTTCGGAAAGACTGTGCATCGGTCATCCATTTCTCAAACATCATGTAGTGCGAGAAAACCAACGGAGGAGATCGAGTCTTGTGGGGAAAAGTGCGCAAACCTCTGCAGAGTGTACAAACTAATCATGATTAGCCGTGTCCCCGGTTATCATGTGGATCTCATCACTCTTAATATAATTTGATTGGGTTTAATGATGATGCTTAATTGGGATTGAGTTGGGTGAACCTTCTTAATGTCTAACAACCAGCATGATAGTTAAATAAAAATATGTTCCTTTGTTGTAGGAAAAAATTGGCTTTTCGCAAAACATATTAACCATACAGCCCCCACCAGCCATATACGCATATAGAGATAGCTTTATTCTGTTCATTACTCTCTTGTGTTACATTGCCAGCATATTCCATGTGCTGACCCGTTTTCGGGCTGCAACGTATCATGTTGCAGACTTTTCAGACGACAAGTAAGGAGCCTTAGGTCGTGGTCTTTCACTCAGTGATGCCGTTGGAGTTGATGGACTCACTTTATCTTCCAAGCCTTCCGTTGTTATCGTATTAGATGGCCTTAAGCCATATTTATTGTAATAAGTTCTCTTTTGAGACATTCGATGTAATAAGTGTGTGATTGCTACTCTGTTATAAATCCTTCAAGTACTGTGTGTGTGTCAGCATTACCGATCCAGGGATGACACTGATGCACAGGGATCAGACTGTTTGAGGTCTGGTCGCTACATCAAGCCGGTGACGATGGTGATCATGATGGTGCTTTGGAGATGGAGATCAAAGGCACAAGATGATGATGGCCATATCATATCGCTTATATTGATTGCATGTGATGTTTATCCTTTATGCATCTTATTTTGCTTAGTACGGCGGTAGCATTATAAGATGATCTTTCACTAAATTTCAAGGTATAAGTGTTCTCCCTGAGTATGCACCGTTGCGACAGTTCATCGTGCCGAGACACCACGTGATGATCGGGTGTGATAAGCTCTACGTTCAGATACAACGGGTGCAAGCCAGTTTTGCACACGCAGAATACTCGGGTTAAACTTGACATGCCTAGCATATGAAGATATGGCCTCGGAACATTGAGACCGAAAGGTCGAGCGTGAATCATATAGTAGATATGATCAACATAGTGATGTTCACCATTGAAAACTACTCCATCTCACGTGATGATCGGACATGGTTTAGTTTACATGGATCACGTGATCACTTAGATGATTAGAGGGATGTCTATCTAAGTGGGATTTCTTAAGTAATATGATTAATTGAACTTTAATTTATCATGAACTTAGTACCTGATAGTACTTTGCATGTCTTAGGATTCCCCCCCTTGGGGCGCACCCCATGAGCCCGGCTGGCCCCCTCCTCCACTCCTTTATATACGGGGGTTGGGGGCACCCCATAGACACACAAGTTGATTTTTTAACCGTGTGCGGTGCCCCCCTCCACAGATTCCCACCTCGGTCGTATCATTGTAGTGCTTAGGTGAAGCCCTGCGTCGGTAACTTCATCATCACCGTCATCGCACCGTCGTGCTGACGAAACTCTCCCTCGACCTCAGCTGGATCTAGAGTTCGTGGGACGTCACCGAGCTGAACGTGTGCAGATCGCGGAGGTGCCGTGTGTTCGGTACTTGATCAGTTGGATCGCGAAGACGTTCGACTACATCAACCGCGTTACTTAACGCTTCTGCTTTCGGTCTACGAGGGTACATCGACATACTCTCCCGCTTGTTGCTATGCATCACATAGATAGGTCTTGCGTGATCGTAGGTAAATTTTTTGAAATACTACGTTCCCCAACACTATAAGCATTGTTATTGAAATTATTTCGAGAGATAAAATTCACATCTATGGCATCACTATTTTTCTCAATCAAAGTAGACAAAGGCATATCATTAAAATCAAGAGGAGCACTTTTATTAGCAACCAATTTCATAAGAGCGTCAACTTTTTCACTCAAAGAAGAAATTTCTTCAACCGAATTAACTTTTTTACTAGTGGGCGCCCTTTCGGTATGCCATTGTGAATAATTTGCCATGATATTATCAAGCAATTTGGTGGCTTCACCCAAAGTAATTTCCATAAAAGTACCACCCGCGGCGGAATCTAAAAGATTGCGAGAAACAAAATTCAACCCCGCATAATTTTTTTGTATGATCATCCAAAGATTTAAACCATGAGTTGGGCAATTCCTTAGCATCATTTTCATCCTTTCCCAAGATTGTGCAACATGCTCATGTTCAAGTTACTTGAAATTCATGATCTGGGTTCTAAGGGAAATAATTTTTGCAGGCGGAAAATACTTAGTGATAAAAGCATCTTTGCACTTATTCCAAGAATTGATACTATTGCGAGGCAAAGAAGAGAACCAAATTTTTGCAGAATCACGCAAAGAAAACGGAAATAATTTCATCTTCACCACATCATTGTCCACATCTTTTTTATTTTTCATATCGCATAATTCCACGAAGGTATTAAGATGGGACGCAGCATCCTCATTAGGAGTACCGGAAAATTGATCTTTCATAACAAGATTCAGCAAAGCAGTATTAATATCACAAGTCTCCGCACTAGTGGCGGGAGGAGCAAGCGGAGTGCCATTAAAATCATTGTTGTTGGTATTTGAGAAATCACATAATTTGGTGTTCTCTTGAGTCACGATGACCACACAACAAGATTGCACTCAAAAGCAGATCTGGCAAGAAAAAGGCGAACGAAAAAGAAGGGCGAATAAAACGACAATTTTTTGTGAAGTGGGGGGAGAGGAAAACGAGAGGCAAATGGAAAATAATGTAAATTGCGAGGAGATGAGATTTGTGATTCGGAACCTAGTTATGTTGAAGATCCTCCCCGGCAACGGCGCCAGAAATTCCTTTTGATTGCTCTCTAACTATTGCGCCAAAAAAGCTCCTGTCTGCTAGGACTACATCAGTATTTCCCCAAAGAGGAAGGGATGATGCAGCACATCGACGGTAGGTATTTCCCTTAGTGATGAAACCAAGGTTATCGAACCAGTAGGAGAACCAAACAACACAACGTAAACAACACCTGCACACAAGTAACAACACCTCGCAACCCGACGTGTTAAAGGGGTTGTCAATCCCTTCCGGGGTACGACGCCTCAAGATAGGCAAAACTGATGTGAGGAAATTGTAGTAGATTGATAGATTGAACGCCAAACAAAATAAATAAGAATAAAACACAGAAAGGTATTTTTGGTTTAATAGATCTGAATAAAAATGCAAAGGAAAAGTAGATCACAAGCAAATATATGAGTAAGAAGACCCGGGGGGCCGTAGGTTTCACTAGTGGCTTATCTCGAGAAAAATAGCAAACGGTGGGTAAGCAAATTACTGTTGGATAATTGATAGAACTTCAAATAATTATGACGATATCCAGGCAATGATCATTACATAGGCATCACATCCAAGATTAGTAGACCGACTCATGCCTGCATCTACTACTATTACTCCACACATCGACCGCTATCCAGCATGCATCTAGTGTATTAAGTTCATGGAAAAACGGAGTAATGCAATAAGAATGATGACATGATGTAGACAAGATCCGTTTATCTATTGCGTAGATATAGATCCCATCTTTTTATCCTTAGTAGCAATGATACATACGTGTTGTTTCCCTTTCTGTCACTAGGATCAAGCATCGTAAGATCGAACCCACTACCGGGCACCTCTTCCCATTGCAAGATAAATAGATCAAGTTGGCCAAACAAAACCCGAATATCGAAATATGAGGTTATAAGAGATCATGCATATAAGAGATCAAAGAAACTCAAATAACTTTCATGGATATAAAAAGATATAACTGATCATAAACTCGAAGTTCATCAGATCCCAACAAACACACCGCAAAAAGAGTTACATCATATGGATCTCCAAGAGACCATTGTATTGAGAATTCAGCGAGAGAGAGAAAACCATCTAGCTACTAACTACGGACCCGAAGGTCTACAAAGAACTACTCACGCATCATCGGAGAGGCACCAATGGAGGTGGTGAACCCCATCCGAGATGGTGTCTAGATTGGAACTGGTGGTTCTGGACTCTGCGGCGGCTGGATGAATATTTCGTCGACTCCCCTAGGGTTTCTGGAATATTGGGATATTTATAGAGCAAAGAGGCGGTCCGGGGGGCACTCGAGGTGGGCACAACCCACCAGGGCGCGCCTGGGCCTCCTGGCGCGCCCTGGTGGGTTTTCCCCTCCTCGGGACTCCCCCCAGGTGCAACCAGGGCCCAATATCTTCCTTCTGGTCCGTAAAAAATCTCCCTAAAGTTTCGTGGCATTTGGACTCCGTCTGACATTGATTTCCTGCGATGTAAAAAACATGCAGAAAACAGCAACTGGCACTTGGCACTATGTCAATAGGTTAGTACCAAAAAATGATATAGAATGACTATAAAATGATTATAAAACATCCAAGATTGATAATAAAACAACATGGAACAATCAAAAATTATAGATACGTTGGAGACGTATCAGCATCCCCAAGCTTAACTCCTACTCGTCCTCGAGTAGGTAAGTGATAAAAACAGAATTTTTGATGTGGAGTGCTACCTAACATGTCATATCATATTCTTTTCTTTATAGCATGGACAATTGGACTTTTATGTGATTCAAAGCAATAGTCTAGTTTTGACATAATAATTTAGATACTCAATCATATCAATGAGCAACCATGTCCTTCAGAATATCAACGCTAAAATAAGTTATCCCTAGCCCATCATGCTCAACCATTGATCCATTCATGAAACACACTCGAATATTAGCTACACCCAATACTTAAGTACGATCATATTGCCTCCTAGTTGGTGCTTTTATAAGAGAAGATGGAGACTCAAATTCAAAATAAAAATTGCATAAAGCAAAAGAAGGGTCCTTCGTAGAGGGAAGTATGGATTTGTAGAGGTGCTAGAGCTCAAAGCGAAGAATTAGAGATAAAAACATTTTGGGAGGTGCCAGAACAGCTCCGCCGGAGCCCTAGATTGGTTCCGCCTCGAGACGGCGGCGCTTCGCGCCGAAAGCGTCCTTCTGATTTTTTCCAGGGCAAAAGACACCTTATACCAGAAGATGGGCATTGGGGGGCTTCTAGGTGGCTCACGAGGCAGGGGGCGCGCCCTCCACCCTCGTGGACGGTGGGTGGCCCCACTCTGGTGCTTTCTTCGCCCAGTATTTTTAATATATTTCAAAGCAGACTTTCATGGAGTTTCAGGACTTCTGGAGTTGTGCAGAAAAGGTCTCTAATATTTGCTCCTTTTCCAGCCTAGAATTCTAGCTGCCGGCATTCTCCCTCTTTATGTAAACCTTGTAAAATAAGAGAGAAAAAGGCATAAGTATTGTGACATAATGTGTAGTAACAGCCCATAATGCTATAAATATCGATATAAAAGCATGATGCAAAATGGACGTATCAACTCACCCAAGCTTAGACCTCGCTTGTTGATGACCCACAAGTATAGGGGATCTATCGTAGTCCTTTCGATAAGTAAGAGTGTCGAACCCAGTGAGGAGCAGAAGGAAATGATAAGCGGTTTTCAGCAAGGTATTCTCTGCAAGCACTGAAATTATAGGTGACAGATAGTTTTGTGATAAGATAATTTGTAACGAGCAACAAGTAACAAAAGTAAATAAAGTGCAGCAATGTGGCCCAATCCTTTTTGTAGCAAAGGACAAGCCTGGACAAACTCTTATATAGATAAAAGCGCTCCCGAGGACACATGGGAATTATCGTCAAGCTAGTTTTCATCACGTTCATATGATTCGCGTTCGGTACTTTGATAATTTGATATGTGGGTGGACCGGTGCTTGGGTGCTGTCCTTACTTAGACAAGCATCCCACTTATGATTAACCCCTATTGCAAGCATCCGCAACTACAAAAGAAGTATTAAGGTAAACCTAACCATAGCATGAAACGAGTGGATCCAAATCAGCCCCTTACGAAGCAACGCATAAACTAGGGTTTAAGCTTCTGTCACTCTAGCAACCCATCGTCTACTTATTACTTCCCAATGCCTTCCTCTAGGCCCAAATAATGGTGAAGTGTCATGTAGTCGACGTTCACATAACACCACTAGAGGAGAGATAACATACATCTCATCAAAATATCGAACGAATACCAAATTCACATGACTACTAATAGCAAGACTTCTCTCATGTCCTCAAGAACAAACGTAACTACTCACAAAGCATATTAATGTTCATAATCAGAGGAGTATTAATATGCATAAAGGATCTGAACATATGATCTTCCACCAAATAAACCAACTAGCAATAAATATTGTGACATAATGTGTAATAACAACCCATATTGCAATAAATATCGATATAAAAGCATGATGCAAAATGGACGTATCACTTGTCCTCAAGCGGAAGCCAATATCGAAAAATATGTCCACATGTTTAGAGATAGAGGTGTCGATAAAATAAAATACGGACATGAGGGCATCATGATCATTCTTAGAATAGCAACATATATTTATATTGTCATATGATTTCTTATGCTGAAGTAACAATCTATTCACAATGTAAAGTATGAATCAGAAACTTCATTGAAAACTAACAAACTATAATCTCAGTCATTGAAGCCATTGTAATTTATTATAACATCAGAAAGAGTCAATATAAGAGCTTTTCAGCAAGTCCACATACTCAACTATCATTTAGTCTTTCACAATTGCTAACACTCACGCAATAATTATGGGTATGAAGTTTTAATCGGACACAGAGAAAGATAGGGGCTTATAGTTTTTCCTCCCAACCTTTTACCTCAAGGGTAACGTCAACAATAATGCTTTATGAAAACCCACATCCAATTAGATATATATATATATATCAGGATCTTTCCAACACATAGTGCTCGCCAAAGGATAAAGTGTAAAAAAGGAAAGGTGAAGATCACCATGACTCTTGTATAAGGTATAAGATAAAAATAAAAGATAGGCCCTTCGCAGAGGGAAGCATAGGTTGTCATGTGCTTTTATGGTTGGATGCACAAAATCTTAATGCAAAAGAACGTCACTTTATATTGCCACTTGTGACAGGGACCTTTATTATGCAGTCCATCGCTTTTATTTCTTCCATATCACAAGCTCGTATAAAGCTTATTTTCTCCACACTAATAGATCATACATATTTAGAGAGCAATTTTTATTGCTTGCAACAATGACAACTTACTTGAAGGATCTTACTCAATCCATAGGTAGATATGGTGGACTCTCACGACAAAACTGGGTTTAAGGATATTTGGAAGCACAAGTAGTATCTCTACTTGGTGCAAAGAATTTGGCTAGCATGAGGGGGAAAGGCAAGCTCAACATGTTGGATGATCCATGACAATATAATTTATTTCAGATATAAGAAAACATAACCCATTACGTTGTCTTCCTTGTCCAACGTCAACTTTTTAGCATGTCATATTTCAATGAGTGCTCACAATCATAAAAGATGTCCAAGATACTATATTTATATGTGAAAACCCGTCTTTCTTTATTACTTCCTATTAATTGCAACGATGACCAAAACTATGTTTGTCAACTCTCAACAACTTTTATTCATCATACTCTTTATATGTGAAGTCATTACTCTCCATAAGATCAATATGATCTCTTTATTTCTTTTTATTCTTTCTTTTTTCTTTATTCCCTCAAGATCATAGAAAGATAACCAAGCCCTCGACTCAAGACTAATCTTTGTTATATATAGCTCACGGACTCGATTACATAGATAAGGATCAACACAAAAACTCAAAGCTAGATCATACTAAACTTTATTCTACTAGATCAAGATATAACCAAAAGGATCGAACTAAGAAAAAGGTAAAGATAGAAGTGTGATGGTGATACGATACCGGGGCACCTCCCCCAAGCTTGGCAGTTGCCAAGGGGAGTGCCCATACCCATGTATTTATATCTCTTTGTTTGGAGGTGGTGATGATGGAGTTGTTGATGATGTAGGCTTGTCGTCCACCTTCCAAGGCATAGGCTCACCATCATAGAAGGATGATCGAGTCTCCGGGATCCTCAAATCTGCAGCCAAACTCATCCTCTTGAATCTATATTCATACTCACAGTTTTGGTTTTGCAGGTCATAGATCTGGGCTTGGAGGTGCTCGATTTTCTCGTGAAGCTTGAAGATGGTCTCCCCAATGTTCTTGGCATCCAGCTTGTGGTTGTTGGTGAATTCCGCGATCATCATGTGGTTGGCGTTGAGTCTGTGTTCCACCATCCCCTGGCACTTGAAAACTTGTTGCTCCATTGCTTCCGGTCCTCCTTAGTCCCTCAACATCGCGGATGTGCAGCACCCCCTCATGCATCTCAATGGCTTGAGGGTGTTGCAGCACCTCCGCGAGGTAGGGGTTGATGACCTTCCCGAAAAACTTGTCCTTGGGGGCGCTTGAAGACATCATGGTGATCTAGATCTGTCAGAAAAACAGCTCGAGACAAAAGCAAAGGATATTTGCGTGGTGCGGTGGTCAAAACCTTCCGGAGATTATATAACGAATTTTTACCGACAAAAAAAGTATCGTGGGAGAAAACGGAGTCCGGAGGGTACACGAGGTGCCCACGAGGCAGGGGGCGCACCCAGGGGTAGGGCGCGCTCTCCACCCTCGGGATGCCTCGTGTCCTTTCCGGACTACTTCTTATTTTCCTATTTTTCTAAATATTCCAAAATGGAGAAAAATTGCTATTAGAACGGTTTTGGAGTCGGTTTACTTACCATACCACATACCTATTCCTTTTCGGAGTCTGAAACGTTCTGGAAAGTGTCCCTTATGTACTCCTCCGGGGTTACGGTGTCAATAACATTGGTTTCAACATTTATGGGATTACCTGGGATATAATGTTTGATTCTTTGACCGTTCACCATCTTCGGATTTGTGCCTTCGAAGTTGTTGATTTTTATGGCACCGGAACGATAGACCTCCTCGATAACGTAAGGACCTTCCCATTTTGAGAGGAGTTTTCCTGCAAAAAATCTTAAACAAGAGTTGTATAACAAAACATAATCACCTACATTAAACTCACACTTTTGTATCCTTTTGTCATGCCATCTTTTAACTTTTTCTTTAAACAGTTTGGCATTCTCATAGGCCCGGGTTCTCCACTCATCAAGTGAGCTAATGTCAAATAGTCTCTTCTCACCGGCAAGTTTGAAATCATAATTGTGCTCTTTAATGGCCCAATATGCCTTATGTTCTAGTTTGAGAGGTAAGTGACATGCTTTTCCATAAACCATTTTATACGGAGATATACCCATAGGATATTTATATGCAGTTCTATAGGCCCATAATGCATCATCAAGTTTCTTGGACCAATTCTTTCTAGTTAACAGTCTTTTGCAAAATTAATTTAATCTCTCTATTACTCAGTTCTACTTGACCACTAGACTGTGGGTAGTATGGAGATGCAATTCTATGATTAACATCATACTTAGCAAGCATTTTATGAAAAGCACCATGAATAAAATGTGAACCACCATCAGTCATCAAGTATCTAGGGACTCCAAACCTCAGAAAAATAACTTCTTTAAGCATCTTAATAGAGATATTATGATCAGCACTACTAGTTGGAATAGCTTCTACCCACTTAGTAACATAATCAACAGCAACTAAAATATGTGTATACCCATTAGAGGAAGGAAACGACCCCATATAATCAAAGCCTCAAACATCAAATGGTTCAATAACAAGTGAATAGTTCATAGGCATTTCTTGACGTCTACTAATATTACCAATTCTTTGACATTCATCGCAAGACAAGACAAACTTACGGGCATCTTTGAAGAGAGTAGGCCAATAAAACCGGATTGCAATACCTTATGTGCGGTTCAATCTCCAGTGTGGTGTCACTTGCGTAGGATCTGTTCCTGTTCATGCTCAGGTACACAACGTCTAATAACACCATCTACTCCTTCTTTATAAAGGTGTGGCTCATCCCAGAAGTAATGTCTTAAATCATAGAAAAACTTTTTTTGCTGGTATGTGAAACTAGGTGGTATAAATTTAGCAACAATGTAATTAGCATAATCAGGATACCATGGAGCAGTATGAGAAGCATTTATGACAACTAATTGTTCATCAGGAAAGCTATCATCAATAGGTAGTGGGTCCTCAAGAATATTCTCTAACCTAGATATGTTGTCTGCAACGGGGTTCTCAACTCCCTTTCTATCAATAATATGCAAATCAAATTCTTGTAGCAAAAGAACCCATCTAATAAGTCTAGGTTTAGCATCTTTCTTTTCCATAAGATATTTAATAGCAGCATGATCAGTGTGAACAGTTACTTTAGAATCAACAATATAAGGTCTGAACTTATCAAAAGCAAATACAACTGCTAAAAATTCTTTTTCAGTAGTAGCATAATTTCTCTGGGTACTGTCTAGAGTGTTACTAGCATATTGGATAACATTGAACTTCTTATCAACTCTTTGTCCTAGAACATCACCTACAACATAATCACTAGCATCGCACATAATTTCAAAGGGTAAATTCCAATCAGGTGGCTGAACAATAGGTGCAGAAATCAAGGCTTTTTTAAGTATTTCAAATGCTTCTACACAATCATCATCAAAGACAAAAGGAGCATCTTTTTCTAAGAGATTAGTTAGAGGCCTAGAAATTTTTGAGAAGTCTTTAATGAACCTCCTATAAAAACCGGCATGACCAAGGAAACTTCTTATACCTTGAATGTCCTTAGGACACGACATATTTTCAATAACATCAACTTTAGCTTTATCAACTTCAATACCTCTTTCAGAAATTTTATGTCCCAAGACAATACATTCATTAACCATAGAGTGGCACTTCTCCCAATTCAAGACAAGATTAGTTTCTTCACATCTCTGCAAAACTCGATCAAGGTTGCTTAATAAATCATCAAAAGAAGTTCCATACACGGAGAAATCACCCATGAAAACCTCAACAATCTTTTCACAAAAGTCAGAGAATATAGCAGTCATACATCTTTGAAAGGTAGCAGGTGCATTACATAAACCAAAAGGCATACGTCTATAAGCAAAGGTACCGAAAGGGCAAGTAAAAGTAATCTTTTCCTGATCCTCTTTTGACACAGGTATTTGAGAGAAACCAGAATAACTGTCTAGAAAGCAAAAATGTGTATGTTTGGATAATCTTTCTAGCATTTGATCAATAAAAGGTAAAGGGTAATGATCCTTTCTAGTAGCTTTATTTAATTGGCGGAAATCAATTACCATTCTATAACCTGTAACAATTCTCTGTGGGCTCAATTCATCTTCATCATTAGGAACAACAGTAATACCTCCCTTCTCAGGGACACAATGGATAGGACTTACCCACTGACTATCAGCAACATGATAAATTATACCTGCCTCCAGAAGCTTTAGTATTTCGTTTCTTACCACTTCTTTCATCTTAGGATTTAACCGTCGTTGGTGATCAAAAACTGGTTTAGCGTCTTTCTCCAATTTTATTTTGTGCTGGCATAGAGTGGGACTAATGCCCTTAAGATCATAAAGAGTATATCCAATGGCAGCACGGTGCTTCTTCAGAGTTTTCAATAATTTCTCTTCTTCCTGCTCTGAAAGGTTAGCACTAATAATAACAGGATATATCTTCTTTTCATCAAGATAAGCGTATTTAAGAGTATCGGGTAAAGGTTTAAACTCAAACACGGGATCACCCTTGGGTGGAGGAGGATCCCCTAGGATTTCAACAGGCAAGTTATGTTTCAATAAAGGTCCCTGATTAAAGAATACTTCATCTATTTCCCTTCTTTCATTCATAAACATATCATTTTCATGGTCAAGCAAGTATTGTTCTAAAGGATCATTAGGAGGCACGACAATAGAAGCAAGACCAATGATTTCATCTTTACTAGGAAATTCTTTATCATGGGGTTGTCTACGAAATTTAGCAAAATTAAAATCATGGGACATATCCCCTAAGCCAACGGTAACAATATCCTTTTCGCAATCTATCCTAGCATTAACAGTATTCAAGAAGGGTTTACCAAATATAATGAGGCAAAAGTCATCTTGTGGGGAACCAAGAACAAGAAAATCAGTAGGATATTTAACTTTCCCACACAAGCCTTCAACATCTCTAACAATCCCAACTGGTGAAATAGTATCTCTATTGGCAAGCTTAATAGTAACATCAATATCATCTATCTCAGCAGGTGCAATATCATGCATAACTTCTTTGTATAAGGAATGAGGTATTGCACTCGCACTAGCACCCATATCACATAAGCCGTGATAACAATGATCTCAGGCATGCCGACAACAGGTCTATGTTTACCTTTAGTATCGGGTCTAGCAATTCTAGCAGCTTCATCACAGAAGTAAATAACATGCCCATCAATATTCTCGACCAAGAGATCCTTAACCATAGCAATACTAGGTTCAACTTTAATTTTCTCAGGGGGTGTAGGTGTTCTAGACTTACTCTTATGAACCACAGTTGAAGCTTTAGCATGATCCTTTATTCTAACAGGAAAAGGTGGTTTCTCAATATAAGCAGTAGGAACAATAGGATCAACATTATAAGTAATAGTCTTTCCTTCAACTTTAATAGGTTCAACTACTTTTACTTCAATGGGAGGATGATATTTAAATCACTTCTCCTTAGGGAGATCAACATGAGTAGCAAATGATTCACAGAAAGAAACTACTATCTCAGAGTCAAGTCCATATTTAGTGCTAAATTCACGAAAAGCATCGGTATCCATAAAAGATTTAACACAATCGAACTTAGGTGTTATACCTGACTCCTTACCTTCGTCGAGTTCCCAATCTTCAGAGTTGCGTTTAATTCTTTCCAAAAAATCCCATTTGAATTTAATAGTCTTCATCATGAAATAACCAGTACAAGAAGTATCGAGCATGGAGCGATTGTTGAGAGAAAGACGAGCATAAAATTTTGAATAATAATTTCTCTTGAGAGCTCATGATTGGGGCATGAATATAACATTTACTTAAGCCTCCCCCAAGCTTGAGCGATACTTTCTCCTTCGCGAGGCCAAAAATTATATATATAATTATGATCATGATGAACCAGATGCATATGATAAAACTTCTGATGAAATTCCAATTTCAATCGGTTGTAGTTCCATGATCCAATATCATCACATAGCCTAAACCATGTCAATGCCTTTCCCTTCAAAGATAAATGGAAGACCTTCTTCTTGATAACATCCTCGGGCATACCTAAAAGCTTAAATAATCCACAAACTTCATCCACATAGATTAGGTGCATATTGGGATGTAATGTTCCATCTCCTATAAAAGGATTAGCTAGCAGTTTCTCTATCATACCCGAAGGAATTTCAAAGTAAACATTTTCAGTAGGTCCAGTAGGTTGAGGAGCAACTCTTTGCTCTACTGGTCGGGGTGAAGATACCCCGAACAAGCCCCTCAAAGGATTATTTTCCATAGTAACAAGTGACAGTAAATTTCAGCACACTATATAAATTTTTCCTTACCAAATTCCACTTACCAAAGGCGCTTCACTCCCCGGCAATGGCGCCAGAAAAGAGTCTTGATGACCCACAAGTATAGGGGATCTATCGTAGTCCTTTCGATAAGTAAGAGTGTCGAACCCAACGAGGAGCAGAAGGAAATGACAAGCAGTTTTTAGTAAGGTATTCTCTGCAAGCACTGAATTATCGGTAACAGATAGTTTTGTGATGAGATAATTCGTAACGGGTAACAAGTAACAAAAGTAAACAAGGTGCAGCAAGGTGGCCCAATCCTTTTTGTAGCAAAGGACAAGCCTGGACAAACTCTTATATAAGGAAAAGCGCTCCCGAGGACACATGGGAATTATCGTCAAGCTAGTTTTCATCGTGCTCATATGATTCGCGTTCGTTACTTTGATAATTTGATATGTGGGCGGACCAGTGCTTGGGTACTTCCGTTCCTTGGACAAGCATCCCGCTTATGATTAACCCCTCTCACAAGCATCCACAACTACGAAAGAAGAATTAAGGCAAACCTAACCATAGCATGAAACATATGGATCCAAATCAGCCCCTTACGAAGCAACGCATAAACTAGGGTTTAAGCTTCTATCACTCTAGCAAACCATCATCTACTTATTACTTCCCAATCCTTCCCCTAGGCCCAAACAATGGTGAAGTGTCATGTAGTCGACGTTCACATAACACCACTAGAGGAAAGACAACATAGATCTCATCAAAATATCGAACGAATACCAAATTCACATGACTACTTATAACAAGACTTCTCCCATGTCCTCAGGAACAAACGTAACTACTCAGAAATCATATTCATGTTCATAATCAGAGGGGTATTAATGTGCATAAAGGATCTGAACATATAATCTCCCACCGAATAAACCTACTAGCATCAACTACAAGGAGTAATCAACACTACTAGCAGCCCACAGGTACCAATCTGAGGTTTTGAGACAAAGATCGTATACAAGAGATGAACTAGGGTTTGACGGGAGATGGTGCTGGTGAAGATGTTGATGGAGATTGACCCCTCCCGATGAAAGGATCGTTGGTGATGACGATGGTGACGATTTCCCCCTCCCGGAGGGATGATTCCCTGGCAGAACAGCTTCGCCGGAGCCCTAGATTGGTGCCGCCAAGGCTCCGCATCGAAACGGCGGTGCTTCGTCCCGAAAGCTTCCTTCTGATTTTTTCCAGGGCAAAAGACACCTTATACCAGAAGATGGGCATCGGGGGGCTTCCAGGTGGCCCATGAGGCAGGGGGGCGCGCCCTCCACCCTCGTGGACGGTGGGTGGCCCCCCTCTGGTGCTTCTTCGCCCAATATTTTTAATATATTCCAAAACTGACTTTCGTGGAGTTTCAAGACTTTTGGAGTTGTGCATAATAGGTCTCTAATATTTGCTCCTTTTCCAGCCCAGAATTCCAGCTGCCGACATTCTCCCTCTTTATATAAACCTTGTAAAATAAGAGAGAAAAGGCATAAGTATTGTGACATAATGTGTAGTAACATCCCATAATGCAATAAATATGGATATAAAAGCATGATGCAAAATGGACGTATCAGTAAGCATTACATAATCTCCAAGATTTTTTTAAGGAATAGATTACCAGTTTTTCCTTACCACACGGATCCACTAGGATGTTTTTTGTTATACCTAAGAATGCGAAAAATAATTCTTGAAAAAAATCGCAAGAATTCATTTATAATAAGCACTCTTATCAATAGCAAAAATAGGGTTAGGTGGTTAGGTATTGTGTAGGTACCTGCCCAACCAAGGTGCAGGGGAGTAGAAAGGTTGATCCAAATTTATTGTTGTAGCTACCCATTCAATGTAGAAGAATTTAAATTTTAGAATGGAAGGTTCATAATATAAAAATATAAAACTTCTCGGCTTTTACCCATTTTTAATTTTTTTGGAATGAACATATCATTCAATTTGGCATACAGAGTACTAAAGATTTCATCGAAAACTTACAGCAGCTTGCCAAACAAAGACTAATAGAAAAAAGAATAGAGGTATAACATGCATAACATCCACGATTGGATTGAAAATAGCATAAGCTTCGGGTAATTTGGCAAAGAAAAACTAGTAGGATAAAGAACAGAATTAAAACAGATACAGGTTAAACTAAGTATATTAGGCATAACAAGCATTTCATTCTTGTAGAGTAAATAATTGGATATTTCTTGAGTTATTTTTTAAGGGAAAGAAGGAAAAGGCAGATTCAACATCTTTTTTTTCGAACTTTCCCAAACACAAAATACCTCCTTGTATTTGCACTCTCAAATGAGAGTGGAATAAATTCGACTTTCATATAATATCTTAATAGAATTCCATGTAATGATCAATGCATTTTTTTATTCTATATTATCCGCATGTGTAGAATACTAGCAAGAGAATATCCCTCCTTTTTTATGTAATTGAAATGGTATTGACGAATAACAAATAAACATACTAGTGTTTATTAGTGTCACATAAAACCCGAAATGGGGTGTGGCCAAGTGGTAAGGCAGCAGGTTCTGGTCCCGTTACTCGGAGGTTCGAATCATTCCATCCCAGATTGTTTCTGATGAAACAAACGGTGAAATCATATAGTATTCTGTACGAGACAAAAGTTTATGAAAGAGAATAATGATATCTTATTCTTTCTAAGAAAACATAATAAAGTCATAAGTCCAGTCAAATTGACTATCTTTATTTTCATGAAAAAATGGGATCTATCAAGCACATTCAGGATATGCCTCTACTATAAAATCACTTAGTCATATTTTTTCTTCCTTTTGGTATTAAAGTTGAAGAAGTACGAGAATTCTATAACTACCAAAAACTGTCAATATTTTCATTGGAATAGTTTATTTAGTTATTATAGTTAATTGTTTTTTGTACTGAAAAAATATATTACTACTAGAATTCTAATTCTAGTAATTAAACTAATTAAACTTTTTTGGAGGTTGATATTTTATTTATTGAGGAAGAGTCAATCCTTCTCTTCTCACTTCAAGATTGGTCATCTCGAGCCATCCGTTGAGGGTGGAAATTTAAGAATAAATAAGTTTTAAGCAAACTTGTTTAGTCGTCTTTTTCAAACTATGTTTCATTCATATGATTGAATTTTAATATGGGTTTAAATAAATATGATCTTGGCGGAGGCTTCCCAGATAAATACTTACTTTCGTTTATCCATATTGCTCCATAGATAGAAAGCTTTAATTAGTATAAAAAAAATAAACCAATGACTATTCATGATTCCATCCATATTGGATCAATTCTCTATACCACTTTGCAATGAAAAGAGGAATGTTTGTTATGGTAAAACTTTGTTTAAAACGATGTGGTAGAAAGCAACGTGTGACTTGAAGGACATGATCGATTGTGGATTTTGTTATCCATCATTTTCCATAGTAATGAAAATGCTCTTGGCTCGACATAGCCTGTTCTATTCGTTCCGAACCAAATTTGCGTTGGGTTTAAGTAACATAGTACACGATGGAGCTCGAGAGGACGGAATTTTTTTATCAAGGGAAAGAATCTAGGGTTAGTGAAAACTAATAAATTAGGCCAGCTTTGTCAGTCTATCCTTAATATAGAAATAAATTGAAAGGTTAAAATAAGAAGAAAGTCCAATAATAGTATATCAGAATCAATCCCTCTTATTAGATTTCTATAGAAGAAATAAATGCTTTATCGAAAGAAATAAGAAAAAAGGGTATGTGTCTACTCTTTTGAAAGAAAGAAACAGGAATTCCCGAAGTAATGTCTAAACCCAAGGATTTCACAAATGAAAGATAAAGGATTCTAGAAAAAGTAAACACAATTTTCAATTGTCTCAACAACAGAGTTGGATCAGAATAAGGAATAAAAGTCAATTCGTTCGAAATGAGACAAAGAAAAGAGTTTAAAGACGACTCAAATTTTTTTGAAGGATTTTGCCTTCGAAGTTTGTCAGGCAAAATTAGCCCACTTGAGTCATGAGTATAAATGAAATTTATTTTTTCTGTAAGGAAATTAATGCACGTCATGGTCTAATTTCTATTATTATAGACAGATATTTGAATCATTTTCTCGAGCCGTATGAGGAGAAAACCTCCTATACGTTTCTAGGGGGGCGTTGTTTATCTACATCTATCCCAATAAGTTGTCTATCGAATCGTTGCAATTGATGTTCGATCTCGAAGAGAAGGAAGAGATCATGAAAAAGTAGGTTTTTATGATCCGATAAAGAATCAAACTTGTTTAAATGTTCCAGCTATTCGCTATTTCCTTGAAAAGGGTGCTCAGCCGACAAGAACTGTTTATGATATTTTAAGGAAGGCGGAATTCTTTAAAGAAAAAGAAAGAACTTTGAGTTAATTGAAGAACTAAATGAATAAAAAAGTAGGATAGGAGAAGATTATTAGTATTCCTAGTTGTCTAATTATTTAGACACAATTTACCTCTTTCTTAATCCTATTTGGATTTATACTATATCGTGCCAATCCAACATAAGCCCCTATTTTATTTACTTTTTCTCTCTAATTTGTTTTCTTACCATTGTATTTCCATTGGCAAAGGTCTACTGAACAAATAGAATTTGTAGATAGATGGGTCACTTTATCCTCACTCCATATTCAATTTTTGTGCCCACCTCGGCTGCCTCCCGCACCGCCTCTTTGCTCTATAAATACCCCAATATTCCAGAAACCCTAGGGGAGTCGGCGAAAAACAATTCCAGCCGCCATAAGTTCCAGAAACCACAGATCCAATCTAGATACCATCACGGAGGGGTTCATCATCCTCATTGGTGCCTCTGCGATGATGCGTGAGTAGTTCATTGTAGACCTACAGGTCAGTAGTTAGTAGCTAGATGGCTTGCTCTCTCTCTCTTTTGATTCTCAATACAATGGTATTTTGGAGATCTATTTGATGTAACTCTTTTTGTGGTGTGTTTGTTGGGATCCGATGAACTTTGAGTTTATGATCAGATCTATTTTATATCCATGAAAGTTATTTGAGTTTCTTTGATCTCTTATATGCATGATTACTTATAGCCTCGTATTTCTTCTTCGAACCTTTGGTTTAGTTAGGCCGACTAGATCGATTTTTCTTGCCATGGGAAGAGGTGCTTTGCGATGGGTTCGATCTTACGGTGCTCAATCCCAGTGACAGAAGGGGAAATGACACGTATGTATCGTTGCTATTAATGATAACAAGTGGGGTCTATTCCTACATGAATGGATCTTGTCTACATCAAGTCATCGTTCTTATTGCATTACTCCGTTTTTCCATGAACTTAATACACTAGATGCATGCTGGATAGCGCTCGATGTGTGGAGTAATAGTAGTAGATGTAGGCAGGAGTCGGTCTACTAATCTTGGACGTGATGCCTATATAATGATCATTGCCTAGATATCGTCATAATTATTTAAAGTTCTATCAATTTCCCAACAGTAATTTGTTTACCCATCATATGCTATTTCTCTCGAGAGAAGCCACTAGTGAAATCTACGGCCCCCGGGTCTATTTTCTCATCATATATTTTCAGATCTATTTTCCTATTTGCCTTTTCGTTTATTTGCAACTTTTATATTCAGATCTATATTATCAAAAACCCAAAAATACCTCACTGAATTTTATTTGCTTTTATTTGCATCTATCAATCTACTAGAATTTTATCTCGTCAACTTGACAATTTCTGGTACCGTTACCCGAAAGGGATTGACAACCCCTTTTACACGTCGGGTTGCAAGTATTTGTTCTTTGTGTGCAGGTACCATTTACGTAGTGTTGCGTGGTTCTCCTACTGGTTTGATAACCTTGGTCTCATCACTGAGAGAAATACCTACCGTTGCTGTGCTGCATCATCCCTTCCTCTTTGGGGAAATACCGACGTAGTTCAAGCCGCATTAGATGCCGGAATAAGGAGCCCACTAAATTGATCACGACATCTAGGGAGCGGCTACAAGCCAGTCGGCTGGCCACAAAATTGTTTCAGTCGATATGGCAACAGATTTTGGTAACCCGGCCGTACACCTTCAGCGGCAGTGTGATGTCAGGTTCGTAAGAGCTGATCGTCCTGGTGCAGCACAGAGCTGGCCGACGACCCATCATGCGCCATGCATGAACGCCAACAAAAATTTAGGACTAAGGAATACCATGGACTATGGCGTGGCAGCTGTTAATTACCGTGCAAAAATATTTTCAAAATAGTCCTAGAATATCATGCTTTTTTAATTATCATCATTTTAATTATTGTGAGTTATTAACCTGATAACCAAAAGAAGAAAAAGACTCGGTCGCCAAAATTTCAGATACTTGTCATGGTGCCACCATAAGGAATAAATGAAAAAAATAAAGATAAACAAAAACAATTATGAAGTTTTCTAACAAAAAATTAAAATAAATAATGACAAAATTTGCACACAATTTACACAAAAATTGCAAATGTTCACAATATGCAAAATAAGCAATGCGACATAAAACACAAGCAAATTATCCGTATAATATCACGATTTTTTAATTACCATCATTTTAATTATTGTGAGTTGTTAACCGGATAGCCAAAAGAAGAAAAAGACCCGGTCGCCTAAATTTTCAATAGTTGTCATGGTGCCACCTTAAAGAATAAATGAAAGAAAGAATGAATTAGTGGAACTGGTATTACCCTTTTTGAAGAAATGAAATTAAATAAAATCTAAAACAAAATCAAAATAATAAAGTTTTCTACGGAAGAATGAATAAGTGGGATTGGTATAAACCTTTCAAGAGAAAGAAAATGAAAAAAGACTAAAAAAAAACAAAGTTTTCTAAGAAAGAATAAATTAGTGGCATTGGTACTACCCTTCCAGAAAAAAACAAAAAAGAAAAATATTAAAACAATCAAGTTTTGTAAGGAAGACAAAATTGGTCGCATTGGTATTACCCAAGAATTGCGCTTTCATATAATATGCAAGAATAACATATAATATTTAAATATTCGAATAAAAGAAATTTCCTAAGAAAGAATAAATTAGTGGCACTTGAGTTACAATTAAAAAGAAATAAAGTAAAATGAAAAATAAAATAATGAAGTTTTTCTACAAAAGAATGAATTAGAGGCTTCGGTATTGCCCTTTAAGAAGAAATAAAATAAAATAAAAATAAATCAAAAACAAAATAATGAAGCTTTTAAGAAAGAATAAATTAGTGACATTGGTATTACCATTTAAGAAGAAAGAAAACAAAAAAAGAGAAATTTGCACAGAAATTGCACTTTTTATAATATGCAACAAAAGTATAAAATAGTAGAATTCTCACTAGAAATAAAGTTTCCTAAGAAGGAGACATTGGTATTACCCTCCTTTAAGAAGAAAGGAAACAAAAAATAGAAAAAATGAGAAATTTGCACACAATTTATGCAGAAATTGCACTTTTTTATAATATGCAAGAATTAGTATATAATAGTAGAATTCACAAAAAGAAAGTTTCCTACGACGGAATGAATTAGTGACATTGGTATTACTATTAAAAAATAAAGAAAATGAAACAAACACTAAATCAAAAACAAAATAATGAAGTTTTGTAAGGAAAAATGAATTAGTGGTTTTGGTATTACCCTTCAGGAAAAATATATGAAATAACTACTAAAACAAAATCAAAATAATGAAGTTTTCTAAGTAAGAATGAATTAGTTGCATTGATATTACCCTTTAAGAAGAAATAAATTATGAAATAATCAAACAATAACAAAATTTACACACAATATATACAAAAAATTGCGCTTTCAATAATATGCAAGAATATGCATATGGTAGTGGATTTTTCACAGAAAATACAATTGTAATGAAACCGCACTATTTTAATAGTATGTAAGAAATAAGCACATAATAGTGCAATTTTCACAGAATAACAATGTATACACATATTATAAATTACTTACGTGTATAAATTTTTGTATTCATCCAACATCCAAAATATACCCATAAAAACCGACAAAAAACAGAAGCAAAAACGTACACAAACAGCCTAATAAGAAATACGTAAGAAGCTTCAGCCCAACCAAAAATCAACTGACCCAAAATAAGGGTCAATCAAAAAACGTCCAGCCCAATACAAGATAGCAAACACAACAGAAAAAAACAACTAGCACGCATCTTGGAGCAGCAATCAACGGTTAAAATGACCCAAAAGTTAAAACTCAATCAGCTGACCTGTAGCTAAAGTTGACATCTATGGCCATTCAATTATTATCTTCTAATACCCCAAGTCAGTAAATGTTACTTTGTGACTCCATAGAGAGTAGAGACTCATACATTTTTCCCCGCAAAAAAAAAAAGAGAGACTCATACATTTTGCAGTCCTCTAAAGCAACCTAGCAGGATCCTTTATATAAGAGAAAAGACGAGTAGGAATAACTAGTTTCTTATTCATGCCTTTTTCATGAAGGAATCATTTCATTTCGTGAAAGAACCTTTTTTTTTCCTAGAACGGATTTGGCCGTGTTGTTGCAAAAAGACCCCTGTAAAAAGTACTTAATTCGTGGCTAATTTGGTTTTGGTCTTATTTGATCAAATAAACGAGTTTATGGACTAAATCTGTTCACTTTTCATGTTAGTGGCCTAAAGCGTGTATTCTATTTGAGTTGATGGACTAATGACGCATTTCTCTCAAGATGCTACCAACAGTTAGAGCGCATCGGTCATATTTACACATGAGTGTCACAGACGTCTACAAGAGCACAGGAGGTTTGCATGCTTGCCAGCAGTTCAAGACTAAGCAAAAATTATACCAGCATCGGCATCTGCAGGCACGACTGACTGGAACGGCCCATGCACGCCAAATGTAAGAACCTTCTTGTGGACGATTGAATGAAGACGGCGGTCCATGCACGCTGAGCCGAAGAGGGTGAAGTGCCAAAAATCAACGGCGGTGGTAGTTTCGCGGAAGGCACTGGTACTGGCGGCTGGGGATACGTGGTTCTTGTATTCGTCGGAAGAAGTAGTGGTTGCTGGAGCTACGCACCTTGACCACGACGGAGGGGAAGCCTGCGGCAAGGCCAGAAATGGTGTAGCTCGCGTATCCAGAGATTCCACTGCAGCCATTGGCTCAAGCTCAAGCCATCACCAGCCACGATCAGGACCTTGCTTGCTCCAAGTCCAAATGGTGCCATTTTCTGGGAGATTTCTTCTAGAGTTTCTATTGCATGGTCCATCTCCATGTGCAGTTATGGCATGGGAAAAGTCTTCCACTCATGCACTCGTGGACGCACTGGCGGAGCCAGAAAATATGTGTCGGGGGGCCAAGTGCTACTAAAACAGGTTGAGGAGGGCCAAAGTGTTGAAAAATAGATATTTCGCAGGAAATTAGTACTAATTTTGCCGCTGTTCATAGCAAATTACCTACAAAATCCTGGTGTTAGGGGGGGGCAGTGCATGCACGTATGTACGATAATGAATGACGAGCATGACTGTTGACGTAGTACTCTCTCCGGTCATTTTTACTCTGCGTATTAAATTTGTGTTAGGTCTAAAATATCAAACATATATACTATGAAACTACAGTTTATAATGAACCTACCAATATTGATTTGGCATTGTGAATATTGATAATTTTTCTATAAGTGATTTTGAACAAAATTTATATGCAGACTAAAAAGGACAGGAGGAAGTACACACTAGAGTCGTTTTCATTTGGAAAACACTTCCTTCCAGACGCACTATGCAAAACAAATTTAGAAAAGACACCCAAGGATAGCGAACCAACCTATGGTTGGATGGTTAGAGGGATAGTGGTGTTCAAGCCCTGGTGCTCGCATTATTCCTCGATTTATTTTAGGATTTTCGGCGATGCACTTTCAGTGGGAGGAAACATTCCCGTCGACGCCGAGGCACATACGATAACTTCGTAAATCTTAAGATGATATGCCGGCTCAGTCTATCGAAAATGCTCATAGGGGTAGGGTGTGCGTGTGTATTCATAAGGATGAGTGCATGCGAGTATACATGAGCGCTTGCGTCTGGACTGTGTTCAGAAAAAGACACCCAAAGATATCTTGATGTTACATCAAGAAAAACAATAAACAATCACTAGTAGAAAAAGGGTCATATGTCCCGGTTGGTAAGGGCCTTTTGTCCCGGTTGTTGAACCGGGACTAAAGGGTCGTTACTAATGCCCTAGCCCTTTAGTCCCGGTTCTTACACGAACCGGGACAGATGGGCCTCCACGTGGCCGGTGCGGCGAGCCCAGGCAGGAGGGCCTTTGGTCCCGGTTGGTGGCACTAACCGGGACCAATAGACATCCACGCGTCAGCATTTAAGGGGCTGGGGTTTTTGTTTTTTTAAAGGGGGGGGGGGGGGGGTTGGGGGTTTTGGGGGGTTAATTTAGGTGTTTAATATATTGTGTTAGCTAGCTAATTAATAGAGAGAAGTGTCCTCTCTTATCTTCGTGCTTGGTCGACGCTACGTACTATATACGTATAGAGAGGACTAGAAACGCTAGCTAGTAAGCAAATGAAGGAAACAGAAGATCGTCATGAACATATATATGCATACAGAGAGAAGTGATATCGACCACCTCTCCTTCTCCGAGAGATTGGTCGAACAACAAGTTCTCGTATATCTATCCGACACTACCGGTTACATATATACAATAATTATCTCTTACAATATAATCTCCTAATTATATATGTACACAGGGTCCACATAGTATTCTCCGTTTTCAGCGATCACGTGGTCAAGGAAGAATGCCGCCAATTCCTCTTGAATTTCTCGCATACGATCTGGTGGTAGGAGTTCATCCCGCATCCGAAAGATCTAATTTGAAGAAGGGGTCAATACATATATATATGAATAAATGAAACTCAACACAAATGATGGTAATAAAATAAAATTGTGAATATTATTGCTTACGCACTTCATATTGTTTGTCAGAGTAGCCCCGCTCACAGGTCGTGTAGCGGATGGACTTGCAAACTTAGTATCCACAGTAATTATTCCCGGCTTCCTGCCACAACCACTTTACAAGAAATAAAGGTCAATCAAACTGGTAAGCAAGCATGCTAAATGGTATTGATGAAACTAGCGCTTGAATCACTAGGAGATGCGCGGAACATGCTACTATAGTACTTATTTTCGGGTGTCTAAATTGCAGCTTCTTCGGCAGTCCCGGAGCTTTTTTGGTGAATTTTCTCCAAACCCTGCCAGACAAAGAAAACAATTACTTGATATCAGGAAATGAACAAAGTTGCTGATATGGTGGATAATGATCGATTTAACTTACTTCTCGAGCATTTGAGTCATGTCCGCATAGTCCTGGGGATCTTTTCGTCTCGAGTCTAAGGCGGTTACTAGTCCCTACTCAAGCTTAATCTCTAGGAGAATATAGTGGAAGCTGCGCACGCATCCATAAGTCATCAATTACATTACTATAACCTGGACTAATAAGGGAAACCGAATATGCACAAGACAGTAACACTCACTTGAAGTTGTAAGGAAAGAGTATTATATCTTTGTTTTCATTTATTACCAACGATCGTAGCAAGTTGGCCTCGGTATTTTCGGCATGATATTTAACCTCAGTTGCATCTATGAGATTTGTGTTAATGAATCCAATATTACCGATTTGTCTTTTCTTCAATTCGGCGATCTTCAATCTGCATAATATAGTGAGGATAATTATAAATACATGCAATGAAAGAGCTGACCTATATAGAGAGACTTAATGACAGAAGTAGTACTACTTACAGACAGTAGCAAGTGATCGTTGATTTATCGAGGGCCTTTTGATTGAAAAACTGGAAGAACTCCTCAAATGGAACATTCAACATTTCAATTCCAACGAGGTCATGCTCCTCTTTAACTCTCAGCGTCAAAGTATTCCTCCCCCCAGACTCTCTGCGGGTTTTCATGTACCAATCATGTAATCTTCGCATCATCGTTGTTAGAGATCTTTCATCTTTGACGAGAGGCTTCCCGTAATGGTATTTGTGTTCGTCCACCTCCAAGAAATCATAATGTACATCGTCGGGCAGGTAATCTCCAAGATTGCTATAACCGGGCACCATCCTTGGATCATTAGCGACGATGTCGCTAGACACCTTGAGCAGGGGGCACGATTGGTTCGCTTGTTCGCCGAGCTGGGCAATTTTTTTCCCAGCTCGTCGTTTTTTAACCTTTGATAACTGACAGTACTTCCCCACCGCTCCGCTTCGACAAATGTCTTTGCAATAATGCGCTCATAGTTGCCTTTCGGCGGAGACTTTGGTGGTTTTGTCAGGGCAGCCAGAGTGCGCTTCGCTTTCACCGGATCTACCTTCTCCTCCGGAGGTGGATGTTTCTTTGCATTCACCCCTTCAAAGAAGTCGTCACTTAGGCTCGCACGATCTTCGTGGTTTCCTCCTCGGTCCTCTCGTATGGTAACTTCTCTAGAGTCTTCAGAGAAGGAACGAATTTGTATTGCCTCCCGCCTCTGGCTGTACTGCTAGACGCCGGCAGAGCAGACGGAGCGGCTGCGGCTGTCTTCTTTCCTTGCTTACGAGGCAGAGGAGAAGGACTACGACGCGCCGGAGCAGCCTGAGCGGCGGCGGGTCTCTTCCGCCCTTGCTGACGAGGTGGAGAAGGAGGAGGCTGGCTGCTCGGGCGCGCCGGCGCAGGCGGAGAAGGAGGCGGAGTGCTGCCACGCGCCGGAGAAGGAGGCTGAGTGCCCTGATCACTCGCCGGAGGAGGAGGCGGAGGAGGAGGCGGAGTGCCGCCACGCGCCGGAGAAGGAGGCTGAGTGCCCTGATCACTCGCCGGAGGAGGAGGCGGAGTGCCCTTACTCGCCGGAGGAGGAGGAGGAGGCGGAGGCGTCCAGTTCATAAGGTTGATGAGCTCCTTCCGCCATAGGCATGGAGTCTTCAGAGCAGAACCCAGCCGAGTCTCCCCTTCACCGGTAGGGTGGTCAAGCTGGAGGTCCTCAAATCCCTCCGTTATTTCGTCCACCGTCGCCCTAGCATATCCTTCTGGAATCGGACGACAGTGAAAAGTTGCGCCAGGTTCAGGAGGTCGAACAGAGCTGACAGCCGCCTTGACTTTGATGTTTTGCCATTGCGTCATAAGGTGGCAATGTTGAGACTCCGTGATAGCATCCACGGGGTAGCTAGCAGGAGCCGTCAAGACATGCTCCAGCTGAAGCAGCTCGGTGGAAGCCACGCTGCTTCTCCGCTGAGATGGCGGGGTAGCATCGGGGGTAGTTTCGGCAGGTTGCTTGCTGCGAGCTACGTCTCATTCCTCTAGCGCTTGAACCCTTTCGTGCAGCTTCTGAATTTGGGTCTGCTCCACTTTCTTCCTCCTCTCCTGACATTTGTAACCGCCTGCGTCCGGAAAACCAGCCTTCCACGGAACGGAGCCTGGCGTGCCTCATGTCCGTCCAGGGTGCTCAGGATTCCCGAGGGCCATTGTGAGATCGTCGTTCTCTCTGTCTGGAACGGACGTCCCTTGCTGCGCTGCATCGATATAGTGCTGAATCCTCTTGACTGGTATTCTCAAAAGCTCGTCCGTCCAAACGCACTTCCCTGATACAGGGTCCAAGGTTCCGCCAGCCCCGAAGAACCAAGTCTGGCAACGGTCTGGCCAGTTCATTGTCTCTGGTTCGATCCCTTTATCAAGCAGATCATTCTCAGCCTTGGCCCACTTAGGCCGGGCTTTGAAGTAGCCACCTGACCCCGTGCGATGGTGAAGCTTCTTCTTCGCAGCATTTTTCTTGTTTGACGCTGACAACTTCTTACTCTTTTCCGATGTCTTGTGGGCCACCAATGCGGGCCGGTGATCTCTGATCTTCTCATATTTGCCGAGGAATTATGGTGTCTCTTCTTTGTCGACAAACGATTTCAGCTCATTCTTCCACCTCCTGAATAGCTCTGCCATCTTCAAGAGCATGAGACTTGATTAATTGCTCTTTAACTGGCTTCTCCGGATCCTCCTCTGGCGGTAGGGTGAAATTTGCCTTCAGCTCAGTCCAAAGATCATCTTTGTGCATATCATTGACATAAGACACCTCAGGGTCTTCCTTCTTAGGCTTATACCATTGGTGGATGCTGATCGGGATCTTGTCCCTAACAAGAACCCCGCACTGAGCAGCAAATGCTTCCTTTGTCCGGATGGGTTCAATCGGTTGACCGTCGCGCGCGATTGCTGTGATCTCAAACCTTTCATCCGAGCGCAACTTTCTCTTCGGGCCTCATCTCTTTACCGAAGTTGTGCTCGATCCGGAGGGCTAGAAAAAAGAAGAAAGACGAGAGTTAATTAATATGTGTACATACCAAAACAATGCATGCATCAATTAGCTAGTCAGCACAGGCTTAACTAATATATTTACCTCGCCGGACTCTGTTCGGTCACCGGAGCTGTCACCATGGGCTCCTTCTTGCACCAGCATTGGGTCACCGGAGCCATCATAATCATGTCTTTCCTCCTCCACTCTTCGATCACCGTAGCCTGCTTCTTCACCATGTTCTTCCATACCATCATTGTCATTAAGATACGACAAGACATCACCTCCGGCTAAGATTATGTCCCCCAACACCTCTTCTGCTTCCTCGTCTCGTCCGTGCTCCATTGTTTCTGCAAATACTACAACATAGCAATTATTACACAAACATGACAGCAGGTGGATATATTAGTGCAAACGTAGACCTAGCTTATTCCGGGTTTGGGGTGGCCTCGGCAACGCTTCAAGGGTAGGGGCGCGGCGGGAGGGGGTAGGAGACCGACATCGTTTTTTTCTAGGGTTTGGGTGTCCTCGAGAGTTTTGGTTGAGCGAGAGGGCCGGGGGGTGCTCCCGTGGTATAAGTTATCACGGTCGAAGTTATCCGGGAGGGGGTTATATCGACAACGAGACATACATACATGGGAAAATAATGTTATCGGGGATGGGGTAGGTCGAACCCCCCCCCCTCGTGTTGAAGTTATCGGGACACGGGGTATATCGACAACGACATATCCGATAAAAAAATAAGAAGACGAAGAAGAAATAAAAAGAGGAGAAGAAGATATTAATAGAGGAGAAGATTGAAGAAAAAAAAGAAAAAAAAAAGAGGAGAAGAAGAAAGGAATAGAGGAGAAGAAGAGAAAATATATTCTATTTTCTCTTCTTCTCCTCTATTCCTTTCTTCTTCTCCTCTTATTTTTCTTCTTTTTTCTTGTTATTTTCGTTTTTCCTCTCCTTCTTTTTCTTCTTCTTCATTATCTTCCTAGCTAGATATATAATACTTTTCTAAAAATGTAACTTTTGCATATATAAAACTTTTTCTTCTTCTTCCTTCTTCCTTCTCTTCCTTCTTTTCCTAAATATATAAAACTTTTCTAAAAATGAAACTAACCTAAAATGTACTAAATCAGAGAACATATATAGATAAAACTAACCTAAAATGTACCCAAATGTACTAAAAATCTAACTTTTATATGCACAGAGAACATACATACATATATACATTTTTATAAAAATGCAAAAAACAAATCATCATATATATGAACAAAAAATCTGAAAAAAACAGGACATATAATCATATATACACACATACATATAATCACACATATGCACATAATCTGGAAAAAAAATATCATATATATGAAAAAAAAACAGAGAGGAAGGCCGGCGGCGACGTGTGGTCGGGGCAGGCCGGGGGCGTGGGGCGGCGTCGGGGCAGGGGCTCGGGCCAGGGCGGCGCGTCAGGGCAGGGGCGCGTGGGCGGGGGCGGCGCGTCGGGGCAGGGACACGGGCCGGGGCGGCGCGTCGGGGCAGGGCAACGGCGCGGGGCGACGGCGACGAGGAGTGGGCGGTGACGAGGAGCGGGCGACGGGGCGGCGACGGCGAGCACGGGCAGCCTGGCGGCGTCGGCGAGCACGGGCAGCAAGGGCGCGGAGCGGCGACGGCAAGCATGGGCAGCCTGACGGCGTCGATGAGTTCGGCGTCGTCGGGGGGCAAATGGTCGATGAAACTGAAAAATTTACAAGTCCTGCTTATATACGGAGAGCATTGGTACCGGTTGGTGGCACAAACCGGTACCAATGCCACCCTTTAGTCCCGGTTGGTGTCACCAACCGGGACCAAAGGCCTCTTTTCAGCAGCCCAAAGGGCGGGAAGCGGCGGCCTTTGGTCCCTGTTGGTGGCACCAACCGGGACCAAAGGGGGGGCATTGGTGGCACCAACCGGGACCAAAGGCCTTGTGCTGCTGCGCTCGCGTCGAAAGTTTAGTCCCACCTCGCTAGTTGAGAGGGGCGCGCAGCGGTTTATAAGCCCCCCTGCCGCTCCCCTCTCGAGCTCCTCTCCATTGCAGGCTTACGGGCCTAATTGTGACTACTATGCCTGATGGGCCTACTGGGCCTTGTGCGGGCCTGAATCCTGGCGCATCGATGGGTTTCTAGTCGTATTCAGGCCGTGGTGGCCCAGTAGGTGGCATATTTTTTATTTTCTGCCTATTTTTTTGTTTTCTTTTTTGCTTTATTTATTTTATTTTGTTTCTACTTACAACAAAAAACTTATTTATTTTATTTTGTTTTGTTTCTAATTACTTATTTATTTTACTTTATTATAATTCTTTTTGCTATTAAAGTTTCTAACAAAAAAAGTTCTTTATGAAAATTCTTTTTGCTTTCAATGATTTTGAACAGAAAATACTTCGATAATTTAGTTGCATCAATTTTATATAATTTTAGTTTCAATAATACTAGAGGTTGCTTATAATGTTTTGAACAGAAAATACTTTGATAATTTTAGTTTCATAAATTTTATTTATGTTATTAAAGTTTATTTTATTTTGTTTCTACTTATATATTTTATTAAAGTTTATATTATTTTGTTTCTAATTACTTATTTATTTTATTTGTTATTTTTCATGCACCATTTTTCATGCATTTACTGATTATTTTGAGCTATAAGACCCTAAAATTGGAAAGCATTTCAAATGAACTCTGAAAAGGTTGAAAATTGGCATGGTATCATCATTTCATCCACATAGCATGTGCAAGAAAGTTGAGAGGATTACGGCAAAAACTGGATGCACTTCGTGTACAAAACGGACAATCTCTTTCGAAGTATCAGGATTTCATACGGAAACTCGTCTGTTACAAAGGGATTTCATTTTTTAAAACTTATCTTAACTCCTGACTTTTTGTGTGTTCAAAATGCACCATTCAAAGCCACATCATCAATTCTCAACCCTTTCTGACTTCATTTGTTATTTTTCATGCATTTATTGATTATTTTGAGCTATAAGACCCTGAAATTGAAAAGCATTTCAAATGAACTCTGAAAAGGTTGAAAATTTGCATGGTATCATCATTTCATCCACATAGCATGTGCAAGAAAGTTGAGAGGGTATGGCAAAAACTGGATGCACTTCGTGTACAAAACGGACAATGGTATCATACTCGTCTGTTACAAAGTTGGCATGGTATCATCATAATAGTTGCGGGAGAAAGTCTTCACTTTTTCTTCGCTTGTGTCATTTGCTTATTGCGCCGTAACCATGGATAATCTTCATCGTTTATCAGGATGCTTGGGTCAGCCTTGACTTTGAAGGGAGGAATTTCATGAAACTTTTCATAATCTTCAGATATGCCTGTCTTGCCCTCCACTCCCACGATGTCCCTTTTTCCTGAAAGAACTATGTGGCGCTTTGGCTCATCGTATGATGTATTCGCTTCCTTATCTTTTCTTTTTCTCGGTTTGGTAGACATGTCCTTCACATAGATAACTTGTGCCACATCATTGGCTAGGACGAACGGTTCGTCAGTGTACCCAAGATTTTTCAGATCCACTGTTGTCATTCCGTACTGTGGGTCTACCTGTGCCCCGTCTCCTGACAGATTGACCCATTTGCACTTAAACAAATGGACCTTAAAATCATGTCCATAGTCAAGTTCCCATATGTCCACTATGTAACCATAATATGTGTCCTTTCCCCTCTCAATTGCTGCATCAAAGCGGGCACCGCTGTTTTGGTTGGTGCTCTTTTGATCTTGGGCGATCGTGTAAAATGTATTCTCATTTATCTCGTATCCTTTGTAAGTCAATACAGTCAAAGATGGTCCCCTAGATAACGAGTACAGCTCATCACAAACAGTGTTGTCACCTCTGAGACGTGTTTCCAACCAACTGCTGAAAGTCCTGATGTGTTCACATGTAATCCAGTCGTCGCACTGCTCCGGGTGTTTGGAGCGCAGACTGTTCTTGTGTTCATCGACATACGGGGTCACCAAGGTAGAGTTCTATAGAACTGTGTAGTGTGCTTGAGACCAAGAATGCCCGTCCCTGCATATTATTGAGTCCGCACCTAGCGTGCCTTTTCCAGTCAGTCTCCCCTCATACCGCGATTTAGGGAGACCTATCTTCTTAAGGACAGGAATGAAGTCAACACAAAACCCAATGACATCCTCTGTTTGATGGCCCATGGAGATGCTTCCTTCTGTCCTAGTGCGGTTACGGACATATTTCTTTAGGACTCCCATGAATCTCTCAAAGGGGAACATATTGTGTAGAAGTACGGGCCCCAGAATGACAATCTCGTCGACTAGATGAACTAGGACGTGCGTCATGATATTGAAGAAGGATAGTGGGAACACCAGCTCGAAACTGACAAGACATTGCGCCACATCACTCCTTAGCCTTGGTATGATTTCTGGATCGATCACCTTCTGAGAGATTGCATTGAGGAATGCACATAGCTTCACAATGGCTAATCAGACGTTTTCCGGTAGAAGCCCCCTCAATGCAACCGGAAACAATTGCGTCATAATCACATGGCAGTCATGAGACTTTAGGTTCTGGAACTTTTTCTCTGGCATATTTATTATTCCCTTTATATTCGACGAGAAGCCAGTCGGGACCTTCATACTGAGCAGGCATTCAAAGAAGATTTCTTTCTCTTCTTTCGTAAGAGCATAGTTGGCAGGACCTTCATACTGCTTCGGAGGCATGCCGTCTTTTTCGTGCAAACGTTGCAGGTCCTCCCGTGCCTCAGGTGTATCTTTTGTCTTCCCATACACGCCCAAGAAGCCTAGCAGGTTCACGCAAAGGTTCTTCATCACATGCATCACGTCGATTGAAGAGCGGACCTCTAGGTCTTTCCAGTAGGGTAGGTCCCAAAATATAGATTTCTTCTTCCACATGGGTGCGTGTCCCTCAGCGTCATTCAGAACAGCTAGTCCGCCAGGACCCTTTCCAAAGATTACGTCTAAATCATTGACCATAGCAAGTACGTGATCACCGGTACGCATGGCGGGCTTCTTTCGGTGATCTGCCTCGCCTTTGAAATGCTTGCCTTTCTTTCGACATTGATGGTTGGTCGGAAGAATTCGACGATGGCCCAGGTACACATTCTTCCTGCATTTGTCCAGGTATATACTTTCAGTGTCATCTAAACAGTGCGTGCATGCGTGGTATCCCTTGTTTGTCTGTCTTGAAAGGTTACTGAGAGCGGGCCAATCATTGACGGTTACAAACAACAACGCGTGCAGGTTAAATTCCTCCTGTTTGTGCTCATCCCACGTACGTACACCGTTTTCATTCCACAGCTATAAAAGTTCTTCAACTAATGGCCTTAGGTACACATCAATGTCGTTGCCGGGTTTCTTAAGGCCTTGGATGAGAACTGGCATCATAATGAACTTCCGCTTCATGCACATCCAAGGAGGAAGGTTATACATACATAGAGTCACGGGCCAGGTGCTGTGATTGTTGCTCTGCTCCCCGAAAGGATTAATGCCATCCGCGCTTAAACGAAACCATACGTTCCTTGGGTCACCTGCAAACTCAGCCCAGTACTTTCTCTCGATTTTTCTCCACTGCGACCCGTCAGCGGGTGCTCTCAACTTCCCGTCTTTCTTACGGCCCTCACTGTGCCATCGCATCAACTTGGCATGCTCTTCGTTTCTGAACAGACGTTTCAACCATGGTATTATAGGAGCATACCACATCATCTTTGCAGGAACCTCTTCCTGGGGGGCTCGCCGTGAACATCACCAGGGTCATCTCGTCTGATCTTATACCACAATGCACCGCATACCGGGCATGCGTTCAGATCCTTGTACACACCGCGGTAGAGGATGCAGTCATTAGGGCATGCATGCATCTTCTGCACCTCCAATCCTAGAGGGCATACGACCTTCTTTGCCGCGTATGTACTGTCGGGCAATTCGTTATCCTTTGGAAGCTTCTTCTTCAATATTTTCAGTAGCTTCTCAAATCCTTTGTCAGGCACAGCATTCTCTGCCTTCCACTGCAGCAATTCCAGTACGGTACCGAGCTTTGTGTTGCCATCTTCGCAATTGGGGTACAACCCTTTTTTGTGATCCTCTAACATGCGATCGAACTTCAGCTTCTCCTTTTGACTTTCGCATTGCGTCCTTGCATCGACAATGACCCGGCGGAGATCATCATCATCGGGCACATCGTCTGGTTCCTCTTGATCTTCAGCAGCTTCCCCCGTTGCAGCATCATTGGGCACATCGTCTGGTTCCTCTTGATCTTCAGCAGCTTCCCCCATTGCAGCATCATCGTATTCAGGGGGCACATAGTTGTCATCGTCCTCTTCTTCTTCGCCGTCTTCCATCATAACCCCTATTTCTCCGTGCCTCGTCCAAACATTATAGTGTGGCATGAAACCCTTGTAAAGCAGGTGGGTGTGGAGGATTTTCCGGTCAGAGTAAGACTTCGTATTCCCACATTTAGGGCATGGACAACACATAAAACCATTCTGCTTGTTTGCCTCAGCCACTTCGAGAAAATCATGCACGCCCTTAATGTACTCGGAGGTGTGTCTGTCACCGTACATCCATTGCCGGTTCATCTGCGTGCATGATATATAATTAAGTGTGTCAAAAGCCATTACAGAACATCATGAATAGATAATTAAGTAACCAAATTAATAGAAGTTCATCATCACATTAAAACCAAAGTACATACATAGTTCTCATCTAACAACATATAGTTCTCCAGAGCATCTAATTAATTAAACCATACATCTAAAGTAAGAATTTTTTTTCTTTCAGAAAGAAGATAAGAACAAGAGGCTCACCACGGTGGTGCCGGCGACGAGATCGGCGCGGGCGATCGACGGTGGTGAAGACAGGAATGGGACGTGACGGGCCGCTAAACCTAGACAAATCTCGAGGAAAATGGAGCTTTGAGGTCGAGCTTCGAGAGGAGAAAGCTTAACTAGTGTGGCTCGGGCATTTCATCGAACACCTCATGTGCATAGGAGGTGAGCTAGAGCACCACAAAGCCCTCCCCTCGCCGGCCAGAGAAAAACAGAGCACTGGAGTGCTCTGCTCGCAGGCGAGGGGTATATATAGGCACCTCATTGGTCCCGGTTCGTGGCATGAACCGGGACTAAAGGGCGGCCTGTGGTCCCGGTTCAAGCCACCAACCGGGACCAATGGTGGTGGGCCAGGAGCGAGGCCCATTGGTCCCGGTTCGTCCCACCAACCGGGACCAAAGGGGCCAGACGAACCGGGACCAATGCCCCCACGAGGCCCGGCAGGCCCCTGGCCTCACGAACTGGGACCAGTGCCCCGATGGTCCCGGTTCTGGACTGAACCGGGACTAATGGGCTGACCCGGCCTGAACCAAAGCCCTCTTTTCTACTAGTGAATACAATTAAAAGACAATTGTACGCAAAACCACCAATAAAAAATATGTTGAAAATCATAATAGCTTCTTCTTCCTCTGATAGTACGTCACCCATCATAGATTGAAAATTATACTGAACCAACAATAACGGAATGGGATATATGCAAACACCCTTACCAAGCTTTAATGAACGCAATAGCCACCCAAAGCGGTCTATAAATCGCCCAAGAATCATCGGTTGAAGCATCTCCCCACGCAATATAGGCTTGCAATCATCACCACCAGTGTAGAGAGTTGGATAAAATGGACCATTCGACTAACATGCATAGTTTCAAAATATATTTTGATGAAACTTCATTCATAAGTACTGTACATGTATATGTCTATGTGTATGCACACCTTTTTTCAGATTTTTTAGAAGGTGAAAATAAAGTTTCCAGTAATTTTGATGTAATTTTATTATATTGGGGTGCTTTGTATTTTTTATGAACTTCTATAATAGATTGTGTTCTTTGAAGAAAAAAAAACTACCACATTTTTCTAACGCCAATCCCTAATCATCCTCATGTTTCACCATGCCATAAGAGCATCTACAACCAGGAACCCTAAACCCCCCTCATATGCCCGGGCGGATGGTCCGGTCGGTGATCGGTCAAAAAACAAGATCCAGATGGGCACCTCAAAACGGCCTCAAACGCTCGGACTGACCGCACCCCTTATATGGGCGGATATGAGGAGGCCCGAGTGTGACCGGGCGCGTTCGCCACATCGGGCTGACAGGCTGACCCCCACAAAAAGTGAACCACATCCCCTTCAACCTACCCCTTTTCACTCGCTCCTTAGCGCCGGACATCTGCTAACTCCGCCGCCACCCTTGCATCGGATTGCGCCTTGTCCTCTATATGTTCGACACATTGTGATTTAAAAGAGCCGGGCAGCCATCAATGTTCCGTTTATGATAGTTAAATGCACAGAACCACGATTAGCGGAAAACCAGAAGTTTATGATTTGTGACATTTCGCACCGAACAGAAATTCTGACGGTGGCACCGAACCGAAATGACAACTTTGAAATAGTTTATCACTATGTTGATTCACTGCTGACGATCCACGGTTCCAAACAATTATGAAGGAATAGACACCAAGGACAAAACGAAATAAACTACTCCGTAGATCATGTAGCACGCGATCCAATGCTACTGTACTAATCGGTCCAAGATCAACGTGTACGAAGTCTGTAAAAGTCCGTGTGTGTGCGCTATGAGTATTATTGACGTGCATGGATGCACGGCGGCACCTCGCCCACGTGAAGTTCGAAACCAAAGCCGCCGGCCCACCGGCCGGGTCAACGAACGAACTCTTCGATCAGCTGTCGTCGGCGGCGGAGTTAATTGCACAGAAATATCACAATTGAGGTATCACATGCAGATTGGTACCACAATTGCTAATTTTTACGTGTCAAGTACCAGTATTGCTTCAGACTTTTGCAAAAAGATCTAAACCGTGTATAAACACGTATTGACGGCGTATCTGACTAGCGGGGGCCACCTGTCAGGCGCCGACGTGGCAAATTTTTTACAGAAAACCCCTTTACTTTGCAAAAAGGATCTCCTTCTTCACACCTTCCGCCTGCCGCCGTTGCTGGTTCGTCGGGACTACGCCGACCTGACAGCCTACTTCGCCGAAGCTGCCGCCGGCGTTCTCAACGACGCCGACAAGGCTCAGTCCGGCATCTCACGCGACGAGCTCCTCCACAACCTAGTCTTCGGGAAGGATGCCGACGGGGGAGAAGACCGAGGAGAGGGAGCGGATGGGGAAGCGGAACAGGTCGGAGAGCATGTGGAACGGCGACCCGCCGTCGCCAGCGCCGAGGTACACGAGCGTGCCGGGGAAGAACGGCTGGAGGCGCAGCGCCTGGCAGTCGAGGAGGCGCTGGCACTCCGGGTACGCGGTGAGGAAGATCTGGAAGCCCCGGTCGAGCAGGTACCCGTCGACCTCGTCGGTGGCGACGCGGCCGCCGACGCGGTCCGAGGCCTCCAGGAGCGTGAACGGACGGAGAGGGAGGCCAGGTGGGTGGCCGCGGCGAGGCCCGCGAGCCCGCCGGGGTGCACGAAGGCGAGCGCGAGCAGCACGAGGGACGCGCGGCCGCGGAGCCGGAGAAGAGCGCGGCGAGCAGGGCCGTGCCGAGCCAGAAGGCGCGGAGGTGCGGCGGGTGGGCGCGCGCCGGGGCGGCCCCCGCCTTCTCCGCCGCGACGGTCCCACGCGGTCGGAGTCGAAGGGGCGCGCGGCGGTCGCGGATGACGGCGACGAGGTCGAAGAGGGCGGGGGGGGGGGGGGTTGCGGAGGACGGCGACGAGGTCGGAGAGGGTGGGGCGGGTCCGGCGGAGGAGGTCCCCGGCCCCGGGCCGCTGCAGGAGCTCGTCGATCGCGGGGCGCACGGCCGCTCTCCAGCGAGGCGACCCGGCGCGGATGAAGTCGGCGGCGAGGCGGAGCAGGGCGGAGGCGCGGGTGGCGGCGGCGCGGAGCGCGAGAGCGGATGCGGCACCGAGGCGCGCGGCGCCGGTGACGAGCCGGGTCCATGCCGTCATGGTTGCGGGCGGGCGGTGGCTAGGGTGGGGAAGCAAAGAGGGGGAGGAGGGGGCGCGGCCAGGCTTGGTTGGTTGTGTCGTGTGTGGGGAAGAGAGGGGCGGGGTTTTCTGCAAAAAACATGCCACGTCGGCACCTGACGGGCGGGCCCCGCTAGTCAGATACACCGTCGATACGTGTTTATAAGCAGTTTAGACCTATTTGCAAAAATTTAAAGCAATGTTGGTACTGACACGCAAAAATTAGCAATCGTGATATCAATCTGCATGTAATGCCCCAATTGTGTGGTACTTGCAATTAACTCTCGGCGGCGGCGCTTTTCTTCCACTGACTCGTTAGATCCGCCAGCGCGGCCCTCGACTCACCGTCGTCGCCCAGCGCCTCCTCCGCCAGCCGCATGGCCGCGCGCGTCCGCTGCCGGAGCTCCCTCCCGCCGTCCGACTCGATCAGCCACCGCACCTTCGCCGCCACCTCGCTGGACTCGACCATCTTCTTGTCGTACCCTTCCATGGGCACGGCCAGCCGCATCTCCTCGACGAGGAATACTCTGTTCATGCGCTGCTCCGCGTACAGCGGCCATGCCAGCATGGGCGCGCCCGCAGCGACGGCTTCCAGCACCGAGTTCCAGCCGCAGTGCGTCACGAAGCCGCCGACGGCGACGTGCGCCAGCACCTGCCGCTGCGGCGCCCAGGACGTGACCACCAGGCCCCTGTCCTTGGTCCGCTTCAGGAAGCCCTCCGGGAACAGCGCGTCCAAGTCGAGGCCGTCGTCGTCGCCGTCGGCCGGCGGCCGGCGCTCGGCGCCTGGCGGGGGCGGGCGCCGCACGACCCACAGGAACCGCTGCCCGCTCGCCTCCAGCCCCGACGCCATCTCCTTGACCTGCTCCGCGCTGAACCGGCCCATGCTGCCGAAGCAGAGGAAGACCACGCTGGCCTCCGGCTGGCCGTCGAGCCACGCCAGGCACTCGTGGCGCTTCGTCGTCCCGGTCTCCTCGTCGGGCTTTATCAGCGGCCCGATGCAGTACACCGGCGGCGTTGGAAGCCCGGGCGGAGTGCACAGGCCGGAGACGATGGCGTCGGCGGCGCGCGGCTCCAAGGAGCGGCAGCTGTTGACGAGGACGCCCCGTGAGTCGCATATCCTTTGGGACAGCTCCAAGAAGTGCCTGTTGCTCAGGCTCTCGCGATCCATGACGGCCGCGGCGAGGTGATCTGCAGGTATCGGCGGCAATCCCGGAGCGCGCACGGGGTCGCCGCCCATCTCCCGGAAGCTCAGCGTGGTCCCCTCGTGGATGACCGGCTGGTAGAGACAGAGGGCGACGCTGGCGACGCAGGTGGTGAGGAAGAAGTAGGTGGGCACGCCGAGCTCGGCGCCGACGTCGAGCGCGGCGCTGCAGAAGAAGTCGATGAGGAGGGCGGCCGGTCGGGCGGAGCGGAGGAAGTCTCGCAGGTCCGGGTTGGAGGCGCGCGCGAGCTCGAAGACCCTGGCCTCGAAGCTGCTGCTGCAGGCGGCGGCCACGTCGGGGGCGAGCGCGGCCGGGGGCAGGCAGTGGAAGGAAATCTCCAGGTTGGTGGCGGCGACGCCGTCGAGGAACGACGTATCGCCCCCGCCGAGGAGGACGGTGACCTGGAGGCCCTGCGCCAGGAGCAGCTTGCCGAGCTCCACCGTGGGGACCAGGTGGCCCGCCATCCCCGGCGGCGCGTAGATGACGACTACCGGCTTCCTTGCGAGGTCGCCGTGGCCGTTCTGGGCCGTCATCTTCCGGGCGGCGAGAAGACGACGGACGGACGGAGAGATATTAATGCGGGCTTTGGCGTGCCGCCGTGCACTGGTGCCTGGCCGAGTGGAGGGAGTGGGATATTTGTACATGCTGTCAGTCGGCGTCCTTGGCAGCCGCTGGTGGCCGTTTGTGGAGCGAAGCCACCGAGCCTGCCGTGGCAGGTGCGATGGTCGCACAAATTAGTGGACGGACGTCCATTACCTCCTCGGCGGGAAACATAAACACAGCCACATGCATGTGACATGCCACAGCTCCGAGGTGGAGGATGCAGGCACAGTTGAGGTGGAGGCGAGGAGAGGTTAATTCAATCAAGCAATCATGCTTTACGCGAAGCTGGAAGCCCGCCGACACGAGGACGAATCTGGTATTTTGAGCTTTTTGTGATAGTTGAGTCAAATCTGACCCTGGCTTGATAAAATTGGGGCGGGCTACACGTTCGCCGGCTGATCTTTTTAAAAGATCATCCGATCGCAAGCCGTCCGATTTGGTGCATCAACCAACCGAGCGTCGCCTCCACCGTTGCAACACATCTCTTGTTGCAAAGTTTTTTTTTTGAGGGCTTGTTGCGGAAATATTTTCAACAGAGGTCTTATTGCAGATTTTTCTTGCAACAGAGGTATTGTTGAATTTTTTTTTCTACAACAGAGGTGATGTTGGAAAAAGGCATTTCTAAGTTGTCGCTGCTAAGCACCGTCGTTTGCAACACTGTTGTTGTTTTAGAAAACCACAACAAGATCCTTGTTGCAAGAAATCAGTCGGTCGCCATGGTTATGGACAAAGCTCAAAGCTCGAGTAGCCCCTTCATGTCGTGGTCCCTCCAGCACCAAGGAGGGCTCCCGTGGGCCAAAATCCATGACGGAGAGGCCGTGCGTTGATGAAGAGACAGCCAGGCCGTGCGGATCTCGGGCACGACTGTCGACGACGGCCAGCGATCCCAATCTAGATACAGCGAGGAAGAGGTGCCCAACACTGTGCGGCGTGGACGACCGGCTGCCAGGTGTGAGTGGCAGCGAGGGCCGTGTACTTGCGCCAATCTGCAGCAAGGGAGGAGAGATGCAAGAGGAAGAGGAGACTCGTGGGGAAGACGATGCAGTTGGGGAGTTGTTTCACGAACCAGAAAAGGTGGAGATGTGTGGGGGCCCATAGGACACGTGCTGCACGGAGAAGGCGGTGGACGCAGCGTGACTTTTCAGCCGGTTGACGCTGAGCGTTTTCCGATAAAATTTCAGGATCTGACCATTTTTTCTACCACCGGGGTTGATGGTGGTAAAGTATAATAGGCTACCTTCAGGGGCCCTGACGGTAGAAAAGGCCCGCGGTGGTGGAAAACTTATTCATGTCAGCGTAGCTAAACACTTGCCACCTCTGCCTACCGCCGAGGCTCCCGATGGTAGGCTATTATATCTCGTCGCCCTTGACCTCGGCGGTAGGGTTCGAACAATAATAACCCACCGGGTGGAGGGGGGGGGGGTAACAATAAATCGCAATCGTGTCTAGCGGTAGGCCCTTCATCCACGTCAGCAACGACCAACGGCCGTCTGTCTCTGCCGTCACACCTATCGGCTAGCTTTTTGCAGGTCTCGGCAGTAGGCAGTTATACCCTACCGCCATCGCCCCCGGCGGTAGAAAAAGGGTCAGATCCAAAAAAAATCAAACTCGAGTCATGGCTCAACTTTTTCAAAAGGGTCAAAACACTGTGCGTTTGGATCCCTTGCCGGTTTACCTCGCTAGGCAAAACTAGCCTTGCCGACGGAGGCTAGCCGCTTTGGCTCGCTCACTTAATAGAACAAAAAGCTTGCAACCGCTGGCAACAAGGCAAGCTAGCTGTCGGGACCCCGATTCTAAGTCACATCGATCTAGCCTGTAACACCTCATATCACTTTGCGGCCTCACGCACGGTATTCCCACGGGTGTCGCCTTACCATGGCCCGGGACCGTTTGCGCCTTTTGGCTCACGTATATGATAATGTCGCTAGCATCCATATGACAGAGAACCCGGGCCGACATGACTAGTCGTGAACCCAAAGTGGCACTAACTTACGGGGACAGGCATACATGAATCAACATCGAGCATGTCGGTCAGCAGCGTGTGAATCCGGGCTGTAGCACTGGGCTAACAGGACTCCGGGAACCCGGGCTGTAGCAGGCTAGGCAGGACTCCGGATGTCACCGCGTGACATTTCCCCGAAGGGACAGACACAGGAGCGAAGTGAAACACATGCCAGCCAGTCAAGTGTTCCGGAGCAGTAGTGCTGGGCTAGCAGGACTCCGGTGAACCGGGCTGTAGCGGACTACTATGGCTCATGGAAGCACAAGACTACATTCCCCATAAGAGAGGCTACCAAGGATAAACAACTAGGTTGTCGGATCCCACACATACCAAGCATTTCAATCATACACGCAATATGCTCGATATGTGTAAATACAACATGGCATCACAACATAACTCTACTACTCAAGTATTTATTCATTAGGCTCCGAGGAGCGAGATATTACAAACATGGGTCTCTCGACCCAGCATTCAGAGCATACAAGTCAAACACATGCGGAAGCTTAACATGTCTGAGTACAGACATCTACAAATGAAAAAGGCTGAGAAGCCTGACTATTTACTAGATCCTGCCGAGGGCACAAGATCGTAGCTGAGGTATCAAGCTAAACGTCGAAGTCCACACGAAACTACTAGCGAGACTGACGTCTCTCTGCAAAACATAAAATAAGCAAACGTGAGTACAAATGTACCCAGCAAGACTTACATCAGAACTAGCTACAGATGCATCGGTATCAACAAAGGGGGTGGTGGAGTTTAACTGCAGCAAGCCAGCTTTGACTCGGTGGCTATCCTGAACTATGACTGTATGTAACTCTTTTGAGGTGGCGCACACGAGTCCACAAATTCACCATATCAATACTCCACTATGGATCCGCTCCCATCTCCCTACGAGAACGCCATCCATAGCACTCACGCTTATCTTGCGCATTTTAGAGTATCCACTTTCACTTGTCTATGAACTGTACAGGCAACCCAGAAGTCCTTTACCGCGGACACGACTATTCGAATAGATCATATTAACCCTGCAGGGGTGTACTTCGTCACACACGCTCTCGCCACTTACCACCATGTACACGTCGTGTACCTCGGCAACCTTCAAGCGGGAGCCTGGCAAGGGAGTCGGCCACGACCTGACTAACCACACAAGTCTCTAGTCCAGGTTTATCGCCTATTCGGGTTCCATCCGCAAGGAGATCCGGCCGGGGTGTCGCCCACGGCCCCAAACGATGTGTGCAGGGTTCCCAAGCCCACCTCGACGGATGGATCTACGCTTGGTACACCGTGCCACGGTGCCTAGTCTGTCCCAAGCCCACCTGTACCGGGTACCACTTGGTAGACTACTAACACTACCTACAAACACCAGAAACTAGTTGCAACTCCTGGACAGAGATCAAGTTGATTAATAAGTCGAGAGGGGCACTTAAGCATTCCAATGTGTGGTAGTAACTGTTCATGGATCACAAACACAGAACTCAGTTCCTGAGGACGGTTTCAATGAGACAACCCACCATGTACTCCTACATGGCCTCTCACCGCTACCTTTACCAAATCGTGTTCACACCCTTAGCTCTCACACAGTAGGACATGTTCACCACTTTCCAATTCATTCCCGATGAATCAGACCTGACACAACTCTAAGCAATAGCAGGCATGACAAACAAGCATGAATGAGTAGGCAAATCAGGGCTCAGACAACTCCTACTCATGCTAGTGGGTTTCATCTATTTACTGTGGCAATGACAGGTCATGCAGAGGAAAGGGGTTCAACTACCGCAGCATGTAACAGATGAATCGTTGTTGTCCTAATGCAATAAAAGAGAGCAGGAGCGAGAGAGTGGGATTGTATCAGAATGAACAAGGGGGTTTTGCTTGCCTGGCACTTCTGAAGATATTATATTTCTTCATCGGTGTCATCGAACTCATCGTCGGAATCACGGCTATCGAGAGGGGACAATCACCGGCAAACAAGGAAGAACACAATCAATGCAATGCAACAATTATGATGCATGATTATGACATGGCAATATGACGTGATTTGGCCTAATGCAACTAGCAACAGAAAGGTTTGGGTTGATTTGAACTCAAGGTTCAAATTCAAATTCAAACTATGAATTCAAATAGTGCATTATCATGTTTTCACCTATACAGCAGGTATAACTTAGTTTGACATGCATGAAAATGATACAGATGGATAGATTGCATTTTTCTGATAATTTTTCATATATAAATTATTTCATTTTGAGCTACGGTTGATTTTATATGATTTTTAGAAGTTTATACTATTTTCTGGAATTTTCTGAATTATTTTAAATCCAAAAAATTCTTTACTGCATCAGTGCTACGTCACTGTGACGTCAGCTGGTCAACGGGGCGGTCCAGGTCAAACTGACCAGTGGGCCCCGTGTGTCAGTAACTAAACTAAACTAACTAGGTTTAGTTAAAACACTAATCTAGGTTAGTTAGTAGGGCCAGGCCCACAAGTCATTGACCCAGTGGTCAACTAGGTTAGTGTTAATCCGGTGGTTAGCCGGAGTTACGTCGCCGGCGATGAGCCGAGACGGCGGACGAGCTCGGGATCGCTCCTCCGACGACCAAAACAGCGGTGGGGACTACCTACGCGAAGCCCGGGTTCGTGCGCATCCAACGAAGCAAACAGGGCGAGCTGGGGTGGCCGTAATCCTCGCCGGCGTCGAGTGTTGGAAATATGCCCTAGAGGCAATAATAAATGGTTATTATTATATTTCTGTGTTCATGATAATAGTCTATTATTCGTGCTATAATTGTATTGTCCGGAAATCATAATACATGTGTGAATACATAGACCACAACCTGTCCCTAGTAAGCCTCTAGTTGACTAGCTCGTTGATCAACAGATAGTCATGGTTTCCTGACTATGGACATTGGATGTCATTGATAACGGGACCACATCATTAGGAGAATGATGTGATGGACAAGACCCAATCCTAAGCATAGCATAAAAGATCGTGTAGTTTCGTTTGCTAGAGCTTTTCCAATGTCAAGTATCTTTTCCTTGGACCATGAGATCGTGCAACTCCCAGATACCGTAGGAGTGCTTTGGGTGTGCCAAACGTCACAACGTAACTGGGTGACTATAAAGGTGCATTACGGGTATCTCCGAAAGTGTCTGTTGGGTTGGCACGGATCGAGACTGGGATTTGTCACTCCGTGTGACGGAGAGGTATCTCTGGGCCCACTCGGTAATGCATCATCATAATGAGCTCAATATGACTAAGGCGTTAGTCACGGGATCATGCATTGCGGTACGAGTAAAGAGACTTGCCGGTAACGAGATTGAACTAGGTATTGGGATACCGACGATCGAATCTCGGGCAAGTAACATACCGATTGACAAAGGGAATTGCATACGGATTGATTGAATCCTCGACACCGTGGTTCACCCGATGATATCATCGTAGAACATGTGGGAGCCAACATGGGTATCCAGATCCCGCTGTTGGTTATTGACCGGAGAGGCGTCTCGGTCATGTCTGCATGTCTCCCGAACCCGTAGGGTCTACACACTTAAGGTCCGGTGACGCTAGGGTTGTAGAGATATATGTATGCGGAAACCCGAAAGTTGTTCGGACTCCCGGATGAGATCCCGGACGTCACGAGAGGTTCCGGAATGGTCCGGAGGTAAAGATTTATATATGGGAAGTCTTATTTTGGTCGCCGGAAAAGTTTCGCGCTTTATCGGTATTGTACCGGGAGTGCCGAAAGGGGTCCGGGGGTCCACCAAGGGGGTCCACCAGCCCCGGGGGGCCACATGGGCTGTAAGGGGTGCGCCTTGGCCTATATGGGCCAAGGGCACCAGCCCCAAGAGGCCCATGCGCAAGAGATAAGAAAGAAGGGAGAGTCCTAAAGGGGGAAGGCACCTCCGAGGTGCCTTGGGGGGGAAGGACTCCCCCCTGGCCGCACCCTTCCTTGAAGGAAGGGGCAAGGCTGCGCCCCCCCCTCTCCCTTGGCCCTATATATAGTGGGGGGAAGGGAGGGCAGCAACATCCAAGCCTTGGGCGCCTCCCTCCTCCCCTGCAACACCTCTCTCTCTCTCGCAGAAGCTCGGCGAAGCCCTGCCGGAGACCCGCTACATCCACCACCACGCCGTCGTGCTGTTGGATCTCCATCAACCTCTCCTTCCCCCTTGCTGGATCAAGAAGGAGGAGACGTTGCTGCACCGTACGTGTGTTGAACGCGGAGGTGCCGTCCGTTCGGCACTCGGTCATCGGTGATTTGGATCACGGCGAGTACGACTCCGTCATCCACGTTCATTGGAACGCTTCCGCTCGCGATCTACAAGGGTATGTAGATCCACTCCTTTCCCCTCGTTGCTAGTAGACTCCATAGATGCATCTTGGTGAGCGTAGGAAAATTTTAAATTATGCTACGATTCCCAACAGTGGCATCATGAGCCAGGCCTATGCGTAGTTACTATGCACGAGTAGAACACAAAGAAGTTGTGGGCGTTGATGTTGCCAATTCTTCTTGCCGCTACTAGTCGTTTCTTGTTTCGGTGGCATTGTAGGATGAAGCGGCCCGGACCGACCTTACACGTACGCTTACGTGAGACAGGTTCCACCGATTGACATGCACTAGTTGCATAAGGTGGCTAGCGGGTGTCTGTCTCTCCTACTTTAGTCGGAACGGATTCGATGAAAAGGGTCCTTATGAAGGGTAAATAGAAATTGGCAAATCACGTTGTGGTCATACGTAGGTAAGAAAACGTTCTTGTTAGAAACCTACAAACCACGTAAAACTTGCAACAACAATTAGAGGACGTCTAACTTGTTTTTGCAGCAAGTGATATATGTGATATGATATGGCCAGAAGATGTGATGAATGATATATGTGATGTATGAGATTGATCATATTCTTGTAATAGGAATCACGACTTGCATGTCGATGAGTATGACAACCGGCAGGAGCCATAGGAGTTGTCTTTATTATTTTGCATGACCTGCGTGTCATTGAATAACGCCATGTAATTTACTTTACTTTGTTGCTAAACGGTTAGCCATAGAAGTAGAAGTAATCGTTGGCGTGACAACTTCATGAAGACACAATGATGGAGATCATGATGATGGAGATCATGGTGTCATGCCGGTGAAGAAGATGATCATGGTGCCCCGAAGATGGAGATCAAAGGAGCATGATGATATTGGCCATATCATGTCACTATATGATTGCATGTGATGTTTATCATGTTTTTGCATCTTATTTGCTTAGAACGACGGTAGTAAGTAAGATGATCCCTTATAATAATTTCAAGAAAGTGTTCACCCTAACTGTGCACCGTTGCGAAGGTTCGTTGTTTCGAAGCACCACGTGATGATCGGGTGTGATAGATCCTAACGTTCGAATACAACGGGTGTTGACGAGCCTAGCATGTACAGACATGGCCTCGGAACACACGCAATACACTTGGGTTGACTTGACGAGCCTAGCATGTACAGACATGGCCTCGGAACACGGAGGACCGAAAGGTCGAGCATGAGTCGTATAGAAGATACGATCAACATGGAGATGTTCACCGATCTTGACTAGTCCGTCTCACGTGATGATCGGACACGGCCTAGTTGAGTTCGGATCATGTTTCACTTAGATAACTAGAGGGATGTCTATCTGAGTGGGAGTTCATTAAATAATTTGATTATATGAACTTAATTATCATGAACTTAGTCTAAAAAATCTTTACACTATGTATTGTAGATCAAATGGCCCACGTTGTCCTCAATTTCAACGCGTTCCTAGAGAAAACCAAGCTGAAAGATGATGGCAGCAACTATACGGACTGGGTCCGGAACCTGAGGATCATCCTCATAGCAGCCAAGAAAGATTATGTCTTAGAAGCACCGCTAGGTGAAGCACCAATCCCTGAGAACCAAGACGTTATGAACGCTTGGCAGCAGCGTGCTGATGATTACTCCCTCGTTCAGTGCGGCATGCTTTACAGCTTAGAACCGGGTCTCCAAAAGCGTTTTGAGAAACATGGAGCATATGAGATGTTCGAGGAGCTGAAACTGGTTTTTCAAGCTCATGCCCGGGTCGAGAGATATGATGTCTCCGACAAGTTCTTCAGCTGTAAAATGGAGGAGAACAGTTCTGTTAGTGAGCACATACTCAGAATGTCTGGGTTGCACAACCGCTTGTCTCAGCTGGGAGTTAATCTCCCGGATGACGCGGTCATTGACAGAATCCTCCAGTCGCTTCCACCAAGCTACAAGAGCTTTGTGATGAACTACAATATGCAGGGGATGGAAAAGACCATTCCCGAGGTATATTCAATGCTGAAATCAGCTGAGGTAGAGATCAGAAAAGAACATCAAGTGTTGATGGTGAATAAAACCACTAAGTTCAAGAAGGGCAAGGGTAAGAAGAACTTCAAGAAGGACGGCAAGGGAGTTGCCGCGCCCGGTAAGCCAGTTACCGGGAAGAAGTCAAAGAATGGACCCAAGCCCGAGACTGAGTGCTTTTACTGCAAGGGAAGTGGTCACTAGAAGCGGAACTGCCCCAAATATTTAGCGGACAAGAAGAAGGCCGGCAACACCCAAGGTATATGTGATATACAAGTAATTGATGTGTACCTTACCAGTACTCGTAGTAGCTCCTGGGTATTTGATACCGGTGCGGTTGCTCATATTTGTAACTCAAATCAGGAACTACGGAATAAACGGAGACTGGCAAAGGACGAGGTGACGATGCGCGTCGGGAATGGTTCCAAGGTCGATGTGATCGCCGTCGGCACGCTACCTCTGCATCTACCCACGGGATTAGTTTTAAACCTCAATAATTGTTATTTAGTGCCAGCTTTGAGCATGAACATTGTATCTGGATCTCGTTTAATTCGAGATGGCTACTCATTTAAATCTGAGAATAATGGTTGTTCTATTTATTTGAGAGATATGTTTTATGGTCATGCCCCGCTGGTCAATGGTTTATTTTTGATGAATCTCGAACGTGATGCTACACATGTTCATAGTGTGAATACCAAAAGATGTAAAGTTGATAACGATAGTCCCACATACTTGTGGCACTGCCGCCTTGGTCACATTGGTGTCAAGCGCATGAAGAAGCTCCATGCAGATGGACTTTTGGAGTCTCTTGATTACGAATCATTTGACACGTGCGAACCATGCCTCATGGGTAAGCTGACCAAGACTCCGTTCTCCGGAACAATGGAGCGAGCAACCAACTTATTGGAAATCATACATACCGATGTGTGCGGTCCAATGAGTGTTGAGGCTCGCGGAGGATATCGTTATGTTCTCACTCTCACTGATGATTTAAGTAGATATGGGTATGTCTACCTAATGAAACACAAGTCTGAAACCTTTGAAAAGTTCAAGGAATTTCAGAGTGAGGTTGAGAATCAACATGACAGGAAAATAAAATTCTTACGATCAGATCGTGGTGGAGAATATTTAAGTCACGAATTTGGTACACACTTAAGGAAATGTGGAATAGTTTCACAACTCACGCCGCCTGGAACACCTCAGAGAAATGGTGTGTCCGAACGTCGTAATCGCACTCTATTGGATATGGTGCGATCTATGATGTCTCTTACCGATTTACCGCTCTCATTTTGGGGTTATGCTTTAGAGACTGCCGCATTCACTTTAAATAGGGCACCGTCTAAATCCGTTGAGACGACACCGTATGAATTATGGTTTGGGAAGAAACCTAAGCTGTCGTTTCTAAAAGTTTGGGGATGCGATGCTTATGTCAAGAAACTTCAACCTGAAAAGCTCGAACCCAAATCGGAAAAATGCGTCTTCATAGGATACCCTAAGGAAACTATTGGGTACACCTTCTACCTCAGATCCGAAGGCAAGATCTTCGTTGCCAAGAACGGGTCCTTTCTAGAGAAGGAGTTTCTCTCGAAAGAATTGAGTGGGAGGAAAGTGGAACTTGATGAGGTGATAGTCACCCCTTCCGAGTCGGAAAATAGCGCAGCGCGGGAAAATGTTCCTGTGGTGCCTACACCGACGGGGGAGGAAGTTAATGATGATGATCATGAAGCTTCGGATCAAGTTGCCACTGAACTTCGTAGGTCCACAAGGACACGTTCCGCACCAGAGTGGTACGGCAACCCTGTCCTTGAAATCATGTTGTTAGACAACGGTGAACCTTCGAACTATGAAGAAGCTATGGCGGGCCCGGATTCCGACAAATGGCTAGAAGCCATGAAATCCGAGATAGAATCCATGTATGAAAACAAAGTATGGACTTTGACTGACTTGCCCGATGAGCGGCGAGCCATAGAAAACAAATGGATCTTTAAGAAGAAGACGGACGCAGATGGTAATGTGACCATCTACAAAGCTCGACTTGTCGCTAAGGGTTATCGACAAGTTCAAGGGGTTGACTACGATGAGACTTTCTCACCCGTAGCGAAGCTGAAGTCCGTCCGAATCATGTTAGCAATTGCTGCATACTATGATTATGAGATATGGCAGATGGACGTCAAAACGGCATTCCTTAACGGCTTCCTTAAGGAAGAGTTGTATATGATGCAGCCGGAAGGTTTTGTCGATCCTAAGAATGCTAACAAAGTATGCAAGCTCCAACGCTCAATCTATGGGCTGGTGCAAGCATCTCGGAGTTGGAACATTCGCTTTGATGAGATGATCAAAGCGTTTGGGTTTACACAGACTTATGGAGAAGCCTGTGTTTACAAGAAAGTGAGTGGGAGCTCTGTAGCATTTCTCATATTATATGTGGATGACATACTATTGATGGGAAATGATATAGAATTCTTGGAAAGTATAAAGGCCTATTTGAATAAGTGTTTTTCAATGAAGGACCTTGGAGAAGCTGCTTATATATTAGGCATCAAGATCTATAGAGATAGATCAAGACACCTCATTGGTCTTTCACAGAGTACATACCTTGACAAGATATTGAAGAAGTTCAGTATGGATCAGTCCAAGAAGGGGTTCTTGCCTGTATTGCAAGGTGTGCAATTGAGCACGGCTCAATGCCCGACCACGGCAGAAGATATAGAAGAGATGAGTGTCATCCCCTATGCCTCGGCCATAGGGTCTATTATGTATGCCATGCTGTGTACCAGACCTGATGTAAACCTTGCCGTAAGTTTGGTAGGAAGGTACCAAAGTAATCCCGGCAAGGAACACTGGACAGCGGTCAAGAATATCCTGAAGTACCTGAAAAGGACTAAGGATATGTTTCTCGTTTATGGAGGTGACGAAGAGCTCGTCGTAAAGGGTTACGTCGACGCTAGCTTCGACACAGATCTGGATGACTCGAAGTCACAGACCGGATACGTGTATATATTGAATAGAGGAGCAGTAAGCTGGTGCAGTTGCAAGCAAAGCGTCGTGGCGGGATCTACATGTGAAGCGGAGTACATGGCAGCCTCGGAGGCAGCACAGGAAGCAGTCTGGATGAAGGAGTTCATTACCGACCTAGGGGTGATTCCCAATGCGTCGGGCCCAATGAGTCTCTTTTGTGACAACACTGGAGCTATTGCCCTTGCGAAGGAGCCCAGGTTTCACAGGAAGACCAGACATATCAAGCGTCGCTTCAACTCCATTCGTGAAAGTGTTCAAAATGGAGACATAGATATTTGTAAAGTGCACACGGACCTGAATGTAGCAGATCCGTTGACTAAACCTCTCCCTAGGGCAAAACATGATCAACACAAGGACGCAATGGGTGTTCGATTCATCACAATGTAACTAGATTATTGACTCTAGTGCAAGTGGGAGACTGTTGGAAATATGCCCTAGAGGCAATAATAAATGGTTATTATTATATTTCTGTGTTCATGATAATAGTCTATTATTCGTGCTATAATTGTATTGTCCGGAAATCATAATACATGTGTGAATACATAGACCACAACCTGTCCCTAGTAAGCCTCTAGTTGACTAGCTCGTTGATCAACAGATAGTCATGGTTTCCTGACTATGGACATTGGATGTCATTGATAACGGGACCACATCATTAGGAGAATGATGTGATGGACAAGACCCAATCCTAAGCATAGCATAAAAGATCGTGTAGTTTCGTTTGCTAGAGCTTTTCCAATGTCAAGTATCTTTTCCTTGGACCATGAGATCGTGCAACTCCCGGATACCGTAGGAGTGCTTTGGGTGTGCCAAACGTCACAACGTAACTGGGTGACTATAAAGGTGCATTACGGGTATCTCCGAAAGTGTCTGTTGGGTTGGCACGGATCGAGACTGGGATTTGTCACTCCGTGTGACGGAGAGGTATCTCTGGGCCCACTCGGTAATGCATCATCATAATGAGCTCAATATGACTAAGGCGTTAGTCACGGGATCATGCATTGCGGTACGAGTAAAGAGACTTGCCGGTAACGAGATTGAACTAGGTATTGGGATACCGACGATCGAATCTCGGGCAAGTAACATACCGATTGACAAAGGGAATTGCATACGGATTGATTGAATCCTCGACACCGTGGTTCACCCGATGATATCATCGTGGAACATGTGGGAGCCAACATGGGTATCCAGATCCCGCTGTTGGTTATTGACCGGAGAGGCGTCTCGGTCATGTCTGCATGTCTCCCGAACCCGTAGGGTCTACACACTTAAGGTCCGGTGACGCTAGGGTTGTAGAGATATATGTATGCGGAAACCCGAAAGTTGTTCGGACTCCCGGATGAGATCCCGGACGTCACGAGAGGTTCCGGAATGGTCCGGAGGTAAAGATTTATATATGGGAAGTCTTATTTTGGTCGCCGGAAAAGTTTCGCGCTTTATCGGTATTGTACCGGGAGTGCCGAAAGGGGTCCGGGGGTCCACCAAGGGGGTCCACCAGCCCCGGGGGGCCACATGGGCTGTAAGGGGTGCGCCTTGGCCTATATGGGCCAAGGGCACCAGCCCCAAGAGGCCCATGCGCAAGAGATAAGAAAGAAGGGAGAGTCCTAAAGGGGGAAGGCACCTCCGAGGTGCCTTGGGGGGGAAGGACTCCCCCCTGGCCGCACCCTTCCTTGAAGGAAGGGGCAAGGCTGCGCCCCCCCCTCTCCCTTGGCCCTATATATAGTGGGGGGAAGGGAGGGCAGAAACATCCAAGCCTTGGGCGCCTCCCTCCTCCCCTGCAACACCTCTCTCTCTCTCGCAGAAGCTCGGCGAAGCCCTGCCGGAGACCCGCTACATCCACCACCACGCCGTCGTGCTGTTGGATCTCCATCAACCTCTCCTTCCCCCTTGCTGGATCAAGAAGGAGGAGACGTTGCTGCACCGTACGTGTGTTGAACGCGGAGGTGCCGTCCGTTCGGCACTCGGTCATCGGTGATTTGGATCACGGCGAGTACGACTCCGTCATCCACGTTCATTGGAACGCTTCCGCTCGCGATCTACAAGGGTATGTAGATCCACTCCTTTCCCCTCGTTGCTAGTAGACTCCATAGATGCATCTTGGTGAGCGTAGGAAAATTTTAAATTATGCTACGATTCCCAACATCGAGCTCAGCGGCTGCCGGACCTCAGACGTTGGCGGAAACGGCGCTACGAAGGACGGGAAGGCGCGGGGTTAGCTCCTACAAGCCTTAAGCGATGCGGTGAGTGCGTTAGACACGGTGGCGAGGCCGTTTCGTGGCCGGAGCCACGTCGGCGGCGAGCTCAGGCGGCGGCGGGTTTCGGTCATCGGTGAAACAGCAGCTAGAGCTAGCAAACGTCGCGGAGACAAGGGGGAGACGGTGAAGGAGCTCACAGCGATCTCAAGGGAGGACTCAGCGGGCTCGGGGAGGCGGAGACGGCGGCGACTCGCCGGTGAGGTTGCCGGTGGCCGAAGGTTGGGGATGAGCTCGGGGAAGACGCTACAGGGCTCCCGCAGTCGAATGGGTTGGTGTAGACGACGCAGAAGGCGATGGCGGTTCCTCTGGACCCATCGGGGAGGCACGGGATGGACAGTGGCTGCGGTAATTTGCGTCGGCGACGACGAGCTCCGCTCGGGTGTGCTCGGGAGAGGGAGCAGAGGGCGAGGGAGAGAGCAGAGAGTGAGGGAGAGGAGCGAGGGTGTCGAGGGGGGGTGCGTGGCATTCACAGCCACGTCGGGGAAGCGGCGGGAAGCAGGAGGTGGCGCGGGCGCGTGCTCGGCGGCGGTGCGCTGTCCCCCTCCTCTGCCTACTGGCAAAGGTAGGTGGTGACTGGCATGGGCCAGGTGGGCCGGCCCAGTCCAGGTAAGTGGCCTGAGGCCTATCTCTCTCTCTCTCTCTCTCTCTCTTTTCCATTTCCTGTTTTCTATTTTCTATAATTGTGTTTGGCTTTATTACAAATGCCAGAGCATTTCCAAAAATCATGCAACTGACTGTGGCCACTGTTTGGAATATTTGCAACAGTAAACATTTCAGTTTGTGATTATTTGAGCATTTAAAATATTTAATAGCATTTAAATGCCCAAATGCAAATACTATATGATTTAATTCAGAGCCCAAATATGTCATGGAAAAATGTGCAGCACCTCTGGTTATTGTTTCCAGCATTTTCCAGAAATGATGAACATTTTTAAAAGCCATTTGGAAACACTGAGAATATTTTAGTTGAACCTAGTGAATTCCTTTGATGCTAGGGTTTAGGCAATCCCCATTTCAAGTTTCTTTGAAAATTAAACATGATGACATGAGGAACAAGCAAAGTCAAACAAGGGCTAATCTGGGGCTGTGACAGCTCACCCCCACTAAACAAGAATCTCGTCCCGAGATTCAAGACGTGAGGTAAGAAGACAGAGGGGACACAAAGCTAACACGATCTTCACGATCCAAGTTGCACTTCATAAGAACGTTGATTCAATCACCATCTTTGTCTCGATGTCTTGCTCTGAGAACTCCAACCGACAAGACAACAAGAGGAAAGGGAAAACTCTAGAAGGATCGATCTTCTCGAATATCGAACAACTCAGGATCAACTCATGGAGGGAGGCATTGAAACATCTCTCGAGCTGAGAGGCAAAACATGCACCAGGAGGGACGGAAGAAACAATTTGACGAGGGTTTCAAAGTAGCGAGGAAAAATTGCCATGATTCCATAACGGGGCACCTTAGGGAAGGTGGCTCGTAGAAATATTCCCTTAAGTGGCAAAAAGAATTACTTTTGATACATAGATCATTGAAACTCTTTATACCAGCCCAAGGAAAATCGCAAACGATCATTTGAAGGAGTTCAGAGAAATGGCATACTCAGATCGGAAAGGAAACTATGGTTATGGAGCAACTCGGCAAGCGGAAGGCACATTCCCGTTGATACCGGGGATATAACCTAGTGTCTGAGTATGCTCTCCAGAACTTGAGCATTTCCATATTCATCAAGGTTTTACCAACATCCGTGCCGAGGATCCTGGCAACACATCATACTACCATGATGAACGGTGATGGAGGATGCAGGTGCAAAGGAGGACAACACTTTCTCAGATTTCACCTTAGCGAAGCCAAGGGAGCAAAATCTGGATGATCGACCGAGAGACATTTAGCACTCCGCTTCTAATGTTCTCCTTGATGTTCTAGCGTAACCCATTAGATGTGGTTTGGTATCTTGAACATCAAGTAGTAGGTCGGACTTCGGGTGTGCAGGAATCCGTAAGGAATAACTAGTGGAATAAATCCTAAGAAATCCTTATGGGGAGGTGGCCAACTTCCTCAATCAGGATACTACAATAATAGGCCTTCCGGCTGGATGTGTTGGCCACGACATCCACCTTACCAGTTATCGAGAGGGCAATATTATAATTCTTGGGAAATGTTCCAACCATCATATCTGCCTGAGATTCAGATCTAGTTGGTGTCAGTATATTCCAGACTCATCAAGTCTAGAAAGAAAATTAAGGTTTGCAACACAAATCGACGAGATGACGTTGCGAGATTCTCAGGGGATGAACTACGATAGCAAGCTCCAAAACATGAGCTGGTTCTGCTACATACATGTGAGCACGTTGTCCCAGACAAGCATGATCACATGGTAGTCTTATAATAAAACACTACCGAGTTCTGGTTGGGAACCATCAACGAGGATATCGAAGTTCTTTCATAAGTCCGGATTAGCTCTTATGAAGGAACTCCTTCTCCTTGAACAAGTCAGTTAGTGGCTTGGTGTGCTAGGGATACATATAGAATGAAGGTTGCAAGTCTCCAAACCACGGTATACTTTGCACATATGCATGAATGACTTGGGATGATTCCAGAGGAAGCAAAACAAACTTTCTCGAATTCACGGCGGCAACTTGCATCTAATGCACATGAATTAGAGTAAGTCACTTCTTTCATCCAACATATGCTTCATGAACGAAACACGAAGATAATGCTTATAAAGTTTCCAATACTAGCTGGATGTTCAACACGAGTCATGGAGAAGGTAGCAGTGTTGCTGATGGGCTCAACAACAATTCATCCAGGTTTCCATGGAGATGGAATTCCATAATTATATGAACAAGTGATAGCATTGGTCAGACCCAAAAGATACAATGGTGTATGCTCGAGGGATCAACCACGAGTAAGACAACATTATGAACATCGTTGGTTCTGATTTGATTTGATGATAGCCCATACTCAAATCAAAGTCTTGATACGACAATAGGTCCAACAACTGATCACAGGGACCAATCGATGAAGATATCATCTATCTTCAACACACGCAAATATATCCCTTGAAATGAACTAAGCTAGCAAGTTTTTATCTTCCAACTCTCCAAGTTGTTGTTTAGCTTGACCAACTAGCTCAGGGGTATCCAACACAGATTCTTGGAGAAGGGGTGGTTTACAAGAAACCAACTTGATCACGAGCTCAACATAGCGGTCAGGGAACAACCTGGAAATACTTCCGGGAAGATATTCGGAAAATCACGAACCACCCATATGTTACTAAGCTCGAGAACAATCTTGCTTTTCAGGGCAAGACGATATGATCAACTGAGCAAGGGTTTGACAAAATCCTAACTCATTGATTGAAGAGTGCACCAAAAATAAGGACTAGGTAGCACGATCAATCTTAGGATGATGATTCAATAACCAGCACGCTAAGAATGAGAGTATTGCCATTAACTACCAAGCAACGAGTTGCTCAGAGTATTGATTTCACACATCACGGTTCACTTGTCGGTATTCCGGTTGTGACAACACGGGACCGAGGAATGAATAATAATGGCGAGAAGTATCACTGCGTCAAGAATTCATAAGAGGTGGTACAATTCTCATGACACTCTTGACATAAAGATGGTAACGCTCCAAGGTAGAGCAGAGCAAAAGCTGGATTGGCATTTTGGTCTACGGAATACAATTGCTTTGACCCAATCCTTGATATGGACGAGGTTCCGGAGTTTGTTTCTCCTAGTCATTCCGGAATAGAATGGCTTGATAGACCACAAGAATAATAGGCATCGATGAACACGATCGCACACATACCCTTGACTATCAATTGATAGATGAAGGTCGGAGTACAGCTAAAGAGGGACAACCCAAAAGAACATATAATTATCTGAGTTGTGGATGCATGGATTAGTATGTCGAACAAGTTCAACATATTTCTTCCGGATAACCCATGCAGAAGGAGAAGGACTGGCAGATTCACAATGTGAATGGAGAACTCATCGAGAGCACTCTTGTTGTGATCTTTTGGTTCAAAAGAACTTCTGCCATGATGGTTCATGGTATTTGAAGAATGATATACCACAGACCTCGAGGACTATCGCAAAGGTTACTAATATCCTAAAGGTACGAGCAACACTATCAACACGAGGTAAGTAGAGGGAATCTTGGGTCAAGAACCCAAGAGTAGGATACCTACTACTAAATGGCATCAGGAGATGCTTTCGAGAATGGTGGCCAGAATCATCACACCGGGAACACAAAACATGGCTAGATTACTAGGTGACTCCCTAAAACACCTAGGGTCATAATAATAGCTCCAACATATATACCGAGACAATAGAGTGCCTCAACACACCGATTAGTGTGGTTAATCTGGCCCAAAGGAACATCGAGAATGGAAAGAAGGGATTTGCAAATGCATCAGATTATTTAGAAACCTGGGATGACTCGAACAACATAACGGCTGTAAATGCTCAAAAGATTTGAGACATCCTGCAAAATGGTGGCATAACCACTCAACATCACAATATAAACTTCCGGGATCAATGGTCAACATACGGAAGTAGTAGGAACTGAACTGAGGCTTAAATCCATCAATCCTAAGAGTCTACGGATTAGTAACACGTGATCCTAATAGAAAGATGAGAAGCCTAGTTCTTAATCCCCGTAGAATGAGAAGAGAATGACTCAGATTAGAGGGCATAAGGTAAAGGAGTAAAAAGAGCCTTACGTTCCCTTCCACAATCAATTCCCTTATATAACTAAAGCATTTCTAGACTCAACTTCGACCAGTTTGACTTGGTAATCCTACAGGCAGTCAGGCTCTGATACCAACGCTGTCGGGACCCCGATTCTAAGTCACACCGATCTAGCCTGTAACACCTCATATCACTTTGCGGCCTCACGCACGGTATTCCCACGGGTGTCGCCTTACCATGGCTCGGGACCGTTTGCGCCTTTTGGCTCACGTATATGATAATGTCGCTAGCATCCATATGACAGAGAACCCGGGCCGACATGACTAGTCGTGAACCCAAAGTGGCACTAACTTACGGGGACAGGCATACATGAATCAACATCGAGCATGTCGGTCAGCAGCGTGTGAATCCGGGCTGTAGCACTGGGCTAACAGGACTCCGGGAACCCGGGCTGTAGCAGGCTAGGCAGGACTCCGGATGTCACCGCGTGACATTTCCCCGAAGGGACAGACACAGGAGCGGAGTGAAACACATGCCGGCCAGTCAAGTGTTCCGGAGCAGTAGTGCTGGGCTAGCAGGACTCCGGTGAACCGGGCTGTAGCGGACTACTATGGCTCATGGAAGCACAAGACTACATTCCCCATAAGAGAGGCTACCAAGGATAAACAACTAGGTTGTCGGATCCCACACATACCAAGCATTTCAATCATACACGCAATATGCTCGATATGTGTAAATACAACATGGCATCACAACATAACTCTACGACTCAAGTATTTATTCATTAGGCTCCGAGGAGCGAGATATTACAAACATGGGTCTCTCGACCCAGCATTCAGAGCATACAAGTCAAACACATGCGGAAGTTTAACATGTCTGAGTACAGACATCTACAAATGAAAAAGGCTGAGAAGCCTGACTATTTACTAGATCCTGCCGAGGGCACAAGATCGTAGCCGAGGTATCAAGCTAAACGTCGAAGTCCACACGGAACTACTAGCGAGACTGACGTCTCTCTGCAAAACATAAAATAAGCAAACGTGAGTACAAATGTACCCAGCAAGACTTACATCAGAACTAGCTACATATGCATCGGTATCAACAAAGGGGGTGGTGGAGTTTAACTGCAGCAAGCCAGCTTTGACTCGGTGGCTATCCTGAACTATGACTGCAAGTAAATCTTTTGAGGTGGCGCACACTAGTCCACAAATTCACCATATCAATACTCCACTATGGATCCGCTCCCGTCTCCCTACGAGAACGCCATCCATAGCACTCACGCTTATCTTGCGCATTTTAAAGTATCCACTTTCACTTGTCTATGAACTATACAGGCAACCCAGAAGTCCTTTACCGCGGACACGGCTATTCGAATAGATCATATTAACCCTGCAGGGGTGTACTTCGTCACACACGCTCTCGCCACTTACCACCATGTACACGTCGTGTACCTCGGCAACCTTCAAGCGGGAGCCTGGCGAGGGAGTCGGCCACGACCTGACTAACCACACAAGTCTCTAGTCTAGGTTTATCGCCTATTCGGGTTCCATCCGCAAGGAGATCCGGCCGGGGTGTCGCTCACGGCCCCAAACGATGTGTGAAGGGTTTCCAAGCCCACCTCGACGGATGGATCTACGGTTGGTACACCGTGCCACGGTGCCTAGTCTGTCCCAAGCCCACCTGTACCGGGTACCACTTGGTAGACTACTAACACTACCTACAAACACCAGAAACTAGTTGCAACTCCTGGACAGAGATCAAGTTGATTAATAAGTCGAGAGGGGCACTTAAGCATTCCAATGTGTGGTAGTAACTGTTCATGGATCACAAACACAGAACTCAGTTCCTGAGGACGGTTTCAATGAGACAACCCACCATGTACTCCTACATGGCCTCTCACCGCTACCTTTACCAAATCGTGTTCACACCCTTAGCTCTCACACAGTAGGACATGTTCACCACTTTCCAATTCATTCCCGATGAATCAGACCTGACACAACTCTAAGAAATAGCAGGCATGACAAACAAGCATGAATGAGTAGGCACATCAGGGCTCAGACAACTCCTACTCATGCTAGTGGGTTTCATCTATTTACTGTGGCAATGACAGGTCATGCAGAGGAAAGGGGTTCAACTACCGCAGCATGTAACAGATGAATCGTTGTTGTCCTAATGCAATAAAAGAGAGCAGGAGCGAGAGAGTGGGATTGTATCGGAATGAACAAGGGGGTTTTGCTTGCCTGGCACTTCTGAAGATATTATAGTTCTTCATCAGTGTCATCGAACTCATCGTCGGAATCACGGCTATCGAGAGGGGACAATCACCGGCAAACAAGGAAGAACACAATCAATGCAATGCAACAATTATGATGCATGATTATGACATGGCAATATGACGTGATTTGGCCTAATGCAACTAGCAACAGAAAGGTTTGGGTTGATTTGAACTCAAGGTTCAAATTCAAATTCAAACTATGAATTCAAATAGTGCATTATCATGTTTTCACCTATACAGCAGGTATAACTTAGTTTGACATGCATGAAAATGATACAGATGGATAGATTGCATTTTTCTGATAATTTTTCACATATAAATTATTTCATTCTGAGCTACGGTTGATTTTATATGATTTTTAGAAGTTTATACTATTTTCTGGAATTTTCTGAATTATTTTAAATCCAGAAAATTCTTTACTGCATCAGCGCTACGTCACTGTGACGTCAGCTGGTCAACGGGGCGGTCCAGGTCAAACTGACCAGTGGGCCCCGTGTGTCAGTAACTAAACTAAACTAACTAGGTTTAGTTAAAACACTAATCTAGGTTAGTTAGTAGGGCCAGGCCCACAAGTCATTGACCCAGTGGTCAACTAGGTTAGTGTTAATCCGGTGGTTAGCCGGAGTTATGTCGCCGGCGACGAGCCGAGACGGCGGACGAGCTCGGGATCGCTCCTCCGACGACCAAAACAGCGGTGGGGACTACCTACGCGAAGCCCGGGTTCGTGCGCATCCAACGGAGCAAACAGGGCGAGCTGGGGTGGCCGTAATCCTCGCCGGCGTCGAGCTCAGCGGCTGCCGGACCTCGAACGTTGGCGGAAACGGCGCTACGAAGGACGGGAAGGCGCGGGGTTAGCTCCTACAAGCCTTAAGCGATGCGGTGAGTGCGTTAGACACGGTGGCGAGGCTGTTTCGTGGCCGGAGCCACGTCGGCGGCGAGCTCAGGCGGCGGCGGGTTTCGGTCATCGGTGAAACAGCGGCTAGAGCTAGCAAACGTCGCGGAGACAAGGGGGAGACGGTGAAGGAGCTCACAGCGATCTCAAGGGAGGACTCAGCGGGCTCGGGGAGGCGGAGACGGCGGCGAATCGCCGGTGAGGTTGCCGGCGGCCGAAGGTTGGGGATGAGCTCGGGGAAGACGCTACAGGGCTCTCGCAGTCGAATGGGTTGGTGTAGACGACGCAGAAGGCGATGGCGGTTCTTCTGGACCCATCGGGGAGGCACGGGATGGACAGTGGCCGCGGTAATTTGCGTCGGCGACGACGAGCTCCGCTCGGGTGTGCTCGGGAGAGGGAGCAGAGGGCGAGGGAGAGAGCAGAGAGTGAGGGAGAGGAGCGAGGGGGTCGAGGGGGGGGGGTGCGTGGCGTTCACAGCCACGTCGGGAAAGCGGCGGGAAGCAGGAGGTGGCGCGGGCGCGTGCTCGGCGGCGGTGCGCTGTCCCCCTCCTCTGCCTACTGGCAAAGGTAGGTGGTGACTGGCATGGGCCAGGTGGGCCGGCCCAGTCCAGGTAAGAGGCCTGAGGCCTATCTCTCTCTCTCTCTCTCTCTCTCTTTTCCATTTCCTGTTTTCTATTTTCTGTAATTGTGTTTGGCTTTATTAAAAATGCCAGAGCATTTCCAAAAATCATGCAACTGACTGTGGCCACTGTTTGGAATATTTCCAACAGTAAACATTTCAGTTTGTGATTATTTGAGCATTTAAAATATTTAATAGCATTTAAATGCCCAAATGCAAATACTATATGATTTAATTCAGAGCCCAAATATGTCATGGAAAAATGTGCAGCACCTCTGGTTATTTGTTTCCAGCATTTTCCAGAAATGATGAACATTTTTAAAAGCCATTTGGAAACACTGAGAATATTTTAGTTGAACCTAGTGAATTCCTTTGATGCCATTTCAAGTTGTTTTGAAAATTAAACATGATGACATGAGAAACAAGCAAAGTCAAACAAGGGCTGATCTGGGGCTGTGACACTAGCTCAGGAACCAAATCCATCACTTCCTTGCTTGGCCAGGCTAAGCAAGTGCTTGCCGGATAACCAAATGTTCCCCGCACGATCGACTAGGAAAAATGCAAATCTACCGGTGCCGCTACCTCACGGTGAAGCATCCATCGTATGGAAAGAAGGGTGGATGGCGTGGATGGCTACATGCATGCAATATTCTCTCTCTCTCTCCCACTTCACATATTTAATTTGAATTTTATATGTTTCAAATATTTGAAATCACTTCCATAAATATAAGATTGTTTCGCTATTTCATAAAAATGATTACGATTGTTTTACTAATTTTAAAAAATATTTCACACAATTAAAAAGAAAATTAATTTCACTCATTTTTAAACACTGGTTTCACTTATTTTAAAACACGTAGTTTAGTCATTTAAAAAAATAATTAGACTATTTTTGAAATAATGATTTCACATTTTTTTCATAAAACCAATTTCACTCGTTTAAACACTGGTTTCACTTATATTAAAACACATATTTCACTCATTTTGAAATAAATTTTTTGCTTATGTCAAAAAATTTATTCCACTCATTTGAATTAAAAAGACTCATTTCATTTATTTTAAAACACTTATTTCGGTAAATAAAAAATATTTTACTCATTACAAAAACATATTTCACTAAATTGAAGAACACAATTCACTCGATCTTGTTCTAAGCATTTCACATACCGGAATAGATTGAGTGAAATAAGTTAATTGAAATGGTGAAATTTAAACATGTTTTGAATGTATCCAAGATTAATCTTGTTCTAAAGGTTTTGGTGCCAGGAGTTTTAATATATAAAATAATTTTAAATACAACATTATCGTGCAAAAGATATGAAAGATTAAAATTAGCAAAGGTGTTAATAAAATGATGGATTCTTTGATGAGAGAGGAGAGAGAATATGTACTCATGCATGCATCTCTATCCCTGACAGAAAATGTTAGGGCATTGATAGAAATACCAATGCTACAAATTAAGCACAATACTGCGATACGCATATATATTTATTTTTTTGAAAAGGAGGATGACCCTCAGCCTCTGCATATCGGAGATGCACGCAGTCATTTTATTATTATTCATAAAGACCTTACAAAATAGTATATCAGGTAGTCTGAAGCCATCATCTTAGCAACATCTGTCGCTACTCCTATCCATTAGATAAAGGGGTGCCGATAGTCCGAGCCTAATACCAAACAGACATCACACAAATGCCCAACATCTAAAGCCGGAGGCCCCAACCAAGCCATATACTGGGTTTGGAGCGCAAACCGGTCTGACGCACTCTCATAGGTTGCCCCCGCCATCTTCCATTGATCCATCTTCAGAGCAGGTATTGACGCATCAACCTTGCCAGACCTGCCGTCGACGCCCCATGGCGCCAGACAACGCCTCCTCCCTACGTGCGTCCATCATCACACATCCGTCACCGAGGCCCTGCCGCGCCACGCCGCCGAGACTCCATGTTATCGATGCGTCACATGGAAAGCCGCTCCACCGCTGAAACCGTCCACTGGTCCCTCAAGCCAATGCACACCTCCAAGAATGACGCCCCCAAGGAGGGAATGACACAAGTGCGTCGCCTCATCCGATCGACTGATCTTGGGTTTCCCCCGGAGGTAGCGGAAGGAGTTGGGAGCTTCACCTCGATCATGCCTTCAAGAAGGAAACAACGCCGAGGGCATCACCATCACCGGCTCCGGCCACCGGCCGGAGACCAGGTTTTCATCCGGATCTGTCCCATGAGCACCAACCGACAATATGTGCACCGTCGAGACCGCCTTCAAAGCCCCAGATCTGGCCACTCAAATCCGATGACCATCCACAATAGCAGTGCCACCGTGGGAACCCTGGCACACCGGCCACCGCCTGCGTGTGCCACCACTAGAGCCTGAGAGGAGGGCCGCCACACCACCTCGCCAAACCGCGAGAGCCGCCGAGAGAAATCCCGCGCGCTCGTCACCGTCGCTGATATGATCCAATCCGGAGCCAAAGTTACCAGATCGCCGGCGCAGATCGGCCTTGGACAGGGTCATCCCTACGCCAAGCCACCGCGAGAGTCCTAGACTTCACCTGCCACCACCTTCCATGGCCGCCGTCTCGGGTCGCCACCGCCATGAAGTCCTCCACGCCGCCGCATCACCCACGCAGGCACCCCACGCCAGCGAGCCACGGCCAGGCCCGCTTCGCCCGTCCGCGCCCTTGGGCGGCGGCAAGGGAGGGGGAGGGAGGAGGCGACCGGCGGCGCAGATCGAAGGCCCCTCCCGGTCGCCTCGCAGGGGTGGCGCGGGAAGGTTAGGTTTCGGGTGGAGGAGGAGGTTAGCTGTCACAACGTAATTGGATGAAGATCCATTGTTGGATTTATAAAGCTAGATCAATTGACCAGGAGCAGTACGTGCAGCAAAGCTAGCAAGCAAGCTGCTTGATCGATTTTGCATGCAACAGTACGTACACGTCCTGGTAGAAGTTAGCTCGCCCGCTCTGGATCGAAACGAACTTTGACGGAGTGTCTCTCGACGTAACCAGCGAACTTGTAAACTGATTTTGCGGTGCGGCCAACTTGCACCTTTTCGTTTATTTTCCTCAGTATATAAAGAATACATATGTCACGTCCAACACGCCTCCGACTCGGCCGGCGGCCAACACAACGCAACTCCGACTCGTACACAAGTCCGGTATACCTACGTGAAAACAAGACTGACTAGTACTAGGACTATAGACTAATACGTGACTATACCTAATACTACAACTAGATTAATTCTTACATTCACCTCTTTAATCTGGTTGCTTTGTCTCCATTGCTTGCACTCCGACTTTCTTCCTAATCTCGATGAACTTCTGTCGACCGAGGGACTTCGTGAGAATGTCGGCAAGCTGGTCCTTCGTGTTCACGTGCTGAACTTCGATCATCCCTTCCTCAATGCACTCCCGGATATGGTGGAACCGGGTATCGATGTGCTTGCTCTTCTCATGATGAACCGGATTCTTGCACAATGAGATTGCAGCTTGGTTGTCGATCTTCAATGACACCTTATGCACCTCCCGCTTTGCAAGATCAGCTAGGAGTCTTCTCAGCCACACTGCTTGACAAGCCGCCGTGCTTGCCGCTATGTATTCTGCCTCGCATGAAGCCTTGCATATTATAGTTCATCACGAAACTCTTGTAGCTTGGTGACAGTGATTGAAGAATTCTGTCAATGACACTATCATCCGGAAGATTAACTCCCACTTGAATCAGGTGATTGTTATACCCAGACATTTTGAGTATATGCTCACTGACAGAACTATTCTCCTCCATCTTGCAGCTGTAGAACTTATTGGAGACTTCATATCTACCAATCCGGGCATTTGCTTGAAATATTAACATCAACTTCTGAAACATCTCATATGCTCCGTGACGTTCAAAACGTCGTTGAAGTCCCGGTTCCAAGCCGTAAAGCATGACACACTGAACTATTAAGTAGTCATCAGCTTTGCTCTGCCAGACGTTCATAACATCTGGCGTTGCTCTTGCAGCGGGTTTGGCACCTAGCGGTGCTTTCAGGACGTAATTCTTCTATGCAGCAATGAGGATAATCCTCAAGTTACAGACCCGGTGCCTGTAATTGCTACCATCATCTTTTAACTTTGCTTTCTCAAGGAACGCATTAAAATTCAACAGAACAATAGCACGGGCCATCTATCTACAACAACATAGACATGCAAAATACTATCAGGTACTAAGTTCATGATAAATTAAAGTTTAATTAATCATATTACTTAAGAACTCCCACTTAGATAGACATCCCTCTAATCATCTAAGTGATCACGTGATCCATATCAACTAAACCATGTCCGATCATCACGTGAGATGGAGTAGTTTTCAATGGTGAACATCACTATGTTGATCATATCTACTATATGATTCACGCTCGACCTTTCGGTCTCAGTATTCTGACGCCATATCTGCATATGCTAGGCTCGTCAAGTTTAACCTGAGTATTCCGCATGTGCAAAACTGTCTTGTACCCGTTGTATTTGAACGTAGAGCTTATCACACCCGATCACCACGTGGTGTCTCAGCACGAAGAACTTTCGCAACGGTGCATACTCAGGGAGAACACTTATACCTTGAAATTTAGTGAGAGATCATCTTATAATACTACCGTCGATCTAAGCAAAATAAGATGCATAAAAGATAAAAATCACATGCAATCAATATAAGTGATATGATATGGCCATCATCATCTTGTGCCTTTGATCTCTATCTGCAAAGCACCGTCATGATCACCATCGTCACCGGCGCGACACCTTGATCTCCATCGTAGCATCGTTGTCGTCTCGCCAACTATTGCTTCTACGACTATCGCTACCGCATAGTGATAAAGTAAAGCAATTACATGGCGATTGCATTTCATACAATAAAGTGACAACCATATGGCTCCTGACAGTTGCCGATAACTCTGTTACAAAACATGATCATCTCATACAATAAAATTTAGCATCATGTCTTTACCATATCACATCACAACATGCCCTGCAAAAACAAGTTAGACGTCCTCTACTTTGTTGTTGCAAGTTTTACGTGGCTGCTATGGGCTGAGCAAGAACCGTTCTTACCTACGCATCAAAACCACAACGATATTTCGTCAAGTATGTCCTGTTTTAACCTTCACAAGGACCGGACGTAGCCACACTCGATTGAACTAAAGTTGGAGAAACTGACACCCACCAGCCATCTATGTACGAAGCACGTCGGTAGAACCACTCTCGCGTAAGCGTACACGTAATGTCGGTCCGGGCCGCTTCATCCAACAATACCGTCAAATCAAAGTATGACATGCTGGTAAGCAGTATGACTTGTATCGCCCACAACTCACTTGTGTTCTACTCGTGCATATAACATCTACGCGTAAACCTGGCTCTGATACCACTGTTGGGGAACGTAGTAATTTCAAAAATTTCCTACGCACACGCAACATCATGGTGATGCATAGCAACGGGAGGGGAGAGTGTCGTCCACGTACCCTCATAGACCGTAAGCGGAAGCGTTATGAAAACGCGGTTGATGTAGTCGTACGTCTTCACGATCCGACCGATCCAAGTACCGAACACACGACACCTCCGAGTTCAGCACACGTTCAGCTTAGTGACGTCCCACAAACTCACGATCCAGCAGAGCTTCGAGGGAGAGTTCCTTCAGCATGACGGCGTGATGACGGTGTTGATGATGCTACCGACGCAGGGCTTCGCCTAAGCACCGCTATGATATGACCGAGGTGGATTATGATGAAGGGGGGCACCGCACACGGCTAAAAGATCAACTGATCAACTTGTGTGTCTTGAGGTGCCCCCTGCCCCCGTATATAAATGACCAAGGGGGGAGGCCGGCCGGCCCTAGGAGGGTGCGCCAAGAGGAGGAGTCCTCCTCCTAGTAGGAGTAGGACTCCCCTTTCCTAGTCCCACTAGGAGGGGGAAGGAAGGAGTGTGAGAGGGGAAAGGCAAGGGGGGCGCCCCCTTCCTTGTCCTATTCGGACTCAAGGGGAGGGGGCGCGCAGCCTGCCCTTGCCGGCCCCTCTCTCTCTCCACTAGGGCCCATCAAGGCCCATTAGCCCCCGGGGGGATCGAGTAACCCCCCCAGCACTCCGGTAAAATCCCGATTTCACCCGGAACTATTCCGATGTCCAAATATAGGCTTCCAATATATCGATCTTTATGTCTCGACCATTTCGAGACTCCTCGTCATGTCTGTGATCATATCCGGGATTCCGAACTACCTTCGATTCATCAAAACACATAAACTCATATTACCGATCGTCACCGAACGTTAAGCGTGCGGACCCTACGGGTTCGAGAACTATGTAGACATGACCGAGACACGTCTCCGGTCAATAACCAATAGCGGAACCTGGATGCTCATATTGGCTCCTACATATTCTACGAAGATCTTTATCGGTCAAACCGCATAACAACATACGTTGTTTCCTTTGTCATCGGTATGTTACTTGCCCGAGATTCGATCGTCGGTATCTCAATACCTACTTCAATCTCGTTACCGGCAAGTCTCTTTACTCGTTCCGTAATACATCATCGCGCAACTAACTCATTAGTTGCATTTCTTGCAAGGCTTATAGCAATGTGCATTACTGAGAGGGCCCAGAGATACCTCTCCGACAATCGGAGTGACAAATCCTAATCTTGATCTATGACAACTCAACAAGTACCATCGGAGACACCTGCAGAGCACCTTTATAATCACCCAGTTACGTTGTGACGTTTGGTAGCACACAAAGTGTTCCTCCGGTATTCGGGAGTTGCATAATCTCATAGTCATAGGAACATGTATAAGTCATGAAGAAAGCAATAGCAATATACTAAATGATCAAATGCTAAACTAACGGAATGGGTCAAGTCAATCACATCATTCTCTAATGATGTGATCCCATTAATCAAATGAAAACTCGTGTCTATGGCTAGGAAACTTAACTATCTTTGATCCAACGAGCTAGTCAAGTAGAGGCATACTAGTGACACTATGTTTGTCTATGTATTCACACATGTATTATGTTTCCGGTTAATACAATTCTAGCATGAATAATAAACATTTATCATGATATGAGGAAATAAATAATAACTTTATTATTGCCTCTAGGGCATATTTCCTTCAATCTCCCACTTGCACTAGAATCAATAATCTAGATCACATCGCCATGTGATTTAACATCAATAGTTCACATCACCATGTGATTAACACCCATAGTTCACATCGTCATGTGACCAACACCCAAAGGGTTTACTAGAGTCAGCAATCTAGTTCACATCGCCATGTGATTAACACCCAAAGAGTACAAAGGTGTGATCATGTTTTGCTTGTGAGAGAAGTTTAGTCAACGGGTCTGCCAAATTCAGATCCGTATGTATTTTGCAAATTTTCTATGTCAAAAATGCTCTGCACGGAGCTACTCTTGCTAATTGCTCCCACTTTCAATATGTATCTAGATTGAGATTTAGAGTCATCCGGATCAGTGCCAAAACTTGTATCGACGTAACTCTTTATGATGAACTTTTTGTCACCTCCATAACCGAGAAACATATCCTTATTCCACTAAGGATAATTTTGACCAATGTCCAGTGATCTACTCCTAGATCACTATTGTACTCCCTTGCCAAACTCAGGGCAGGGTATACAATAGGTCTGGTACACAGCATGGCATACTTTATAGAACCTATGGCCGAGGCATAGGGAATGACTTTCATTCTCTCTCTATCTTCTGCCGTGGTCGGGTTTTGAGTCTTACTCAACTTCACACCTTGCGACACAGGCAAGAACTCTTTCTTTGACTGTTCCATTTTGAACTACTTCAAAAACTTGTCAAGGTATGTACTCATTGAAAAAACTCATCAAGCGTTCTTGATCTATCTCTATAGATCTTGATGCTTAATGTGTAAGCAGCTTCACCGAGGTCTTTCGTTGAAAAACTCCTTTCAAATACTCCTTTATGCTTTCCAGAAAATTGTACATCATTTCCGATCAACCATATGTCATTCACATATACTTATCGGAAAGGATGTAGTGCTCCCACTCACTTTCTTGTAAATACAGGCTTCACCGCAAGTCTGTATAAAACTATATGCTTTGATCAACTTATCAAGGCGTATATTCCAACTCCGAGATGCTTGCACCAGTCCATAGACGGATCGCTGGAGCTTGCATATTTTGTTAGCACCTATAGGATTGACAAAACCTTCTGGTTGCATCATATACAACTCTTCTTTAAAAAATCCATTAAGGACTGTAGTTTTTGACATCCATTTGCCAGATTTCATAAAATGTGACAATTTGCTAACATGATTCGGACAGACTTAAGCATCGCTACGAGTGAGAAAATCTCATCATAGTCAACACCTTGAACTTGTCGAAAACCTTTTGCGACAATTCGGGCTTTGAAGATAGTAACACTACTATCAGCGTCCGTCTTCCTCTTGAAGATCCATTTATTTTCTATGGCTTGCCGATCATCGGGCAAGTCAACCAAAGTCCACACTTTGTTCTCATACATGGATCCCATCTCAGATTTCATGGCCTCAAGCCATGCGGAATCTGGGCTCATCATCGCTTCCTCATAGTTCGTAGGTTCGTCATGGTCAAGTAACATGACCTCTAGAATAGGATTACCGTACCACTCTGGTGCGGATCTTACTCTGGTTGACCTACGAGGTTCGGTAGTAACTTGATCTGAAGTTTCATGATCAATCATTAACTTCCTCACTAATTGGTGTAGGTGTCACAGGAACCGGTTTCTGTGATGAACTACTTTCCTATAAGGGAGCAGGTACAGTTACCTCATCAAGTTCTACTTTCCTTCCACTCACTTCTTTCGAGAGAAACCCCTTCTTTAGAAAGGATCCATTCTTAGCAACGAATGTCTTGCCTTCGGATCTGTGATAGAAGGTGTAGCCAACTGTCTCCTTTGGGTATCCTATGAAGACACATTTCTCCGATTTGGGTTTGGGCTTATCAGGATGAAACTTTTTCACATAAGCATCGCAACCCCAAACTTTAAGAAACGACAACTTTGGTTTCTTGCCAAACCACAATTCATATGGTGTCGTCTCAATGGATTTAGATGGTGCCCTATTAAACATGAATGCAGCTGTCTCTAATGCATAACCCCAAAACGATAGTGGTAAATCGGTAAGAGACATCATAGATTGCACTATATCCAATAAAGTACGATCATGACGTTCGGACACACCATTATGCTGTGGTGTTCCAGGTGGCATGAGTTTGTGAAACTATTCCACATTGTTTTAATTGAAGGCCAAACTCGTAACTCAAATATTTGCCTCTATGATCAGATCGTAGAAACTTTATTTTCTTGTTACGATGATTCTCTACTTCACTCTGAAATTCATTGAACTTTTCAAAATGTTTCAGACTTATGTTTCATCAAGTAGATATACTCATATCTGCTCAAATCATCTGTGAAGGTTAGAAAATAATGATACCTGCCGCGAGCCTCAACACTCATCGGACTGCATACATCAGTATGTATTATTTGCAGCAAGTCTGTTTCTCGCTCCATTGTTCCGGAGAACGGAGTCTTAGTCATCTTGCCCATGAGGCATGGTTCGCAAGCATCAACTGATTCATAATCAAGTGATTCCAAAAGCCCATCAGCATGGATTTTCTTCATGCGCTTTACACCAATATGACCTAAACGGCAGTGCCACAAATAAGTTGCACTATCATTATCAACTCTGCATCTTTTGGCTTCAATATTATAAATATGTGTATCACTACTATCGAGATCCAACAAACCATTTTCGTTGGGTGTATGACCATAGAAGGTTTTATTCGTGTAAACAGAACAACAATTATTCTTTAACTTAAATGAATAACTGTATTGCAATAAACATGATCAAATCATATTCATGTTCAACGCAAACACCAAATAACACTTATTTAGGTTCAACACTAATCCCGAAAGTATAGGGAGTGTGCGGTGATTATCATATCAATCTTGGAAATACTTCCAACACACATCGTCACTTCACCCTTAACTAGTCTCTGTTCATTCTGCAACTCCTGTTTCGAGTTACTAATCTTAGCAGCTGAACTAGTATCAAATACTGAGGGGTTGCTATAAACACTAGTAAAGTACACATCAATAACATGTATATCAAATATACCTTTGTTCACTTTGCCATCCTTCTTATCCGCCAAATACTTGGGGCAGTTCCGCTTCCAGTGACCAGTCCCTTTGCAGTAGAAGCACTTAGTCTCAGGCTTAGGTACAAACTTGGGTTTATTCACTTGAGCAGCAACTTGCTTGCCGTTCTTCTTGAAGTTCCCCTTCTTCCCTTTACCCTTTTCTTGAAACTAGTGGTCTTGTCAACCATCAACACTTGATGCTTTTCTTGATTTCTACCTTCGCCGATTTCAGCATCACGAAGAGCTTTGGGAATCGTTTCTGTTATCCCTTGCATATTATAGTTCATCACGAAGTTCTAGTAACTTGGTGATAGTGACTAGAGAACTCTATCAATCACTATCTTATCTGGAAGATTAACTCCCACTTGATTCAAGTGATTGTAGTACTCAGACATTTTGAGCACATGCTCACTAGCTGAGCAATTCTCCTCCATCTTGTAGGCAAAGTACTTGTCAAAGGTCTCATACCTTTCGACATGGGCATGAGTTTGAAATACTAATTTCAACTCTTGGAACATCTCATATGCTCCGTGGCGTTCAAAACGTCCTTGAAGCCCCGATTCATAGCCGTAAAGCATGGTGCACTAAACTATCAAGTTGTCATCATACCGAGCTATGCCAAAACGTTCATAACGTCTGCATATGCTCCTGCAATAGGACCGTCACCTAGCGGTGCATCAAGGACATAATTCTTCTGTGCAGCAATGAGGATAATCCTCAGATCACGGATCCAATCTGTATCATTGCTACTAACATCTTTCAACTTTATTTTTCTCTAGGAACAAAAAATAAAACAGGGGAGCTAAACGCGAGCTATTGATCTACAACATAGATATGCTAATACTACGAGGACTAAGTTCATGATAAATTAAAGTTCAATTAATCATATTACTTAAGAACTCCCACTTAGATAGACATCCCTCTAATCATCTAAGTGATCACGTGATCCATATCAACTAAACCATGTCCGATCATCACGTGAGATGGAGTAGTTTTCAATGGTGAACATCACTATGTTGATCATATCTACTATATGATTCACGCTCGACCTTTCGGTCTCAGTATTCTGATGCCATATCTGCATATGCTAGGCTCGTCAAGTTTAACCTGAGTATTCCGCGTGTGCAAAACTGTCTTGCACCCGTTGTATTTGAATGTAGAGCTTATCACACCCGATCACCACGTGGTGTCTCAGCACGAAGAACTTTCGCAACGGTGCATACTCAGGGAGAACACTTATACCTTGAAATTTAGTGAGAGATCATCTTATAATACTACCGTCGATCTAAGCAAAATAAGATGCATAAAAGATAAAAATCACATGCAATCAATATAAGTGATATGATATGGCGATCATCATCTTTTGCTTGTGATCTCCATCTCTAAAGCACCGTCATGATCACCATCGTCACCGGCGCGACACCTTGATCTCCATCATAGCATCGTTGTCGTCTCGCCAACTATTGCTTCTATGACTATCGCTACCGCTTAGTGATAAAGTAAAGCATTACAGGGCGATTGCATTGCATACAATAAAGCGACAACCATATGGCTCCTGCCAGTTGCCGATAACTCGGTTACAAAACATGATCATCTCATAACAATAAAACATAGCATCATGTCTTGACCATATCACATCACAACATGCCCTGCAAAAACAAGTTAGACGTCCTCTACTTGGTTGTTGCAAGTTTAACGTGGCTGCTACGGGCTGAGCAAGAACCGTTCTTACCTACGCATCAAAACCACAACGATAGTTCGTCAAGTTAGTGCTGTTTTAACCTTCTCAAGGACCGGGCGTAGCCACATTCGGTTCAACTAAAGTTGGAGAAACTGACACTCGCCAGCCACCTGTGTGCAAAGCACGTCGGTAGAACCAGTCTCCGTAAGCATACGCGTAATGTCGGTCCGGGCCGCTTCATCCAACAATACCGCCGAAGCAAAGTATGACATGCTGGTAAGCAGTATGACTTGTATCACCCACAACTCACTTGTGTCCTACTCGTGCATATAACATCTACGCATAAAACCTGGCTCGGATGCCACTGTTGGGGAACGTAGTAATTTAAAAAAATTCCTACGCACACACAGGATCATGGTGATGCATAGCAACGAGAGGGGAGAGTGTGTCCACGTACCCTCGTAGACCGAAAGAGGAAGCGTTAGCACAACGCGGTTGATGTAGTCGTACATCTTCATCCGACCGATCCAAGTACCGAATGTACGACACCTCCGGGTTCAGCACACGTTCAGCTCGATGACGTCCCGCAAACTCCGATCCAGCAGAGCTTCACGGGAGAGTTCCGTCAGCACGACGGTGTGGTGACGGTGATGATGTTGGTACCGACGCAGGGCTTCGCCTAAGCACCGCTACGATATGACCGAAGTGGATTATGGTGGACGGGTGTGACACCCCGAGAATCATGCTACAGTAACCCTCTGTGATTAAGCTAATCATGTTGCTAAACAGGGCTTGATCACATTTGAAACACAGTTCCTTTCAAACTCCTAATTCAAACTTCAATTAAATTTAAAGTGGAAAATAAAAGTTTTCAAAAATTTAAACAAAAATGTTCGGGCCATGCCAGAAATTGCACTGATAATTATTGTGGAGAAAACACATTTTTATAAGATACCTAAATACTTTTAAATGAAATAAAACAGAAAAGAAAATAAACAAATAAAAAGAAATGCAAAAGAACACAAAACAAAGAAAAAGAAAAAGAAAAGGGAGAAGGCCCCCCCACTGGACCCCTGGCCCGACTGGGCCGACCCCCGGCCCAGCCCACCTCTCCCACTCGCCCCCTTCCCTGTTCCCCCGACCGGGGTCGGAACAGGGGCAGTCCCCGCCGCACCCCCTCGCCAGCGACGGGGAGGATAAGGGCGCCAGCACCCCCGCCTCCTCGGGACTCTCTCCCACTCGCCCCACTCTCCTCTCGGCCTCTGCGCCTCTCTCTCCCCCCCAGATCCGCGCCGCTCCTCCCTTCCCCACACCCGACGCGGTCGCCGCCGTTCACCGTCGTTCCCGCGGCCACCGTGCCCCAATCGCCACTTCGCCGTGTCGTATGCCGTCGCCGCCCTCGACTACACCACCTCCACCTCTCCGTTGGAGCTCCGAGCCACTGCAACGGCCTCCCCGAGCTCGTCTTCCCCGCACGGCCGCCGTCGATCGCCGCCCCGTTTCGCCGCCTCGAGCCTCCCCGAGCACGCTGCCGTCCCCCTACAGCCTCACTGTGAGCCTCTCCCCCTCCTCCCCTGTCCTTTCTCTCTCGCGCGCCCCCTAGCGGCTTCCCCACGCGCGCCCGAACGCCGCGCCGCGGAGCTCGTCAACGGCGGGTCTCCGGTGACCATTTGGTCATGGGCGTATGCCCGTTAGCTCGACCGCACCGTGTAGCACCCGCCTAGCTAGCTAGTTCGGCCGCTCGCGCGCCCTAACGCCGCACCCGCCCCAGCCCGAAGTACCTCGCCGCCGGCGAGCTCGTAGCGCTCGCCCCCGCCCGTTCCAGCCGCTCCGGCCACCACCGTTGGACGCGCGGCGCCGAGCCGCGTCGAACGCGCCCAGCCACGACCCCGCAGACCCCCTGTGCGCGAAACCCGCGCCCCTCCCGAGCCGCGCCGCCGCGTTTGGCTCGTCGGAGTTGCTCCGGCGCCGGCCGTCGATGTGGCTGGCCTGGGGCCACCCCAGGGCCACTGCCAGTGGGCCCCGTGGGTCCCAGTTGACTGGGTTGACCCAGTCAACTGCTGACTGGGCAGGCCCAGCCACTGACATGCGGGCCCAGCCACTGACATGCAGGCCCAGCCACTGACATGCGGGCCGCAAAATTAAAAAAAAAAGAGAAAAGAAAAATGTTTTTATAATTAAAACTAATTAATTAATCTAATCACTCACTGACAGGTGGGCCCAGTAGTTAATTAACTAAAAATTAATTAGTTTAATCTTCTGTTAACCCACTCTCTATGACAGGTGGGGCCCGCTGGTCAGTTTGACCTGGTCAGCCGCTCTGTTGACCTGCTGACGTCAGCATTGCCTCATGCTGACGTCATAATTCATTTTGCTTAATTTAAATAATTCCAGAAATTCAAATAAACTTTGAAAATTCATATCTTTTAAACCGTAACTCGGATGAAAATGTTTTCTATATGAAAGTTGCTCAGAACGACGAGACGAATCCGAATACGCAGTCCGTTCGTCCACCACACCTCCCTAACCTATCGAACTAGCAACTTTCCCCCTCCGGTCCGTCTTTCCGAAAACACGAAACATCGGGAATACCTCCCGGATGTTTCCCCCCTTCACCGGTACCACCTAATGTCGCGTTAGGACATACCTAGCACCGCTCATTGTCATGTCACGCATCGTCATGCTTATGTTTGCATTGTATTTACTGTTTCTTCCCCCTCTTCTCTCCGGTAGACTACGAGACCGACCCTGCTGCTTCCCAGTTCGACTACGGAGTCGACGACCACTCCTACTTGCCAGAGCAACCAGGCAAGCCCCCCCCCTTGCTCACCAGATATCGCCTACTCTACTCTGTACTACTTGCATTAGAGTAGTGTAGCATGTTACTGCTTTCGATTAATCCTATTCTGTTGCATAGCCTGTCATTGTTGCTACAGTTGTTTCCCTTACCTGCTATCCTACTGCTTAGTATAGGATGCTAGTTTTCCCTCAGTGGCCCTACATTCTTGTCCGTCTGCTGTGCTATACTATCGGGCCGTGATCACCTGGGCGGTGATCACGGGTATATACTATATACATTATATACATGACACATGAGATGACTAAAGTCGGGTCGGCTCGTAGGAGTACCCGCGAGTGGATCTATGTGGCGAAGCGACAGGGCAGGTTGAGACCGCCTAGGTGAGAGGTGGGCCTGGCCCTGGTCGGCGTTCGCGGTTACTTAACACGCTTAACGAGATCTTGGTATTTGATCTGAGTCTGGCCATTTGGTCTATACGCACTAACCATCTACGTGGGAGTAGTTATGGGTATCCCGACGTCGTGGTATCAGCCGAAGCTCTTTTGACGTCAGCAACTGAGTGGCGCGCGCCGCATTGGACCGTAAGCTCGCGCTTGTATTAAGGGGGCTAGGTCTGCTTCCAGCCGCGTACGCAACGTGCAGGTGTGCATGGGGCGATGGGCCCAGACCCCTGCGCGCATAGGTTTAGACCGGCGTGCTGACCTCTCTGTTGGGCCTAGGTGGGGCTGCGACGTGTTGATCTTACGAGGCCGGGCATGACCCAGAAAAGTGTGTCCGGCCAAATGGGATCGAGCGTGTTGGGTTATGTGGTGCACCCCTGCAGGGAAGTTTATCTATTCGAATAGCCGTGTCCCTCGGTAAAAGGATGACCCGGAGTTGTACCTTGACCTTATGACAACTAGAACTGGATACTGAATAAAATACACCCTTCCAAGTGCCAGATACAACCCGGTGATCGCTCTCTAACAGGGCGACGAGGAGGGGATCGCCGGGTAGGATTATGCCATGCGATGCTACTTGGAGGACTTCAATCTACTCTCTTCTACATGCTGCAAGATGGAGATGGCCAGAAGCGTAGTCTTTGACAGGACTAGCTATCCCCCTTTTATTCTGGCATTCTGCAGTTCAGTCCACTGATATGCCCCATTACACATATACCCATGCATATGTAGTGTAGCTCCTTGCTTGCGAGTACTTTGGATGAGTACTCACGGTTGCTTCTCTCCCTCTTTTCCCCCTTTCCTTTCTATCTGGTTGTCGCAACCAGATGTTGGAGCCCAGGAGCCAGACGCCACCGCCGCCGACGACTCCTACGACACTGGAGGCGCCTACTACTACGTGCAGGCCGCTGACGACGACCAGGAGTAGTTAGGAGGTCCCAGGCAGGAGGCCTTGCCTTTTCGATCGTTGCTACTTTTGTGCTAGCCTTCTTAAGGCAAACTTGTTTAACCTATGTCTGTTTTCAGATATTGTTGCTTCCGCTGACTCGTCTGTGATCGAGCACTTGTATTCGAGCCCTCGAGGCCCCTGGCTTGTATTATGATGCTTGTATGACTTATTTATGTTTTAGAGTTGTGTTGTGATATCTTCCCGTGAGTCCCTGATCTTGGTCGTACACATTTGCGTGCATGATTAGTGTACGGTCAAATCGGGGGCGTCACAAGTTGGTATCAGAGCCGACTGCCTGTAGGAATCCCCCTTTCCAACTCCTTGGCCGAAGTCGAGTCTAGACATTGCAAAAACTTTTACTAACATGGCTGTGTGTCTTACGGGCCCACGTCGCCATTGGGTGGTATTAGGATCTTTTACTCCTTGTCTATACTCTGGGACTCTGATCTCTCTTCTATTCGGGTTAAGTGAATTTTACTAAATCTAACATTAGGATCTCGTTATCACTTTCAGCCGGAGAGCCCTTTATTACTGATGATCGTCTGCTGCACGTGAAGACCCTGAAGATACTCTCCGCTGATAACCCGAGAACTTGTGTTCATCGCTTTTACAATTCCCTTTCATCGATGAACTCCTATGGATAACCACGTATACTCGCAATTCATACAATGTTTCCCAGTCGATCTTGTTACTATAAGATACCCGTAATGCTCTCTGTTGTTCCAAGAATCCTTTGAGCTTACTGCTATGCCGTTCTTTGACACCTGAATACCCCTACGGATAATTCTCGCACTTACCGAGTATCCGCTCATCCCCAGTTGAATTCAAGTATATCACAAAAGTGTACAGAATACCATTCGATCTTCCGAAAATCCTCAGGAGCCTATTGCTCTTGAAATTCTTTCTTACTAGCATTATGATTAATCCCATAAGTCTCGAAATCTTATTGGCACCCTTTGTCATTACCTTTTTGAGTCCATTGATTCAATATGTTGCGAATGCTCGCAATCCTCAATCAGATCCTAGAATTCATCCTTCCGGCTCAGACATCTTTAACATGAGCTGGATCTCGACCAATCAAATCGTCATCGATTGTACCCCTAAGGCTATTCAACTTATCCATCCCTAATCAGAGCATTGCTTCTGATCCCTTGTCTTGGAATTCATAATTCCTTTGCATTTGAGCTTTTGAGTTTGTCAGTTGTTTCTATAATCAGATCTCCTTGCATTCTTCTTCCTCTGGTTGAGTACCGATGCTCACATCAGATCCCTTGTGGACCATCGGTTCCTTTGTTGGATTTTATCCGACAGTGTCCTCCATATTCAAATAACCTTGTGAGCCTTTCCACGGATATATAAAGCCTTTGGTAAATTGTATCCTCTGCTTTCTCAACCATGCTCTATTTTCGAGCTGGTGATATTTACTATTGAAGCTTGTGGTATATGTTTCCACGATACCCCGATGGGTTGAACATATGCCTTCCTTAATATGTGTGAACTCGGAAGTTTTCACGAGTCATACTCTTCTGATATTTTGCCAGATAAAATTTCAACACTACAACTTCTTCGAAAATGAGAAGTGAATGAAAGGTTATGCATTGGAGAAGTGGGAGTCGACCTTGAACTTGTGTTCATGCCCATGGACACGATGTAGATCCTATCATAGAAGCTTCTTGTAATAATAACTATTTCCTTGATATGATATCGTGTAGTCTCTGTGTATTGATTCTTTTGCAATCGTGGTTCCGACCATGTTCTCCTTTAAATACCATTTCTTGGACAAGTTAAATCACTTGTCTTCTGCAGGTCAATACGCCTGCCCAACCTCTATTATGATCTACCTTTGAGTATTACCCCTGGTATCTCGGGGATATCTTACCATTGCACTACATCTTATAAACTTTGGTGAAGTACTACCTTACCTTGTCTTTGTCACTTCATGGGCTCTGGGTTGTTTGTCAACCGAGAACACCGATTAGTGAATCAAGTCCGCACTCCGATTCAATAACTCTAGGTAATTTTCGTTGCTTACGAGTTTAATAATCATTAAGTCATTCCTAGCCTGATCGGCTATATCATTAGCGTGCTAAATTTTAACTGTGCTACCTGGTCCTTAACCCCGGAGCACAACTTTCGCTGACGAGCTAAGCTTACGCCGATCTTCCTCTCATACCATTTCACCTTGAACAACAAGCTTGATTTCTAGCGTGTGTCCTACCCATGGTTCCAATAACCGTCTGCTTCATCATTCCTTTGACTTGATGTCATTGCTGATTTTACATCTTCATGAAATCTCTCGACAAATGTGTCGTGATCATCATCAACCTTATGCGCTCTTCCAGGATATCGATTGAGTTCATGATGAGAAATACCATCCTTGCCCTTGATGATCTGTGTTATCATCGACCACTTTATTGCCTTCCCACCAACACAAGCTTGTTCGTGTTTGGTGTTATACCTTGAGTTCCTTGCTATCCAGCAATTGTTCTTCTTTACCTTGAAGTATTACCATCTTTTATGTCAAGTATGTCGTAAGAATTTCACCACCTCGCATGACATCTTGGTACAGTGATACTTCTCCCCATCACCATTCTTCTTGGTCCCCGTGTTGTTTCTAAAAGGAATACCAACAAATGGTCTATGATGTGTAAATTCTAAACTTCTAGCAACCCTATTGCTTTGAAGTCATTGGTCTATAGTTTCATTCTACGTCTATGGCTTAATGAATCATCATTCAAACATTGATTGTGCTACCTAGCCCATATTTCGGTTGCACATTTCAACCAATGTTTAACTGTGTATGTTTTCCTCGAGCATACATCATTAAGTCATTCGATCTAGCTAATGTTATCTCCTTGTTCACATAGTGGTGGAAATCCATCCTTTGGAAATCTCAATGGATTGTCGCTGAGTCAAGCAGTCACCTCCTCACCTCTCCTTGATGAAATGATGAACCCTTGTTCGGGACTCGCTTTCATAGTTCATTTCCCTAGAATCTTACAATGTCATCCCATCAATTTGTGTTGCACTTTTCTTCTCAGACATCCTAAGTCTGAGTTATCCTGACACCAATCAGATCTGAATCTCGGTCAGATATGATGGTTGGGACATATTTCCAAGAGTTATAACATTGGCCTATTTATGACCCGGTAAGGTGATGATACCCAGCACACCTGGCGGGAGGCCCTATTGTTATAAGTTTTTCCTTTTAGCCAGGTTAGCTGTTCTTCCATGAGGAAATTGTAAGACTTATTCTATAAGTTGTTCCTGATGGATCCTTTTTTTTTGTTTCCAAAGTCTGATCTTCCCCTGTTGACCATGTCAATGCTATCTCGAAGCATGTCTATGGTACTCTGATTTTCAACGGGAACATTTGAAGCACAATGCTAAATGTTTCCTGCGCAATTATCCAAACACCGTTGTATGGGTAATGTCATGAAATTTCTCTCCCCTACCTAAAGAGTTTTCTACATTATATCCTGTCATGAATATCATGCTCAGCTTGTCCTTGGGAAGGATATACCCTTGAAATATGTGTTTAAACACATTTTCCTTTCCATTCTTCTGTTTAATCTGATAATCATATTTTCCTTTCCATTGTGTGGTTTAACCTTTCTGGTGAACTATATGATCTAAGCAGTAATATTCTCCTGCTTATGTAAACACCTCGGTGTACAACTTTGTCAGTAAGACCCTGTTATTATTGTTGGTGACATTTCGGTAACCACCGATGGACAAGAACTTTGCCTAATGGTCCGCCTCGTTTCAACGAGCAGGAAAATGGTCCTCTTCGTCCCTCGCCCTTGGTACCGACGATGTTGCTGACATATAATCGACAGGCTACCCTCTGACATGTCTTACAATCATGACCGTGCAATATGTCACCGTTCCTCCTACTTGTAATCCACATGGTGGGCCCATAACCCACAGTTCCACGGGATCGAAACCTGACTCTCCTGTGCACCCCCTGTTCCCAAATTTATTCATCGCGCGTGGCCTCGTATGTAATTCACGGACCATCGTCCTACTGATCTATACTGGCATCAGACATAATACCTATTCCGATTGCTTTGAACCCCTTTCACACTTTGTTTCAGGCTTCGAACGATTGCCTACCCGTTGAAACTTCTCATGGTACTTTCTTACTTGCTCTCGGCTTTTCTTAAGGTTTAGTTCGAGAGATACTTTCCGCCACCTTCCCCGATGATATTGACCAGATAGTAAACCCTGCAGAAGTCCGTTCCTCCAGAATACCCCCTTACTCTGTCGTAAGTACGATGGAGTTCCCGAAGAAAGGACGACAACTGTATCATGATGACCTGAAACAGCAGAATGAAGACATCAACGTATTGGACCAGCCTCTTCGAGAAGAGCAAGCCAGGATGAGAAGACCCGCTAGATTCGATACCAAACCTTCCCCCCTTACTCCCCTCTTAAATCTCAGGACGAGATTTCTTGTAGTGGAGGAGAATTGTTACACCCCGAGAATCATGCTACAGTAACCCTCTGTGATTAAGCTAATCATGTTGCTAAACAGGGCTTGATCACATTTGAAACACATTTCCTTTCAAACTCCTAATTCAAACTTCAATTAAATTTAAAGTGGAAAATAAAAGTTTTCAAAAATTTAAACAAAAATGTTCGGGCCATGCCAGAAATTGCACTGATAATTATTGTGGAGAAAACACATTTTTATAAGATACCTAAATACTTTTAAATGAAATAAAACAGAAAAGAAAATAAACAAATAAAAAGAAATGCAAAAGAACACAAAACAAAGAAAAAGAAAAAGAAAAGGGAGAAGGCCCCCCCACTGGACCCCTGGCCCGACTGGGCCGACCCCCGGCCCAGCCCACCTCTCCCACTCGCCCCCTTCCCTGTTCCCCCGACCGGGGTCGGAACAGGGGCAGTCCCCGCCGCACCCCCCCGCCTCTCTCCCACTCGCCCCGCTCTCCTCTCGGCCTCTGCGCCTCTCTCTCCCCCCCAGATCCGCGCCGCTCCTCCCTTCCCCACGCCCGACGCGGTCGCCGCCGTTCACCGTCGTTCCCGCGGCCACCGTCCCCCAATCGCCACTTCGCCGTGTCGTACGCCGTCGCCGCCCTCGACTACACCACCTCCACCTCTCCGTTGGAGCTCCGAGCCACTGCAACGGCCTCCCCGAGCTCGTCTTCCCGCACGGCCGCCGTCGATCGCCGCCCCGTTTCGCCGCCTCGAGCCTCCCCGAGCACGCTGCCGTCCCCCTACAGCCTCGCCGTGAGCCTCTCCCCCTCCTCCCCTGTCCTTTCTCTCTCGCGCGCCCCCTAGCGGCTTCCCCACGCGCGCCCGAACGCCGCGCCGCGGAGCTCGTCGCCGGCGGGTCTCCGGTAACCATTTGGTCATGGGCGTATGCCCGTTAGCTCGACCGCCGTGTAGCACCCGCCTAGCTAGCTAGTTCGGCCGCTCGCGCGCCCTAACGCCGCACCCGCCCCAGCCCGAAGTACCTCGCCGCCGGCGAGCTCGTAGCGCTCGCCCCCGCCCATTCCAGCCGCTCCGGCCACCACCGTTGGACGCGCGGCGCCGAGACGCGTCGAACGCGCCCAGCCACGACCCCGCAGACCCCCTGTGCGCGAAACCCGCGCCCCTCCCGAGCCGCGCCGCCGCGTTTGGCTCGTCGGAGTTGCTCCGGCGCCGGCCGCCGACGTGGCTGGCCTGGGGCCACCCCAGGGCCACTGCCAGTGGGCCCCGTGGGTCCCAGTTGACTGGGTTGACCCAGTCAACTGCTGACTGGGCAGGCCCAGCCACTGACATGCGGGCCCCGCCGCAAAATTAAAAAAAAAAGAGAAAAGGAAAATGTTTTTATAATTAAAACTAATTAATTAATCTAATCACTCACTGACAGGTGGGCCCAGTAGTTAATTAACTAAAAATTAATTAGTTTAATCTTCTGTTAACCCACTGTCTATGACAGGTGGGGCCCACTGGTCAGTTTGACCTGGTCAGCCGCTCTGTTGACCTGCTGACGTCAGCATTGCCTCATGCTGACGTCATAATTCATTTTGCTTAATTTAAATAATTCCAGAAATTCAAATAAACTTTCAAAATTCATATCTTTTAAACCGTAACTCGGATGAAAATGTTTTCTATATGAAAGTTGCTCAGAACGACGAGACGAATCCGAATACGCAGTCCGTTCGTCCACCACACCTCCCTAACCTATCGAACTAGCAACTTTCCCCCTCCGGTCCGTCTGTCCGAAAACGCGAAACATCGGGAATACCTCCCGGATGTTTCCCCCCTTCACCGGTACCACCTACTGTCGCGTTAGGACACACCTAGCACCGCTCATTGTCATGTCACGCATCGTCATGCTTATGTTTGCATTGTATTTACTGTTTCTTCCCCCTCTTCTCTCCGGTAGACTACGAGACCGACCCTGCTGCTGCCCAGTTCGACTACGGAGTCGACGACCCCTCCTACTTGCCAGAGTAACCAGGCAAGCCCCCCCCCTTGATCACCAGATATCGCCTACTCTACTCTCTACTACTTGCATTAGAGTAGTGTAGCATGTTACTGCTTTCGATTAATCCTATTCTGTTGCATAGCCTGTCATTGTTGCTACAGTTGTTTCCCTTACCTGCTATCCTACTGCTTAGTATAGGATGCTAGTTTTCCATCAGTGGCCCTACATTCTTGTCCGTCTGCTGTGCTATACTATCGGGCCGTGATCACCTGGGCGGTGATCACGGGTATATACTATATACATTATATACATGACACATGAGATGACTAAAGTCGGGTCGGCTCGTAGGAGTACCCGCGAGTGGATCTATGTGGCGAAGCGACAGGGCAGGTTGAGACCGCCTAGGTGAGAGGTGGGCCTGGCCCTGGTCGGCGTTCGCGGTTACTTAACACGCTTAACGAGATCTTGGTATTTGATCTGAGTCTGGCCATTTGGTCTATACGCACTAACCATCTACGTGGGAGTAGTTATGGGTATCCCGACGTCGTGGTATCAGCCGAAGCTCTTTTGACGTCAGCAACTGAGTGGCGCGCGCCGCATTGGACCGTAAGCTCGCGCTTGTATTAAGGGGGCTAGGTCTGCTTCCGGCCGCGTACGCAACGTGCAGGTGTGCATAGGGCGATGGGCCCAGACCCCTGCGCGCATAGGTTTAGACCGGCGTGCTGACCTCTCTGTTGGGCCTAGGTGGGGCTGCGACGTGTTGATCTTACGAGGCCGGGCATGACCCAGAAAAGTGTGTCCGGCCAAATGGGATCGAGCGTGTTGGGTTATGTGGTGCACCCCTGCAGGGAAGTTTATCTATTCGAATAGCCGTGTCCCTCGGTAAAAGGACGACCCGGAGTTGTACCTTGACCTTATGACAACTAGAACTGGATACTGAATAAAATACACCCTTCCAAGTGCCAGATACAACCCGGTGATCGCTCTCTAACAGGGCGACGAGGAGGGGATCGCCGGGTAGGATTATGCTATGCGATGCTACTTGGAGGACTTCAATCTACTCTCTTCTACATGCTGCAAGATGGAGATGGCCAGAAGCGTAGTCTTCGACAGGACTAGCTATCCCCCTTTTATTCTGGCATTCTGCAGTTCAGTCCACTGATATGCCCCATTACACATATACCCATGCATATGTAGTGTAGCTCCTTGCTTGCGAGTACTTTGGATGAGTACTCACGGTTGCTTCTCTCCCTCTTTTCCCCCTTTCCTTTCTATCTGGTTGTCGCAACCAGATGTTGGAGCCCAGGAGCCAGACGCCACCGCCGCCGACGACTCCTGCGATACTGGAGGCGCCTACTACTACGTGCAGGCCGCTGACGACGACCAGGAGTAGTTAGGAGGTCCCAGGCAGGAGGCCTTGCCTTTTCGATCGTTGCTACTTTTGTGCTAGCCTTCTTAAGGCAAACTTGTTTAACCTATGTCTGTTTTCAGATATTGTTGCTTCCGCTGACTCGTCTGTGATCGAGCACTTGTATTCGAGCCCTCGAGGCCCCTGGCTTGTATTATGATGCTTGTATGACTTATTTATGTTTTAGAGTTGTGTTGTGATATCTTCCCGTGAGTCCCTGATCTTGGTCGTACACATTTGCGTGCATGATTAGTGTACGGTCAAATCGGGGGCGTCACAACGGGGCACCGCACACGGTTGGGAGAGATCAACATATCAACTTGTGTGTTCTAGGGTGCCCCTGCCCCCGTATATAAAGGAGCAAGGGGGGAGGCCGGCCGACCCCTGTAGGGTGCGCCAGGAGGAGGAGTCCTCCGCCTAGTAGGAGTAGGACTCCCCTTTCCTACTCCTAATAGGAGGAGGAAAGGAAGGAGGAGAGGGAGAAGGAAGGAGAGGGAGGAAAAGGAGGAAAGGGGGCCGGCCCGCTAGTCCAATTCGGTTTGGGCTAGGGGGGCCGCGCGCCCTGCCTCCTCTCTTCCACCACTTGGCCCATGAGACCCATTACTTCTTCCTTGTATTCCCGTAACTCCCCGGTACCCCGAAAAATACCCGAATCACTCGGAACCTTTCCGATGTCCGAATATAGTCGTCCAATATATTGATCTTTATATCTCGACTATTTCAAGACTCCTCGTCATGTCCCCGTTCTCATCCGGGACTCCGAACTACCTTCGGTACATCAAAACACAAAAACTCATAATACAATCGTCACCGAACTTTAAGCGTGCGGACCCTACGGGTTCGAGAACTATGTAGATATGACCGAGACACGTCTCCGGTCAATAACCAATAGCGGAACCTGGATGCTCATTTTGGCTCCCACATGCTTTACGAAGATCTTTTTCGGTCAAACCACATAACAACATACGTTGTTCCCTTTGTCATCAGTATGTTACTTGCCCGAGATTTGATCGTCGGTATCTCAATACCTAGTTCAATCTCGTTACCGGCAAGTCTCTTTACTCGTTCTGTAATACATCATCCCGCAACTAACTCATTAGTTACAATGCTTGCAAGGCTTATAGTGATGTGCATTACCGAGACGGCCCAGAGATACCTCTCCGAAAATCGGAGTGACAAATCCTAATCTCGAAATACGCCAACTCAACAAGTACCTTCGGAGACACCTGTAGAGCACCTTTATAATCACCCAATTATGTTGTGACGTTTGGTAGCACACAAAGTGTTCCTCCGGTAAACGGGAGTTGCATAATCTCATAGTCATAGGAACATGTATAAGTCATGAAGAAAGCAATAGCAATATACTAAACGATCAAGTGCTAAGCTAACGGAATGGGTCAAGTAAATCACATCATTCTCCTAATGATGTTATCCCGTTAATCAAATGAGAACCCATGTCAATGGTTAGGAAACTTAACCATCTTTGATTAACGAGCTAGTCAAGTAGAGGCATACTAGTGACACTATGTTTGTGTATGTATTCACACATGTATTATGTTTCCGGTTAATACAATTCTAGCATGAATAATAAAAATTTATCATGATATGAGGAAATAAATAATAACTTTATTATTGCCTCTAGGGCATATTTCCTTCAGCCTTCATCTTCTTAAACGCTTCAAATGCCTCATCTTTAGATCATAGGAGAATGACCCACATATATCTCGAGTAGTCATCTACCACTAGGAAGAAATACTTCTTTTCTCTGTGAGTTGCTGGGGTGATTGGGCCACATAGATCACCATGGAACAGCTCGAGTGCATCATTTGCACGATAGGTAGACTGAGCAAGGAATGGCCCGTGGTGCTATTTTCCAACCAAGCACCCGTCACATACTCGATCAACATGGTCGATAAATGGCATCCCAGATACCATCTCCATCTTTGACATCTTCTTCAAGGCGTAGAAGTTAACGTGTCCAAATCTAGCATGCCATAACCATGAATCATCGTCACTCTTGGCGAGCCAACACTCCGGTTGAGATTGATCAAGGTTGAGGATATAGAGCCTGTTCCGCGTGCAATTCACACGCGCTAGCACGTTTCGGAGGTTGTCGAAGATCTTCATCACTCCGTTCTCAATATCCACCTTGCATCCATTCTCGTCAAGTTTCCCGATAGAGATGATGTTGTTGCGAAGCCTTGGGATGTAGTATACTCCGATGAGTATGCGATGTTCTCTTGTGAGACCCTCGAAGAGGACAGAACCTTGCCCGCAAATCTCCACATTTGAACCATCACCGAACTTGACCGAACCTTGAACATCATATTCCAGCTCGAGGAACTTCTCCTTGTACCCTGTCATGTGGTTACTGGCACCTGTGTCTAGATACCACGACACGTTCTGGCTCCCGGATAACTTTGGTGTTACCTTTTTCTCATGAAGTAGCACCTTCCGGTTTGGATTCACAACCACTGTTTGGACGAGATCACAAACTTTGGCCATCAGAAGTCCTGGACGTTCGTCTTCCTGCTTCGTCAAATTTGCCTTGATATCCCGCTTGTTAGTCTCCACGAGATCACAAACTTTGGCCATCAGAAGACCTGGACATTCGTCTTCCTGCTTCGCCAAATTTGCTTTGATCTCCCGCTTGTTAGGCTCTGGGCAATCCTTCGCAAAGTGACCCATCTCGTTGCAGTTATAGCACTTGACCTTGGACATATCCAAGTTCTGTGGATTCCACTCTTTAGATCGGTCCGCCTTACCACAATTTTGTGGCTTGCCTTTTCCTTTGCCTTTTCTGGTTTGTCCGCCGCACTTCGCGTTACTTGAGCCTTCGCCATCGTTGCGCCTTCCTTTGCTACTTGGGGACTCCCAATCCGCGCGCGAGTACATGAGTTGGTCATCACCTCCTCCTTTGCCTTTCCGACAACCACGAGCATTCTCTTCCCACATCGTCTGATCGCCTCCGTTATGGTCATGTCATCGATGTCGTAAAGCTGCTCGAGTGTGCCGATGATGTACGTGAATTTATCAGTTACTGAATTGAAAACTTCTCCACAATCTCGGTTTCCTCAAGCTTTGCACCAAGCACGCGGATCTCTCCCACCAATGTTGTCAGACGCATGGCATAGTCATTCACCGATTCAGTTTCCTCCATCTACAACTTGTGAAATTGGCGCTTCAGCACTTGTGCCCGAGCCTTCGTGACACGGTCTTCTCCGATCCTCATCTCTTTGAGTGCGTTCCATGCCTCTCTTGCTGTCTCAAACTCCGCCAATGTCATCAGCACGGAATCCGGCACAGACTGGGCTATGGCGGCCATGGCACCTTCGTCGCACTCCTAGTCGACGTCGTCGTCCGTGATGGCCTCCCACACTCGTAGGGTTCATAGAATAATCTTCATCGTGACTGCCCACACTGAGGGAGTCCTGGATTGAGGGGTCCTCGGACAGCCGGACTATATACTTTGGCCGGACTGTTGGACTATGAAGATACAAGATTGAAGACTTCGTCTCGTGTCCGGGTGGGACTCTCCTTTGCGTGGAAGGCAAGCTTGGCGATTCGGATATGTAGATCTCCTTCTCTGTAACCAACTCTGTGTAACCCTAGCCCCCTCCGGTGTCTATATAAACCGGAGGGTTTAGTCCGTAGGACGACAACAATCATAATCATAGGCTAGCTTCTAGGGTTTAGCCTCTACGATCTCATGGTAGATCAACTCTTGTAATACCCATATCATCAAGATCAATCAAGCAGGAAGTAGGGTATTACCTCCACCGAGAGGGCCCGAACTTGGGTAAACATTGTGTCTCCCGCCTCCTGTTACCATTAGCCTTAGACGCACAGTTCGGGACCCCCTACCCGAGATCCGCCGGTTTTGACACCGACATTGGTGCTTTCATTGAGAGTTCCACTGTGCCTTCACGATAAAGGCTTGATGGCTCCTTCGATCATCGGCAACGATGCGATCTAGGGTGAGGTTTTTCTCCCCGAACAGATCTTCGTATTCGGCGGCTTCGTACTGCGGGCCAACTCGCTTGGCCATCTGGAGCAGATCAATAGCTATGCCCCTTGCCATCAGGTCAGGTTTGTAAGTTTGAACTATACTACCGACATCCGCGGAGACTTGATCTTCGACGGATTCGAGCCCATGTCAGGTGCGCCGCACAGTCACGATGAGCATGACTTAGCCCTGCCGTCGGACGGTGTTCGAGAGATCACACCTGCGGCTACTCCGGCCCTCAATCCGGGGCAGATCATGCCATCCGAGGACGGGTGGATGGACCCTGCCACGGAGGCCGCACACTCAGCGGCGATAGAGCCGAATACTGACTTCACCTCCTATAAGACCCGTGTCATCGGACCCTTGGATTCGTCCCCGGCCACAGGCTTCGAACCGCTTGCGTCCGTGCCTATCGAATCTGATTGGGCACCGATCATGGAGTTTACCTCCGCGGATATCTGTCAGCACTCGCCCTTGGGCGACGTGCTAAATTCATTGAGGTCTCTCTCCCTGTCAGGAGACCCTTGGCCGAACTATGTCCGGCTTGAGTGGGAAGCGGACGACGAAGAAATTCGTTCCCCACCCACCACCCACTTGATAGCCACTGTCGACGACTTTATATATATATATATATATATATATATATATATGGTGGACAACCCCCAGAGAAAGCGATGGCAATAAGGCAACGGAGGATAATCCCCTCGAGAAGCAATCTAATCACCGGCGTCATCGGCGCCGCTTTAAGCCCCGCCATAGCAAAAGCAGCGATACTAGCACAAGAAACAATAACGCTACGGATAGTGCCGAAGACGAAGACAATCCCCCCAGCCAGGCTTCGAGCGGGAGGATGGGCAAGCTAGCCCTAAGGAACAGGCGACAGATGGAGAACCAGAGGATGACAATTACATGCCCCTCTCCGAAGACGAGGTGAGCCTCGGCGACGAAGAATTCATCGTGCCTGAGGATCCCGTCGAGCAGGAGCACTTCAAGCGCCGGCTTATAGCCACAACAAAAAGCCTGAAGAAAAAGCAGCAGCAGCTTCAAGCTAATCAAGATCTGCTAGCGGATAGATGGACTGAGGTCCTGGCAACCGAAGAATACGAACTCGAGCGCCCAACCAAAAGTTACCCAAAGCGCAGGTTGCTACCCCAACCCGAGGAGGAAGCATTAAAGCCTACACTACCAGCGTATGATGCGGCTGACCGGCCACCTCGTGGCCGAGACAAAGCGGCGTATCAGCCCGAAGTCCAGCCCGCACCCCGTCGCCAGTCAAAAAAAACACCAAGGCCCAGGGCTACACGCAGGACCTGCGAGACGTATTGGAAAACAAAGCAGGACAGTCAAGATCGATCTACGGATCACGGGGGCGCGCCCCAACGTGTGACGATGACCGTCACGCCGCATATACTAAAAACAAATCCGGCCGGGCCGAATACAACAGACCAGACTTATTTGAACTGCGTCGTGATGTAGCCCGGCATAGAGGCGCCGCACACCCCCCATGCTTCACTGATGAAGTAATGGATCATGAATTCCCAGAAGGGTTTAAACCCGTGAACATTGAATCATATGATGGTACTACAGACCCCGCGATATGGATAGAGGATTTCTTCCTCCATATTCACATGGCCCGCGGGGATGATCTACACGCCATCAAGTATCTCCCACTAAAACTCAAAGGGCTGGCTCGGCATTGGCTGAATAGCTTGCCGGCAAAATCCATCGGAAGTTGGGAGAACCTGGCAGACGCATTCCTAGACAACTTCCAGGGCACTTATGTGCGACCACCGGATGCTGATGATTTAAGTCACATAACCCAACAGCCCGGAGAGTCAGCCAGGAAATTCTGGACTCGGTTCCTAACTAAAAAGAACCAAATTGTCGACTGTCCGGATGCCGAAGCCCTAGCGGCCTTTAAACATAACATCCGTGATGAGTGGCTTGCCCGACATCTCGGCCAAGAGAAGCCAAAATCCATGGCAGCCCTCACGACACTCATGACCCGCTTTTGCGCGGGCAAGGATAGCTGGTTGGTCCGTAGCAACAACACAGCAAAGCAATCCTGGCACATCAGAGGCCAGAGATAGCAACGGCAAACCCCGACGCAACAAACACAAGCGTCGCAAAAATGGTGATAACACCGAAGACACGACAGTCAATGCCGGATTCAGTGGCTCTAATTCCGATCAGCGAAAAAAGCCATTCAAAAATGACAATTCGGGCCCGCCTAGTCTGGACTGCATACTCGACCGTCCACGCCAAATTTATTTCACCCAGGAACACCAGCCAATCATACCAACAGAGAATGTTGGGTCTTCAAACAAGCCAGCAGGTCAGGTGCAGAAAACAAGGAGAAGGGGTCTCAAAGCGATGATGGCGACGAGGAGCCCAGATCACCGAATACAGGAGGGCAAAAGAAATTCCCCCCACAAATCAAAACGGTGAACGTGGTAAACGCCACCCACATTCCCAACCTGGAACGGATGCGCACCCTTAGGGATGTCGACTTAACGAAACCAGTCGCCCCACAATATAAACTAGGGCCGATCACCTTCCACCGCACGGATCGTCCGGTTAATACCAATCAGGGCAATTCAACCGCACTAGTCCTCAACCCAATAATTGATGGGTTCCACCTCACACGAGTCCTTATGGACGGAGCCAGCAGTCTAAACCTGCTTTACCAGGACACAGTGCGCAAGGTGGGTATCGATCATTCGATGATCAAGCCCACTAAAGCCACCTTCAAAGGTATTATACCAGGTGTGGAGGCCAGCTGTACAGGCTCCATCGCCCTTGAGGTAGTCTTCGGATCACCGGACAATTACCATGCCGAAGAGTTAATCTTCGACATCGTCCCTTTTCGCAGCGATTATCAGGCACTGCTCGCACGAACCGCGTTCGTTCGATTCAACGCGGTGCCACATTATGCCTACCGTAAGCTCAAGATGCCCGGTCCGCGCGGCGTCATCACGGTTAATGGCAAGGCCGAACTCCCCCTCGGTGCCAAAGAGTATACCACTGCTTTAACAGCAGAAGCAACGAGTGGCACCTTTCAATCGAACCACGAGTCGACGGCCAAGCTCCCGGACACCGTCAAAGGAGTCCGCACTACTTCGCGGCAGGATAGCCCGGCTCGTCCAGAGCTCAATTAAACACTCCGGCAAAAGCCAGGACATGTCACATGCTGTGGCTCAACCGCTCTGTGGCATACAAACATTTCTTGCATTTTCTTTATAGGTTCATTTTTGCCCAGGCCAGGACCGGCGATATGGAAACAGCTCGAACGCACAAGGGAACCCTTAGATATTCCCCTCGATGACCATCCGACTGCACTCCAGATCCGCACACAGCTTCTTCCCGCCTGGTCTCAGTATGTTCCGCAGTCATTTTCTCTTTTTATTACATTACACATACTCATACGCATCGCCGTATTATTCAAGTACAACATGTGGATTTATATGACGCTTATCTACTGTTATCTCTTATTGAAACTCTTTTGTCAAATGGCATCCGTACACCGCGATATGCCTTAATATGCCAGGGGCTTCGTTTTACCCCTAATACGGCAATAAAGTCCGAACACCTTCATGGTAGTTCGGCACCCCGAACTTATAGCATTATATGCATCAGCTCCGAATCATGTCTTGGGTCAAATGTTGGGTTTGCCCGGCTCCCATGTTTTGCTGCCTTACGTTCCGCTATATCGGCTAAGGCGGCACAGGGAGAACTACTGCGATTGTGTCCCGGTTCTTCTGGACGAGCACCTCAGTAGAGAAAGCCGAAAACTGACTGTTATGATATGACGAGAGTTGGTCAGCTGTTCGAGAGGTTATAAAATCTTTAAGGATTCCTCCCGCATAATGCCATAACCAATGCAGCGTGCGATGGATCGGCTTTTCTTCCGATCAGGTGCTTATAGAGCCCCTCGTGCGGTCTTCCAAACACCAGGGGCTGCGCCTACCTTCCTTTTTTAAAGCTCCTATGGCTAAGTGAGAGTAATAAAGCCCTATAGTCCGATTGCCTGGTTCGTTGTGCTGAACACCTCCTCCGAAGGACCCAAAACTGGGATAACGAGTGTTCAGGTTTATCCCAAACACCCCCGTACTTCCTACGTGGGGGCAGAAGCCGACGACTGGACAACTCTCAGGATTAATATATAAAACGGCCGCGCAGGAGGATAAACTTTCATATAACAGGAAATAAATAATAGAAATGACCTTGTTCAACATTACAAAGGACAACATGATTGTATTCATGGAAATATAATGTCCTTGGTGCATTGCTCCGCCGCAAGGCAGGATCCTTTCAGGACACTTTCATAATATAACTCAGGCTTGCGGTGCTCCTTTCCCTCCGGCGGTCCCTCGGTCACCAGCTTTTCAGCATCCATCTTCCCCCAGTGCACCTTTGCACGAGCGAAGCCCATTCGCGCACCCTCTATACAGACAGACTGCTTGATGACGTCCAGTCAAGGGCAGGCACTCACAAGCCGCTGCACGAGCCCGAAGTAGCTGCTTGGAATCGGCTCGGCGGGCCATAGTCGGATAATCAAATCCTTCATGGCTAGCTCGGCCGCCTTATGCAGTTCGATCAGCTGCTTCAGTTGATCGGCAAAAGGCACCGGATAATTCGGTGCCAGATACTGCGACCAGAAGAGCTTATCCGCAGTGTTCCTTTCTTCGGGTCGATAGAATTGTGCGGCATCAGATATGCAGCGTGGCAGCTCCGCAAATGCCCCTGGAGAAATCTGAACTCAAGATTAGGAACATGATTTTCTCCCCAAATACTTGCTTTACATGGAAAAAGCCTTACCCGCCGCGATCTTCCTCGCCTCTTGGATCTCCTGTAGGGCAACTTGGGTTTCCCCCTGGGCATAGCATGCGGCCTGATGAGCCTTGGTAAGTTCGGATTCTTTCTCCGTTAGACTCTGCTCCAAGGCCTCGCATATTTTCACGACCTCTTGAAGCTCTTGCTCAGCTTCAATAACCCTGGCCTCGTGCTTCTCACGAAGAGCCAGCTCTGCGGCTGCCTTTCTCTCGGCCTCGGCCACAGCCTTCTTAAGAGCCTCGACTTCGGTCATCGCCCCTGGCGCAAATCATGAAACATATTTTAAATTCGTTCGCACTGAACATGAGCAAGGTTTGTGCATACCTTGTTTATCCTCCAACTGCCTTTTCAACTGGCCCAATTCTTCCGTGGCCCGCTCCAGACTTTGATTTAGTCCGGAGACTTCCGCAGTATGAGAGGCGGCAGTCGCTACAGACGCCTGTTTATAAAAGAAGAGAGGCAAATGTCATAAAGTGAGTCTCCTGCGAACATAGATTTGATCCTCTGTCCGGTTCTTTCTCTCACCGAACAGTGTATCAGGGGCTACTATCTATACTGTGACACTCTTCGAAACCTCATATAACATACCTCAAAGCCTCTTATAAGGCTAATACAGGCTTCATTCAGTCCACTCTCCGCAGACTGAATCTTCTCAATCACCGCACCCATAAGGGCACGGTGTTCATCGACGATGGAGGCGCTTTTCAGCGCCGCCAATAAAGTATCCAGCACCACTGGTTGGACAGAGGTTGCCGGTGGAACAGGTACACCCCCTCTAGCCGAGGGAGGCCGCCTGCCTGATTCTAGAACCATATTCGTCTCCGGAATTGCGTCCGGCTGGGGGGCGAGTTCAAGATGTCTCCCGCCGACGACACCCATGGGAGCCTTCTCTCCCATGTGTCCGGCCCCTGAAGTTTGACCTCCTGGCGCCACCTTTGCAATCTCCCCCCCCCTCCTTGGCCTGGGTGCTCCTAGGACGAAGCCTCAGTGTCATTCACATGTTTGGGGGAAGGGGCCTTTGGGGGTGTCCCGCTATCCATAGCATCCGAGCCTAGCAAATCCTCCGACGAGGATTGCTCGGCGCGGGACCTCGCCGGACTGCAAAAAGTATGGCCCAGATTAAAATATTATGCCATGACGAGTCTGGATGCATAAACGTGTTCGGATTTTATGTACTCACGAGTTCACCAGGGGCTAAGCCCTGGGATCCCACTCCTGGTTGTTATCAGCGGCGGTGGACTCCTCTGGAAGGGGAGTTTTTTCCTTCTTAGGCGACTCGGCCTCCAAGGATGTGGAGGCTGTCCTTTTCTTTCTTCCCCCCGCTGGGGATTCGTCTTCCTCCTCCTCCTCCTCCTCTTCGGAGGAAGAACGGGCATTGGAGTCTTCGGATATCGTGTCCGAGGCGCCACGGTGACGGAGGCCGCCCCTGGTCTTCTTGGCCACTTTCTTGGCCTTCTTCTTTGGCGCCTTGTAGGGCGCCGGGACCAGCATCTCCGTTAGAAGTTGGTCGGCCGGTTCTTCAGGTAGCGGGGCCGGACAGTAGATCCGCCCCGCCTTCTTCGTCCAGCCCTAGGAGAGTTGTGGAAAACACATTAAGCGTTTCCCTTGGGTTACGCGAATAAAACTAATAATGGCTTACCGAACTTGCGGGGCGGGACAGGTGGTACCCGCGGTCCACAGCTGAATCCGGCCATAATTTGCCGGACTTAAAAAGCACCTTCCATATGTCTTTGTGTGAGGAGCCAAAGAGCTCTCGCAGGGTCTGGTGCTTGGCCGGGTCGAGTTCCCATAAATTGCAAGCCCGGTGTTGACAAGGAAGGATCCGGTGAACCAACATCACCTGGACTACATTGACAAGTTTGATATTCTTGTCTTCCATATCCTTGACGCGTGTTTGGAGCGCCGACAGCTCGTCGGACGAAGACCATGTTGGGGAACGTAGTAATTTCAAAAAAATTTCCTACGCACACGCAAGATCATGGTGATGCATAGCAACGAGAGGGGAGAGTGTGTCCACGTACCCTCGTAGACCGAAAGCGGAAGCGTTAGCACAACGCGGTTGATGTAGTCGTACGTCTTCATGATCCGACCGATCAAGTACCGAAGGCACGACACCTCCGAGTTCAGCACACGTTCAGCTCGATGACATCCCTCGAACTCCGATCCAGCCGAGCTTTGAGGGAGAGTTCCGTCAGCACGACGGCGTGGTGACGATGATGATGTTCTACCGACGCAGGGCTTCGCCTAAGCACCGCTACGATATTATCGAGGTGGATTATGGTGGAGCGAGGCACCGCACACGGCTAAGAGATCAAGAGATCAATTGTTGTCTATGGGGTGCCCCCTCCTCCGTATATAAAGGGGGGGGGAGGGAGGAGGAGAGGGTCGGCCAAGGGGGTGGCGCACCCTAGGAGGGGGAAACCTACTCCAAGTAGGTTTGCCCCTCCCTTTCCTAGTCCAAGAAGGAGGGGGGAGGAAGGAGTGGGAGAGGGGAAAGGAAAGGGGGGCGCCCCCCCCTTCCTTGTCCTATTCAGACACAAGGGGAGGGGGCGCGCCTCTTGCCCTGGCCGGCCCCTCTCTCTCCGCTAGGGCCCAACAAGGCCCATTAGTTCCCGCGGGGGGGGGGGTCCGGTAACCCCCAGTACTCCGATAAATGTCCAAAACCTTTCGGAACCTTTCCGGTGTCCAGACATAGTAGTCCAATATATCTATCTTTACGTCTCAACAATTTCGAGACTCCTCGTCATCTCTGTGATCACATCCGGGACTCCGAACAATCTTCGGTACATCAAAACACATAAACTCATAATATAACCGTCATCGAACTTTAAGCGTGCGGACCCTACGGGTTTGAGAACTATGTAGACATGACCGAGACACGTCTCCGGTCAATAACCAATAGCGGAACCTGGATGCTCATATTGGCTCCCACATATTCTACGAAGATCTTTCTCGGTCAAACCGCATAACAACATACGTTGTTCCCTTTGTCATCGGTATGTTACTTGCCCGAGATTCGATCGTCGGTATCTCAATACCTAGTTCAATCTCGTTACCGGCAAGTCTCTTTACTCGTTCCGTAATACATCATCCCGCAACTAACTCATTAGTTGCCATGCTTGCAAGGCTTATAGTGATGTGCATTACCGAGTGGGCCCAGAGATACCTCTCCGACAATCGGAGTGACAAATCCTAATCTAGAAATACGCCAACCCAACAAGTACCTTTGGAGACACCTGTAGAGCACCTTTAGAATCACCCAGTTACGTTGTGACGTTTGGTAGCACACAAAGTGTTCCTCTGGTAAACGGGAGTTGCATAATTTCATAGTCATAGGAACATGTATAAGTCATGAAGAAAGCAATAGCAACATACTAAACGATCGAGTGCTAAGCTAACGGAATGGGTCAAGTCAATCACATCATTCTTCTAATGATGTGATCCCATTAATCAAATGACAACTAATGTCCATGGCTAGGAAATTTAACCATCTTTGATTCAACGAGCTAGTCAAGTAGAGGCATACTAGTGACACTATGTTAGTCTATGTATTCACACATGTATCAAGTTTCCGGTTAATACAATTCTAGCATGAATAATAAACATTTATCATGAAATAAGGAAATAAATAATAACTTTATTATTGCCTCTAGGGCATATTTCCTTCAGACCAATCCAGGCCCTTCTTGGGCCAGGACGTAAGCCGCAGGGGGGCTCCGGATCGGAATTCAGGAGCAGCGGCCCATTTCGTGCCGCGCGGCTCAGTGATGTAAAACCACTACTGCTGCCACCCTTTGACGGAATCATTGAAAGTACCTGTTGGCCATGTGACGTTGGGCATCTTACTCACCATGGCGCTTCCGCACTCGGCGTGCTCACTGCCCACTACATTGGGCTTCACATTAAAGATCTTCAGCCATAAGCCGAAGTGTGGTGAGATGCGGAGGAAGGCCTCGCACACGACGATGAATGTCGAGATGTTGAGGAAGGAATTGGGGGATAGATCATGAAAATCGATCCCATAGTAATACATGATGCCGCGAATGAATGGGTGGAGGGGAAACCCCAGCCCGCGGACAAAATGAGGGAGGAAAACAACCCTCTCGTGGGGTTCCGGAGTAGGGACGATCTGTCCTGCCGTCGGGAGACGGTGGCTGATTTTCTGGGCCAGATACCCGGCCTCCCGAAGCTTTTTGATATCCTTCTCCCGGACGGTAGAGGCCATCCACTTGCCTCCTGCTCTGGATCTGGACATTTTCGGAAGGCCTTTGTGGGCGGGGAAGACGAACGCTTGGGCACTGGGGCTCGAGCTAAGGGAAATGGATAAGCAGAAGAGGAAGGCGTGGGTGAAAAAGGGGAGTCCTTATCTCCTTATAAAGGCGGCAGGAATCCAGTGCCTCTCCACTTGCCCGGTAAACTCGCTTATTCCCCAAGCGTCGCGCTGAAGACACGGCTGGGTTACCCATACCCGTATTGATGAGAATCCCGAGATAAGGGGACACGATCTCTTCTTCGATAAGACATGCCCATAAAACCGCCTCGCGACATGCGCAGTAGCTGGTTAGGGAGAACGGTTTGAATAAAGACCGGGTCGTGGCGTGATGCCACGTTAGGAAAAGTTGTCAGCAGATTAGATTTGTGGAATATTGTACTCTCTACGGTGGTATGTGGAATTTGTTTTGCAGAGCCGGACACGATCCTTGTGTTCCAAATCTTCTATGGAGTATTCGGAGAGGGAACCCGCCTTGCAATGCCGAAGACAATCTGCGCGCCGGACTCATCGTCATTGAAGCCTGGTTCAGGGGCTACTGAGGGAGTCCTTGATTGAGGGGTCCTCGGACAGCCGGACTATATACTTTGGCCGGACTGTTGGACTATGAAGATACAAGATTGAAGACTTCGTCTCGTGTCCGGGTGGGACTCTCCTTTGCGTGGAAGACAAGCTTGGCGATTCGAATATGTAAATCTCCTTCTCTGTAACCGACTCTGTGTAACCCTAACCCCCTCCCGTGTCTATATAAACCGGAGGGTTTAGTCCGTAGGACGACAACAATCATAATCATAGGCAACCTTCTAGGGTTTAGCCTCTACGATCTCGTGGTAGATCAACTCTTGTAATACTCATATCATCAAGATCAATCAAGTAGGAAGTAGGGTATTACCTCCATCGAGAGGGCCCGAATCTGGGTAAACATTGTGTCCATGCCTCCTGTTACCATTAGTCTTAGACGCACAGTTCGGGACCCCCGACCCGAGATCCGCCGGTTTTGACACCGACACACACGCCGTAGTTGGCGTCGGTGAGCATCGGGTGCTGGATGGGGATGTTGCGATGCGCCAGTACGTTGGCGCCGCCCTTTCCACCACCACTGATTACTGACTTGCCGCCCTTCTTCACCTTGTCGCTGTTCTTGTTCGCCTTGAAACCGCCGTTGCCGGACTTGACCGACTCTGCGTTGTTGTCCGTCATCGTTGATCGTAGATCGTCGAGACTCTAGATACCAATTGTTGGATTTATAAAGCTAGATCAATTGACCAGGAGCAGTACGTGCAGCAAAGCTAGCAAGCAAGCTGCTTGATCGATTTTGCATGCAACAGTACGTACACGTCCCGGTAGAAGCTAGCTCGCCCGCTCTGGATCGAAACGAACTTTGACGGAGTGTCTCTCGACGTAACCAGCGAACTTGTAAACTGATTTTGCGGAGCGGACAACTTGCATCTTTTCGTTTATTTTCTTCAATATATAAAGGATACATAAGTCACATCCAACATGCCTCCGACTCGGCCGGCGGCCAACACAACGCAACCCCGACTCGTACACAAGTCCGGTTTACCTAGGTGAAAACAAGACTGACTAGTACTAGGACTCTAGACTAGTACGTGACTATACCTAATACTACAACTAGATTAATTCTTACATCCATCACTAGGTAGCAGAGCCGTTAGAAACCTAATTCTGGAACGACTATGTTCATCTGTCCCTCACTCGTCGCCATTGATCTTTTCTTTCCAAAATTTTGACTAGGACCCCAATAGCCGTCAAACATGCACCGAGAGGATAACATTTGCGAACGATTTTCATGACAATTTAAGTTAGGGGATGGTAATATATCGAGACTAGCACGACAATTCAGAGAAGTCATTTTAGTACAAGTGACCTGGAGGCCCTGCGCGGAGCAGCTTGCCGACCTCCACCGTGGGGACCAGGTGGCCCGCCATCCCCGGCGGCGCGTAGATGACTACGACCGGCTTCTTTGCGAGGTCGCCGTGGCCGTTCTCAGCTGTCATCTTCCGGCCGGCGAGAAGACGGCGGACGGAGAGATATTAATGCGGGCGTCCTTGGCCGAGCGAAGGGGGGAGTGGGATATTTGTACGGTGTACATGCTGGTGGCGACCTTGGCAGCCGCGGGAGGCCGTTTCTGGAGCCACGGAGCCTGCCGTGGCAGCTGTGCTGGTTGCACAAACCAGTGGACGGCCGTCCATCGCCTCCTCGGCGGGCAGGAAAGCCAAATGTGACATGCCACAGGAGCTCCGAGGTGGAGGATGTGGGCACGGTTTTGTCAGGGTCTCTGGATGCAGTCAATGTTGAGGTGTAGGCGAGGGGAGGTTAACTGAATCTGAATGAAGTCGCCGCCATCAACGACTGACTGCAATCCGTCGCTCACTCGTGGCCACCCATTTTGTTTTTCCAAACGCTATTCCTACGCATGACTTCTACAGTACTACCAAAAGGTATTGTGAGAGAAGCAACAACCACCTGGAGAAAAAGTTTGGCAATAATGGCGAGCAAATTGAGCTATTGCGTAAGATTTTTGTAAAGGACACAAAATATTTGCGTGTGGAAAAATTAAATTAAGAAAGTGAAGGGAGTATGTACAAGAGTTCATGTCTTAAGTTTGAGACACTTATTTTGAAATGGAGGAAGTACAATATATGCCACCGCCAAAAGAAATAAAAAAGACTAAGTAATAATATCAGGATATTGTCTGGATCCACGTGGCCAAAGTAAATTCTTTTCTAATCTTATTACCAGCTATCAACAGTTTTTTTTACCACCCCCGTCCCCTTGATGGTTACTCTGGGGAGTCCGGCCCAATCTCACGCCTCATCCGACGGCGATGCCAGTCGGCGATGGCTAGGAGGAGGAGTCCGACGGTTGCTTTTGTATAATGGTTTAGTCGTTGTCTTTGTTTGGGATTGACTTGGTGATAATGCTAGACATACAGAGAGTTACGGGGGACTTACAGGCTAGTGAGTTTTGATTGGATATCTTGGGGAGGAGGGGCCCACCCCATGAAAATCAGGGGAGAGAGGTTAGTTAGAAGAAAGAATCCTAACCTGCGTGTAATTACGTGTAACTCTTTGTATGTTTGGCATTATTGCTTGGTGATGCGTCTTGATGTTATGCCGCCAGATTCCTGCAAGCAGCCGCCGGTGGTCGTCGTCATCTTCTTCTTCTTCTTCATCTCCATAAATAGGAAAAAGATCATGCAAAAATCAGGAAAAGAAAAAGAAAAAACCGGTTAGAACCTTTACACAACGGTCTGCAAAACCGGATGGTCGAAGCTTTGTTAACCAAAAACACAACCCCTTACATGGGCCGACCCATTATTAGGAACTAGCTGGAGAGATGTGCGCACCGTCTACCGATAGGGAAGTCCAGGGCTTCATGCTCTGATTGGCATACTAGCGCTAGGTGAATATCAGGTGATGCCATGACTTGTATGCTCCCATGATACCAATTTAAAAAAGGCAAATTTAAATATTTCAAAAAATTACAAAAAAAATATGAATGTTCACAACACATGTGTCTACAATCCCTAGAAACTTCAGATCAAAACTGGAAGTACACAAAGAGAAACAGAAAAGACAAATTCAGCATAATAGTGACAATAAAGACAAAAAAAACATGAATAGTGTCAAAACCTACACTATAACTTTTTTCTCTCCCTCTATACTTTGAATTTCGATCTGAATTTTTAGGGCTTTCTAGACATATGAGTTGTGAACTTCCATAATTTTTTCAGATTTTTTGAAAACATATAATTTGAGTTTTTGAAATTGGTATCATGGGAGCATACAAAAGGTTGTATCATGGGAGCATACAAAAGGTAGTATTTCCCCTACTAGCGCTCATGCGCGAGCTTGCTCGATCTGATTGCCCGCTTGTTCCTCGATTAGGCTACTAGTTCCGAAAAGACTAGTAGTTACTGGTTTAGAGGGAAAACTCACTCTCTGTTTTTTATGGATTAAAAATTCTATACTTTTAAAAGAAGTTAGTAAAATATGAAAAGTTCATTTTTTAATAATGTTAGGAATTTTAAAAATGTTCATGAATTTGAGAAAAATGATCAATCTGTGTTTGGCAGAGCGTTAGCTCCCGCAATGTCGGGGGGGGGGGGGGGGGTAGGGTGCTGCTTACTAGCGGGGGAGATGACGTCGAGCTACAGCTGCTGTGCCATGAGCCGAGAGGGAGGCAGGGTCTGAGAGAGATGGGAGAGACGAAGGTCCATGTTGTTGCTCAAAGAGCTACTTAAGCCCCTCCCATAGGCCCACTCAGCTGAACGATGCCCTTATCTCAAAAAAAAAAAGTTGGACAGTGCTCGTGCGTTTCGTTCGCTGGCAGGGCCGCTCGCATTGGACGTTTTCGTTGGCTCGTGTGGCTTCCTCCTAGAAAACGTTTCTTTCGCACCGAGGTAGATGGGGATCGAACGTCAGACCGTTATTGGGTCTTTCTTTTATCGGAAATCCTATATGGCGATCGTTCGCTGGGAGAGGGGTGACAAACGAACCCTTTTGATGGCAGTTTTAGTTATAATACGAGAGATCAAACGGTGGCAGTTTTAAACGAAAAATTGCCTTTCGTGACATAATCTGTCATGTCGCACTGAAAAAAACTCCCACCCTCTCACGTCTAAAAATGCCATCAAAACCGTTCGCAAATGCCGCCCACTACTGACCAACGTTTTTTTTGAAGTACGGCCCCTGAAGGCTTTTATTCATTCATCGATCGTACATAGTCCGAGTGCACTTCGTCACTCAGGAACTCAGGGGTACAACTGAAAGTTACATCGCCCATGCCTGAAAGCAGAGCGTGCCGAGCTAATTTGTGAGCCACCACATTGGCTTCTCTACTAATATGGTACAACTGGAATCCCTCAAAAGATGAGAGATAGACCTTCAACTCTCTAATTATGAGACCCACCTCGACAGATCACTTTTTTTGTTCCACTCATTAGCTAGGGTTTGGCAGTCTGTTTCAACTTGAACATTGGTCCACCCTTGCTCCAGTGCAAATAACATCGCGTGCCCGCACGCCAAAGCCACTCCTACGAAAGGAGAGGTAGTACCTAGGTAGTGTTTATACCTAGCACCAAGAAAAGACCCCAGTTATCGCGTGCTATAATCGATCCCCCAGACTCCCCATTGGGCACATTCGTTGCTATGTCTGTGTTCAGCTTGACAATCCCTCCAACAGGTGGACGCCAAACCGGCTGCTTGGAATCTGAACTCTTCTCCTTGCCTGGAATATCAAGAGATCTAATCATCTCCTGCACTAGCTCCATTGAGCGAATGGGCTGATACTGAATCTCTCCATGCGAATACTTGTTTCTGCTGTTCCAAACTGCCCACATCACCGTAATTGCAATTGCTGCCTTGTCTCTAGACAGAAATCGAGGGTCCAGAATATCTCTTGTCCAAGTTCCTGGGATCAACTGGGGAAGTCTGATCCCGAAGAATTTCTGATGCATGCACACACTGCACCAATGCATGCAGCAGGGTCTCATCCTCATGCTCGCACAGCAAGCACCACTAGTAGAAAAAGAGGCTTCCATACGCCCCCATTAGTCCCCAAAATAATCGAACCGCGACAAAAGGGGTCTTTAGTCGCGGTTCGGGAGGAGACCCGCGACCAACTATCTGGGCCCAGCGCGCTCGGTCGACAGCTGGCGGACGGGAGGGGCTTTAGTCCCGGTTGGCCTGGCCAACTGGGACTAAAGGTCCCCGAAGGCCTTTAGTCGCGGTTGGCCAGGCCAACCGGGATTAAAGGCCCATCCAGCTGGCGGACGGGAGGGGCTTTAGTCCCGGTTGGCCTGGCCAATCGGGACTAAAGGTCCCCGAAGGCCTTTAGTCGCGGTTGGCCAGGCCAACCGGGACTAAAGGCCCATCCCTATATATAGGACTCAGCTCACTTCACAATATTCAGAAGGGGGTGGTGGGTTTGCTTTTGGTTCCTCCTATGCACACAAGGTGTTCGATGAAATGCCCGAGAGCCTGAAACAAACATGATATGAAGTGTCCGAGCCACACTTGAGCTTTCTCATTTAATTTTCCTCCGCGATCGCGGTTAGCAACTTGAACCTTTCATGTGTCATTGATAAAATATGCATGTGTGTAGTTCATTGTTTAATTTGTATTATTTCTAGCTAGTTAGTTTAACAAATGCATGATGGTTAATTATATACTTTATATAATAATAATGCAGATGAATCGGCAATGGATGTACGGTCCCCGACTCTCCGGCGAGTTCACTACGGGTTTGAAAGATTTCCTCGTAGTGGCAAATGCGAACAAGCAGCAAGGTTTTATTATCTGTCCATGTGCTGTCTGTAAGAATCAGAAGGGTTACTCCTCCTCAAGAGACGTTCACATGCACCTGCTTCGGCACGGTTTCATGCGAAGCTATAATTGTTGGACCAAGCATGGAGAAAGAGGGGTTAGAATGGAAGAAGATGAAGAAGGGGATGATATCGATGACAACTATCATGATCATTTCGGTGATACTTTCATGGAGGATGATGCTGAAGGTGGGGAAGGGTTAGGTGAAGGTGAAGAAGAGGCACATGATGAGCCCGCTGATGATCTTGGTCGGACCATTGCTGATGCACGGAGACGCTGCGAAACTGACAAGGATAGGGAGAATTTGGATCGCATGTTAGAGGATCACAAAAAGTCGTTGTATCCAGGATGCGATAATAGTCTGAAAAAGCTGGGCTGCACACTGGATTTGCTAAAATGGAAGGCACAGGAAGGTGTAGGTGACTCATCATTTGAAAATTTGCTGAAAATGTTGAAGAATATGTTTCCGAAGAATAACGAGTTGCCCGCCAGTACGTACGAAGCAAAGAAGGTTGTCTGCCCTCTAGGTTTAGAGGTTCTGAAGATACATGCATGCATTAACGACTGCATCCTCTACCGCGGTGAATACGAGAATTTGAATGAATGCCCTGTATGCACTGCATTGCGTTATAAGATCAGAGGCGATGACCCTGGTGACGATGTTGAGGGCGAGAAACCCAGGAAGAGGGTTCCCGCCAAGTTGATGTGGTATGCTCCTATAATACCACGGTTGAAACGTCTGTTCAGGAACAAAAAGCATGCCAAGTCGTTGCGATGGCACAAAGAGGACCGTAAGTCCGATGGGGAGTTGAGACACACCGCTGATGGAACGCAATGGAGAAAGATCGACAGAGTGTTCAAAGATTTTGCAGCTGACGCAAGGAACATAAGATTTGGTCTAAGTACTGATGGCATGAATCCTTTTGGCGAGCAGAGCTCCAGCCATAGCACCTGGCCCGTGACTCTATGCATCTACAACCTTCCTCCTTGGTTGTGCATGAAGCGGAAGTTTATTATGATGACAGTGCTCATCCAAGGTCCAAAGCAACCCGGGAACGACATCGATGTGTACCTAAGGCCATTAGTTGATGAACTTTTACAGTTGTGGGCCAGACCTGGTGTACGTGTCTGGGATGAGCACAAAGGAGAGGAATTTGACCTACGAGCGTTGCTTTTTGTAACCATCAACGATTGGCCTGCTCTCAGTAACCTTTCGGGACAGACAAATAAGGGATACAATACATGCACGCACTGCTTACATGAGACTGAAAGTGTACGTTTGGTTAATTGTAAGAAGAACGTGTACCTGGGTCATCGTCGATTTCTTCCCCGAAATCATAACGTAAGAAAGAAAGGAAAGCATTTCAACGACAAGGCAGATCACCGGCCGAAGCCTGCGGAACGTACTGGTGCTGAGATATTTGATATGGTCAAGGATTTGAAAGTCATCTTTGGAAAGGGTCCTGGCGGACAATCAGTTCCGCGGGGAGTTGACGGGCACGCACCCATGTGGAAGAAGAAATCTATATTTTGGGAGCTAGAATATTGGAAAGTCCTAGATGCCCGCTCTGCAATTGACGTGATGCATGTTACGAAGAATATTTGCGTGAACCTGCTAAGCTTCTTGGGCGTGTATGGGAAGACAAATGATACAAAGGAAGCACGGCAGGACCAGCAACTTTTGAAAGACCCAGATGACCGGCATCCGGAATGGTTTCAAGGTCATGCCAGCTACGCTCTTACCAAAGAGGAGAAGGTCATTTTTTTTGAATGCCTGAGCAGTATGAAGGTCCCGTCTGGCTTCTCGTCGAATATAGAGGGAATAATAAACATGGCGGAGAAAAAGTTCCAAAACCTGAAGTCTCACGACTGCCACGTGATTATGACGCAATTGCTTCCGATTGCTTTGAGGGGGCTCCTACCGGAAAATGTTCGAGTAGCCATTGTGAAGCTATGTGCATTCCTCAATGCAATCTCTCAGAAGGTAATCAATCCAGAAGATCTACCACGGTTACAGAACGATGTGGTCCAATGCCTTGTCAGTTTCGAGTTGGTGTTCCCACCATCCTTCTTCGATATTATGACGCACCTCCTGCTCCACCTAGTCGAAGAGATTTCCATTCTCGGTCTTGTATTTCTACACAATATGTTCCCCTTTGAGAGGTTCATGGGAGTATTAAAGAAATATGTTCGTAACCGTGCTAGGCTAGAAGGAAGCATCGTCAAGGGCTATGGAAATGAGGAGGTAATTGAGTTCTGTATTGACTATGTTCCTGACCTTAAGCCGATTGGTATTCCTCAATCGCGGCACGAGGGGAGACTAAGTGGAAAAGGCACGATCGGAAGGAAATCAACGGTATGTATGGACGGTCATTCTATGACTGAAGCACACCACACAGTTATGCAAAATTCCAGCTTGGTGGCTCCGTACTTCGATCAACACAAGAATATTTTACGCTCGGACAACCCGGGGAAGCCTGAATCCTGGATTAGAAAGGCCCACATGGAGACTTTCGGCAGTTGGTTGCGAAAACATTTAATGAATGACAATGATGTTGGAGATCAGCTGTACATGTTGTCCAAGACACCATCTTCGACTATAACGACTTTCCAAGGGTACGAGATAAATGGGTATACATTTTACACCATCGCCCAAGATAAAAAGAGCACCAACCAAAACAGTGGTGTCCGCTTTGATGCAGCAACCGAGAATGGGCAAAAGGTCACATATTATGGTTACATAGAGGAGATATGGGAACTTGACTATGGACCCTCCTTTAAGGTCCCTTTGTTCCGGTGCAAATGGTTCAAGCTAACAGGAGGTGGGGTTAAGGTGGACGAGCAATACGGAATGACAATGGTGGATTTCAACAATCTTGGTTACCTTGACGAACCATTCGTCCTTGCCAAAGATGTCGCTCAGGTTTTTTATTTGAAGGACATGAGTAGCAAACCGAGGAAACGGAAAGATAAGAAAACGATCAGTACATCATGCGATGATCCAAAGCGCCACATTGTTCTTTCAGGGAAAAGAAACATCGTGGGAGTGGAGGACAAGACAGACATGTCAGAAGATTATAATATGTTTGGTGAAATTCCGCCCTTCAAAGTGAACACTGACCCAAGCATTAAGTTAAATGATGAGGATGCTCCATGGATACGGCACAATCGTAAGCAAGCAGGGACACAAGGGAAGAATTGATGTGTAATAATTTATTGTACCAAACTTTGTTGAATGGATCATGTGAATTAAAACGTACGATGGCGAATCCGGATGATTTGTATTTGGTCGATGAACTGAATGATGTATCAAACCTTTTGTCACACCTTCAAGGGATCGATGAACTGATTTTTTTGATATATTATTTGTATTTTCAAGATTTTAAAATGAATTAGTTTTATTTTTCTGATTTTTTGATATATTATTTGTATTTTTAAGATTTTAAAATGAATTAGTTTTATTTTTCTGATTTTTTGATATATAATTGTATTTTTAAGATTTTAAAATGAATTAGTTTTATTTTTCGGAAATTTTTGATATATTATTTGTATTTTTAAGATTTTAAAATGAATTAGTTTTATTTTTCTGAATTTTTTGATATATTATTTGTATTTTTAAGATTTTAAAATGAATTAGTTTTATTTTTCTGAATTTTTTGATATATTATTTGTATTTTTAAGATTTTAAAATGAATTAGTTTTATTTTTCTGTTTTTTTGATATATAATTGTATTTTTAAGGTTTTAAAATGAATTAGTTTTATTTTCTGAAAAGTATATGAAAAAGGACCTTTAGTCGCGGTTCGTGACACGAACCGCGACTAAAGGCTCTTTCCGCGCGGGAACAAAAGCGGTGCGAAATACCCTTTAGTCCCGGTTGGGGAGACCAACCGCGACTAAAGGTACCCTTTAGTCGCGGTTGGTGTCCCCAACCGGGACTAAAGGGTACCTTTAGTCGCGGTTGGCGTCCCCAACCGGGACTAATGCTTTTCCTATATAAATGTGGCACTTAGGATTTTTCCACATTCTCCCCCAACGCTTCGACGCCGCCAGGCTGCTCCTCGTCGCTGTCGCCGTTGCCGCGCCCTGCCCCGTCGCCGCCCGCTCCTCCTCGCGGTCGCCAACGCCTCCCCGACCTCGCCGTCGTCAACGCCTCCCCGACCTCGCCCTGCCACAGTGAGCTCCGACGCCCTGCCTCGTCGCCGCCCGCTACTCCTCGCCGTCGCCAACACCCACCGCTGCCCCTGCCCCTGCCGCCGCCGCCACCTGTCTCCCGCCGCTGCCCCTGCCCCTGCCTCCCGCCGCCCGCCCGCCGCCGTCCTCCTCAAACAAAGAAAAGGAAGAACAAAAGGAAGAACAAAAGGAAAAAGAAAAGAAAATAAGAAAAGGAAAAAGAAAATAAGAAAAGGAAAAAGAAAATAAGAAAAGGAAAAACAGAATAAGAAAAGGAAAAAGAAAATAAGAAAAGGAAAAAGAAAAGGAAGAAGAAAAGGAAAAACAAAATAAGAAAAGAAAATAAGAAAAGGAAAAAGAAAATAAGAAAAGGAAAAAGAAAATAAGAAAAGGAAAAACAGAATAAGAAAAGGAAAAAGAAAATAAGAAAAGGAAGAAGAAAAGGAAAAACAAAATAAGAAAAGAAAATAAGAAAAGGAAAAAGAAAATAAGAAAAGGAAAAAGAAAAGGAAGAAGAAAAGGAAAAACAAAATAAGAAAAGGAAGAAGAAAAGGAAAAAGAAAATAAGAAAAGGAAAAAGAAAATAAGAAAGGGAAAAAGAAAATAAGAAAAGGAAGAAGAAAAGGAAGAAGAAAAGGAAGAAGGAAGAAGAAAAGGAAGAAGAAAAGGAAAAAGAAAAGGAAGAAGAAAAGGAAGAAGAAAAGGTAGAAGGAAGAAGAAAAGGAAGAAGAAAAGGAAGAAAAGGAAGAAGAAAAGGAAGAAGAAAAGGAAGAAAAGGAAGAAGAAAAGGAAGAAGAAAAGGAAAAAGAAAAGGAAGAAGAAAAGAAAAAAGAAAAGGAAAAAGAAAAGGAAAAACAAAATAAGAAAAGGAAAAAGAAAAGAAAAAAGAAAAGGAAAAACAAAATACTTCGCAGTGCTAAAAAAAAACTTCTATGCAAATTAGTGCTCAATAATCTTATTTTTTTAATTCCTCCTCCTCTATGTCCCCTTAATCTTATTTTTTAATTTCTTTATACTTAAAGAATTTTTACTACATGCAGGAGTGACATATGGCGGACGATAGAGCCGAGCCGCTTAGGGATCCGGAGGCTGAACGTTATTTAATGGGCATCATCAACAACGAGATTCCTTATGTGCCGGGCTCAGAATATGAGCAAGAAGAGGATTTAGTCTCTTCTTTTCTGAACCTTGGCGGTGGAACAGACATTGTCGATGATCAAGAAGGTGAAGGAACGGACATTGTCGACGGAGGTCAACCGTCAACAAACGACGATCTCGAATTGCAAGTAGCAACCACCTCCGGCGAGGTATATATATATACATTGAGCCTCTCGTGATACAAACTTACTGAAATGTGAATACATATGTATTAACGCGCGCGACTCTCTTTCTTTTTTTAGCCCTCGGCCGGATCGAGTACGACAAAGCGTGGCAAATCCAAGGCGATGAAAACAGGAGAAACATATGCCATTGAGTTTGTCAGTGAAACTGGCAAGCCCCTACAGCACACCTCAAAGTTTATCAACCAATGCAGAGTCGTTGTTAGAGACAACGTCCCGATCACCGTCCAGGAATGGAAGGAGCCAAAGAAGGCACGTCTTGGTTTCAGTTTTGTCGACAAGAGAACGAAAAAGGATTGCTGGAGAAAGCTTATGGAACATTTCATTCTACCTCCGGAATACAACAAAGTCGATGAATTCGGTGACGAGGTTCCGGGTGGACGTGAGAGGAGGAGGCTAGTTAAAGAGTTCGCTCTTCAGAAGATGGGCGAAGCATTCCGGAACTTCAAGAAAAATTTAACCCGTGACTATGTCAACAAGGGCAAGACTCCGGATTTCAATGGACAACATGAGAAACTGAAAGATGATTGGCCAGAATTTGTGAGGCAAAAGCAATCGGAGCATTTCAAGGAAATATCAAAAAAAATAAGGATAATGCGAGTAAGAAAAAGTTCCATCATATTATGGGGCCAGGAGGATACCGCCTTTCGGAGCCTAGGTGGCAGAAGATGGAGGAGGACCTGAGGGTGCGAGGAATCCCTCTAGGTACAGAGGGATGGGACCCAAGGGCCAAAAGCTGGTGGTACGGGCATGGGGGATCGCTAGACCCGGAGACAGGGGTGTGTGTTCACCGGAAGAAAAAGTTTGCTCCCACCCAAGCCCTTATTGACGCAATGACCCAAGCTCAAGAGGGCTTGATCAAGTTCAACAGAGAGAAAGACGCACTGACAACAGCCCTCGGGAATGATGAACACGGAGGACGTGTATGAGGCAAAGGCAAAGTTCTGTGGAAAGTAGGGTTTTCCCAGGACAATGACCCGTACTGTTACAGAAGCCGTAAGAGAAAGACGGACCGGGATGCAGATCTTATGGCGAAGTTTGCATCGGAACTCCATGAGTTGAAGCAGACCGTGCATGAACTAGTAAAAGAAAAATCGGCTGCAGGGCCGCATGAAGATCATGAAGCGGATCGCGGAAGCCAGCAGCGGAGAAGCAGCGTGGCTTCCACGGATGCCCCGCCTGGTGCTAGTGCGCCGATGATCGAGATTCGTGCACCGGAGCCTCACTACCCCGTGGATGATGTAAAGGAGATGAAAGAATGTTATCTGCATTATCCCATGGGGAACGTTTCCACGAAGGTAGCTAGCGGCAGTGCTTTACCCTGTACACCTGGAGCACTCCACCACAACAACCCCATTGCATATGGCTATGCTCGTGTCACGGTGGAAGACATAGTCCAAGGGTTTGAGGACCTGGAGATTGACAAACCTACACCCGAAGGGGAGAGAAGACTTGGAGATGTCAAGCGCCAGATCATTCTATGGAAAAAGAAGTACATAGTGTTTCCAGGCGAGGCGCCAAGGCTAACAAGTCCACCCCCCTCCGATGGTGGTGGTGGTGGTGGTGGTGGCGGTGGTGGTTCACCTACACCTCCTTCACGCCATTCGACGCCGTCCCCCGATCCACAACCTCCGGCGGGTACGACGCCCCCCAATCCTCCTCCGGCGGATACGACGCCCCCCAATCCACCTCCGGCGAAGAAGCAGAAGCAGGCGGACAGCAAGGAAACCCGCTCCTGGACTATTAACCCGGACCCTTATGTACCTAAGACCACAAGGGTACCGGAGCCATCACTGAAGCCTCTCCTCCCAAGGCCTTGGGAACTTAGTGAAGCTGAAACCATATTGGCCGCGTCTGCTCATTATGAGAAATGGAAGGCGGATATGAAGGCGATAAAAGAGCCTGAGCCCAAGCAAGTATTCACTGAGAAGCAAAAGAAGTGGGCTAAGGATTTTTTGACGACACCGTCCCAAGCCGAGCTGAATATGCCTGACGACTATGGACATGAACTTCGTAGGCAAGCAAAAATATTGAAGGAGGAGAAAGAAGAAAGTAAAAAAAGCGGGAAACAAGTTGACCAGCTCGGGATGCAGAATAAACAATCGATCCCCCCGCTCATAGTCAAAGCCGGTCCGGAAGAGGACCCCGAGATCATAGCAGCTGCGGCAGCACTTGGATTGACTGTAGCGAGTGCCATGAAACAAGCGTCCGAGATGGGTTTGACTCTTCGTGCCTTCTTAGGCCTTGAGGATGCGCCAGTATGTGAGATAGCATTACAATATGTGCGGAATGGGCCTCTCGTCGAGCCTGCGCGGGAAAAGAGTCTACCACCACAAATGCGAAATCTGCTACGTTGGTACAAGCAATTCATAACATGGGCCGACAAAGAATATGTTTATGCGGATGTTACAGAGGAGCATCACACCAAACGGTACTCTGTACAAGTTCATATGAGTGAATTGTTCCAGCTGTTCAATCTGCGCGACCTCGACAAATCTATGCTGAGTTGCTACGTTCTGTAAGTGATTTATTTCTACCTCATCTCGTTCTTCATTGCCTGCACTATATATATATTGTCCTAACTATATTGTTGCGTACGCTATTATGCAGATTGAAGATTTGGGAATGCAAAATAAGAAACATCCATGATGTTGGGTTCATTGACCCACATATCGTTAATGGACATGTGTTACAAAATCACCCCGAAGACGTGGAGAAAGACTTGTACAAGTTTCTTAGAAAGCATCAACTCAAAAGTCATATTCTATTTCCTTACCATTTTGGGTGAGTGTTTCTCTCTTGTGCCCATTCTCTTTTGTTTACTCCATGCATGGTATGTCTAATCGATGAGTTATGCATGACTGTGCATGTAACGTGTCCGCAGGTTCCACTGGATTCTGCTAAATATTGAACTTCACACCTCCAGAGTTCTAATCATGGACTCTATGGATTCGGATCCAAAGCGTTGGGCCGACATGAGAAAAATGCTGCAAAAGTAATTATTTTCAATCATTTGAGCTCTATATCGATCGGTCTCTTTCGTTCATTTCCTAATATCAAGTAACTAATAACTCCCTTGTTCATTTAATTTTCTTTGCCCTGTAGGGTTTGGAGACGGTTCTCAGAAGAAATTGTCGGTGAATTCAAACATGAGCTAGATTTTAGAAGGTTAGTTAATGTGGATAAGCAGCCACCGGGGACCAATCTATGTGGATACTATGTTTGTGAGAACATCCGGAGACACACCTCTGAGCGGAAGGCATCGGATAGCGTGCGGAAGGCGACGGATAACTTGCGGAGGAGGCTTAGTCCAGAAGCTCGCTTCCGACCAATTCAAGATGAATTAGCAGGATTTTTCATGAGGGAAGTCATCAATCCTAAAGGAGAACACTATACCGAGGACGAAGAAATTTATATGCATACCCGAGATTGAAATTGTTCGAAGTTGTATATGGTCATCCATCCTAATTGTGTATGGAAACTTGTTCGAAGTTGTATATGGTCACCCGAGATTGAATATATATTATATATTCCTCTTGAATTCTTCTTGTTTGAAATTTCATATGCATGTATATAGTAGCGTAGAATATGTGTACTGAAACTTCATCAAAATTAAAATAAAACACAAAATAAAACATAAAAGAAATAAAACACTACAAATTAAAAAGAAACCAGGTTTAGGGGGGCTAAAACCCTAAACCTGCGGAGGAGGCCTTTAGTCCCGGTTAGCCACGAGAACCGGGACTAAAGGTCCTCCGCCCCGACGGACCCCTGGCGCCCACGTGGACGGGCCTTTAGTCCCGGTTAGCCACGAGAACCGGGACTAAAGCCTTTAGTCGCGGTTCGTAAGAGGCGCGACTAAAGGGGGGGGGTCTTTAGTCGCGCATATTTAGTCCCGGTTGCACAGCCGGGACTAAAGGCCTTTGTGAACCGGGACTAAAGGCCCATTTTCTACCAGTGCACGTAGCATCTTCATTTACATGTCTCCTGTGTAGTCCTGAATTAGCAGGCAAAAATCCTTTCAAAACCCGCCACCAAAACACACGTATTTTAGGTTGCACTCTAAGCTTCCATAAAGACCTCCAGCTCTCTTCTCCACCTGAGGAGCTGCCCGGAGCTCCATTTGAATTATATTGTCGTTCCTTTAATTCTCTATATGCTGAACGAACTGTATATATTCCTGACTTGTCCCAAGCCCACGCCCAGTAATCACCTTCAGTTGACCTCGGTCTTGGAATATTCAGAATGGCATTCGCATCCGGCGCAATGAACAAGTTCCTGACCAAACCCGAATTCCATTGACCCGTATGGTCTTCTATTAAGTCCGCAACCAACTGAACGGGTTCATCCAATAACCTGCAAATAGGTTTCATAGTCGTAGTATCACTGATCCACTGATCGTGCCAAATCTCTGTAGATCTTCCATCCACCACCCGCCGAATAAGGCCCTGTTTCAAGGCCGCTCTGCCATGCATGGTAGCGCGCCAGGGGGTTGATGCACTTGCCGGGCACCCAGCCTGTAAAAAGTCCCCTTCCGGATAGTATCTCCCTTTTAGAACCCTTGCACAAAGGCTATCAAGGTTAACCCACAGCCTCCACGCTTGTTTCACTAGCATTGCGTCATTGAAAAGCTCTAGGTCTCTAAAACCTAGTCCTCCCTTAGACTCTGGAATAGCCATTTTCGACCAAGATTGCCAGTGCATACCTCTCTTATCAAGTGACCCAGCCCACCAATACTTGGACATGACTGTCGTGAATTTTTTGCACAAGCCTTTAGTGAGCTTGAAGCAGCTCATAGAATAGGCCGGTAGTGCTTGGACCACTGACTTAAGATGCACTTCTTTGCCTGCACAAGATGCATTTCTAAAGCTCCACCCTTGTACCCTTGATCTGGCAGATTCAACCAAGTGTCAAAATTTTGTTCTGTAATCCTACCAGCGGCTGTAGGCAAGCCTAGGTACTTCTCAGATCGGGCCACTCTATGGATTTGCAAGGCATTCCGGACCCCCCTTCGCGCTGACGCCCCGCAGTTTGGGCTAAAGAAAACTGAGCTCTTCAATTTGTTTGCACACTGACCTGACCCCCTTGAATAGGCGTTGAGGATGTCATTTAGGCGGTGCGCACTTCGACCATCTGCCTTCAGGAACACTAGGCAGTCATCAGCGAAGAGAAGATGGGAAACCCATGGTGACCTGAGCCCCGCTCGTATCCCTCGGTCAATCCAACCTCCGTCATAATTTTTCAGCATACATGATAAACCTTCTCCACAGAGAAGAAACAGGTAAGGTGAGATAGGATCGCCTTGCCGAAATCCCCTGGACGGGCGAAAAGAAGGTAATAACTCTCCGTTTACCTTAACTTGATAGGTTACTGAGTTCACACATTTCATTAGCAAGGATATCCACCCTCATGAGAAGCCCAAACGGTGCATCACTCCTTGTAAATATTCCCATTCAACCCGATCATATGCTTTCATCATGTCAATCTTTACCGCACACCATCCTTGCTTTCCTTTCTTCCTCTTCATAGCATGAACGCATTCATAAGCCGTGAGAATATTGTCCGTTATTAATCTCCCAGGCACAAAGGCACTTTGCTCCTCTGCAATGATTTCATCGAGGATCTCATGAAGACGGTTAGCCAAAACTTTTGAACAAAGTTTATAGATAACAATACAGAGAGAAATAGGCCTATACCGTGTAATGTTTCGGGGATTTTTAACCTTAGGAATTAAAACAATCACTGTTTTGTTTACCACTTCAGGCATATGGCCACCATTAAGGAAATTAAGAACTGCTCGTGTCACATCATCATGGATTAGGTGCCAATGCTTTTGGTAAAACCCGGCATTGAAACCGTCCACCCCCGGCGCTTTAGACGGCGCCATCATGAACAAAGCTTGGTCCACCTCTTCGGCCTTAAAAGACCGCAACAATCGATCATTCATTTGAGGGGTAACCTTTTCTGGAAGATGGTGTAGCACCTCCTCAACAACTAGCTCCTCCCGAGCCGAGTAAAGTTTTGTATAAAACCCTTGAATTTCGGCTTGGATTTCCTCCTTTGTTTCACATAAGACCTTCTGGGCATTCTCCAACACAGTTATCTTGTTTCTTGTTCGCCGAGTTGTTGACTGTGTGTGGAAGAAACCCGTGTTTCTGTCACCCGCCCGCAGCCAACCCACTCGCGATCTTTGCCTCGCCATGATTTCCTCATGGAGCAGCAGTTCATTTAGCTGTCTCGCAAGTTCCTTCTCCCTTGGAGAGGATCCCCTGTATAAAGAGTTGTTCTTTTCCTTCTCAAATTCCTTTCGGATCTTCTTTAATTTTCTGCGAACATCTCCAAACTTCTTTTTCTTCCAGTCCGTCAGATGGCTCTGCATGTGAGTAAGATTTGCGTTGAGGTCATTGAGAGAAAGGTTCTCAGTCCCATGCATCCACCCATCCGACACCGCTTGCATGTGCGACTCCTTGCGCTGCCAGGCATCTTCATAAACAAAACGATATGGGCCCCGCCCCTCATCTGCCTGCAACTTAACGATCTTTGCTGAGAGCAGACAATGGTCAGACCGAGGAGAAGGGATATGTCGTACCATTGTTGCCTCGTACAACTTCAAGAACTCTTGATTAGCCAGGAATCTATCCAGACGGACTTTAACGTTAGCATGGTCATCCTGCCGATTGACCCAAGTGTATGGTATACCAGTGAAACCCAGATCTTGAAAATCACAGAAATCAATCACTTCCCGAAACCCTGCCATTTGCCATTTCCGCCCTCTCATGTGAGCCAAAATACTCAGAATTATCCACTATTTCATTGAAGTCGCCCCCACAGAGCCATGGCAAATCATCCTGCGCACACAGCGCTTTCAATTTGTTCCAACTTTGAGACCTCTCGCTCCTTCGAGCCTTGGCATAGAAGCCAGTGAACCTCCACTTTTTATTATCACTGCCTATATTCTAGACGGTTACATCAATATGTTGATCTGTTACATTGTTCAGAGTAGCGTCTACTTCATGTGACCAGAACAAAGCTAAACCGCCACTTAAGCCAACACTGCTTACGGGCACACAACCTGCGAAGCCTAAACGAGCTCGCATATCTGACACTCTTGATCCCTCGATCTTTGTATCGCACAAAAAGACTAGGGCGGGCGCTTCCAACCTCACCAAATGGTGAAGTTCCCGAACTGTCTCCGGGTTCCCAAGCCCGCGACAGTTCCAAACAAAGCAATTCATTGGTCCCGGTGGGGCTGGCTCCCAGCCTCCACCATATTTTTAGTGCTAGTCTCCCCCTCTTCTTTCTTCTTCTTAGAGTCCCGACTGTCCTCCTTAGAGTTGTCGGACACCTCCGTTTCACTAGTTCTCTTCTTATTCAAAGTTTCCTGATCTACTAGCATAAGTGGTGATCTACGACCACCCTCATCCATGTTCACCCTCCTGTAAACATGATTCTTTCCGTTACCTCTGCCCCGTTGAGATGGTACGCCTCTCCCAGTAGCCCCTCCACCTCGAGCATTGGACCGATAGACTGCATTTTTAACACGACTAGATGCAGACTTATCAGGCGAGGTTACTTCCTCACCTTTCTCCACTTCCTCATCTTCCCAGTCCTCCTCAGCATACTGATTATCAGCTATCTCTCCATATCCCCTAAAAGGTCCACTACCCCAGTCCTTCTTCCTCATTGGGACTCTGAGATTTTCCCCATATGGGAGCCTCCCATAGGCATCACGACCTGCCGGTGTTGGACAGAACGTATCTGCGTGTCCAAGTAATCCGCAAGAGAAACAAAAATACGGTAAAGATTCATACTGAACATCATACAATATATCCTCTTTGGTTTTCGCAGATTCTAGCCTCACCCACCTCATTAATGGTTCCTTCACATTTATCCATACACGTGTCCTCAATGCTTTCCCATATGCAAAACCTTTCGAATCCACATCAACCCTCATGACTTTCCCCAACAGTTGAGCTATCTTCTGTGGCCATGGGGATCGCCTCAAGTTGAAGGGCAGATTGATAACTCTAGCCCAGATCTGTATCATCTCAAATTTCAGATCGGAGGGCATTTGACTCTCATAGAAGATCTGAAGCACTACCGCATGCTTGCCCACCATCCATGGTCCTCCCTCGAAGATCCTGTCCCAATCCCTCTTCCCTTCAAACCTTGCCACAAACATATTATCTCCTGCAGAGCTGAACGAGAGTCCCCTTGAGTTGCCCCATGCAGGCCTCAAAGCTTCAGCAATGGTGTTTACATGAAGTACCCTCCTGTGCAGCACCTTACCTACCACCGCCACTATTGGTTCACCTTGATTTCCATGCTGATCATCCACCACCAATTTTGCACTTTCTCTGTCTATCAGATTCATCCTCTCCATCATATTCTCCACCCCCTCTTTCCCCTTCCCAGTCGCTGCTGAAGCTGACATCTCCGTCGATCTCCCCTGACCCCGCCCCTGCTCTCCCCGAGTTCGCCAAGGGTGGGTAGAATCACCAGGATCCCCCTTGATCACCCCGAGCACAAACCCAAAGAAAGAACCAGGAGATCGAAGACCAACGAGGAAGGCCATGGTACGAGAGACTGTAGATGCGCCACAGGTAGATGGGATCGCCCGCGCGCCGCCGCCGCTCCACTCGAACCCTAGAAAAACGATTCGGGGATTGTAGACTATAACGACCCTCACTACTGACGAACGTTCGCCAGGGAAGGGGTTGTCTTCCTTTTTACTAAGTTGAGCAATTGCTCTGTTCCCCCACCCCAAGCAATCATACTGCTCGATCCAAGGTCAGACGTGCACACATGCAGCACCTCGCGCACGTGACGTTCGAAATCTTGACGGTGAGCTCAGCTGTGGGCGGCGCTCTTCCACTGTCTCGCGAGATCCACCAGCGCGGCCCTCGACTTGCCGCCGTCGCCCAGCGCCTCCTCTGCCAGCCGCATGGCCGCCCGCGTCCGCTGTCGAAGCTCCCTCCCGCCGTCGGACTCGATCAGCCACCGCACCTTGGCCGCCACCTCGTCGGACTCCACCATCTTCTTGTCGTACCCTTCCGTGGGCACGGCCAGCTGCATCTCCTCCACCAGGAACACCCAGTTCATGCGCTGCTCCACGTAGAGTGGCCACGCCAGCATCGACACCCCTACCATGACGGCTTCCAGCACCGAGTTCCAGCCGCAGTGCTTCACGAAGCCGCCCACTGCTTCGTGCGCCAGCACCTGCCGCTGCGGCGCCCAGGACATGACCACCAGCCCCCTGTCCTTGGTACGCTGCAGGAAGCCTTCCGGGAACAGCTCGTTGATGTCGCCGTCGTCGTCCCCGTCGGCCGGCGGTCGGCTCTCTGTGCCGGGCGGGTGTCGGTGTCAAAACCGGCGGATCTCGGGTAGGGGGTCCCGAACTGTGCCTCTAAGGTCGATGGTAACAGGAGACAAGGGACAACACGATGTTTACCCAGGTTCGGGCCCTCTCTATGGAGGTAATACCCTACTTCCTACTTGATTGATCTTGATGAATATGAGTATTACAAGATTTGATCTACCACGAGATCGTAATAGCTAAACCCTAAAAGTCTAGCCTGTATGACTAAGGTAATGAATATCTCCCCTCCGGACTAAGTCCTCCGGTTTATTAGACACAGGGAGGATCTAGGGTTACACAAGGTCGGTTACAAAGAAAGGAATCTACATATCCGGTCGCCAAGCTTGCCTTCCACGCCAAGGAGAGTCCCATCCGGACACGAGTGCAGTCTTCAGTCTTCGTATCTTCACAGCCCATCAGTCCGGCCCATGGCCAACAGGCCGGACTCCCGAGGACCCCTTAGTCCAGGACTCCCTCAGTAGCCCTTGAACCTGGCTTCAATGACGAGGAGTCCAGCGCACAGATTTGTCTTCGGCATTGCAAGGCGGGTTCCCTTCTTTCCGAACTCCAAGATAGTCTCCGAACGTGATGATTGTATCCGGACCTGTAACACGCATCGCACACAACCGCAGAGAGAACATAATATTCCACGGGTCCAATCCATTATGGTGTGTTACATGTATGACCTGAAAAAAGGTCCTTCGTGTGACACGGAGGGAATCGCGGCAGATTCTGATAAGTCGTCGAGTGGTTGACCAGCTCTCGCAGCATCATGACAGTCGGTTTTCGGCTTTCTCTACTGAGGTGCTTGACCAGATGAACCGGAAGGACAATCGCAGTAGTTCTCCCTTTACTACCCTAGCTGTTGGAAATATGCCCTAGAGGCAATAATAAATTGGTTATTATCATATTTCCTTGTTCATGATAATCGTTTATTATCCACGCTAAAATTGTATTGATAGGAAACTCAGATACATGTGTGGATACATAGGCAACACCATGTCCCTAGTAAGCCTCTAGTTGACTAGCTCGTTGATCAATAGATGGTTACGGTTTCCTGACCTTGGACATTGGATGTCGTTGATAACGGGATCACATCATTAGGAGAATGATGTGATGGACAAGACCCAATCCTAAGCCTAGCACAAGATCTTGTAGTTCGTTTGCTAAGAGCTTTTCTAATGTCAAGTATCATTTCCTTAGACCATGAGATTGTGCAACTCCCGGATACCGTAGGAATGCTTTGGGTGTACCAAACGTCAGAACGTAACTGGGTGGCTATAAAGGTGCACTACAGGTATCTCCGAAAGTGTCTGTTGGGTTGGCACGAATCGAGACTGGGATTTGTCACTCCGTGTAAACGGAGAGGTATCTCTGGGCCCACTCGGTAGGACATCATCATAATGTGCACAATGTGACCAAGGAGTTGATCACGGGATGATGTGTTACGGAACGAGTAAAGAGACTTGCTGGTAATGAGATTGAACAAGGTATCGGGATACCGACGATCGAATCTCGGGCAAGTACCATACCGGTAGATAAAGGGAATTGTATACGGGATTGATTGAATCCCCGACATCGTGGTTCATCCGATGAGATCATCGTGGAACATGTGGGAGCCAACATGGGTATCTAGATCACGCTGTTGGTTATTGGCCGGAGAACGTCTCGGTCATGTCTGCATGGTTCCCGAACCCGTAGGGTCTACACACTTAAGGTTCGATGACGCTAGGGTTATAGGGAATAGATATACGTGGTTACCGAATGTTGTTCGGAGTCCCGGATGAGATCCCGGATGTCATGAGGAGTTCCAGAATGGTCCGGAGGTAAAGATTTATATATGGGAAGTCCTGTTTTGGTCACCGGAAAAGTTTCGGGTGATATCGGTAACATACCGGGACCACCGGGAGAGTCCCGGGGGTCCACCAGGTGGGGCCACCGGCCCCAGAGGGCTGCGTGGGCCAAGTGTGGGAAGGGACCAGCCCCTAGGTGGGCTGGTGCGCCTCCCACAAGGGGCCCAGGGCGCAGGAAGGGGGGGAAGGGGGAAACCCTAGGCACAGATGGGCCTAAGGCCCACCTAGTGGTGCGCCCCCCTCTCTCCCCCCCTTGGCCGCCCCCCAAGTCCCATCTAGGGCTGGCCGCACCCCTTGGGGGTGGGAACCCTAGATGGGGGCGCAGCCCTTCACCCTCCCCTATAAATAGTGGGGGTTTTGGGGCTGCCAGAGACACGAGACTTCCTCCCTCATAGCGCAGCCCTGCCCCTCTCCCTCCTCGTCTCTTGCGGTGCTCGGCGAAGCCCTGCTGGAGTACCGCGCTCCTCCATCACCACCATGCCGTTGTGCTGCTGCTGGACGGAGTCTTCCCCAACCTCTCCCTCTCTCCTTGCTGGATCAAGGCGTGGGAGACGTCACCGGGCTGCACGTGTGTTGAACGCGGAGGCGCCGTGGTTCGGCGCTTAGATCGGAATCAACCACGATCTAAATCGCTACGAGTATGACTCCTTCATCCGCGTTCTTGCAACGCTTCCGCATCGCGATCTACAAGGGTATGTAGATGCACTCCCCTTCCCCTCGTTGCTAGATTACTCCATAGATTGATCTTGGTGATGCGTAGAAAAATTTGAATTTCTGCTACGTTCCCCAACAGTGGCATCATGAGCTAGGTCTATGCGTAGTTTCTATGCATGAGTAGAACACAAAGTAGTTGTGGCGTCGATTTTGTCAAATTACTTGCCGTTACTAGTCTTATCTTGATTCGGCGGCATCGTGGGATGAAGCGGCCCGGACCGACCTTACATGTACTCTTACGTGAGACAGGTTCCACCGACTGACATGCACTAGTTGCATAAGGTGGCTAGCGGGTGTCTGTCTCTCCCACTTTAGTCGGATCGGATTCGATGAAAAAGGTCCTTATGAAGGGTAAATAGAAATTGGCATATCACGTTGTGGCTTTTGTGTAGGTAAGAAACGTTCTTGCTAGAAACCCATAGCAGCCACGTAAAACATGCAACAACAATTAGAGGACGTCTATCTTGTTTTGCAGGGTATGCTATGTGATGTGATATGGCCAAAAGGATGTGATGAATGATATATGTGATGTATGAGATTGATTGTGTTCTTGTAATAGGAATTACGACTTGCATGTCGATGAGTATGACAACCGGCAGGAGCCATAGGAGTTGTCTTAATTTATTGTATGACCTGCGTGTCAATGAAAACGCCATGTAATTACTTTACTTTATTGCTAACCGTTAGCCATAGTAGTAGAAGTAATAGTTGGCGAGACAACTTCATGAAGACATGATGATGGAGATCATGATGATGGAGATCATGGTGTCATGCCGGTGACGAAGGTGATCATGCCGCGCCTCGAAGATGGAGTTCAAAGTCGCAAGATGATATTGGCCATATCACGTCACTTTATGATTTGCATGTGATGTTTGTCATGTTTACATCTTATTTGCTTAGAACGACGGTAGCATAAATAAAATGATCCCTCACTAAAAATTTCAAGAGACGTGTTCCCCCTAACTGTGCACCGTTGCGAAGGTTCGTTGTTTCGAAGCACCACGTGATGATCGGGTGTGATAGATTCTAACGTTCGAATACAACGGGTGTTGACGAGCCTAGCATGTACAGACATGGCCTCGGAACACATGCGAAACACTTTGGTTAACTTGACGAGCCTAGCATGTACAGACATGGCCTCGGAACACAAGAGACCGAAAGGTCGAACATGAGTCGTATAGCAGATACGATCAAGATGGAGATGTTCACCGATGATGACTAGTCCGTCTCACGTGATGATCGGACACGGCCTAGTTTGACTCGGATCATGTATCACTTAGATGACTAGAGGGATGTCTATCTGAGTGGGAGTTCATTAAATAATCAGATGAACTTCATTATCATGAACATAGTCAAAAGGTCTTTGCAAATTATGTCATATCTTACGCTTTAGTTCTACTGTTTAAGATATGGTCCTAGAGAAAATTTAGTTGAAAGTTGGTAGTAGCAATTACGTGGACTGGGTCCGTAAACTGAGGATTGTCCTCATTGCTGCACAGAAGGCTTATGTCCTTAATGCACCGCTCGGTGTGCTGAACCTCAACGTCGTCTGTAGATGTTACGAAACATCTGACATACACGTTTTGATGACTACGTGATAGTTCAGTGCGTAATGCTAACGGTTTAGAATTGTGGCACCAAAGACGTTTTTGAAACGTCGCAGAACATATGAGATGTTTCAAAGACTGAAATTGGGATTTCAGACTAATGCCCACGTCAAGAGGTATGAGACCCTGACAAGTTTCTTAAGCCTGCAAACTAAGGGAGAAAAGCTCAATCGTTGAGCATGTGCTCAGATTGTCCGAGTACCACAATCGCTTGAATCGAGTGGGAGTTAATCTTCCAGATGAGACAGTGATGGTTCTCCATAGTCACTGCCACCAAGCTATTAGAGCTTCGTGATGAACTATAACATATCAGGGATAGATGATGATCCTTGAGCAACTCGTGATGTTTGACACCGCGAAAGTAGAAATCAAGTAGGAGCATCAATTTTTGATGGTTAGTAAAACCACTAGTTTCAAGAAGGGCAAGGGAAAGAAGGGATACTTCATGAATTGGCAAATCAGTTGCTGCTCTAGTAAAGAAACCCAAGGTTGAACCCAAACTCAAGACTAAGTGCTTCTGTAATGAGGGGAACGGTCACTGAAGCAGAACTACCCTAGATACTTGGTAGATGAGAAGGCAGGCAAGGTCGACAGAAGTATATTGGATATACATTATATGAATGTGTACTTTACTAGTACTCCTAGCAGCACCAGGGTATTAGATACCGGTTCGGTTGCTAAGTGTTAGTAACTCGAAATAAAAGCTGCGGAACAAACGGAGACTAGCTAAAGGTGAGATGACGATATGTGTTGGAAGTGTTTCCAAGGTTGATGTGATCAAGCGTCGCATGCTCCCTCTACCATCGAGACTGGTGTTAAACCTAAGTAATTGTTATTTGGTGTTTGCGTTGAGCATAAACATGATTGGATTATGTTTATCGCAATACGGTTATTCATTTAAGGAGAATAATGTTTACTCTATTTATTTGAATAATACCTTCAATGGTCTTGCACCTAAAATGAATCTCGATCGCAGTGATACACATGTTCGTGCCAAAAGATATAAAATAGTAATGATAGTACCACATACTTGTGGCACTGCCATTTGAGTCATATTGGTATAGAAACGCATGAAGAAGCTCCATGTAGATGGATCTTTGGACTCACTCGTTTTTGAAAGGATTGAGACATGCGAACCATGTCTATTCGTATATATGCGTGAAGAAACTCCATGCAGATGGATCGTTTGGACTCACTTGATTTTGAATCACTTGAGACATGCAAATCATACCACATGGGCAAGATGACTGAAAGGCCTCGTTTTCAGTAAGATGGAACAAGAGAGCAACTTGTTGGAAGTAATACATTTGATGTGTGCAGTCCAATGAGTGCTGAGGCACGCACTGGATATCGATATGTTCTTACTTCACAGATGATTTGAGTAGATGCTGAGAATATTTACTTGATGAAACACAAATCTGAATTATTGAAAGGTTCAAGTAATTTCAGAGTGAAGTTGAAGATCGTCGTGACAAGAGGATAAAATGTCTATGATATGATCATAGAGATATCTGAGTTACGAGTTTGGCACACAATTAAGACATTGTGGAAAGTGTTTCACAATTAATACCGCCTGAAACACCACAGTGTGATGGTGTGTCCGAACATCATGACTGCACCCTATTGGATATGGTGCATACCATGATGTCTCTTATCGAATTACCACTATCATTTATGGGTTAGGCATTAGAGACAACCGCATTCACTTTAAAAGGGGCACCACGCAATTCCGCTGAGACGACACCGTTTAGAGAAACCTAAGTTGTCATTTCTTAAAAGTTTGGGGCTGCGACGCTTATGTGAAAAAGTTTCAGGCTGATAAGCTCAAACCCAAAGCGGATAAATGCATCTTCATAGAATACCCAAAACAGTTGGGTATACCTCCTATTTCAGATCTGGAAGCAAAAGTAATTGCTTCAAGAAACGAGTCCTTTCGCGAGGAAAAGTTTCTCTCGAAAGAATTGAGTGGGAGGATGGTGGGGACTTGATAAGGTTATTGAACCGTCACTTCAACTAGTGTGTAGCAGGGCACAGGAAGTTGTTCCTGTGGCACCTACACCAATTGAAGTGGAAGCTTATGATAGTGATCATGAAACTTCGGATCAAGTCACTACCAAACCTCGTAGGACGACGAGGATGCGTGCTACTTCAGAGTGGTACGTGATCCTGTCTTAGATATCATGTTGTTAGACAATACTGAACCTACGAGCTATGGAGAAGCGATGGTGGGCCCATATTCCGACAAATGGTTAGAAGCCATGAAATCCGAGATAGGATCCATGTATCAGAACAAAGCATGGACTTTGGTGAACTTGCCCGATGATCGGCAAGCCATTGAGATAAATGGATCTTTAAGAAGAAGACGGATGTGGACGGTAATGTTACCATCTATGAAGCTCGACTTGTGGCAAAGAGTATTTTCACAAGTTCAAGGAGTTGACTACGATGAGATTTTCTCATCCGTAGCGATGCTTAAGTCCGTCGGAATCATGTTAGCATTAGCTGCATTTATGAAATCTGGCAGATGGATGTCAAAACAAGTTTCCTTACCAGTTTTCGTGAGGAAAGGTTGTATGTGATACAATCAGAAAGGTTTTGTTGATCCTAAGGATGCTAAAAGGTATGCTAGCTCTAGCAATCCTTCTAAGGACTGGAGTAAGCATCTCGGAGTTGGAATGTACGCTTTGATGAGATGATCAAAGATTTTGGGTTTATACAAAGTTTGTTAGAAACTTGTATTGACAATAAAGTGAGTGGGAGCGCTACAACATTTCTGATAAGTATATGTGAATGACATATTGTTGATCCGAAATGATGTAGAATTTCTAGAAAGCATAAAGGGTTGTTGGAAAGGAGTTCTCCAAAGGAAGACCTGGATAAAGCTGCTTACATATTGGGCATGAAGATCTATAGAGATAAATCAAGACGCCTGATGATACTTTCAAAGAACGCACACCTTGACATGATTTTGAAAGAGTTCAAAATAGATCAGCAAAGAAGGAGTTCTTGGCTGTGTTATAAGGTGTGAGTATTGAGTAAGACTCAAGACCTGACCACAGCAGAAGAGAGAGAAAGGACGAAGGTCGTCCCCTATGCTTTAGACGTAGGCTCTACAGTATGCTATGCTGTGTACCGCACATGAAATGTGCCTTGCCATGAGTTGGTCAAGGGGTACAATAGCGATCCGGGAATGGACCACATGACAGCGGTCGAACTTATCCTTAGTATCTAGTGGACTAAGGAATTTTCTCGATTATGGAGGTGAAAAAGAGTTCGTCGTAAAGGGTTACGTCGATGCGAACTTTGACACTAATCCGGATGACTCTGAGTAGTAAACCGGATTCGTATAGTAGAGCAGTTATTTGAAATGGCTCCAAGTAGTGCGTGGTAGCATCCACAAGATGACATAGATATTCGTAAAGCACACACGGATCTGAAAGGTTCAGACCCGTTGACTAATAACCTCTCTCACAAGCATAACATGATCAAACCAGAACTCATTGAGTGTTAATCACATAGTGATGTGAACTAGATTGTTGACTCTAGTAAACTCTTTGGATGTTGGTCACATGGTGATGTGACCTGTGAGTGTTAATCACATGGTGATGTGAACTAGATTATTGACTCTAGTGCAAGTGGGAGACTGTTGGAAATATGCCCTAGAGGCAATAATAAATTGGTTATTATCATATTTCCTTGTTCATGATAATCGTTTATTATCCATGCTAAAATTGTATTGATAGGAAACTCAGATACATGTGTGGATACATAGACAACACCATGTCCCTAGTAAGCCTCTAGTTGACTAGCTCGTTGATCAATAGACGGTTACGGTTTCCTGACCATGGACATTGGATGTCGTTGATAACGGGATCACATCATTAGGAGAATGATGTGATGGACAAGACCTAATCCTAAGCCTAGCACAAGATCATGTAGTCCGTTTGCTAAGAGCTTTTCTAATGTCAAGTATCATTTCCTTAGACCATGAGATTGTGCAACTCCCGGATACCGTAGGAATGCTTTGGGTGTACCAAACGTCACAATGTAACTGGGTGGCTATAAAGGTGCACTACAGGTATCTCCGAAAGTGTCTGTTGGGTTGGCACGAATCGAGACTGGGATTTGTCACTCCGTGTAAACGGAGAGGTATCTCTAGGACCACTCGGTAGGACATCATCATAATGTGCAAAATGTGACCAAGGAGTTGATCACGGGATGATGTGTTACAGAACGTGTAAAGAGACTTGCTGGTAACGAGATTGAACAAGGTATCGGGATACCGACGATCGAATCTCGGGCAAGTACCATACCGGTAGACAAAGGGAATTGTATACGGGATTGATTGAATCCCCGACATCGTGGTTCATCCGATGAGATCATCGTGGAACATGTGGGAGCCAACATGGGTATCCAGATCCCGCTGTTGGTTATTGGCCGGAGAACGTCTCGGTCATGTCTGCATGGTTCCCGAACCCGTAGGGTCTACACACTTAAGGTTCGATGACGCTAGGGTTATAGGGAATAGATATACGTGGTTACAGAATGTTGTTCGGAGTCCCGGATGAGATCCCGGACGTCACGAGGAGTTCCGAAATGGTCCGGAGGTAAAGATTTATATATGGGAAGTCCTATTTTGGTCACCGGAAAAGTTTCGGGTGATATCGGTAACGTACCGGGACCACCGGGAGGGTCCCGGGGGTCCACCAGGTGGGGCCACCGGCCCCAGAGGGCTGCATGGGCCAAGTGTGGGAAGGGACCAGCCCCTAGGTGGGCTGGTGCGCCTCCACCAAGGGGCCCAGGGCGCAGGAAGGGGGGGAAGGGGGAAACCCTAGGCACAGATGGGCCTAAGGCCCACCTAGTGGTGTGCCCCCCTCTCTCCCCCCCCCTTGGCCGCCCCCCAAGTCCCATCTAGGGCTGGCTGCACCCCTTGGGGGGGACCCTAGATGGGGGCGCAGCCCCTCCCACTCCCCTATAAATAGTGGGGGTTTTGGGGCTGCCAGAGACACGAGACTTCCTCCCTCATAGCGCAGCCCTACCCCTCTCCCTCCTCGTCTCTTGCGGTGCTTGGCGAAGCCCTGCTGGAGTACCGCGCTCCTCCATCACCACCATGCCGTTGTGCTGCTGCTGGACGGAGTCTTCCCCAACCTCTCCCTCTCTCCTTGCTGGATCAAGGCGTGGGAGACGTCACCGGGCTGCACGTGTGTTGAACGCGGAGGTGCCGTGGTTCGGCGCTTAGATCGGAATCAACCGCAATCTGAATCGCTACGAGTACGACTCCTTCATCCGCGCTCTTGCAACGCTTCCGCATCGCGATCTACAAGGGTATGTAGATGCACTCCCCTTCCCCTCGTTGCTAGATTACTCCATAGATTGATCTTGGTGATGCGTAGAAAAATTTGAATTTCTGCTACGTTCCCCAACACTAGCCGATAGAGCGGAATGTAAGGTAGCAAGCACAGGAGCCGGGCAACCCAACCATTGACCCAAGACATGATTCGGATCTGATGCATATAAGGCCAAACTCGCGACGCCGAAGTACGCTTATAAAGCTGTTCGGACTTTGTTGGCAACTCATTTGTTCCCATACCGAGCCCCTGGCAGGTTGTGCCGAGGTATGGCTGTAAAACAGCTATAGGGGCCAAATTCATTTGTGAAAAAGTAAGAAATGATTAATGCGGATCATATTTACTGGGACCTGAGCGATATGCCAATGATTACTTTATATATATAAAGACCACAACCCTGGCTATTTAACATGCCCGAGGTCGAAGGCGGAGGAAAAAGGCATATTACAGGCTTGAAATAAAGAGTGCGGTCTACAAAAAGTTATTTTGGACCTCCTGTCGCACGTCTGCGCCGCCTGTCCTCGGCGAGAGGGAATCCTTAACGGAAGTAGCCCCTTAGGTGAGTGTACGAATCCGGACTCCGATAGAGTCAGTTTAGATGCTTGTCCTTTGCGTCACCTATTTTTAAGAGAGAATGAAGAAAGAAGTAAAAAGAAAGTAGATAAAGAATGTTACTGGAATGCTTGCAGGCTTGTCCGTATTGTGCTTCCGTCAATGCCCATGGTATCTTAAGTGCATAGTGGTGTATGCGCGATACAAATTTTGCGTGTATATAAGGTGGGCGGCGGAAGCCGAACTGCTACTTCTGCTCCAAGGTTGATCGATCCTCGGGGGGAAATTGCTTCTGACCCCTGGTGTTTGGTTGGTGAACCTCTCTGTCGTCCCTATCGCCTGGCAGCCTCCTCCCCTTGTGTTCGGCGTTGAGCTTGCCGGCCTGCTTGAAGACCCGACAGTTTCTGTTGGTATGATTAGCTGGTTTATCGGGGTGGCCGTGAATCTGGCAGGGTCGATCCAATATCCTGTCTAGGTTGGATGGTCCATCTTGGTTTGCCTTGAGTGGCTTGTTCTGTTGACCGGGTTTGCGATTGCTAAATCCGGCGTTGACTGCTATATCGCGTGATCTCTCATTATCGTTGCGACTGTTGTGTTTGCTTCGTCGTGGCTTGCCATTGCCGTCCCGGATTTCGGAAGTGCCCGAGTCGCTGGCGTTGTTGCTTCTACGAGCGAGCCAGCTGTCTTCTCCCGTGCAAAAGCGGGTCATTAGAGCGGTAAGGGCTGTCATGGATTTAGGTCCTTCTTGACCGAGGTGGCGTGCAAGCCATTCATCCCGGACGCTGTGTTTGAAGGCCGCGAGGGCTTCCGCGTCCGGACAGTCGACGATTTGGTTCTTTTTAACTAAGAACCTAGTCTAGAGCTTCCTGGCTGACTCTCCGGGCTGCTGGACAATGTGACTTAAGTCATCGGCATCCGGTGGCCGGACATATGTTCCTTGGAAGTTGTCGCGGAAGGCGTCTTCCAAATCTTCCCAGCTGCCAATAGAATTTTCCGGTAGACTGTTTAACCAGTACCGAGCTGGTCCTTTGAGTTTTAGTGGTAGGTATTTGATGGCATAAAGGTCATCTCCGCGGGCCATGTGGATATGGAGGAGGAAGTCCTCAATCCATACCGCGGGATCCGTTGTTCCGTCGTATGATTCAATATTCATGGGTTTGAACCCGTCTGGGAATTCATGCTCCATTACTTCGTCTGTGAAGCAGAGAGGGTGTGCGGCACCTCTATGCTGGGCCACACTGCAGCGTACCTCTGATGGAGTCCATTTGCGGTTGTCGGCCCGGGCATGGCTAGGTTTTTCACGTCCGAATAGGTAGCCGTCTTCGTGTGTCGGGGCATGTCCTCGCGATCCGTAGATCGATCTTGCGTGTCCTGCTCTGCTATCCAAGTCCTGTTGAAAGTCGTATGTATGACCCCGAGCTGTTTTATTCTTGCCTTTACGGCGAGGTGGGGCGGTCTGGTGTTCGGCTTGAGTTGCCGCTTTATCCGGACCAAGTTGTGTTCGACCTGCCGCATTGTGCGATGATGGTATGGGCTCCAGCGCCTTGTCACCGCACTGAGGTAGCAATCTACGCTTCGGGTAGCTTTTGGCTGGGCCACTAAGGCCGTATTCCTCGGCGGCCAGGACTTCGGTCCATCTATCATTGAGCAGATCTTGGTCCGCTTGAAGCTGTAGCTGCTTCTTTTTCAGGCTTCTTGCAGTTGCTATTAGCCGGCGTTTGAAGCGCTCCTGCTCGAGGGGTTCCTCGGGCACGGTGAAATCCTCATTGTCGAGGCTTTCCTCCTCCTCGGAGAGCGGAAGATAGTTGCTGTCCTCCGAGTCTTCGTGTATGGCCTGTTCATCCTCTTCGGAGGTTGCTCCAACAGGTTCTTCATTGTCTTCGGCATCGTCCGGAGTATTGTTTTCTCCGGTGCCGCTGTTGTTGTCTTTTGTACGATGTGACTTAGAGCGGCGCCGCTGACGCCGGCAACTGGGCTTTGTCTCAAGAGATTTGTCTTCAACTGGCTACTCTTTGTCATCGTTGTTAGTTTCTTTAGGCGTATCCACCATGTATACGTTGTAGGAAGAAGTGGTCGTCCATCGCCCAATGCATGGCGGGTTTTGGCCCTGCTCCTCATCGGCATCGTCGTCCGTACTGACGATGTCTTCGAAGCAGTAATCAAGCATGTCGGTTAAGTCCTCGAAAGTGGCTATGGAGTGGGTGGCGGGTGGGAAGCAAAATTCCCCATCATCAGCCCCTAGTTCGAACCGTACATAGTTCGGCTGTGAGTCCCCCGCCAAGGATAAGTTCTTTAATGAGTTCAGCACATCGCCAAAGGGCGAGTGCTGGAAGATGTCTGCGGCGTTGAACTCGAAGATCGATAAACGATCAAGTTCGGTATCCGCGGACTCACATGGTTCGGAGCTTATACACGGAGAAGAGTCCGGAGTTCTGGTGACACAGATATTGTGTGAGGTTAAGTCCATGTGCGGCTCCAACGCCGGGGCATCTGTGGCCTCCGTGGTGGGGTCGAGCCTCCCTTCCTTGGATGCCGCAGTGTGCTCTGGATCAAAGGCCAGAGTGGTCGCAGGAGCTATCTCCTGGATGCAGTCTGATGACAGATTTAGGTCATGCTCGTCAAGGTGACCGGGAGCGGTTGCCGCGGTCTCGAATCCGGCAAAGATCAAATCTCCACAGATGTCCGCAACGTAATTCAAGCTCCCAAATCTGACCTGATGGCCAGGGGCGTAGCTATCGATCTGCTCCAGGTGGCCAAGCGAGTTGGCCCGCAGTGCGAAGCCACGGAACACGAAGATCTGTCCGGGGAGGAAGGTTTCTCCTTGGACAGCGTCACTATCGACGATTGAAGGGGCCATCGAACCTTTTCGTCAACGGCACAGTGGAACTCTCAATGAAAGCACCAATGTCGGTGTCAAAACCAGCGGATCTCGGGTAGGGGGTCCCGAACTGTGCGTCTAAGGTCGATGGTAACAGGAGACACGGGACACGATGTTTACCCAGGTTCGGGCCCTCTCTATGGAGGTAATACCCTACTTCCTGCTTGATTGATCTTGATGAATATGAGTATTACAAGAGTTGATCTACCACGAGATCGTAATGGCTAAACCCTAAAAGTCTAGCCTGTATGACTAACGTAATGAATATCTCCCCTCCGGACTAAGTCCTCCGGTTTATATAGACACCGGAGGATCTGGGGTCGCACAAGGTTGGTTACAAAGAAAGGAATCTACATATCCAGTCGCCAAGCTTGCCTTCCTCGCCAAGGTGAGTCCCATCCGGACACGGGTGCAGTCTTCGGTCTTCGTATCTTCGCAGCCCATCAGTCCGGCCCATGGCCAACAGGCCGGACTGCCGAGGGCCCCTTAGTCCAGGATTCCCTCAGCGGGGGCGGGCGCCAACGACCCATAGGAACCGCTGCCCACTTGTTTCCAGGCCCGACGCTATCTCCTTGACCTGCTCCGCGCTGAACCGGCCCATGCTGCCGAAGCAGAGGAACACCACCCTGGCCTCGGGCTGGCCATCGAGCCATGCGAGGCACTCATGGCGCTTTGAGGTCTCCTCGTCGTGCTTAATCAGCGGCCCCACGCAGTACAGCGGCGGCCGGCCGGGCGGATTGCAGAGGCCGGCCACGATGGCGTCAGCGGCGCCCGGCTCTAGGGACTGGCAGCCGTTGACGAGGACACCCATGGAGTCGCACATCCTTAGGCCCAGTCCATGAAGTGCCTGTTGCTCAAGCTCTCGCGATCTTGGATGGCCCCGGTATGGGTGGCAGTCCCGGGGCATGCACGGGGTCGCCGCCCATGTCCCGGAAGATGAGGGAGGTACGCTCATCGATGACCGGGTGGTAGAGCCCGAAGGCGACGCTGCCGACGCAGGCGGTGAAGAAGAAGTAGGTGGGCACACGAAGCTTGGCGCCGACGTCGAGCGCGGCGCTGCAGAAGAAGTCGATGAGGAGGGCGGCCGGGCGTGCGGCGCGGAGGAAGTCGCGCAGGTCCGGGTTGGTGGCGCGTGCGAGCTCGAAGAGCCTGGCCTCGAAGCTGCTGCCGCAGGCAGCGGCCATGTCGGGGGCGAGCGCGGCCGGGGGCAGGCAGTGGAAGGCCAGCGCCGGGTTGGCGGCGGCGACGCCATCGAGGAACGGCGTATAGCCCCCGCTGAGGAGGACGGTGACCTGGAGGCCCTGCGCCACGAGCAGCTTGCCGAGCTCCGCCACGGGGACCAGGTGGCCCGCCATCCCCGGCGGTGAGTAGATGACGATGACGGGCGGTTTCTTTGCGAGGTCGCCGTGGCCATTTTGTGTTCGTGTCTGGTCTGTCATTTTTCTAGGCGACGGGAAGACGACGGCGGAGATGTTAATTCGGGCTGCCGTGGCGTCCCAGGTTGCACCGCCTAGGCCGCGCGTGGGATATTTGTACTCCCTCCATTTCTTTTTAGTCTACATATAAGATTTAGTCAAAGTCAAACTTTGTAAAGTTTGATCAACTTTGTATAAAAAAATATCAACATGTAAAACACTAAAGCTATATGGTATGAAAATTAATTTCATGATGCATCTAATAATATTAATTTCATATTGTGAATCTTGATATTTTTTTATAAATTTAGTCAAAGTTAATCAGATTTGACTTTGACCAAATCTTATATGCAGACTTAAAAAAAGGAAGGAGTACGTGCAGGCGGGCAGTCGGCGCCGTTGGGGCCGCGTGTGGTACCTAACCGGCGAACGTCTGTGGAGCGAGGCCGTGGCAGGTTTGCGGGTCACAGACAAAACCAGTGGACCTCCATCTCGTCGGATCACCTCGGAAGGAGACATAAACACGGGACGGAAACCACTTGACGAGGTGGAGGTGGAGGTCCTGGATGCAGCCAGCCGGCCGACACGAACGAACGGCTTCCGTCAGCCACTCATCGCCATCGCCTCTTTCCCATCTTTGCCCACTGCGATGAACTGTGGCTAAAACACGCAGGGCCTGCATGAGGCCGGCCCAAGTAGGGTAGCTGAATGGCGCGCGATTGTGGCTGTTTTACCGGTTCCTCAATCCTCCTGCTATAAATTGTATTCCCATATATTTGGACCTTGATTAATAAATTGAATTGTGTTTAAACTAAAAAAAGCTGTTTTACCGGTTTTCCTTTTTCTTTGTGTACCGGTTTTCATTAACTTTTCTTTCGTTTTCATCTATTTTTTTTGTTTTTTCTCGGGTTTCTTCTTCTTCCCTCCAGTATTCTCTACTACATGAGCATTTTTAATGCATGCACATTTCTTAAAATTCGTGAACATTTTTACAAATTGGTGAATATTTGTAAAATCCAAAATAATAAACTGTATGCTTTTTTAACAAAAAATATGACCATTTTTATATGCATAAACTTTCTTTGCAACAATTTTTATATTTATGTATTAGAAAAAAAACATATTTTTGTGTGTGTTACAAAGCTATGTTCACACAATCTATTAAAAAAATGTTCACTTATTGCCAAAAACGCAAACAAAATGAAAAATAAAGTAAATATGTTTCAAATGTTTGAAAAAAGAAGAGAAAGTATAGGGGTATAACAAATACAGTGAAAGGAAAACGAAAAGCCTTGTTGGGCCGACCTGTTATTTGTTGGTTACAGCGTCTAGATTTTTTCACGTGATGAATGGAGCGTTCGGTTGGCACGATAAGTTGAACCGTGGCCATGCAAAATCACTAACTAAGAAGCACTTCTTGTAAAGGTCACTCCCACCATCCTTAGGTTGTGACAAATGGTGCATTGCATGTGCGTCACTTGTCGTAACCTGTGGGTTTTTCTTTTTTACGTAGATTCATTTATTTAAATGGTTTATCTCTTAAATTATACGTCCAAATCTTGAACCGTCTTCATCATTGGATTTCTCGCGTCGAGATTTTCAAAACTAGATCCATGTTGATAGGTTGTGACGATTTTTTTCACAAAAAACAGACGAAAAACCCGAACCGGGAGCACGTTTTTGTTGGGGAACGTAGCATGCAATTTCAAAAAATTTCCTACGATCACGCAAGATCTATCTAGGAGATGCATAGCAAAGAGAGGGGGAGAGTGTGTCCACGTACTCTCATAGATCGAAAGCGGAAGCGTTAGTTTAACGCGGTTGATGTAGTCGAACGTCTTCGCGATCCCACCGATCAAGTACCGAACATACGACACCTCCGAATTCAGCACACGTTCAGCTCGATGACGTCCCTCGAACTCTTGATCCAGCAAAGTGTCGAGGACGAGTTTCGTCAGCACGACGACGTGGTGACGGTGATGGTGATGTGATCCGCGCAGGGCTTCGCCTAAGCACTACGACAATATGACCGGAGGAGTAAACGGTGGAGGGGGGCACCGCACACGCCTAAGAAACAATTGATGTCCTTTGGGGTGCCCCCAGCCCCCGTATATAGAGGAGGAGAGGGGAGGAGGCCGGCCCTAGGGAGCGAGCCAAGTGGGGGGAACCCACTAGGACTCCTAGTCCTAGTCGGGCCCCCCTTCCTTCTTTCGGAGGGGGAAAGGGGAAAGGAGAGGGAGAGGGAGAAGGAAAGGGGGGCCGCGCCCCCTCCCCTTGTCCAATTCGGACTCCCCATGGGGGGGGCGCCACCCCTTGCGGGCTGCCCTCTCTCTCCCCTATGGCCCATGTTGGCCCATTACTTTCCCCGGGGGGTTCCGGTAACCCCTCGGTACTCCGATAAATATCTGAAACACTCCAAAACCATTCCGGTGTACGAATACTATCGTCCAATATATCAATCTTTACCTCTCGACCATTTCGAGACTCCTCGTCATGTCTGTGATCTCATATGGGACTCCGAACAATCTTCGGTGGCCAAAACACATAACTCACAATACAAATCGTCATCGATCGTTAAGCGTGCGGACCCTACGGGTTCGAGAACTATGTAGACATGACCGAGACACATCTCCGATCAATAACCAACAATGGAACCTAGATGCTCATATTGGTTCCTAAATATTCTACGAAGATGTTTATCGGTCAAACTGCAATGACAACATACGTTATTCCCTTTGTCGTCGGTATGTTACTTGCCCGAGATTCGATCGTTGGTATCCTCATACCTAGTTTAATCTTATTACCGGCAAGTCTCTTTACTCGTTCCGTAATACATCATCCCACAACTAACTTATTAGTCACATTGCTTGCAAGGCTTATCATGATGTGCATTACCGAGAGGGCCCAGAGATACCTCTCCGATACTCGGAGTGACAAATCCTAATCTCGATCTATGCCAACTCAACAAACACCTTCGGAGACACCTGTAGAGCATCTTTATAATCACCCAGTTACGTTGTGACGTTTGATAGCACACAAGGTGTTCATCTGGTATTTGGGAGTTGCATAATCTCATAGTCAAAGGAATACGTATAAGTCATGAAGAAAGCAATATCAGTAAAACTTAATGATCATTATGCTAAGCTAACGGATGGGTCTTGTCCATCACACCATTCTCCTAATGATGTGATCATGTTCATCAAATGACAACACATGTCTATGGTTAGGAAACTTAACCATCCTTGATTAACGAGCTAGTCAAGTAGAGGCATACTAGGGACACTTTGTTTTGTCTATGTATTCACACATGTATTAAGTTTCCGGTTAATACAATTCTAGCATAAATAATAAACATTTATCATGATATAAGGAAATATAAATAACAACTTTATTATTGTATCTAGGGCATATTTCTTTTCAGTCTCCCACTTGCACTAGAGTCAATAATCTAGATTACATTGTAAGGATTCTAACACCCATGGAGTCTTGGTGTTGATCAAGTTTTGCTCGTGGAAGAGGCTTGGTCAACGGGTATGCAACATTCAGATCCGTATGTATTTTACAAATCTCTATGTCTCCCTCCTTGACTTGATCACGAATGGAGTTGAAGCGTCTCTTGATGTGTTTGGTTCTCTTGTGAAATCTGGATTCCTGCGCTAAGGCAATTGCTCCAGTATTGTCACAAAAGATTTTCATTGGACCCGATGCACTAGGTATTACACCTAGATCGGATATGAACTCCTTCATCCAGACTCCTTCATTTGCTGCATCCGAAGCAACTATGTACTCCGCTTCACACGTAGATCCCGCCACGACGCTCTGCTTGGAACTGCACCAACTGACAGCTCCACCATTCAATATAAATACGTATTCGGTTTGCGAGTTAGAGTCATCCGGATCATTGTAAAATGTAGCATCAACGTAACCATTTACGACGAGCTCTTTATCACCTCCATAAACGAGAAACATATCCTTAGTCCTTTTTAGGTATTTCAGGATGTTCTTGATTGTTGTCCAGTGATCCACTCCTGGATTACTTTGGTACCTCCCTGCTAAACTTATAGCAAGGCGCACATCACGTCTGGTACACAACATTGCATACATGATAGAACCTATGGCTAAGGCATAGGGAATGACTTTCATTTTCTCTCTATCTTCTGCAGTGGTCGGGCATTGAATCTAACTCAACTTCACACCTTGTAACACAGGCAAGAACCCTTTCTTAGACTGATCCATTTTGAACTTCTTCAAAACTTTATCAAGGTATGTGCTCTGTGAAAGTCAAATTAAGCGTCTTGATCTATCTCTATAGATCTTGATGCCCAATATATAAGCAGCTTCACCGAGGTCTTTCATTGAAAAATTCTTATTCAGGTATCCTTTTATGCTATCCAGAAATTCTATATCATTTCCAATCAACAATATGTCATCCACATACAATATTAGAAATGCTACAGAGCTCCCACTCACTTTCTTGTAAATACAGGCTTCTCCAAAAGTCTGTATAAAACCATATGCTTTGATTACACTATCAAAGCGTATATTCCAACTCCGAGAGGCTTGCACCAGTCCATAAATGGATCGCCGGAGCTTGCACACTTTGTTAGCACCTTTAGGATCGACAAAACCTTCTGGTTGCATCATATACAACTCTTCTTTAAGAAATCCATTAAGGAATGCAGTTTTGACATCCATTTGACAAATTTCATAATCATAAAGTGCGGCAATTGCTAACATGATTCGGACAGACTTTAGCATCGCTAAGGGTGAGAAGGTCTCATCGTAGTCAACTCCTTGAACTTGTCGAAAACCTTTCACAACAAGTCAAGCTTTGTAGACAGTAACATTACCATCAGCGTCAGTCTTCTTCTTGAAGATCCATTTATTCTCTATGGCTTGCTGATCATCGGGCAAGTCAACCAAAGTCCATACTTTGTTCTCATACATGGATCCCATCTCAGATTTCATGGCCTCAAGCCATTTCGCGAAATCTGGGCTCATCATCACTTCCTCATAGTTCGTAGGTTCGTCATGGTCTAGTAACACGACTTGCAGAACAGGATTACCATACCACTCTGGTGCGGAACGTAGTTTGGTTGACCTACGAGGTTCGGTAGTAACTTGATCTGAAGTTTTATGATCACTACTGGAGGATAGTCCAAACGCGACACTACGATCAGAGACCCTTCGACAAAACTGTGTGCAATGCCATAATCGCAAACGGTGGTGTAAAAAACCGTCAAAAAAGGTGCAAAACTTTTGCAATGACGGATGCATCAAACATGGTTCAGAATTTAGTTGCGTGTGCGATGCAGGTCATACGGTTCAGCTGTATTAACTGTTTGGGATGAGGAGGAACAAAAGAAACGGGCAGCCAGATGAAGGCGTGTGCGATATACAGCATACGGTTCACTGGGATGAACTGTGTGTGATTAGGCAACACAATGGAAACGGTTCAACCGAAAAGGATGTGTGTGATACGCGGCAAACAGGTCCGTAATCAGAAATGTGTGCGAAGACCAACAATAACACAGACGATTGCTGCTAATAAGCCGTGTGAATTGCTCTGTCTACAGTAGAATAACGTGTATATATATATAACTGAAATAAACATCCAATTACATAAGTGACTATACAGATCATTCGCACACACCTCAATAAACAATTGCATGCATTCTAAAGTAGGAGAAATGATCGTCTAGTCATCTACTTCTTGTGACGCTCCTGCCACTGCTATGCGGCTCGATGCCTCGTCTGGGTTAGGAAGAAGACAGTTCCTCATGTGAACGATCCGCCTGTACATCTCGTAGCTTGTGTACGCATCCATGGCCGCGTACTTGACATGTTGTTCATCCAGTCTCTCATGCCACACACTGTGCCAGGCGTACTTGTCCTTATTGCTCTCTCCCTTCATCTTCGCGTAGTAGGGGTCGATGATTAGGGATGGCACCCGCAGGGTTTGGGTACAGGTGGAGCCACCCCATACCCTTACCCATCCCCTCTAAGCTTACCCATCACGCTTACCCATGCCCGCCAATGGGTACAATTTTTTCCCTTACCCATTACCCGATAGGGTAGATGGGTATTCATGGGTTAAATTACCCATGTTTACAAAGCATCAGTTTGAACAACCCATAGTCATAAAAAACAACATACAATTATAATTTATAAACAACAACACACACTTTTAAACAACAAGACATCATAAACAACAACATATTTAATAAACAACATCACTTTCTCATAAACAACAACACATCAAAGCATCATCACATAGTCATATATAGGGATGGCACCCGCAGGGTTTGGGTACGGGTGGAGCCACCCCATACCCTTACCCATCCCCTCTAAGCTTACCCATCACCCTTACCCATACCCGCCAATGGGTACAATTTTTTCCCTTACCCATTACCCGACAGGGTAGATGGGTACCCATGGGTTAAATTACCCATGTTTACAAAGCATCAGTTTGAACAACTCATAGTCATAAAAATCAACATACAATTATAATTTATAAACAACAACACACACTTTAAACAACAAGACATCATAAACAACAACATATTTAATAAACAACATCACTTTCTCATAAACAACAACACATCAAAGCATCATCACATAGTCATATATTTTGAGCTCACAAATTCATCACAAAGCGTAGAGATAATTTTGAGTTCATATAGATTATATATGGGTACATGGGTATGTGGGTATGGGTTATATGATCCCATACCCGTACCCGCTCTACCCGATGGGTTTAACATTTCCCTATTTATATACCCATGGATAATGTTTTATCCCATATCCTTACCCTAATAGGGTTTTTACCCGCAGGGTACGTGGGTAATGGGTACCCATTGCCATCCCTATCGATAATGGCCGAGGTGAGGTCAACCAGGGAGTTCAGTGTGTTTTTGTCGCTGCCCCAGACCTTGTAGTGGTGCTGGATGTTGATAAGATTCAGGCATTTCACGTCCGAAACCTTGAGCGCTTTTAGATCGTTGGTGGTGTCCACCGTAGCGAAACTGTAGTCGGAGCTGTTGATAAACCTGGAGAAACGCTCGCACGGCCTTGTGGCAAGGTGGTAGTGGTAGACGAGGACGTCGTGTCGCACGCACAACTGGGTGACGACAACCTTCTGATCGTGCCGGCATGACCGATGGTGTACTCGAGGTCGAAGCCGACCACTCGGTACTTGTCCTCGGCAAGGAATTGCTCCATAGTTTGGATGGAGCTCTCCGCCGAGACCGGATCGTTCGTGTACACCACCGAGAGGGCCTTCCCCCTCACGTGGGTGTCCACTACGTGATGCATGGTGAACTGCTTGCCGTTGTTGTCGTCGGCCGCTGGGAGCGCCATTGGAGCCACGGGGAGCGCCATTGGAACCGCTGGATGTCCTTTCTGTATGTGTCCTCGTGGGTGTACTTATTGTGTCATGTGAGACGAGAGATGAAGGTAAATGCCCGCAGGAATAAAAGGGGGCCGGGCGGCATGGATTCTCGGCGCGTCCGCATGGCAGTTTTTGCAGCGGGTAACTGCATCGTCGTGCCGCGCCCGACGCAACTGCATGCACACGAATGTGCGTGATCGTGTGCCGACCCCAAACACTGGCAGCACGCGTGGAGGGACGAGGGCAGAGCATCCGGAGGGACGCGAGAGCAGAGCGCGCGCGGCGGGACGCGAGCAGAGCGCGCCGCGGCCGCCTGAACCGCAAGCAAACACACACATAGAGCAGTTGAACACGCAGGAAATGGTCGTCTACAAGCCGTCCGACAGTTGCGTCGCTGCGTAGAGAGTGGCCGTGTGCTACCTCCTCCGTTTAGTCTATAGTCTCCTTTATATTCCGTCCCATACTTTGCCCTCAAATTTAACCAACAAAATGTTAATGCATGTTATAATAATTATATAATTGGAAACTATGTTCAAATACAAATCTAACTATATAATCTTTGGTGACATGCATTCGTATTTTATTAGTTAAATCATACTTATAAACCAGGACGGTGGTATAGTAGGTAATTAAATCGCAAACATTTTTTTATTAACCGTATGTGTACGTGGCCTTTCGTCCTCCTCTACACGTCTTGTCACCTTGCTGCCGCAGACGGCTTACAGCGGAAGCTTGCGCAGCGTGCGGGGGCATTCTTTTGGTCAAATGGTGGCGCCAATGAATTGTCGTGAGCCCGTTCCCGCGCAACCACGCAGGTTCCCGCGCAAGCCCTGCCCGACTCAGTGAAATCCCCCAAAATCCCAATGCTTACCGGCCTGCTATAAAAACCCTCACGGCAGGCGAGTCCTGCGTCGCATTTTCCCCTCCCTCCCAGTAGCTTATCTTGTTTGCTTCTCCCACAATCGCCAATGGCACCGGTCCGTCATCATCGCTCAGCCACTCCGCCGTCATCAGACGACAGCTCCAGCTGGGAGGTGATATGTCTCCAACGTATCTATAATTTTTGATTGCTCCATGCTATATTATCTTCTGTTTTGGACATTACTGGGCTTTATTATTCACTTTTATATTATTTTTGGGACTAACCTATTAACCGGAGGCCCAGCCCAGAATTGCTATTTTCTGCCCATTTCAGAGTTTGGCAGAAAAAGAATATCAAACGGAGTCCAAACGGAATGAAACCTTCGGGAACGTGATTTTCGGAACGAACATGATCCAGAGGACTTGGACCCTATGTCAAGAAAGCTACCAGGAAGCCACGAGGTAGGGGGGCGCGCCTACCCCCCCCCAGGCGCGCCTTCCACCCTCGTTGTGACGCCTGGGTAATTAGGCTATAGTAATCCCTCGTTAATGATGCCACGTCACCTCTGTCACTGTAGTTAATCTCGGGTTAGTTCAAAAACCGATTCAAAATTTAAATTCAAAATCAAGTCAAACAATTAAAGTTTTCAAATATTAAAACTAAAATGTTCGGTTTGTGCCAAATAATGCATAGATAATTATGGTGGAGAGACCACACTTTTATAAATTGTTTAAATACTCTAAAATGAATAAAACGTAGCGAGAACAATTATTTAAATGCTTTAAAATAATAAACAATTACAAACTAATTTATTTTAGGTGCCAAGTTAATTGTGGTGGTGGCATATTTGTTCATACTAATTTAGGTACAACTAATGTATTTTATAAAACTAATGTATTTAAAATATAAACTTAAAACAAAAAAGAACAGAGAATAAACAAAATATAAAAGGAAAGCAAAAAAAAATAAAAGAGAAAACCCCCCTCCCCCGCTGGACCCCGGCCGAGTTGGCCTCTAGGCCAACCAGGAGGCCCACCCCACTCCTCCTTATCCCCCACTCCACCCAAAACCCTAACCGCACTACCCCACTACGCCCACCCCACTCGTCCCACTCCCCCTCCGCCCCTCCTCGATCCAAATCGGGATCGGGGGCGCTCGACACCGTCGCCGTCTCCCCGCGGCGCCGCTCGGACCCGTCCATGCCGGACCGATTCGTCCTCGACTCCTCCTCGCCGTGCTCTGCACCACCTCGCCGCCCCGGACCGCCCTGCCGTCGTGGACCACGCCGACTACGCCCCGTCCCCGGCCTCCTGCTCACCGGTCGGCCCCGTCGCTTACCGCGGCCGTCGTCCTCGTCGCTTACCGCGGCCGTCGTCCCCGTCTTCCTCCCCGAGCCCCACTGCCGTGTCCCCTACAGCTCCACGGTGAGGCCCCCCGGCCTTTCTCTTCCCCTGTCGCCGTACTCACGCCCACATGCCCGTCTCCGACCACCCCCGCAGCCGCGCTCGCTGCGGCACCGTGGCCGCCTCGCGCTCGCCTCGTTCGTTGCCTCCAAGCCCCGCCTGCTGCCGCCCTGAAGCCGCGGCCTCCACCCCGTGGCAGCGCGCTCCCTGCACAACGCCCGCGCCTCACGGCCTCTGCACTCGCGATGCGCCCGCCTCGCCATGCCGCTGCTGCCCTCCACCACACGCGCCGGCCGCGTCCCGCGCCTCCGCGTGCGCGCTCGCGCTGACCGCGCCCTGCTCGCCCCGCGCAGCCATGCGCACGCGCGTGGCCGCCCCGGCGCCGCCGCCGCGCCCCGGTTCCCCTGCGGCTGCCCTCTGCGCCTCGCCGCGCCATCCGCGCCGCGCTGCAGCGTCCCGCCTCTGCCGCTGGCCCCGCCCCATCCCCGCGCCTCGCCCAGCCTCCCCGCAGCCACCGCCTGCTGTCCCGCTCGCCGCGCCGCCCTGCTCCGGCTGCAGCCGTGGCCGCCGGCGCCGGGCCACAGCGCCCTCCCGGGCAAAGCACCCGCGTGCCCGCAGCGCCCCTGCACCTGTAACCTGCTAGCACCGGCGCCCGCTAAAGACCCCCTGGCCAATGACAAGTGGGGCCCGCCCCTGTGAAACGTTTAAAAGAAAAGGAATTAAATAAATAAATTTAATTAATAAATTTACTTAATTAACACTGTTTAATCAACCTAATCACTTAATTAGATTAACTAGTTCTGATTAGGTAAACCGAGTCAATGACAATCGGGCCCTACCGTCAGTTTGACCGGTCAACGGTCAGAGTTGACCGCTGACGTCATGCTGACATCACGCTGATGCAATAAATGATTCTTTTAATTAAATGAATTAAAATAATTTAGAAAATGAATTAAAACTTTAGAAATTAATATAAAATAATCCATAACTCAGATGAAAATACTTTGTACATGAAAGTTGCTCAGAACGACGAGACGAATCCAAATACGCAGTCCGTTCGTCTGCCACACATCCCTAGCATAGCGAACACGCAACTTTCCCCCTCGAGTTCATCTGCCTGAAAATGCGAAACACTGGGGATACTGTCCCGGATGTTTCCCCCCTTCGCTGGTATCACATATCCCTGCGTTACGTCACCCCTAGCACAACGTATTGCCGCGTCTTGCTTTGTGTTACATTTGATTGCTCTGTTATTTATTGTGTTCCCCCTCCGTTACTTCTTTCCGGTAGGCTCCGAGACCGTTGCCGAAACCCCTGTGATCGGCTACATCGACGACGACCCCTTCTTCTTGCCAGAGCAACCAGGCAAGCCCCCCCTTGATCACCAGATATCGCCTATTCCTTCTCTATACTGCTTGCATTAGAGTAGTGTAGCATGTTACTACTTTCGGTTAATCCTATTCTGATGCATAGCCTATCATTGTTGCTACAGTTCTTACCCTTACCTGCTATCCTTCTGCTTAGTATAGGATGCTAGTGTTCCATCAGTGGCCCTACACTCTTGTCCGTCTGCCATCCTATACTACTGGGCCGTGATCACTCGGGAGGTGATCACGGGCATATGCTATATACTTTATACTGTTACATTACTTATGATACTGTTCGGAGATGGGGGCTAAAGGGGCAGGTGGCTCCATCCCGGTAGAGGTGGGCCTAGGTTCCCGACGGCCCCCGACTGTTACTTTGTGGCGGAGCGACAGGGTAGGTTGAGACCACCTAGGAGAGAGGTGGGCCTGGCCCTGGTCGGCGTTCGCGGATACTTAACACGCTTAACGAGATCTTGGTATTTGATCTGAGTCTGGCCACTGGCCTATATGCACTAACCAACTACGCGGGAACAGTTATGGGCACTTGGCGTCGTGGTATCAGCCGAAGCTCTTTTTGACGTCAGCGACTGAGCGGCACGCGCTGCATTGGACCGTAAGCTCGCGCTTGTATTAAGGGGGCTAGGTATGCTTCCGGCCGCGTATGCAACATGCAGGTGTCCAATGGGCGATGGGCCCAGACCCCTAGGATTTAGACCGGCGTGCTGACCTCTCTGTTAAGCCTAGGTGGGGCTGCGATGTGTTGATCTTCCGAGGCCGGGCATGACCCAGGAAAGTGTGTCCTGCCAAATGGGATCGAGCATGTTGGGAAATGTGGTGCACCCCTGCAGGGAAGTTTATCTATTCGAATAGTCGTGATCTTCGGTAACAGGACGACTTGGAGTTGTACCTTGACCTTATGACAACTAGAACCGGATACTTAATAAAACACACCCTTCCAAGTGCCAGATATAACCCGGTGATCGCTCTCACACAGGGCAACGAGGAGAGGATCGCCGGGTATGTTTATGCTATGCGATGCTACTTGGTGAACTTACCATCTACTCTCTTCTACATGCTGCAAGATGGAGGTGGCCTGAAGCGTAGTCTTCGACAGGATTAGCTATCCCCCTCTTATTCTGGCATTCTGCAGTTCAGTCCACCGATATGCCCCTTTACACATATACCCATGCATATGTAGTGTAGCTCCTTGCTTGCGAGTACTTTGGATGAGTACTCACGGTTGCTTTTCTCCCTCTTTTCCCCCTTTCCCTTCTACCTGGTTGTCGCAAACAGATGCTGGAGCCCAGGAGCCAGACGCCACCATCGACGACGACTCCTACTACACCGGAGGTGCCTAATACTACGTGCAGGCCGCTGACGACGACCAGGAGTAGTTTAGGAGGATGGCAACTTGTTTAACTTATGTCTGTACTCAGATATTGTTGCTTCCGCTGACTCGTCTATGATCGAGCACTTATATTCGAGCCCTCGAGGCCCCTGGCTTGTATTATGATGCTTGTATGACTTATTTATGTTTTTAGAGTTGTGTTGTGATATCTTCCCGTCAGTCCCTGATCTTGATCGTATACGTTTGCGTGCATGATTAGTGTACGATTGAATCGGGGCGTCACAAGTTGGTATCAGAGCCGACTGCCTGTAGGAATCCCCCTTCCATACTCCTTGGCCGAAGTCGAGTCTAGACAATGCAAAACTTTTACTAACATGGCTGTGTGGCTTACGGGCCCACGTCGCCATCGGGTGGTATTAGGATCTTTTACTCCTCGTCTATACTCTGGGACTCTGATCTCTCTTCTATTCGGGTTAAATGATTTTTACTAACTCTGACTGTAGGTTCTCGTAATTACTTCCCCCCGGAGAGCCCCTCACTCCAGATGATTGCTTAGTGCCCAGAAGATTTCAAAGATACTCTTCGATGTTCTCTCGAGGCCTTGTGCCCGTCACTTTTGCAATTCCCTTCCATCAATAAACCCCTCTGGATGACCACTTACATTTGTCATTCATACAATCATCCCCCGATGATCTTCTTATTACCAGATACCCCAAATACTCTCTATTGTTCCGAGAATACTTGGTGCCTACCGACTTGCAGTTCTTTGTCACGTGAATACCCCTACGGATAAATCCTCGCACTTGTCGAGTAATCGCTCATCCCTAGTTGTTCTTGTGTTTTACAGAAGTCTTCAAAATACCATTCGATCTTCTGAAATCTTTAGGAGCCTTTTGCTCTTGAAATTCTTGCTTACTTGCATTATGGTTAATCCCATAAGTCTAGTAATCTTGTTGACATCCTTTGTTATTATCATTTTGAGTCCGTTGATTCAATATGTTGCGGTTGCTTACAATCCTCAACCGAATCGTAGAATTCACCCTTCCGGCTCATACATCATTTTAAACATGAGCTGGATCTCGACCAAACAAATTGTCAGCAATTGTACCCCTAAGTCTACCCGACTTATCCATCCCTAATCAGAGCATTGCCTTTGATCCCTTGTCTTGGAATTCATAATTCCTCTGCATTTAAGCTTTGAGTTAGTCAGTTGTTTCTATAATCCGATGCACTTGCATTCCTTCTTCCTTTGATAGAGTACCGATACTCACATCAGCTCCGTTGTAGACCACCGGACCTCTTGTTGGATTATTATCCGACAATGTCCTTCATATTCAAATAACCTTGTGAGCCTTTCCACGGATATATAAAGCCTTGGGTAAATTGTATCCTCTATTTTCTCAACCATGCTCTGTTTTCGAGCTGGTGGTATTTACTATTGAAACTTGTGGCATATGTTTCCACGATACCCTGACGGGTTGAACCTATGCCTTCCTTAATATGTGTGAACTCGGAAGTTTTCACGGGTCATACTCATCTGGTATTTCACCAGGTAAAACTTTCAACACTAATGCCATTATCGAAACGAGAAGTAAATGAAAGGTTATGCATTGGAGAAGTGGGAGTCGACCTTGAACTTTGTGTTCATGCCCATGGACACGATGTAGATCCTATCATGAAATCTTCTTGCAAGAATATTTAATCCTTCGAATAATTCTTCCGGTGTAGTCAATTGGATCCCTTGTATTTATGGTTTCGACCATGCTAACCTTATTCAATACATCTGAAAGGAAACCATTCCATTGCCTCGTCTATTATGACAGTATTAAAGTATCTGCTATTGCAAGTCAACACTCCAGTTCAGTTTCTATTCTGATCTGCCTTCGAGTATTACCCTCTGGTATCTCGAGAATACCACAGAACTACATAACTTCTTATGAGTTCTTCATCAACTAATATTCTTGTCGATTCCATTTTTCCAACGGATTATGAGTTGTTAGAACCCCTCAAGGACACCGACAACTGAATCGAGTCCGCACTGTGATTCAACAACTATTAGTAATCTTCATTGCTTACGAGTTTGTACTCGATCGTGTCATTCCCAGCTGATTGACTACATCATCATCGTCAGGCTGACTGCTTGACCACTCTACCTATGTCCTTCATCCTCGGGACACAATCCTCATCACCGATCGATTACATCTTCGTGGAGCCTCTCGACAAAATTTGTCGTGATCATCATCAACATTTTCATTCCTTCCAGGATATCAAACTAATTCATGATGGTAAGTGCCATCCTCGTCCCTTGGTAATTTGAGTTACCATCGACAACATCTTTACCTTCCTTTCATCACAAACTTGTTCTTGTTATGGATGCAACTTGCTATCCAGTTTATATTATGTTCTACCTTGAAGTATTACTCACCTTTTATGTCAAGAATGTCGTGGGAATTTCACCACCTCTTAAGAATTCTTGGTATGGTGATACTTCTCACCATCACCATTCTTTCTTGGGTCCTCGTGTTGATTCCAACCGGGGTACCAACAAGTGAGCGGTGCTGTTTGGATTCTGCCCTTCTAGCAACCCTCTTGCTTTGAAGTTAATGGCCGATCGTTCATTCTTAGACTATTGATTATTGAATCACCATTCCGACGTTGGTCGTGCAACCCAGCCCATATTCGGGTGCACCTTTCAACCAATGTTTAATTGTGTATGTTTTCCTCGAGCATACATCATTATACCATTTGATCTGACAAATGTTATCTCCTTGTTCACATAATTGTGGAAATCAATCTTTTGTTAATCTCGATGAATTGCCGCTGTTTCATTCAGCCACCTCCTCATCCTCTCATTGGTTTACTGATGAACTCTTGTTTCGGAACTCGCTTCCATAGTTCATTTCTGGAGAATTTTACAATGTCATCTCGTCAATTTGTATTACACCTTTTCCTCTCAGGCATCCTGAGTCTAAGGTATCTTGACACCAATCAGATCTGAATCTCGGTCAGATATGATGGTTGGAGCATATTTTCAAGAGTTATAACATTGGTCTTTATAGACCGGGTAAGGTGATGTCATGCCTAGCACACTTGACCGGAGGACCTATTGTTATAGTTCTTCCTTTTAGCAATGTTAACCATTCTTCCAAGAGGAAATTGAAAGACTTATTCTATAAGCTGTTCCTGATAAATCCATTGAGTATCTAAAGTCCGACCTTTGCTTGAAGACCATGTCAATGCTATCTCGAAGCTTGTCTGTGGTACTCCGATTTTCAACAAGAACATTTGAAGCCCAATGCTAAATGTTTCTTGCTCAATTATCCAAACACCGTTGTATGGATAATGGCATGGAATTTCTCTTCCTTTTCCTAAAGGGTTTTCTACGTTATATTCCGTCATGGATATCATGCTTTGCTTGCCCTTGGGAAGGATATACCCCTGAAATATGTGTTTAAACACATTTTCCTTTCCATTGTTTTGTTAATCTGATAAATACCTTTTCATTTCCATTGTTTTGTCTAACCTTTCTGGTGATCATTATGATCTAAGCAGTATTAATTCCCTGCTTATGTTAACACCTCAGTGTACAATTCTGTCAGTAAGACCCTGTTGCTTTTGTTGATGACATTCCGGTAACCACTGATGGACGAGAACCTTGCCTATTGGTCCGCCTCGTTCAACGAGCAGGAAAATGGTTCTCTTCGTCCCCTGCCCTTGGTACCGACGTTGTTGCCGAGATAACCGACAGGTTATGGTCTGACCTGCATGGTTATCATAACCGTGCAAGATGACACCACTCTTTTTGTCTTTAACCCACATGGTGGGCCCATAACCCACAAGTTCCACAGGATCGAAACCTGACTCTCCTGTACACCCTGTTGCCAAAGATATTCCTCGCGCTTGACTTGATATGTAATTCGCGAGCCACCTTCCTAGTGATCTACTCTGGTATCAGACGCAATACTAGTTCGAAATATGCCCTAGAGGCAATAATAAAATGGTTATTATTATATTTCCTTGTTCATGATAATTGTCTATTGTTCATGCTATAATTGTATTAACTGGAAACCGTAATACATGTGTGAATACATAGACCACAACATGTCCCTAGTAAGCCTCTAGTTGACTAGCTCGTTGATCAATAGATGGTTATGGTTTCCTGACCATGGACATTGGATGTCATTGATAACGGGATCACATCATTAGGAGAATGATGTGATGGACAAGACACAATCCTAAGCATAGCACAAGATCGTGTAGTTTGTTTGCTAAGAGCTTTTCTAATGTCAAGTATCATTTCCTTAGACCATGAGATTGTGCAACTCCTGGATACTGTAGGAATGCTTTGGGTGTACCAAACGTCACAACGTAACTGGGTGGCTATAAAGGTGCACTACAGGTATCTCCGAAAGTGTCTGTTGGGTTGGCACGAATCGAGACTGGGATTTGTCACTCCGTATGACGGAGAGGTATCTCTGGGCCCACTCGGTAATGCATCATCATAATGAGCTCAATGTGACTAATGAGTTAGCCACGGGATCATGCGTTACGGAACGAGTAAAGAGACTTGCCGGTAACGAGAATGAACGAGGTATTGGGATACCGACGATCGAATCTCGGGCAAGTAACATACCGATAGACAAAGGAAATTGTATACGGGATTGACTGAATCCCCGACAACATCGTGGTTCATCCGATGAGATCATCGTGGAACATTTGGGAGCCAATATGGGTATCCAGCTCCTGCTATTGGTTATTGGCCGGAGAGGTGTCTCGGTCATGTCTGCATGGTTCCAGAACCCGTAGGGTCTACACACTTAAGGTTCGGTGATGCTAGAGTTGTTATGGGAAATAGTATGTGGTTACCGAAGGTTGTTCGGAGTCCCAGATGAGATCCCGGACATGACGAGGAGCTCCAGAATGGTCCGGAGGTGAAGATCGGTATATTGGACGAAGGGTATTGGAGTCCGGAATTGTTCCGGGGGTACCAGGCTATGGCCAGCATGTCTGAAAGGGGTTTCGGAGGCCCCGACAAGCGTTGGGGGGCCTTATGGGCCAAGGGGAAGGGGCAAACCAGCCCACTAAGGGGCTGTGCGCCCCTCCCAACCCCTCTCACGTAACTAGGAGAGGTGGGGGTGCCACCCCTAAGGCAGCCGCCCCTCCTGGCTTGGGGGGCAAGTTTCCTAGGGGGTGGGGGCGCCCAAACCCATCTAGGGTTTCCCCTGGCCGCCGCCTCCTCCTCTAGATCCATCTAGAGGGGCCGGCCCCCTCTCCCCTTCCCCCTATATATAGTGAGGGGGTGGGAGGGCAGCCACACCCTTCCCTTGGCGCAGCCCCTTCCTCCTCATACATCTCCTCCTCCTCTGTAGTGCTTGGCGAAGCCCTGCCGGAGAACCACGAGCTCCATTGCCACCACGCCGTCGTGCTGCTGGATTTCTCCCTTAACTTCTCCTCTCCCCTTGCTGGATCAAGAAGGAGGAGACGTCCCCAGGCTGTACGTGTGTTGAACGCGGAGGCGCCGTCCGTTCGGCGCTAGATCAGATCTTCCGTGATTTGAATCGCCGCGAGTACGACTCCATCAACCGCGTTCTTGTAACGCTTCCGCTTAGCGATCTTCAAAGGTATGAAGATGCACTCCCTCTCTCTCATTGCTAGCATCTCCTAGATTGATCTTGGTGACACGTAGGAAATTTTTGAATTATTGCTACGTTCCCCAACAGTGGCATCATGAGGTAGGTCTATGCGTAGATTCTATGCATGAGTAGAACACAAAGTAGTTGCGGGCGATGATTTGTTCAATTTGCTTGCCGTTACTAGTCTTATCTTGATTCGGCGGCATTGTGAGATGAAGCGGCCCGGACCGACCTTACACGTACACTTACGTGAGACAGGTTCCACCGACTGACATGCACTTGATGCATAAGGTGGCTAGCGGGTGTCTGTCTCTCCCACTTTAGTCGGATCGGATTCGATGAAGAGGGTCGTTATGAAGGGTAAATAGCAATTGGCATATCACCGTTGTGGCTTTTGCGTAGGTAAGAAACGTTCTTGCTAGAAACCCATAGCAGCCACGTAAACACATGCAACAACAATTAGAGGACGTCTAACTTGTTTTTGCAGGGTATGCTATGTGATGTGATATGGCCAAAAGGATGTGATGAATTGTATATATGTGATGTATGAGATTGGTCATGTTCTTGTAATAGGAATCACGACTTGCATGTCGATGAGTATGACAACCGGCAGGAGCCATAGGAGTTGTCTTAATTTATTGTATGACCTGCGTGTCAATGAAAAACGCCATGTAATTACTTTACTTTATTGCTAACCGTTAGCCATAGTAGTAGAAGTAATAGTTGGCGAGACAACTTCATGAAGACACGATGATGGAGATCATGGTGTCATGCCGGTGACGAAGGTGATCATGCCGCGCCTCGAAGATGGAGATCAAAAGGCGCAAGATGATATTGGCCATATCATGTCACTTTATGATTTGCATGTGATGTTTGTCATGTTTATATCTTATTTGCTTAGAACGACGGTAGCATAAATAAGATGATCCCTCACTAAAATTTCAAGAGATGTGTTCCCCCTAACTGTGCACCGTTGCGAAGGTTCGTTGTTTCGAAGCACCACGTGATGATCGGGTGTGATAGATTCTAACGTTCGCATACAATGGGTGTAAGCCAGATTTACACATGCGAAACACTTAGGTTGACTTGACGAGCCTAGCATGTACAAACATGGCCTCGGAACACAAGAGACCGAAAGGTCGAACATGAGTCGTATAGTAGATATGATCAACATGAAGATGTTCACCGATGATGACTAGTCCGTCTCACGTGATGATCGGACACGGCCTAGTTGACTCGGATCATGTATCACTTAGATGACTAGAGGGATGTCTATCTAAGTGGGAGTTCATTAAATAATCAGATGAACTTAATTATCATGAACATAGTCAAAAGGTCTTTGCAAATTATGTCATAGCTTACGCTTTAGTTCTACTGTTTAAGATATGTTCCAAGAGAAAATTTAGTTGAAAGTTGACAGTAGCAATTATGCGGACTGGGTCCGTAAACTGAGGATTATCCTGGTTGCTGCACAGAAGGCTTGTGTCCTTAATGCACCGCTCGGTGTGCTGAACCTCGAGCGTCATCTGTGGATGTTGCGAACATCTGACATACACATTTTGATGACTACGTGATAGTTCAGTGCGTAATGCTAACGGTTTAGAATTGAGGCGCCAAAGACGTTTTTGAAACATCGCAGAACATATGAGATGTTCCAAAGACTGAAATTGGGATTTCAGACTAGTGCCCACGTCAAGAGGTATGAGACCTCTGACAAGTTTCTTAAGCCCACAAACTAAGGGAGAAAAGCTCAATCGTTGAGCATGTGCTCAGATTGTCTGAGTACTACAATCGCTTGAATCGAGTGGGAGTTAATCTTCCAGATGAGATAGTGATAGTTCTCCATAGTCACTGCCACCAAGCTATTAGAGCTTCGTGATGAACTATAACATATAAGGGACAGACATGATGATCCTTGAGCAACTCGCGATGTTTGACACCGCGAAAGTAGAAATCAAGTAGGAGCATCAATTTTTGATGGTTAATAAAACCACTAGTTTCAAGAAGGGCAAGGGAAAGAAGGGATACTTCATGAATTGGCAAATCAGTTGCTGCTCTAGTAAAGAAACCCAAGGTTGAACCCAAACTCAAGACTAAGTGCTTCTGTAATGAGGGGAACGGTCACTGAAGCAGAACTACCCTAGATACTTGGTAGATGAGAAGGCAGGCAAGGTCGACAGAAGTATATTGGATATACATTATATTAATGTGTACTTTACTAGTACTCGTAGTAGCACCAGGGTATTAGATACCGGTTCGGTTGCTAAGTGTTGGTAACTCGAAATAAAAGGCTACGGAATAAACGGAGACTAGCTAAAGGTGAGATGACGATATGTGTTGGAAGTGTTTCCAAGGTTGATGTGATCAAGCATCGCATGCTCCCTCTACCATCGAGATTGGTGTTAAACCTAAATAATTGTTATTTGGTGTTTGCGTTGAGCATAGACATGATTGGATTATGTTTATCGCAATACGACTATTCGTTTAAGGAGAATAATGGTTACTCTGTCTATTTGAATAATACCTTCAATGGTCTTGCACTTAAAATGAATGGTTTGTTGAATCTCGATCGTAGTGATACACATGTTCATGCCAAAAGATATAAGATAGTACCACATAATTGTGGCACTGCCACTTGAGTCATATTGGTATAAAACGCATGAAGAAGCTCCATGTTGATGGATCTTTGGACTCACTCATTTTTGAAAAGATTGAGACATGCGAACCATGTCTATTAGTATATATGCATGAAGAAAGTCCATACAGATGGATCGTTTGGACTCACTTGATTTTGAATCACTTATGACTTGCTAATCATACCACATGGGCAAGATGACTGAAAGGCCTCATTTTCAGTAAGATGGAACAAGAAAGCAACTTGTTGGAAGTAATACATTTTGATGTGTGCAGTCCAATGAGTGCTGAGGCACGAAGTGGATATCGTTATGTTCTTACTTCACAGATGATTTGAGTAGATGCTGAGAATATTTACTTAATGAAACACAAGTCTGAATTATTGAAAGGTTCAAGTAATTTCAGAGTGAATTTGAAGATCGTCGTGACAAGAGGATAAAATGTCTATGATATGATCATAGAGATGAATATCTGAGTTACGAGTTTGGCACACAATTAAGACATTGTGGAAATCATTTCACAACTAATACCGACTGGAACACCATAGTGTGATGGTGTGTCCGAACATCATAACCGCACCCTATTGGATATGGTGCATACCATGATGTGTCTTATCGAATTACCACTATCGTTTATGGGTTAGGCATTAGAGACAACCGCATTCACTTTAAATAGGGCACCACGCAATTCCGTTGAGACGACACCGTATGAACTATGGTTTAGAGAAACCTAAGCCGTCGTTTCTTAAAAGTTTGGGGCTGCGACGCTTATGTGAAAAAGTTTCAGGCTGATAAGCTCGAACCCAAAACGGATAAATGCATCTTCATAGAATACCCAAAACAGTTGGGTACACCTCCTATTTCAGATCTGGAAGCAAAAGTGATTGTTTCTAGAAACGGGTCCTTTCTCGAGGAAAAGTTTCTCTCGAAAGAATTGAGTGGGAGGATGGTGGAGATGAGGTTATTGAACCATGACTTCAACTAGTGTGGAGCAGGACACAGGAAGTTGTTCCTGTGGCACCTACACCAATTGAAGTGGAAGCTTATGATAGTGATCATGAAACTTCGGATCAAGTCACTACCAAACCTCATAGGTCGACAAGGATGTGTACTACTTCAGAGTGGTACATAATCCTGTCTTGGAAGTCATGTTGCTAGACAACAATGAACCTACGAGCTATGCAGAAGCAATGGTGGGCCCGGATTTCGACGAATGGCTCGAGGCCATAAAATCCGAGAGAGGATCCATGTATAAAAACAAAGTATAGACTTTGGAAGAACTACTTGATGGTCGTAAGGCTGTTGGGTGCAGATGGATTTTAAAAGGAAGACATACAATTATGGTAAGTGTCACCATTAAGAAAGCTCGACTTGTCGTTAAGATGTTTTCCGACAAGTTTAAGGAGTTGACTACGATGAGATTTTCTCACTCGTAGCGATGCTAAGAGTCTGTTGGAATTATATTAACAGTTACTGCATTATTTATGAAATCTTGCAGATAGGATGTAAAAAACATTGTTTCCTCGACGATTTTCTTGAGGAAAGGTTGTATGTGATACAACCAGAAGGTTTTGTCAATCCTGAAAGATGCTAACAAGTATGCAAAGCTTCAGCAATCCTTCTAAGGACTGGAGTAAGCATCTCGGAGTTGGAATGTACGCTTTGATGAGATGATGAAAGATTTTGGGTTTATACAAAGTTTATGAGAAACTTGTATTTCCAAAGAAGTGAGTGGGAGCACTATAGAATTTTTGATGAGTATATGTTGTTAACATATTGTTGATCAGAAATGATGTAGAATTTCTGGAAAGCATACAGGGTTATTTGAAAAGTGTTTTTCAATCGAAAACCTGGATTAAGCTACTTGAACATTGAGCATCAAGATCTATAAGGATAGATAAAAAACGCTTAATAATACTTTCAAATGAATAGATACCATGACAAGATTTTGAAGGAGTTCAAAATAGATCAGCAAAGAAGGAGTTCTTGGCTGTGTTACAAGGTGTGAGTATTGAGTAAGACTCAAGACCTGACCACGGCAGAAGAGAGAGAAAGGACGAAGGTCGTCCCCTATGCTTTAGACGTAGGCTCTATAGTATGCTATGCTGTGTACCGCACCTGAAGTGTGCCTTGCCATGAATTAGTCAAGGGGTACAAGAGTGATCCAGGAATGGATCACATGACAGCGGTCGAACTTATCCTTAGTAACTAGTGGACTAAGGAATTTTCTTGATTATGGAGGTGGTAAAAGAGTTCGTCGTAAAGGGTTACGTCGATGCAAACTTTGACACTAATCCGGATGACTCTGAGTAGTAAACCGGATTCGTATAGTAGAGCAGTTATTTGGAATAGCTCCAAGTAGTGCGTGGTAGCTGCATCTACAAGATGACATAGAGATTTGTAAAGCACACACGGATCTGAAAGGTTCAGACCCGTTGACTAATAACCTCTCTCACAAGCGAGATATGAACAAACCCCATGGGTGTTGGATTCATTACAATCACATAGTGATGTGAACTAGATTATTGACTCTAGTGCAAGTGGGAGACTGTTGGAAATATGCCCTAGAGGCAATAATAAAATGGTTATTATTATATTTCCTTGTTCATGATAATTGTTTATTGTTCATGCTATAATTGTATTAACTGGAAACCGTAATACATGTGTGAATACATAGACCACAGCACGTCCCTAGTAAGCCTCTAGTTGACTAGCTCGTTGATCAATAGATGGTTATGGTTTCCTGACCATGGACATTGGATGTCATTGATAACGGGATCACATCATTAGGAGAATGATGTGATGGACAAGACCCAATCCTAAGAATAGCCCAAGATCGTGTAGTTCGTTTGCTAAGAGCTTTTCTAATGTCAAGTATCCTTTCCTTAGACCATGAGATTGTGCAACTCTCGGATACTGTAGGAATGCTTTGGGTGTACCAAACATCACAACATAATTGGGTGGCTATAAAGATGCACTACAGGTATCTCCGAAAGTGTCTGTTGGGTTAGCATGAATCGAGACTGGGATTTGTCACTCCGTATGACGGAGAGGTATCTCTGGGCCCACTCGGTAATGCATCATCATAATGAGCTCAATGTGACTAATGAGTTAGCCACGGGATCATGCGTTACGGAACGAGTAAAGAGACTTGCCGGTAACGAGATTGAACGAGGTATTGGGATACCGACGATCGAATCTCGGGCAAGTAACATACCGATAGACAAAGGGAATTGTATACGGGATTGATTGAATCCCCGACATTGTGGTTCATCCGATGAGATCATCGTGGAACATGTGGGAGCCAATATGGGTATCCAGATCCCGCTATTGGTTATTGGCCGGAGAGGTGTCTGGGTCATGTCTGCATGGTTCCCGAACCTGTAGGGTCTACACAGTTAAGGTTCGGTGACGCTAGAGTTGTTATGGGAAATAGTATGTGGTTACCGAAGGTTGTTCGGAGTCCCAGATGAGATCCCGGACATGACGAGGAGTTCCGGAATGGTCCGGAGGTGAAGATCGGTATATTGGACGAAGGGTATTGGAGTCCGGAATTGTTCCGGGGGTACTAGGCTATGACCAGCATGTCCGAAAGGGGTTTCGGAGGCCCCGGCAAGCGTTGGGGGGCCTTATGGGCCAAGGGGAAGGGGCAAACCAGCCCACTAAGGGGCTGTGCGCCCCTGCCAACCCCTCTCATGTAACCAGGAGAGGTGGGGGTGCCACCGCTAAGGCAGCCGCCCCTCCTGGCTTGGGGGGCAAGTTTCCTAGGGGTGGGGGCGCCCAAACCCATCTAGGGTTTCCCCTGGCCGCCGCCTCCTCCTCTAGATCCATCTAGAGGGGCCGGCCCCCTCTCCCCTTCCCCCTATATATAGTGAGGGGGTGGGAGGGCAGCCACACCCTTCCCTTGGCGCAGCCCCTTCCTCCTCATACATCTTCTCCTCCTCCGTAGTGCTTGGCGAAGCCCTGCCGGAGAACCACGAGCTCCATTGCCACCACGTAGTCGTGCTGCTAGAGTTCTCCCTCAACTTCTCCTCTCCCCTTGCTGGATCAAGAAGGAGGAGACGTCCCCGGGCTGTACGTGTGTTGAACGCGGAGGCGCCGTCCGTTCGGCGCTAGATCGGATCTTCCGCGATTTGAATCGCCGCGAGTACGACTCCATCAACCGCGTTCTTGTAATGCTTCCGCTTAGCGATCTTCAAGGGTATGAAGATGCACTCCCTCTCTCTCGTTGGTAGCATCTCCTAGATTGATCTTCGTGACACGTAGGAAAATTTTGAATTATTGCTACGTTCCCCAACAATACTTATTCTCGTGCCCTGAAACCCTTTCACCATCTAATTGGGCATCGAACGATTGCCTATCCACTTGATACTTCTTAGTATACCTTCTTGCTTGGCTCTCGATGTGTTTCATTTGACCAACTCGAGAGATACCCCTGTGTTCATTCATGGGATAACCCCCGATGGTTAACCCGGCCCTTATAGCATTCTATCATTTTCGAACTGCCCCTTACCTATTCGTAAGTACGAGACAGACCCCGAAGAAAGGATGCGACTTCGTCAAGATGACCTGAAGTAGAGAAATGAAGACATCAACGACAGGGATCAACTTCTTCGCGAAGAGCAAGCCAGGATGAGAAGACCCGCTAGATTCATAACCAAAACCTTTCCCCCTTTCACTACCTCTTAAATCTCGGGACGATATTTCTTGTAGTGGAGGAGAATTGTGACGCTCGGATAATTAGGCTACAGTAATCCCTCGTTCATGATGCCACGTCACCTCTGTCACTGTAGTTAATCTCGGGTTAGTTCAAAAACCGATTCAAAATTCAAATTCAAAATCAAGTCAAACAATTAAAGTTTTCAAATATTAAAACTAAAATGTTCGGTTTGTGCCAAATAATGCATAGATAATTATGGTGGAGAGACCACACTTTTATAAATTGTTTAAATACTCTAAAATGAATAAAACGTAGCGAGAACAATTATTTAAATGCTTTTAAAATAATAAACAATTACAAACTAATTTATTTTAGGTGCCAAGTTAATTGTGGTGGTGGCATATTTGTTCATACTAATTTAGGTACAACTAATGTATTTTATAAAACTAATGTATTTAAAATATAAAATTAAAACAAAAAAAGAACAGAGAATAAACAAAATATAAAAGGAAAGCAAACAAAAATAAAAGGGAAAACCCCCCTCCCCCGCTGGACCCCGGCCGAGTTGGCCTCTTGGCCAACCAGGAGGCCCACCCCACTCCTCCTTATCCCCCACTCCACCCGAAACCCTAACCGCACTACCCCACTACGCCCACCCCACTCGTCCCACTCCCCCTCCGCCCCTCCTCGATCCAAATCGGGATCGGGGGCGCTCGACGCCGTCGCCGTCTCCCCGCGGCGGCGCTCGGACCCGTCCACGCCGGACCGATTCGTCCTTGACTCCTGCTCGCCGTGCTCTGCACCACCTCGCCGCCACGGACCGCCCCTGCCGTCGTGGACCACGCCGACGCCGCCCCGTCCCCGGCCTCCTGCTCACCGGTCGGCCCCGTCGCTTGCCGCCGCCGTCGTCCCCGTCTTCCTCCTCGAGCCCCACTGCCATGTCCCCTACAACTCCACGGTGAGGCCCCCTAGCCTCTCTCTTCCCCTGTCGCCGTACACACGCCCACATGCCCATCTCCGACCGCCCCCGTAGCCGCGCTCGCTGCGGCACCGTGGCCGCCTCGCCGCCGCCGCCGCGCCCCGGTTCCCCTGTTGCTGCCCTCTGCGCCTCGCCGCGCCGTCCGCGCCGCGCTGCAGCGTCCCGCCTCTGCCGCTGGCCCCGCCCCATCCCCGTGCCTCGCCCAGCCAACCCGCGGCCACTGCCTGCTGTCCCGCTCGCCGCTCCACCCTGCTCCGGCTGCGGCCGTGGCCGCCGGCGCCGGGCCACAGCGCCCTCCCGGGCAAAGCACCCGCGCGCCCGCAGTGCCCCTGCGCCCGTAACCTGCTAGCACCAGTGCCCGCTAAAGACCCCCTAGCCAATGACAAGTGGGGCCTGCCCCTGTGAAACGTTTAAAAGAAAAGGAATTAAATAAATAAATTTACTTAATTAATTAATTAACTTAATTAACACTGTTTAATCAACCTAATCACTTAATTAGATTAACTAGTTCTGATTAGGTAAATTGAGTCAATGACAATCGGGCCCCACCGTCAGTTTGACCGGTCAATGGTCAGAATTGACCGCTGACGTCATGCTGACATCACGCTGATGCAATAAACGATTCTTTTAATTAAATGAATTAAAATAATTTAGAAAATGAATTAAAACTTTAGAAATTAATATAAAATAATCTTTAACTCAGATGAAAATACTTTGTACATGAAAGTTGCTCAAAATGACGAGACGAATCCAAATATGCAGTCCGTTCGTCCGCCACACATCCATAGCATAGCGAACACACAACTTTCCCCCTCCGGTTCATCTGCCCGAAAACGCGAAACACCGGGGATACTTTCCCGGATGTTTCCCCCCTTCGCTGGTATCACATATCCCTACGTTACGTCACCCCTAGCACAACGTATTGCCGCGTCGTGCTTTGTGTTACATTTGATTGCTCTGTTATTTATTGTGTTCCCCCTCCGTTACTTCTTTCCGGTAGGCTCCGAGACCATTGCCGAAACCCCTGTGATCGGCTACATCGACGACGACCCCTTCTTCTTGCCAGAGCAACCAGGCAAGCCCCCCCCTTGATCACCAGATATCGCCGATTCCTTCTCTATACAGCTTGCATTAGAGTAGTGTAGCATGGTACTGCTTTCGGTTAATCCTATTCTGATGCATAGCCTGTCATTATTGCTACAGTTGTTACCCTTACCTGCTATCCTTCTGCTTAGTCTAGGATGCTAGTGTTCCATCAGTGGCCCTACACTCTTGTCCGTCTGCCATGCTATACTAATGGGCCGTGATCACTCGGGAGGTGATCACGGGCATATGCTATATACTTTATACTGTTACATTACTTATGATATTGTTCGGAGATGGGGGCTAAAGGGGCAGGTGGCTCCATCCCGGTAGAGGTGGGCCTGGGTTCCCGACGGCCCCCGACTGTTACTTTGTGGCGGAGCGACAGGGTAGGTTGAGACCACGTAGGAGAGAGGTGGGCCTGGCCCTGGTCGGCGTTCGCGGATACTTAACACGCTTAACGAGATCTTGGTATTTGATCTGAGTCTGGCCACTAGCCTATACGCACTAACCAACTACGCGGGAACAGTTATGGGCACTCGGCGTCGTGGTATCAGCCGAAGCTCTTTTTGACGTCAGCGACTGAGCGGCGCGCGCCGCATTGGACCGTAAGCTCGCGCTTGTATTAAGGGGGCTAGGTCTGCTTCCGGCCGCGTACGCAACGTGCAGGTGTGCAATGGGCGATGGGCCCAGACCCCCCTGATTTAGACCGGCGTGCTGACATGTTTGTTGAGCCTAGGTGGGGCTGCGACGTGTCGATCTTCCGAGGCCGGGCATGACCCAGGAAAGTGTGTCCGGCCAAATGGGATCGAGCGTGTTGGGAAATGTGGTGCACCCCTGCAGGGAAGTTTATCTATTCGAATAGCCGTGATCTTCGGTAACAGGACGACTTGGAGTTGTACCTTGACCTTATGAAAACTAGAACCGGATACTTAATAAAACACACCCTTCCAAGTGCCAGATATAACCCGGTGATCGCTCTCACACAGGGCAACGAGGAGAGGATCGCCGGGTAGGTTTATGCTATGCGATGCTACTTGGTGAACTTACCGTCTACTCTCTTCTACATGCTGCAAGATGGAGGTGGCCTGAAGCGTAGTCTTCGACAGGATTAGCTATCCCCCTCTTATTCTGGCATTCTGCAGTGCAGTCCACCGATGTGCCCCTTACACATATACCCATACATATGTAGTGTAGCTCCTTGCTTGTGAGTACTTTGGATGAGTAGTCACGGTTGCTTCTCTCCCTCTTTTCCCCTTTCCCTTCTACCTGGTTGTCGCAACCAGATGCTGGAGCCCAGGAGCCAGACGCCACCGTCGACGACGACCAGGAGTAGTTTAGGAGGATCCCAGGCAGGAGGCCTGCGCCTCTTTCGATCTGTATCCCAGTTTGTGCTAGCCATCTTATGGCAACTTGTTTAACTTATGTCTGTACTCAGATATTGTTGCTTCCGCTGACTCGTCTGTGATCGATCACTTGTATTCGAGCCCTCCAGGCCCCTGGCTTGTATTATGATGCTTGTATGACTTATTTATGTTTTTAGAGTTGTATTGTGATATCTTCCCGTGAGTCCCTCATCTGGATCGTACATGTTTGCGTGCATGATTAGTGTACGATTGAATCGGGGGCGTCACACTTGTGGGCCCCACGTTGCTCACCGATGTACTCCTTCCTCCTCTATATACCTACGTACCCCCAAACGACCAGATACGGAGCCAAAAACCTAATTCCACCGCCACAACCTTCTGTACCCACGAGATCCCATCTTGGGGCCTGTTCCGGAGCTCCGCTGGAGGGGGCATCGATCACGGAGGGCTTCTACATCAACACCATAGCCTCTCCGATGAAGTATGAGTAGTTTACCTCAGACCTTCGGGTCCCTAGTTATTAGCTAGATGGCTTCCTCTCTCTTTTTGGATCCCAATACAATGTTCTCCCCCTCTCTCGTGGAGATCTATTCGATGTAATCTTCTTTTGCGGTGTGTTTGTTGAGACCGATGAATTGTCGGTTTATGATCAAGTTTATCTATGAACAATATTTGAATCTTCTGAACTCTTTTATGTATGATTGGTTATCTTTGCAAGTCTCTTCGAATTATCAGTTTGGTTTGGCCTACTAGATTGATCTTTCTTGCAATGGGAGAAGTGCTTAGCTTTGGGTTCAATCTTGCGATGTCCTTTCCCAGTGACAGTAGGGGTAGCAAGGCACGTATTGTATTGTTGCCATCGAGGATAACAAGATGGGGTTTTATCATATTGCATGAATTTGTCCCTCTACATCATGTCATCTTGCTTAAAGAGTTACTCTATTCTTATGAACTTAATACTCTAGATGCATGCTGGATAGCGGTCGATGTGTGGAGTAATAGTAGTAGATGCAGGCAAGAGTCGGTCTACTTGTTCGGACGTGATGCCTATATACATGATCATACCTAGATATTCTCATAACTATGCTCAATTCTGTCAATTGCTCAACAGTAATTTGTTCACCCACCGTAAAATACTTATGCTCTTGAGAGAAGCCACTAGTGAAACCTATGGCCCCCGGGTCTATTTTCTATCATATTAATCTTCCAACACTTAGTTATTTCCATTGCTTTTATTTTACTTTGCATCTTTATCATAAAAATACCAAAAATATTATGCTATCATATCTATCAGATCTCACTCTCGTAAGTGACCGTGTAGGGATTGACAACCCCTTATCGCGTTGGTTGCGAGGATTTATTTGTTTGTGTAGGTGCGAGGGACTCGCGCGTAGCCTCCTACTGGATTGATACCTTGGTTCTCAAAAACTGAGGGAAATACTTACGCTACTTTGCTGCATCACCCTTTCCTCTTCAAGGGAAAACCAACGCAGTGCTCAAGAGGTAGCAAGAAGGATTTCTGGCGCCGTTGCCGGGGAGGTCTACGCAAAAGTCAACATACCAAGTACCCATCACAAACCCTTATCTCCCTCATTACATGATTTGCCATTTCCCTCTCGTTTTCCTCTCCCCCACTTCACCTTTGCCGTTTTATTCGCCCTCTCTTTTCCGGTTGCCTCTTTTCGTTCACTTTTCCCTCGCCATGTCGGAACCAAAAAGAGTTGGGGTTTCTCTCCCAAGTTTTAGCGCTTTAGACAATCCTGCTATCTTATCTAAACTCATAAAACGAAATACTATGGAAAAACCTGCCGGAGTTATCAATGAGAACCTTAGTAATTTTGATGAAGATGATTCTGGAATTTTTCGTTATTTACTCGATGAATCTTTGAAAGCTGCTTGGGATAGGCTGTTAAGGATCCTGGCTAGCTATGTACCCCAATATCAAATTGAGGCTTACTTAAAGAGCTTTTATGTTGGGTTGCCCGCTTCATTCAAACAAGTTTTAGATTCTATTTTTGAAGAGGGTTTTCTTGAAGGGACCCCATAGATACCTATGAAAAGATGAAAACTATATTTGGGCACCCCATTAATGAGAAAGTTGAAACTACATCTCTTTTGATTTCTTACCAAAACGAATCTATCAAAGAGATAAAGGCTAGCCTAGATGCCAATTTCCGCAACATACTTAATCTTTCTTCTACCATTAATGGCCATGTACTTTGTCAAAATAGAAAGATTAATTTCATAGATAACAAGTTTGCTCTCTTCTTCCCTAAAACCAAAGATGGCAATACCTAGATCTATCCTTGCTATTATGCCTAGCTAGGGGCGTTAAACGATAGCGCTTGTTGGGAGGCAACCCAATTTTATTTTTAGTTTTTTGCTTTTTGATTCTGTTTAGGAATAAATATTTGTTATAGCCTCTGGTTAGATGTGTTTTTATGTTTTAATTAGTGTTTGTGCCAAGTTAAACCTATAGGATCTTCTTGGATGATAGTTATTTGATCTTGCGGAAAATTCCAGAAACTTTCTATTCACGGAAATAATTGTTAAAAATAACCAGAATGCGATAAAATATTGATTCCAATTGGTGCTGATCAATAAACAAATTGCCTAGGCGGTCCTATTTTGGCTGATTTTTTGGAGTTCCAGAAGTTTGCGTTAGTTACAGAATTCTACAGACTGTTCTGTTTTCGACAGATTCTGTTTTTGTGTGTTGTTTGCTTATTTTGATGAATCTATGGCTAGTAAAAGAGTTTATAAACCATAGAGAAGTTGGAATACATTAGGTTTAACACCAATATAAATAAAGAATGAGTTTATTACAGTACCTTGAAGTGGTCTTTTGTTTTCTTTCACTAACGGAGCTCACGAGATTTTCTGCTAAGTTTTGTGTTGTGAAGTTTTCAAGTTTTGGGTGAAAGATTTCATGGATTATGGAACAAGTAGTGGCAAGAGCCTAAGATTGGGGATGCGCATGGCACCCCCAAGATAATCTAAGGACAACAAAAAGCCAAAGCTTGGGGATGCCCCGGAAGGCATCCCCTCTTTCGTCTACTTCCATAGGTAACTTTACTTGGAGCTATATTTTTATTCACCACATGATATGTGTTTTCCTTGGAGCGTCTTGTATGATTTGAGTCTTTGTTTTTAATTTACCACAATCATCCTTTCTGTACACACCTTTTGAGAGAGACACACATGATTCGGAAATTATTAGTATACTCTATGTGCTTCACTTATATCTTTTGAGTTATATAGTTTTTGCTCTAGTACTTCACTTATATCTTTTAGAGCACAGTGGTGGATTTGTTTTATAGAAACTATTGATCTCTCATGCTTCACTTAGATTATTTTGAGAGTCTTAAATAGCATGGTAATTTGGTTAAATAATCCTAATATGCTAGCTATTCAAGATTAGTAAAAACTTTCTTATGAGTGTTTCGAATACTAAGAGAAGTTTGATGCTTGATGATTGTTTTGAGACATGGAGGTAGTGATATCAAAGTTGTGCTAGTTGAGTAGTTGTGAATTTGAGAAGTACTTGTGTTGAAGTTTGCAAGTCCCGTAGCATGCACGTATGGTAAACGTTATGTAACAAATTTGAAACATGAGGTGTTCTTTGATTGTCCTCCTTATGAGTGGCGGTCGGGGACGAGCGATGGTCTTTTCCTACCAATCTATCCCCCTAGGAGCATGCGCGTAGTGCTTGGTTTTTGATGACTTGTAGATTTTTGCAATAAGTATGTGAGTTCTTTATGACTAATGTTGAGTCCATGGATTATACGCACTCTCACCTTTCCATCATTGCTAGCCTCTTCGGTATCGTGCATTGCCCTTTCTCACAATGAGAGTTGGTGCAAACTTCGCCAGTGCATCCAAACCCCATGATATGATACGCTCTTTCAGACATAAACCTCCTTATATCTTCCTCAAAACAGCCACCATACCTACCTATTATGGCATTTCCATAGGCATTCCGAGATATATTGCCATGCAACTTTCCACCATTCCGTTTATCATGACACATTCATCATTGTCATATTGCTTTGCATGATCATGTAGTTGACATAGTATTTGTGGCAAAGCCACCATTCATAATTCTTTCATACATGTCACTCTTGGTTCATTGCATATCCCGGTACACCGCCGGAGGCATTCATATAGAGTCATACTTTGTTCTAGTATCGAGTTGTAATCATTGAGTTGTAAATAAATAGAAGTGTGATGATCATCATTTTCTGGAGCATTGTCCCAAGTGAGGAATAAAAAAAAGAGAGAAAGGCCATAAAAAAAGAGAAGGCCCAAAAAAATGAGAGAAAAAGAGAGAAGGGACAATGTTACTATCCTTTACCACACTTGTGCTTCAAAGTAGCACCATAATCTTCATGATAGAGAGTCTCTTGTTTTGTCACTTTCATATACTAGTGGGAATTTTTCATTATAGAACTTGGCTTGTATATTCCAACAATGGGCGTCCTCAAGTGCCCTAGGTCTTCGTGAGCAAGCAAGTTGGATGCACACCCACTTAGTTTCTTTTGTTGAGCTTCCATATATTTATAGCTCTAGTGCATCAGTTGCATGGCAATCCCTACTCCTTGCATTAACATCAATCGATGGGCATCTCCATAGCTCATTGATTAGCCTCGTTGATGTGAGACTTTCTCCTTTTTTGTCTTCTCCACATAACCCCCATCATCATACTCTATTCCACCCATAGTGCTATATCCATGGCTCACGCTCATGTATCGCGTGAAGGTTGAAAAAGTTTGAGATTACTAAAGTATGAAACAATTGCTTGGCTTGTCATCGGGGTTGTGCATGATGAGAGCATTCTTGTGTGACGAAAATGGAGCATGACTAAACTATATGATTTTGTAGGGATGAACTTTCTTTGGCCATGTTATTTTGAGAGGACATAATTGCTTAGTTAGTATGCTTGAAGTATTATTATTTTTATGTCAATATTGAACTTTTATCTTGAATCTTTCTGATTTGAATATTCATACCACAATTAAGAAGAATTACATTGAAATTATGCCAAGTAGCATTCCACATCAAAAATTCTGTTTTTATCATTTACATACTCGAGGACGAGCATGAATTAAGCTTGGGGGTGCTTGATACGTCTCCAACGTATCTATAATTTTTGATTGCTCCATGCTATATTATCTTCTGTTTTGGACATTATTGGGCTTTACTATTCACTTTTATATTATTTTTGGGACTAACCTATTAACCGGAGGCCCAGCCCAGAATTGCTGTTTTTTTGCCTATTTTAGAGTTTCGCAGAAAAAGAATATCAAACGGAGTCCAAACGGAATGAAACCTTCGGGAACGTGATTTTCGGAACGAACATGATCCAGAGGACTTGGACCCTATGTCAAGAAAGCTACTAGGAAGCCACGAGGTAGGGGGCGCGCCTAACCCCCCCAGGCGCGCCCTCCACCCTCGTGGGCCCCACGTTGCTCCACCGACGTACTCCTTCCTCCTATACATACCTACCTACCCCCAAACGATCAGATACGGAGCCAAAAACCTAATTCCACCACCGCAACCTTCTGTACCCACGAGATCCCATCTTGGGGCCTGTTCCGGAGCTCCACCGGAGGGGGCATCGATCACGGAGGGCTTCTACATCAACACCATAGCCTCTCCGATGAAGTGTGAGTAGTTTACCTCAGACCTTCGGGTCCATAGTTATTAGCTAGATGGCTTCCTCTCTCTGTTTGGATCTCAATACAATGTTCTCCCCCTCTCTCGTGGAGATCTATTCGATGTAATCTTCTTTTGCGGTGTGTTTGTTGAGACCGATGAATTGTGGGTTTATGATCAAGTTTATCTATGAACAATATTTGAATCTTCTGAATTCTTTTATGTATGATTGGTTATCTTTGCAAGTCTCTTTGAATTATCAATTTGGTTTGGCCTACTAGATTGATCTTTCTTGCAATGGGAGAAGTGCTTAGCTTTGGGTTCAATCTTGCGGTGTCCTTTCCCAGTGACAGTAGGGGCAGCAAGGCACGTATTGTATTGTTGCCATCGAGGATAACAAGATGGGGTTTTTATCATATTGCATGAATTTATCCCTCTACATCATGTCATCTTGCTTAAAGCGTTACTCTGTTCTTATGAACTTAATACTCTAGATGCATGCTGGATAGCGGTCGATGTGTGGAGTAATAGTAGTAGATGCAGGCAGGAGTCGGTCTACTTGTCTCGGACGTGATGCCTATATACATGATCATACCTAGATATTCTCATAACTATGCTCAATTCTGTCAATTGCTCAACGGTAATTTGTGCATCCACCGTAAAATACTTATGCTCTTGAGAGAAGCCACTAGTGAAACCTATGGCCCCCGAGTCTATTTTCTATCATATTAATCTTCCAACACTTAGTTATTTCCATTGCTTTTATTTTACTTTGCATCTTTATCATAAAAATACCAAAAATATTATCCTATCATATCTATCAGATCTCACTCTCGTAAGTGACCGTGTAGGGATTGACAACCCCTTATCACGTTGGTTGCGAGGATTTATTTGTTTGTGTAGGTGCGAGGGACTTGCGCGTGGCCTCCTACTGGATTGATACCTTGGTTCTCGAAAACTAAGGGAAATACTTATGCTACTTTGCTGCATCACCCTTTCCTCTTCAAGGGAAATCCAACGCAGTGGTCAAGAGGTAGCAGGAGGCTACACCGCGGCGGCGGCGCAGTCTCCGGCGTTGTGTAGTGCGCGTGGCGTCCCTGTTGGGTGTGCGCGGAACACCCACCACATGCTCCGCCGCCGCTGCCCGTCAGCAGCTGTTGCCGGCCGCTATTGCCGCCACACCACCGTCCAAAGCCAAGGCCATCACCTGCTCCGCCGCCGCGGTCCGAAGGCGGGAGGTGGCCATCGTGGCCACCACCCCACTGCCGGCCGTACGTGGTTGACAGTACGTGGTTGGCAACAATTGGGGAATAGTTTGGTCGGTTCAGCTGTCGAGTTGAACTGTTTGTATAAATTAAGAACGACTAGTTAATCTATGAATGAAATCTATGCTTAATTACTGAATTTTAGTTGCAAAAATTAGATAGTGGTAGTGATTTTTAGCTGCATATTTTGACAAATCATAGTGTTACAAGGATTGACAAATCTTACCAAATTTTTTGTACGTGGTTGCACACGGGTCATCCAAAACAACCGTTTGCGTTGAAGAGATGCACAAATCCTGCGCCGCTCTCACTTTGCATAGGCGTGTTCTATCTAAAACATTTGGGATCAAGAGCTGCAGAAATCCTGCTCGGTATATTTTCTCTTGGCTTCCTAGGGAAGCTGTCGGTTTGCATACGGGTGTTCTAACTAAAACGTTTGCGGTGAGTGTTTTATATTTAAAAACCAAATTAAACTGCGGCTTGGGCGCCATTAATGGAGAGGATGCGAGCAAGGCGGGCGGCCACGGAAGTCAAAGGGCTCTCTTCCTAGTGAGCATGCGCAGCGTACAGCTCGCACGCTTCCTGGTGAGCCTGCACATTCGAGGACAGCTTGCACGCCTCTCGGTCAGCCTGCTCACCGGACGGCGCTCGCACGCCTCCCGTTTAGTCAAGGTCAAGCAGCTGTCCACACAGCACCTCCTACAGCCATTAAAACCAAGACACGTGGCGTCACGCGAATGGTTAACAGAACGCACACAACTTGAATTATAGAAATGTTTGAGATATTAAAGTGGCAACTATTTTTTCAAAATGCCTTTGTTTGCTGTCATTATTCGAGTGCGCCTTCTCTCAAAATGGACACGAAAAATACCACATCATGTCGGGTGCCATTCCATGATAGTGTTGGAAATATGCCCTAGAGGCAATAATAAATGGTTATTATTATATTTCTGTGTTCATGATAATTGTCTATTATTCGTGCTATAATTGTATTGTCCGGAAATCATAATACATGTGTGAATACATAGACCACAACCTGTCCCTAGTAAGCCTCTAGTTGACTAGCTCGTTGATCAACAGATAGTCATGGTTTCCTGACTATGGACATTGGATGTCATTGATAACGGGATCACATCATTAGGAGAATGATGTGATGGACAAGACCCAACTTAAGCATAGCATAAAAGATCGTGTAGTTTCGTTTGCTAGAGCTTTTCCAATGTCAAGTATCTTTTCCTTAGACCATGAGATCGTGCAACTCCCGGATACCGTATGAGTGCTTTGGGTGTGCCAAACGTCACAACGTAACTGGGTGACTATAAAGGTGCATTACGGGTATCTCCGAAAGTGTCTGTTGGGTTGGCACGGATCGAGACTGGGATTTGTCACTCCGTGTAAACGGAGAGGTATCTCTGGGCCCACTCGGTAATGCATCATCATAATGAGCTCATTGTGACTAAGGCGTTAGTCACGGGATCATGCATTGCGGTACGAGTAAAGAGACTTGCCGGTAACGAGATTGAACTAGGTATTGGGATACCGACGATCGAATCTCGGGCAAGTAACATACCGATTGACAAAGGGAATTGCATACGGATTGATTGAATCCTCGACACCGTGGTTCACCCGATGATATCATCGTGGAACATGTGGGAGCCAACATGGGTATCCAGATCCCGCTGTTGGTTATTGCCCGGAGAGGCGTCTCGGTCATGTCTGCATGTCTCCCGAACCCGTAGGGTCTACACACTTAAGGTCCGGTGACGCTAGGGTTGTAGAGATATATGTATGCGGAAACCCGAAAGTTGTTCGGAGTCCCGGATGAGATCCCGGACGTCACGAGAGGTTCCGGAATGGTCCGGTGGTAAAGATTTATATATGGGAAGTCTTATTTTGGTCGCCCGAAAAGTTTCGCGCTTTATCGGTATTGTACCGGGAGTGCCGAAAGGGGTCCGGGGGTCCACCAAGGGGGTCCACCAGCCCCGGGGGGCCACATGGGCTGTAAGGGGTGCGCCTTGGCCTATATGGGCCAAGGGCACCAGCCCCAAGAGGCCCATGCGCAAGAGATAAGAAAGAAGGGAGAGTCCTAAAGGGGGAAGGCACCTCCGAGGTGCCTTGGGGGGGAAGGACTCCCCCCTGGCCGCACCCTTCCTTGAAGGAAGGGGCAAGGCTGCGCCCCCCCCTCTCCCTTGGCCCTATATATAGTGGGGGGAAGGGAGGGCAGCAAGATCCAAGCCTTGGGCGCCTCCCTCCTCCCCTGCAACACCTCTCTTTCTCTCGCAGAAGCTCAGCGAAGCCCTGCCGGAGACCCGCTACATCCACCACCACGCCGTCATGCTGTTGGATCTCCATCAACCTCTCCTTCCCCCTTGCTGGATCAAGAAGGAGGAGACGTTGCTGCACCGTACGTGTGTTGAACGCGGAGGTGCCGTCCGTTCGGCACTCGGTCATCGGTGATTTGGATCACGGCGAGTACGACTCCGTCATCCACGTTCATTGGAACGCTTCCGCTCGCGATCTACAAGGGTATGTAGATCCACTCCTTTCCCCTCGTTGCTAGTAGACTCCATAGATGCATCTTGGTGAGCGTAGGAAAATTTTAAATTATGCTACGATTCCCAACAGTGGCATCATGAGCCAGGCCTATGCGTAGTTACTATGCACGAGTAGAACACAAAGAAGTTGTGGGCGTTGATGTTGCCAATTCTTCTTGCCGCTACTAGTCGTTTCTTGTTTCGGCGGCATTGTAGGATGAAGCGGCCCGGACCGACCTTACACGTACGCTTACGTGAGACAGGTTCCACCGATTGACATGCACTAGTTGCATAAGGTGGCTAGCGGGTGTCTGTCTCTCCTACTTTAGTCGGAACGGATTCGATGAAAAGGGTCCTTATGAAGGGTAAATAGAAATTGGCAAATCACGTTGTGGTCATACGTAGGTAAGAAAACGTTCTTGTTAGAAACCTACAAACCACGTAAAACTTGCAACAACAATTAGAGGACGTCTAACTTGTTTTTGCAGCAAGTGATATATGTGATATGATATGGCCAGAAGATGTGATGAATGATATATGTGATGTATGAGATTGATCATATTCTTGTAATAGGAATCACGACTTGCATGTCGATGAGTATGACAACCGGCAGGAGCCATAGGAGTTGTCTTTATTATTTTGCATGACCTGCGTGTCATTGAATAACGCCATGTAATTTACTTTACTTTGTTGCTAAACGGTTAGCCATAGAAGTAGAAGTAATCGTTGGCGTGACAACTTCATGAAGACACAATGATGGAGATCATGATGATGGAGATCATGGTGTCATGCCGGTGACGAAGATGATCATGGTGCCCCGAAGATGGAGATCAAAGGAGCATGATGATATTGGCCATATCATGTCACTATTTGATTGCATGTGATGTTTATCATGTTTTTGCATCTTATTTGCTTAGAACGACGGTAGCAAATAGGATGATCCCTTATAATAATTTCAAGAAAGTGTTCACCCTAACTGTGCACCATTGCGAAGGTTCGTCGTTTCGAAGCACCACGTGATGATCGGGTGTGATAGATTCTTACGTTCGAATACAACGGGTGTTGACGAGCCTAGCATGTACAGACATGGCCTCGGAACACACGCAATACACTTAGGTTGACTTGACGAGCCTAGCATGTACAGACATGGCCTCGGAACACGGAGGACCGAAAGGTCGAGCATGAGTCGTATAGAAGATACGATCAACATGGAGATGTTCACCGATCTTGACTAGTCCGTCTCACGTGATGATCGGACACGGCCTAGTTGAGTTCGGATCATGTTTCACTTAGATAACTAGAGGGATGTCTATCTGAGTGGGAGTTCATTAAATAATTTGATTATATGAACTTAATTATCATGAACTTAGTCTAAAAAATCTTTACACTATGTATTGTAGATCAAATGGCCCACGTTGTCCTCAATTTCAACGCGTTCCTAGAGAAAACCAAGCTGAAAGATGATGGCAGCAACTATACGGACTGGGTCCGGAACCTGAGGATCATCCTCATAGCAGCCAAGAAAGATTATGTCTTAGAAGCACCGCTAGGTGAAGCACCAATCCCTGAGAACCAAGACGTTATGAACGCTTGGCAGCAGCGTGCTGATGATTACTCCCTCGTTCAGTGCGGCATGCTTTACAGCTTAGAACCGGGTCTCCAAAAGCGTTTTGAGAAACATGGAGCATATGAGATGTTCGAGGAGCTGAAACTGGTTTTTCAAGCTCATGCCCGGGTCGAGAGATATGATGTCTCCGACAAGTTCTTCAGCTGTAAAATGGAGGAGAACAGTTCTGTTAGTGAGCACATACTCAGAATTTCTGGGTTGCACAACCGCTTGTCTCAGCTGGGAGTTAATCTCCCGGATGACACGGTCATTGACAGAATCCTCCAGTCGCTTCCACCAAGCTACAAGAGCTTTGTGATGAACTACAATATGCAGGGGATGGAAAAGACCATTCCCGAGGTGTATTCAATGCTGAAATCAGCTGAGGTAGAGATCAGAAAAGAACATCAAGTGTTGATGGTGAATAAAACCACTAAGTTCAAGAAGGGCAAGGGTAAGAAGAACTTCAAGAAGGACGGCAAGGCGGTTGCCACGCCCGGTAAGCCAGTTACCGGGAAGAAGTCAAAGAATGGACCCAAGCCCGAGATTGAGTGCTTTTATTGCAAGGGAAGTGGTCACTGGAAGCGGAACTGCCCCAAATATTTAGCGGACAAGAAGAAGGCCGGCAACACCCAAGGTATATGTGATATACAAGTAATTGATGTGTACCTTACCAGTACTCGTAGTAGCTCCTGGGTATTTGATACCGGTGCGGTTGCTCATATTTGTAACTCAAATCAGGAACTACGGAATAAACGGAGACTGGCAAAAGACGAGGTGACGATGCGCGTCGGGAATGGTTCCAAGGTCGATGTGATCGCCGTCGGCACGCTACCTCTACATCTACCCACGGGATTAGTTATAAACCTCAATAATTGTTATTTAGTGCCAGCTTTGAGCATGAACATTGTATCTGGATCTCGTTTAATTCGAGATGGCTACTCATTTAAATCTGAGAATAATGGTTGTTCTATTTATTTGAGAGATATGTTTTATGGTCATGCCCCACTGGTCAATGGTTTATTTTTGATGAATCTCGAACGTGATGCTACACATGTTCATAGTGTGAATACCAAAAGATGTAAAGTTGATAACGATAGTCCCACATACTTGTGGCACTGCCGCCTTGGTCACATTGGTGTCAAGCGCATGAAGAAGCTCCATGCAGATGGACTTTTGGAGTCTCTTGATTACGAATCATTTGACACGTGCGAACCATGCCTCATGGGTAAGATGACCAAGACTCCGTTCTCCGGAACAATGCAGCGAGCAACCAACTTATTGGAAATCATACATACCGATGTGTGCGGTCCAATGAGTGTTGAGGCTCGCGGAGGATATCGTTATGTTCTCACTCTCACTGATGATTTAAGTAGATATGGGTATGTCTACCTAATGAAACACAAGTCTAAAACCTTTGAAAAGTTCAAGGAATTTCAGAGTGAGGTTGAGAATCAACATGACAGGAAAATAAAATTCTTACGATCAGATCGTGGTGGAGAATATTTAAGTCACGAATTTGGTACACACTTAAGGAAATGTGGAATAGTTTCACAACTCACGCCGCCTGGAACACCTCAGAGAAATGGTGTGTCCGAACGTCGTAATCGCACTCTATTGGATATGGTGCGATCTATGATGTCTCTTACCGATTTACCGCTCTCATTTTGGGGTTATGCTTTAGAGACTGCCGCATTCACTTTAAATAGGGCACCGTCTAAATCCGTTGAGACGACACCGTATGAATTATGGTTTGGGAAGAAACCTAAGCTGTCGTTTCTAAAAGTTTGGGGATGCGATTCTTATGTCAAGAAACTTCAACCTGAAAAGCTCGAACCCAAATCGGAAAAATGCATCTTCATAGGATACCCTAAGGAAACTATTGGGTACACCTTCTACCTCAGATCCGAAGGCAAGATCTTCGTTGCCAAGAACGGGTCCTTTCTAGAGAAGGAGTTTCTCTCGAAAGAATTGAGTGGGAGGAAAGTGGAACTTGATGAGGTGATAGTCACCCCTTCCGAGTCGGAAAATAGCGCAGCGCGGGAAAATGTTCCTGTGGTGCCTACACCGACGGGGGAGGAAGTTAATGATGATGATCATGAAGCTTCGGATCAAGTTGCCACTGAACTTCGTAGGTCCACAAGGACACGTTCCGCACCAGAGTGGTACGGCAACCCTGTCCTTGAAATCATGTTGTTAGACAACGGTGAACCTTCGAACTATGAAGAAGCGATGGCGGGCCCGGATTCCGACAAATGGCTAGAAGCCATGAAATCCGAGATAGAATCCATGTATGAAAACAAAGTATGGACTTTGACTGACTTGCCCGATGAGCGGAGAGCCATAGAAAACAAATGGATCTTTAAGAAGAAGACGGACGCAGATGGTAATGTGACCATCTACAAAGCTCGACTTGTCGCTAAGGGTTATCGACAAGTTCAAGGGGTTGACTACGATGAGACTTTCTCACCCGTAGCGAAGCTGAAGTCCGTCCGAATCATGTTAGCAATTGCCGCATACTATGATTATGAGATATGGCAGATGGACGTCAAAACGGCATTCCTTAACGGCTTCCTTAAGGAAGAGTTGTATATGATGCAGCCGGAAGGTTTTGTCGATCCTAAGAATGCTAACAAAGTATGCAAGCTCCAACGCTCAATCTATGGGCTGGTGCAAGCATCTCGGAGTTGGAACATTCGCTTTGATGAGATGATCAAAGCGTTTGGGTTTACACAGACTTATGGAGAAGCCTGTGTTTACAAGAAAGTGAGTGGGAGCTCTGTAGCATTTCTCATATTATATGTGGATGACATACTATTGATGGGAAATGATATAGAATTCTTGGAAAGTATAAAGGCCTATTTGAATAAGTGTTTTTCAATGAAGGACCTTGGAGAAGCTGCTTATATATTAGGCATCAAGATCTATAGAGATAGATCAAGACGCCTCATTGGTCTTTCACAGAGTACATACCTTGACAAGATATTGAAGAAGTTCAGTATGGATCAGTCCAAGAAGGGGTTCTTGCCTGTATTGCAAGGTGTGCAATTGAGCACGGCTCAATGCCCGACCACGGCAGAAGATATAGAAGAGATGAGTGTCATCCCCTATGCCTCGGCCATAGGGTCTATTATGTATGCCATGCTGTGTACCAGACCTGATGTAAACCTTGCCGTAAGTTTGGTAGGAAGGTACCAAAGTAATCCCGGCAAGGAACACTGGACAGCGGTCAAGAATATCCTGAAGTACCTGAAAAGGACTAAGGATATGTTTCTCGTTTATGGAGGTGACGAAGAGCTCGTCGTAAAGGGTTACGTCGACGCTAGCTTCGACACAGATCTGGATGACTCGAAGTCACAGACCGGATACGTGTATATATTGAATAGAGGAGCAGTAAGCTGGTGCAGTTGCAAGCAAAGCGTCGTGGCGGGATCTACATGTGAAGCGGAGTACATGGCAGCCTCGGAGGCAGCACAGGAAGCAGTCTGGATGAAGGAGTTCATTACCGACCTAGGGGTGATTCCCAATGCGTCGGGCCCAATGACTCTCTTTTGTGACAACACTGGAGCTATTGCCCTTGCGAAGGAGCCCAGGTTTCACAGGAAGACCAAACATATCAAGCGTCGCTTCAACTCCATTCGTGAAAGTGTTCAAAATGGAGACATAGATATTTGTAAAGTGAACACGGACCTGAATGTAGCAGATCCGTTGACTAAACCTCTCCCTAGGGCAAAACATGATCAACACCAGGACGCAATGGGTGTTCGATTCATCACAATGTAACTAGATTATTGACTCTAGTGCAAGTGGGAGACTGTTGGAAATATGCCCTAGAGGCAATAATAAATGGTTATTATTATATTTCTGTGTTCATGATAATAGTCTATTATTCGTGCTATAATTGTATTGTCCGGAAATCATAATACATGTGTGAATACATAGACCACAACCTGTCCCTAGTAAGCCTCTAGTTGACTAGCTCGTTGATCAACAGATAGTCACGGTTTCCTGACTATGGACATTGGATGTCATTGATAACGGGATCACATCATTAGGAGAATGATGTGATGGACAAGACCCAACTTAAGCATAGCATAAAAGATCGTGTAGTTTCGTTTGCTAGAGCTTTTCCAATGTCAAGTATCTTTTCCTTAGACCATGAGATCGTGCAACTCCCGGATACCGTATGAGTGCTTTGGGTGTGCCAAACGTCACAACGTAACTGGGTGACTATAAAGGTGCATTACGGGTATCTCCGAAAGTGTCTGTTGGGTTGGCACGGATCGAGACTGGGATTTGTCACTCCGTGTAAACGGAGAGGTATCTCTGGGCCCACTCGGTAATGCATCATCATAATGAGCTCAATGTGACTAAGGCGTTAGTCACGGGATCATGCATTGCGGTACGAGTAAAGAGACTTGCCGGTAACGAGATTGAACTAGGTATTGGGATACCGACGATCGAATCTCGGGCAAGTAACATACCGATTGACAAAGGGAATTGCATACGGATTGATTGAATCCTCGACACCGTGGTTCACCCGATGATATCATCGTGGAACATGTGGGAGCCAACATGGGTATCCAGATCCCGCTGTTGGTTATTGACCGGAGAGGCGTCTCGGTCATGTCTGCATGTCTCCCGAACCCGTAGGGTCTACACACTTAAGGTCCGGTGACGCTAGGGTTGTAGAGATATATGTATGCGGAAACCCGAAAGTTGTTCGGAGTCCCGGATGAGATCCCGGACGTCACGAGAGGTTCCGGAATGGTCCGGAGGTAAAGATTTATATATGGGAAGTCTTATTTTGGTCGCCGGAAAAGTTTCGCGCTTTATCGGTATTGTACCGGGAGTGCCGAAAGGGGTCCGGGGGTCCACCAAGGGGGTCCACCAGCCCCGGGGGGCCACATGGGCTGTAAGGGGTGCGCCTTGGCCTATATGGGCCAAGGGCACCAGCCCCAAGAGGCCCATGCGCAAGAGATAAGAAAGAAGGGAGAGTCCTAAAGGGGGAAGGCACCTCCGAGGTGCCTTGGGGGGGAAGGACTCCCCCCTGGCCGCACCCTTCCTTGAAGGAAGGGGCAAGGCTGCGCCCCCCCTCTCCCTTGGCCCTATATATAGTGGGGGGAAGGGAGGGCAGCAAGATCCAAGCCTTGGGCGCCTCCCTCCTCCCCTGCAACACCTCTCTTTCTCTCGCAGAAGCTCGGCGAAGCCCTGCCGGAGACCCGCTACATCCACCACCACGCCGTCGTGCTATTGGATCTCCATCAACCTCTCCTTCCCCCTTGCTGGATCAAGAAGGAGGAGACGTTGCTGCACCGTACGTGTGTTGAACGCGGAGGTGCCGTCCGTTCGGCACTCGGTCATCGGTGATTTGGATCACGGCGAGTACGACTCCGTCATCCACGTTCATTGGAACGCTTCCGCTCGCGATCTACATGGGTATGTAGATCCACTCCTTTCCCCTCGTTGCTAGTAGACTCCATAGATGCATCTTGGTGAGCGTAGGAAAATTTTAAATTATGCTACGATTCCCAACAGATAGAATGCCAAGTTTCATGGATTTCAGACGAGTTTTGGATTTACTAGAATTTAAAAATAAAGTACTCAAAGTTTTCCCTGCAATCAACGGTGCCCTGGTGTTTGAAATTCATTCCCATTGCTTGCATGGACCTAAGCATGCACCCAAGGACACAGATTTGATTTTCAACCAATTTATATGCACTGGAGCATGTGCATGTAGTTCAAATTTGAATTATGCACACAAATGCATTGAAAACTCAGTTAATGCATAAAAATGTCCAAACGAACCCCGAAAAATCACAAAAATTGACACAACACTCCTCTTGTTCTATGTTGACACGAGAAAAAATTTGAAAGCAATAAGAGGCAATGGATACGTTTCATCCCCAAAGGTGGGACGTTCCCTACCGAAACCATCATGCTTGTTGTGAGAAGCTCTGGTTTGTGAGAAGCATATACCCAAACCTGCCCCAAATGGGACAAAAATTTTACCACGGCATGTTGATGCCGCTCCATGATAGCATGCCAAGTTTCATGAATTTCTGACGAGTTTTGGATTTACTATAATTTAAAAACCAGACATCTAAATGTTTTGCCGGCAATCAACGGTGCCCTCGTGTTTGAAATTCATTCCCATTTCTTGAATGGGACCTAAGCATGCACCCAAGGACACATATTTGACTTTTCATCCAATTTATATGCACTGGAGCATGTGCATGTAGTTCAAATTTGAAGTATGCACATAAATACATTGAAAACTCAGTTAATGCATAAAAATGTCCAAACGAACCCCGAAAAATCACAAAAATTGAGACAACACTCCTGTTGTTCTATGTTGACACGAAAAAAAATTTGGAAGCAATAAGAGGCAATGGATATCGTTTCGTCCCCAAAGGTGGGACGTTCCCTATCGAAACCATCATGATTGTTGTGAGAAGCTCTAGCTTGTGAGAAGCATATACCCAAACCTGCCCCAAATGGGACAAGAATTTTACCACGGCATGCTGATGCCGCTCCATGATAGCATGCCAAGTTTCATGAATTTCACACGAGTCTTGGATTTACTAGAATTTAAAAGTAAAGTATCTCAATGTTTTGGCGGCAATCAACGTTTCCCTGGTGTTCGAAATTCATTCCCATTTCTTGCATGGGACATAAGCATGCACCCAAGGACGCAGATTTGATTTTTCAACCAATTTATATGCACTGGAGCATGTGCATGTAGTTCAAATTTGAATCATGCACATAAATGCATTGAAAACTCAATTAATGCATAAAAATGTCCAAACGAACCCCAAAAAATCACAAAGATTGACACAACACTCCTGTTGTTCTATGTTGACATAAGGAAAAAAATTGAAAGCAATAAGAGGCAATGGATATCGTTTCGTCCCCAAAGGTGGGACGTTCCCTACCGAAACAACATGCTTGTTGTGAGAAGCTCTCGTTTATGAGAAGCATATACCCAAACCTGCCCCAAATGGGACAAAAAATTTACCACGACATGTTGATGCCGGTCCATGATAGCATGCCAAGTTTCATGAATTTCAGACGAGTTTTGGATTTACTAGAATTTAAAAACCAGGCATCTCAATGTTTTGCCGGCAATCAACGGTGCCCTGGTGTTTGAAATTCATTCCCATTTCTTGCATGGGACCGAAGCATGCACCCAAGGACATAGATTTGATTTTCAACCAATTTATATGCACTTGAGCATGTGCATGTAGTTCAAAATTGAATCATGCACATAAATGCATTGAAAACACAGTTGATGCATAAAAATGTCCAAACGAACCCCGAAAAATCACAAAGATTGACACAACACTCCTGTTGTTCTATGTTGACACGAGTAAAATTTTGGAAGCAATAAGAGGCAATGGATATCGTTTCATCCCCAAAGGTGGGACATTCCCTACCGAAACCATCATGACTGTTGTGAGAAGCATATACCAAAACCTGCCCCCAATTGGACAAGAATTTTACCACGGCATGCTGATGCTGCTCCATGATAGCATGCCAAGTTTCATGAATTCACACGAGTTTTGGACTTACTAGAAATAAAAGTAAAGTATCTCAATGTTTTGGCGGCAATCAACGTTTCCCTGGTGTTTGAAATTCATTCCCATTTCTTGCATGGGACATAAGCATGCACCCAAGGACACATATTTGATTTTTCAACAATTTATATGCACTGGAGCATGTGCATGTAGTTCAAATTTGAATCATGCACATAAATGCATTGAAAACTCAATTAATGCATAAAAATGTCCAAACGAACCCCGAAAAATCACAAAGATTGACACAACACTCCTGTTGTTCTATGTTGACATCAGAAAAAAAATTGAAAGCAATAAGAGGCAATGGATATCGTTTCGTCCCCAAAGGTGGGCCGTTCCCTACCAAAACCATCATGCTTGTTGTGAGAAGCTCTGGTTTGTGAGAAGCATATACCCAAACCTGCCCCAAATGGGACAAAAAGTTTACCACGGCATGTTGATGCCGGTCCATGATAGCATGCCAAGTTTCATGAATTTCAGATGAGTTTTGTATTTACTAGAATTTAAAAACCAGGCATCTCAATGTTTTGCCGGCAATCAACGGTGCCCTGGTGTTTGAAATTCATTCCCATTTCTTGCATGGGACATAAGCATGCACCCAAGGACACAAATTTGATTTTCAACCAATTTATATGCACTGGAGCATGTGCATGTAGTTCAAATTTGAATTATGCACGTAAATGCATTGAAAACTCAGTTGATGCATAAAAATGTCCAAACGAACCCCAAAAATCACAAAAATTGACACAACACTCCTCTTGTTCTGTGTTGACACAAGAATTTCTTTTGAAAGCAGTAAGAGGCAATGGATATCGCTTCATCCCCAAAGGTGGGACGTTCCCTACCGAAACCATCATGCTTGTTGTGAGAAGCTCTGGTTTGTGAGAAGCATATACCCAAACCTGCCCCAAATGGGACACAAATTTTACCACGGCATGTTGATGCCGCTCCATGATAGCATGCCAAGTTTCATGAATTTCTGACGAGTTTTGGATTTATTAGAATTTAAAAACTAGGCATCTCAATGTTTGGCGGGCAATCAATGGTGCCGTGGTGTTTGAAATTCGTTCCCATTTCTTGAATGGGACCTAAGCATGCACCCAAGGACATAGATTGGATTTTCAACCAATTTATATGCACTGGAGCATGTGCATGTAGTTCAAATTTGAATAATGCACATAAATACGTTGAAAACTCAGTCAATGCACAAAAATTGACACAACACTCCTGTTGTTCTATGTTGACACGAATTTTTTTGGAAGCAATAAGAGGCAATGGATATCGTTTCATCCCCAAAGGTGGGACGTTCCCTACCGAAACCATCATGACTGTTGTGAGAAGCATATACCAAAACCTGCCCCCAATTGGACAAGAATTTTACCACGGCATGCTGATGCTGCTCCATGATAGCATGCCAAGTTTCATGAATTCACACGAGTTTTGGACTTACTAGAAATAAAAGTAAAGTATCTCAATGTTTTGGCGGCAATCAACGTTTCCATGGTGTTTGAAATTCATTCTCATTTCTTGCATGGGACATAAGCATGCACCCAAGGACACATATTTGATTTTTCAACCAATTTATATGCACTGGAGCATGTGCATGTAGTTAAAATTTGAATCATGCACATGAATGCATTGAAAACTCAATTAATGCACAAAAATTTCCAAACGAACCCCGAAAAATCACAAAGATTGACACAACACTCCTGTTGTTCTATGTTGACATCAGAAAAAAATTTGAAAGCAATAAGAGGCAATGGATATCGTTTCGTCCGCAAAGGTGGGCCGTTCCCTACCAAAACCATCATGCTTGTTGTGAGAAGCTCTGGTTTGTGAGAAGCATATACCCAAACCTGCCCCAAATGGGACAAAAAGTTTACCACGGCATGTTGATGCCGGTCCATGATAGCATGCCAAGTTTCATGAATTTCAGATGAGTTTTGTATTTACTAGAATTTAAAAACCAGGCATCTCAATGTTTTGCCGGCAATCAACGGTGCCCTGGTGTTTGAAATTCATTCCCATTTCTTGCATGGGACATAAGCATGCACCCAAGGACACAAATTTGATTTTCAACCAATTTATATGCACTGGAGCATGTGCATGTAGTTCAAATTTGAATTATGCACATAAATGCATTGAAAACTCAGTTGATGCATAAAAATGTCCAAACGAACCCCAAAAATCACAAAAATTGACACAACACTCGTCTTGTTCTGTGTTGACACAAGAATTTCTTTTGAAAGCAGTAAGAGGCAATGGATATCTCTTCGTCCCCAAAGGTGGGACGTTCCCTACCGAAACCATCATGCTTGTTGTGAGAAGCTCTGGTTTGTGAGAAGCATATACCCAAACCTGCCCCAAATGGGACACAAATTTTACCACGGCATGTTGATGCCGCTCCATGATAGCATGCCAAGTTTCATGAATTTCTGACGAGTTTTGGATTTATTAGAATTTAAAAACTAGGCATCTCAATGTTTTGCGGGCAATCAATGGTGCCCTGGTGTTTGAAATTCATTCCCATTTCTTGAATGGGACCTAAGCATGCACCCAAGGACATAGATTGGATTTTCAACCAATTTATATGCACTGGAGCATGTGCATGTAGTTCAAATTTGAATAATGCACATAAATACGTTGAAAACTCAGTCAATGCACAAAAATTGACACAACACTCCTGTTGTTCTATGTTGACACGAATTTTTTTGGAAGCAATAAGAGGCAATGGATATCGTTTCATCCCCAAAGGTGGGACGTTCCCTACCGAAACCATCATGACTGTTGTGAGAAGCATATACCAAAACCTGCCCCCAATTGGACAAGAATTTTACCACGGCATGCTGATGCTGCTCCATGATAGCATGCCAAGTTTCATGAATTCACACGAGTTTTGGACTTACTAGAAATAAAAGTAAAGTATCTCAATGTTTTGGCGGCAATCAACGTTTCCATGGTGTTTGAAATTCATTCCCATTTCTTGCATGGGACATAAGCATGCACCCAAGGACACATATTTGATTTTTCAACCAATTTATATGCACTGGAGCATGTGCATGTAGTTAAAATTTGAATCATGCACATGAATGCATTGAAAACTCAATTAATGCATAAAAATGTCCAAACGAACCCCGAAAAATCACAAAGATTGACACAACACTCCTGTTGTTCTATGTTGACATCAGAAAAAAATTTGAAAGCAATAAGAGGCAATGGATATCGTTTCGTCCACAAAGGTAGGCCGTTCCCTACCAAAACCATCATGCTTGTTGTAAGAAGCTCTGGTTTGTGAGAAGCATATACCCAAACATGCCCCAAATGGGACAAAAAGTTTACCACGGCATGTTGATGCCGGTCCATGATAGCATGCCAAGTTTCATGAATTTCAGATGAGTTTTGTATTTACTAGAATTTAAAAACCAGGCATCTCAATGTTTTGCCGGCAATCAACGGTGCCCTGGTGTTTGAAATTCATTCCCATTTCTTGCATGGGACATAAGCATGCACCCAAGGACACAAATTTGATTTTCAACCAATTTATATGCACTGGAGCATGTGCATGTAGTTCAAATTTGAATTATGCACATAAATGCATTGAAAACTCAGTTGATGCATAAAAATGTCCAAACGAACCCCAAAAAATCACAAAAATTGACACAACACTCCTCTTGTTCTGTGTTGACACAAGAATTTCTTTTGAAAGCAGTAAGAGGCAATGGATATCGTTTCGTCCCCAAAGGTGGGACGTTCCCTACCGAAACCATCATGCTTTTTGTGAGAAGCTCTGGTTTGTGAGAAGCATATACCCAAACCTGCCCCAAATGGGACACAAATTTTACCACGGCATGTTGATGCCGCTCCATGATAGCATGCCAAGTTTCATGAATTTCTGACGAGTTTTGGCTTGATTAGAATTTAAAAACTAGGCATCTCAATGTTTTGCGGGCAATCAATGGAGCCTTGGTGTTTGAAATTCAATCCCATTTCTTGAATGGGACCTAAGCATGCACCCAAGGACATATATTGGATTTTCAACCAATTTATATGCATTGGAGCATGTGCATGTAGTTCAAATTTGAATAATGCACATAAATACGTTGAAAACTCAGTCAATGCATAAAAATGTCCAAATGAACCCCGAAAAATCACAAAAATTGACACAACACTCCTGTTGTTCTATGTTGACACGAATTTTTTGGAAGCAATAAGAGGTAATGGATATCGTTTCATCCCCAAAGGTGGGACGTTCCCTACCGAAACCATCATGACTGTTGTGAGAAGCATATACCAAAACCTGCTGCCAATTGGACAAGAATTTTACCACGGCATGCTGATGCTGCTCCATGATTGCATGCCAAGTTTCATGAATTCACACGAGTTTTGGACTTACTAGAAATAAAAGTAAAGTATCTCAATGTTTTGGCGGCAATCAACGTTTCCCTGGTGTTTGAAATTCATTCCCATTTCTTGCATGGGACATAAGCATGCACCCAAGGACACATATTTGATTTTTCAACCAATTTATATGCACTGGAGCATGTGCATGTAGTTCAAATTTGAATCATGCACATAAATGCATTGAAAACTCAATTAATGCATAAAAATGTCCAAACGAACCCCGAAAAATCACAAAGATTGACACAACACTCCTGTTGTTCTATGTTGACATGAGAAAAAAATTTGAAAGCAATAAGAGGCAATGGATATCGTTTCATCCCCAAAGGTGGGCCGTTCCCTACCAAAACCATCATGCTTGTTGTGAGAAGCTCTGGTTTGTGAGAAGCATATACCCAAACCTGCCCCAAATGGGACAAAAAGTTTACCACGGCATGTTGATGCCGGTCCATGATAGCATGCCAACTTTCATGAATTTCAGATGAGTTTTGTATTTACTAGAATTTAAAAACCAGGCATCTCAATGTTTTGCCAGCAATCAACGGTGCCCTGGTGTTTGAAATTCATTCCCATTTCTTGCATGGGACATCAGCATACACCCAAGGACACAAATTTGATTTTCAACCAATTTATATGCACTGGAGCATGTGCATGTAGTTCAAATTTGAATTATGCACATAAATGCATTGAAAACTCAGTTGATGCATAAAAATGTCCAAACGAACCCCAAAAAATCACAAAAATTGACACAACACTCCTCTTGTTCTGTGTTGACACAAGAATTTCTTTTGAAAGCAGTAAGAGGCAATGGATATCGTTTCGTCCCCAAAGGTGGGACGTTCCCTACCGAAACCATCATGCTTGTTGTGAGAAGCTCTGGTTTGTGAGAAGCATATACCCAAACCTGCCCCAAATGGGACACAAATTTTACCACGGCATGTTGATGCCGCTCCATGATAGCATGCCAAGTTTCATGAATTTCTGACGAGTTTTGGATTTATTAGAATTTAAAAACTAGGCATCTCAATGTTTTGCGGGCAATCAATGGTGCCCTGGTGTTTGAAATTCATTCCCATTTCTTGAATGGGACCTAAGGATGCACCCAAGGACATAGATTGGATTTTCAACCAATTTATATGCACTGGAGCACGTGCATGTAGTTCAAATTTGAATAATGCACATAAATACGTTGAAAACTCAGTTAATGCATAAAAATGTCCAAATGAACCCCGAAAAATCACAAAAATTGACACAACACTCCTGTTGTTCTATGTTGACACGAATTTTTTTGGAAGCAATAAGAGGCAATGGATATCGTTTCATCCCCAAAGGTGGGACGTTCCCTACCGAAACCATCATGACTGTTGTGAGAAGCATATACCAAAACCTGCCCCCAATTGGACAAGAATTTTACCACGGCATGCTGATGCTGCTCCATGATAGCATGCCAAGTTTCATGAATTCACACGAGTTTTGGACTTACTAGAAATAAAAGTAAAGTATCTCAATGTTTTGGCGGCAATCAACGTTTCCCTGGTGTTTGAAATTCATTCCCATTTCTTGCATGGGACATAAGCATGCACCCAAGGACACATATTTGATTTTTCAACCAATTGATATGCACTGGAGCATGTGCATGTAGTTCAAATTTGAATCATGCACATAAATGCATTGAAAACTCAATTAATGCATAAAAATGTCCAAACGAACCCCGAAAAATCACAAAGATTGACACAACACTCCTGTTGTTCTATGTTGACATCAGAAAAAAAATTGAAAGCAATAAGAGGCAATGGATATCGTTTCGTCCCCAAAGGTAGGCCGTTCCCTACCAAAACCATCATGCTTGTTGTGAGAAGCTCTGGTTTGTGAGAAGCATATAGCCAAACCTGCCCCAAATGGGACAAAAAGTTTACCACGGCATGTTGATGCCGGTCCATGATAGCATGCCAAGTTTCATGAATTTCAGATGAGTTTTGTATTTACTAGAATTTAAAAACCAGGCATCTCAATGTTTTGGCGGCAATCAACGGTGCCCTGGTGTTTGAAATTCATTCCCATTTCTTGCATGGGACATAAGCATGCACCCAAGGACACATATTTGATTTTTCAACCAATTTATATGCACTGGAGCATGTGCATGTAGTTAAAATTTGAATCATGCACATGAATGCATTGAAAACTCAATTAATGCATAAAAATGTCCAAACGAACCCCGAAAAATCACAAAGATTGACACAACACTCCTGTTGTTCTATGTTGACATCAGAAAAAAATTTGAAAGCAATAAGAGGCAATGGATATCGTTTCGTCCCCAAAGGTAGGCCGTTCCCTACCAAAACCATCATGCTTGTTGTGAGAAGCTCTGGTTTGTGAGAAGCATATACCCAAACATGCCCCAAATGGGACAAAAAGTTTACCACGGCATGTTGATGCCGGTCCATGATAGCATGCCAAGTTTCATGAATTTCAGATGAGTTTTGTATTTACTAGAATTTAAAAACGAGGCATCTCAATGTTTTGCCGGCAATCAACGGTGCCCTGGTGTTTGAAATTCATTCCCATTTCTTGCATGGGACATAAGCATGCACCCAAGGACACAAATTTGATTTTCAACCAATTTATATGCACTGGAGCATGTGCATGTAGTTCAAATTTGAATTATGCACATAAATGCATTAAAAACTCAGTTGATGCATAAAAATGTCCAAACGAACCCCAAAAAATCACAAAAATTGACACAACACTCCTCTTGTTCTGTGTTGACACAAGAATTTCTTTTGAAAGCAGTAAGAGGCAATGGATATCGTTTCGTCCCCAAAGGTGGGACGTTCCCTACCGAAACCATCATGCTTTTTGTGAGAAGCTCTGGTTTGTGAGAAGCATATACCCAAACCTGCCCCAAATGGGACACAAATTTTACCACGGCATGTTGATGCCGCTCCATGATAGCATGCCAAGTTTCATGAATTTCTGACGAGTTTTGGCTTGATTAGAATTTAAAAACTAGGCATCTCAATGTTTTGCGGGCAATCAATGGAGCCTTGGTGTTTGAAATTCAATCCCATTTCTTGAATGGGACCTAAGCATGCACCCAAGGACATAGATTGGATTTTCAACCAATTTATATGCACTGGAGCATGTGCATGTAGTTCAAATTTGAATAATGCACATAAATACGTTGAAAACTCAGTCAATGCATAAAAATGTCCAAATGAACCCCGAAAAATCACAAAAATTGACACAACACTCCTGTTGTTCTATGTTGACACGAATTTTTTGGAAGCAATAAGAGGTAATGGATATCGTTTCATCCCCAAAGGTGGGACGTTCCCTACCGAAACCATCATGACTGTTGTGAGAAGCATATACCAAAACCTGCTGCCAATTGGACAAGAATTTTACCACGGCATGCTGATGCTGCTCCATGATTGCATGCCAAGTTTCATGAATTCACACGAGTTTTGGACTTACTAGAAATAAAAGTAAAGTATCTCAATGTTTTGGCGGCAATCAACGTTTCCCTGGTGTTTGAAATTCATTCCCATTTCTTGCATGGGACATAAGCATGCACCCAAGGACACATATTTGATTTTTCAACCAATTTATATGCACTGGAGCATGTGCATGTAGTTCAAATTTGAATCATGCACATAAATGCATTGAAAACTCAATTAATGCATAAAAATGTCCAAACGAACCCCGAAAAATCACAAAGATTGACACAACACTCCTGTTGTTCTATGTTGACATGAGAAAAAAATTTGAAAGCAATAAGAGGCAATGGATATCGTTTCATCCCCAAAGGTGGGCCGTTCCCTACCAAAACCATCATGCTTGTTGTGAGAAGCTCTGGTTTGTGAGAAGCATATACCCAAACCTGCCCCAAATGGGACAAAAAGTTTACCACGGCATGTTGATGCCGGTCCATGATAGCATGCCAACTTTCATGAATTTCAGATGAGTTTTGTATTTACTAGAATTTAAAAACCAGGCATCTCAATGTTTTGCCAGCAATCAACGGTGCCCTGGTGTTTGAAATTCATTCCCATTTCTTGCATGGGACATCAGCATACACCCAAGGACACAAATTTGATTTTCAACCAATTTATATGCACTGGAGCATGTGCATGTAGTTCAAATTTGAATTATGCACATAAATGCATTGAAAACTCAGTTGATGCATAAAAATTTCCAAACGAACCCCAAAAAATCACAAAAATTGACACAACACTCCTCTTGTTCTGTGTTGACACAAGAATTTCTTTTGAAAGCAGTAAGAGGCAATGGATATCGTTTCGTCCCCAAAGGTGGGACGTTCCCTACCGAAACCATCATGCTTGTTGTGAGAAGCTCTGGTTTGTGAGAAGCATATACCCAAACCTGCCCCAAATGGGACACAAATTTTACCACGGCATGTTGATGCCGCTCCATGATAGCATGCCAAGTTTCATGAATTTCTGACGAGTTTTGGATTTATTAGAATTTAAAAACTAGGCATCTCAATGTTTTGCGGGCAATCAATGGTGCCCTGGTGTTTGAAATTCATTCCCATTTCTTGAATGGGACCTAAGGATGCACCCAAGGACATAGATTGGATTTTCAACCAATTTATATGCAAGGAGCACGTGCATGTAGTTCAAATTTGAATAATGCACATAAATACGTTGAAAACTCAGTTAATGCATAAAAATGTCCAAATGAACCCCGAAAAATCACAAAAATTGACACAGCACTCCTGTTGTTCTATGTTGACACGAATTTTTTTGGAAGCAATAAGAGGCAATGGATATCGTTTCATCCCCAAAGGTGGGACGTTCCCTACCGAAACCATCATGACTGTTGTGAGAAGCATATACCAAAACCTGCCCCCAATTGGACAAGAATTTTACCACGGCATGCTGATGCTGCTCCATGATAGCATGCCAAGTTTCATGAATTCACACGAGTTTTGGACTTACTAGAAATAAAAGTAAAGTATCTCAATGTTTTGGCGGCAATCAACGTTTCCCTGGTGTTTGAAATTCATTCCCATTTCTTGCATGGGACATAAGCATGCACCCAAGGACACATATTTGATTTTTCAACCAATTTATATGCACTGGAGCATGTGCATGTAGTTCAAATTTGAATCATGCACATAAATGCATTGAAAACTCAATTAATGCATAAAAATGTCCAAACGAACCCCGAAAAATCACAAAGATTGACACAACACTCCTGTTGTTCTATGTTGACATCAGAAAAAAATTTGAAAGCAATAAGAGGCAATGGATATCGTTTCGTCCCCAAAGGTGGGCCGTTCCCTACCAAAACCATCATGCTTGTTGTGAGAAGCTCTGGTTTGTGAGAAGCATATAGCCAAACCTGCCCCAAATGGGACAAAAAGTTTACCACGGCATGTTGATGCCGGTCCATGATAGCATGCCAAGTTTCATGAATTTCAGATGAGCTTTGTATTTACTAGAATTTAAAAACCAGGCATCTCAATGTTTTGCCGGCAATCAACGGTGCCCTGGTGTTTGAAATTCATTCCCATTTCTTGCATGGGACATAAGCATGCACCGAAGGATACAAATTTGATTTTCAACCAATTTATATGCACTTGAGCATGTGCATGTAGTTCAAATTTGAATTATGCACATAAATGCATTGAAAACTCAGTTGATGCATAAAAATGTCAAAACGAACGCCAAAATTCACAAAAATTGACACAACACTCCTCTTGTTCTATGTTGACAGAAGAAATTTTTTTGGAAGCAATAAGAGGCAATGGATATCGTTTCGACCCCAAAGGTGGGACGTTCCCTACCGAAACCATCATGCTTGTTGTGAGAAGCTCTGGTTTGTGAGAAGCATATACCCAAACCTGCCCCAAATGGGACACAAATTTTACCACGGCATGTTGATGCCGGTCCATGATAGCATGCCAAGTTTCATGAATTTCTGACGAGTTTTGGATTTATTAGAATTTAAAAACTAGGAATCTCAATATTTTGCGGGCAATCAATGGTGCCCTGGTGTTTGAAATTCATTCCCATTTCTTGAATGGGACCTAAGCATGCACCCAAGGACATAGATTGGATTTTCAACCAATTTATATGCACTGGAGCATGTGCATGTAGTTCAAATTTGAATAATGCACATAAATATGTTGAAAACTTAGTTAATGCATAAAAATGTCCAAATGAACCCCGAAAAATCACAAAAATTGACACAACACTCCTGTTGTTCTATGTTGACACGAATTTTTTTGGAAGCAATAAGAGGCAATGGATATTGTTTCATCCCCAAAGGTGGGACGTTCCCTACCGAAACCATCATATTTGTTGTGAGAAGCTCTCGTTTGTGAGAAGCACATACCCAAATCAACCCCAAAAGAGACAAGAATTTTACCACGGCATGCTGATGCCGCTCCATGATAGCATGCCAAGTTTCATGAATTTCAGATGAGTTTTGGACTTACTAGAAATAAAAGTAAAGTATCTCAATGTTTTGGCAGCAATCAACGTTGCCCTGGTGTTTGAAATTCATTCCCATTTCTTGCATGGGACATAAGCATGCACCCAAGGACACATATTTGATTTTTCAACCAATTTATATGCACTGGAGCATGTGCATGTAGTTCAAATTTGAATCATGCACATAACTGCATTGAAAACTCAGTTAATGCATAAAAATGTCCAAACGAACCCCGAAAAATCACAAAGACTGACACAACACTCATGTTGTTCTATGTTGACATGAGAAAAAATTTGAAAGCAATAAGAGGCAATGGATATCGTTTCGTCCCCAAAGGCGGGACGTTCCCTACCGAAACCATCATGCTTGTTGTGAGAAGCTCTGGTTTGTGAGAAGCATATACCCAAAGCTGCCCCAAATGGGACAAAAAATTTACCACGACATGTTGATGCCGCTCCATGATAGCATGCCAAGTTTCATGAATTTCAGATGAGTTTTGGATTTACTAGAATTTAAAAACCAGGCATCTCAATGTTTTGCCAGCAATCAACGGTGCCCTGGTGTTTGAAATTCATTCCCATTTCTTGCGTGGGACCTAAGCATGCACCCAAGGACAGATACTTGATTTTCAACCAATTTTTATGCACTGGAGCATGTGCATGTAGTTCAAATTTGAATTATGCAAATAAATGCATTGAAAACTCAGTTAATGCATAAAAATGTCCAAACGAACCCCGAAAAATCACAAAAATTGATACAACACTCCTGCTGTTCTATGTTCACACGAGAAAAAAATTTGAAAGCAATAAGAGGCAATGGATATCGTTTCGTCCCCAAAGGTGGGTCGTTCCCTACCGAAACCATCATGCTTGTTGTGTGAAGCTCTGGTTTGTGAGAAGCATATACCCAAAACTGCCCCAAATGGGACAAAAATTTTACCACGACATGTTGATGCCGCTCCATGATAGCATGCCAAGTTTCATGAATTTCAGATGAGTTTTGGATTTACTAGAATTTAAAAACCAGACATTTCAATGTTTTGCCGGCAATCAACGGTGCCCTGGTGTTTGAAATTCATTCCCATTTCTTGCATGGGACCTAAGCATGCACCCAAGGATACTGATTTGATTTTCAACCAATTTTTATGCACTGGAGCATGTGCATGTAGTTCAAATTTGAATTATGCACATAAATGCATTGAAAACTCAGTTAATGCATAAAAATGTCCAAACGAACCTCGGAAAATCACAAAAATTGACAAAACATTCCTGTTGTTCTATGTTGACACAAGAAAAAAATTTGAAAGCAATAAGACGCAATGGATAACGTTTTGTCCCCAAAGGTGGGACGTTCCCTACCGAAACCATCATGATTGTTGTGAGAAGCTCTGGTTTGTGAGAAGCATATACCCAAACCTGCCCCAAATGGGACAAAAATTTTACCACGGCATATTGATGCCGCTCCATGATAGCATGCCAAGTTTCATGAATTTCTGACGAGTTTTGGATTTACTAGAATTTAAAAACCAGGCATCTCAATGTTTTGCCGGCAATCAACGGTGCCCTGGTGTTTGAAATTCATTCCCATTTCTTGAATGGGACCTAAGCATGCACCCAAGGACACATATTTGATTTTCCAACCAATTTATATGCACTGGAGCATGTGCATGTAGTTCAAATTTGAATTATGCACATAAATACGTTGAAAACTCAGTTAATGCATAAAAATGTCCAAACGAACCCTGAAAAATCACAACAATTGACACAACACTCCTGTTGTTCTATGTTGACACGAGAAATTTTTGGGAAGCAATAAGAGGCAATGTATATCGTTTCAGCCCCAAAGGTGGGACGTTCCCTACCGAAACCATCATGATTGTGGTGAGAAGCTCTAGTTTGTGAGAAGCATATACCCAAACCTGCCCCAAATGGGACAAGAATTTTACCACGGCATGCTGATGCCTCTCCAAGATAGCATGCCTAGTTTCATGAATTTCTGACGAGTTTTGGATTTACTAGAATTTAAAAATAATGTATCTCAATGTTTTGGTGGCAATCAACGTTGCCCTGGTGTTTGAAATTCATTCCCATTTCTTGCATAGGACATAAGCATGCACCCAAGGACACAGATTTGATTTTGCAACCAATTTATATGCACTGGAGCATGTGCATGTAGTTCGAATTTGAATCATGCACATAAATGCATTGAAAACTCAGTTAATGCATAAAACTGTTCGAACGAACCCCGAAAAATCACTAAGATTGACACAACACTCCTGTTGTTCTATGTTGACATGAGAAATTTTTTGAAAGGAATAAGACGCAATGGATATCGTTTTGTCCCCAAAGGTGGGACGTTCCCTACTGAAACCATCATGCTTGTTGTGAGAAGCTCTGGTTTGTGAGAAGCATATACCCAAACCAGCCCCAAATGGCACAAAAATTTTACCACGGCATGTTGATGCCGCTCCATGATAGCATGCCAAGTTTCATGAATTTTAGATGAGTTTTGGATTTACTAGAATTTAAAAACCAGGCATCTCAATCTTTTGCCGGCAATCAACAGTGCCCGGGTGTTTGAAATTCATTCCCATTTCTTGCATGGGACCTAAGCATGCACCCAAGGACATAGTTTTGATTTTTCAACCAATTTATATGCACTGGAGCATGTGGATGTAGTTCAAATTTGAATTATGCACATAAATGCATTGAATACTCAGTTAATGCATAAAAATGTCCAAGCGAACCCTGATTAATCACAAAAATTGACACAACACTCCTATTGTTCTATGTTGACGCGAGAAAAAATTTGGAAGCAATAAGAGGCAATGGATATCGTTCCGTCCCCAAAGGTGGGACGTTCCCTACCGAAACCATCATGCTTGTTGTGAGAAGCTCTGGTTTGTGAGAAGCATATACCCAGACCTGCCCCAAATGGGATAAAAAATTTACCACGGCATGTTGATGCCGCTCCATTATAGCATGCCAAGTTTCATGAATTTCAGACGAGTTTTGGATTTACTAGAATTTGAAAACGAGGTATCTCAATGTTTGCGGCCGAGTGACGGTCGCAGGGTGTTCGACATTCATTCCCATTTCTTGCATGGGACCTAAGCGGGCAACCAAGGACACGGATTCGAATTTTCAACTAATTTATATGCATTAGAGCATGTGCCTGTAGTTCATATTTGAATTATGCACATGAATGCATAGAAAACTCAGTTAATGTATAAAAATGTCCAAGCGAACCCCGAAAAATCCCCAAAATTAACACAACACACCTGTTGTTCTATGTTGACAGTAGGAAAAAAATTTGAAATCAAGAAGAGGCAACGGATATCGTTTCGTCCAGAAAGGTAAAACGTTCCCTACTAAAACCATCACATTTGTTGTGAGAAGCTCTGGTTTATGAGAAGCTTATACCCAAACCTGCCCCAAATGGGACAGAATTTTTACCACTGCATGTTGATGCCGCTGCATGATAGCATGCCAAGTTTCATGAATTTCGGACAAATTTTGGATTTACTAGATTTACAAAAGCAAGTACGTCGACGTTTGCTGGAGAGCCACGGTGCCATGGTGTTCGAATTTCATCCCCATTTCTTGCATGGGAGATAAGCATAAACCCATGGACACATATATGATTTTACAACCCATGTTGGTGCATCGGAGCATGTGCATGTAGTTTAATTTTGATTTCTAGCAATTCAAACACCGTCCATTGCCACTGTGAGCCCATTATGTCATTCAAATCAAGATGAAAAATCAAGTAGATCGCACATAGTTTATTATCACCAAGCGTGTGAGGTGCAGCACAAAATATCCTGGAGCACCGTCGGTGTATAGTACGCCTATGGCTTACGCGAGAAGGTGCGTCGACTACAGTCCATAGCCGGCGTCTCAAGCACACTAGCTCGCTCCCCAAATATCATTTCATTGTTCAATCGTCGCCGGTGAAAGATGGGCACGTGGACCCGCGTCGTGAGGGCAACTTCGGTGGCCCACTCCGGCGAGAGTGCGGCCGCAGCCGCCATGCGCGTGCTAACAAGGTGCATGAGCGCGGCCGCAATCTGCGACCGGGCGGCAAAAGGCAGCCCAAACGGCCGCTGTTGCTTATCAGGTGGCGACAGCAACATATGCCTCGGGGATAGCAACTGGCGAGAGCGGGACAGCAGCTATCCGTTCCGCACCGGCGGCCTTAGCCCTGATGGAGGCCGTCCACGACCATGTCGAGGCCACCCACGCCCAGCTCCTGGCGGTCACCGCACAAATCGAATGAAGCTTCTCCGACAACGGTCGGCAACCCACGGCCGAAGAGCTGGCAATCGCCGAGAGGGTTCGAGCAGCCATCCGTTCCTCTGCCGTATACCTTGCGACGACGGACCCCGTCCAAGCCCAGATCGCGTCCGCCCACGCCCAGCTCGTGGCGCCCTTTTCCAAAGATATGGCGGACGCGGATGGCGAGACGCTTGCCGAGTATGGTGTTATGGATGCCATGGAGCCCCTTCCCTAGGAGACCGTCGGGCACGAGCTGGACATGGAGGCGGCGGCGGAGATCGACGAGCACCAGCCGTAGTAGTACTCTCTGTTTTGTTTAATTAAGAGCGCCGGTCTTTAATTTGTTAGAGTAATGTTTATGTCAGCTAGCTCTGTTTAATTGCTGAACTTGCTCGATTAAGAAGTGTGGGTGTGCTATAGTCGCCTTTGTGTACCCAAATTATGCAATGACGTGGATGACCACTGTAACCATGGAAATTCGAACCAAAACTTTTGACGTTCAAACTCATCACACACGGGTTAAGCTATCTAAATCATTTGTGATGTCCACATATCATACACAGTTCTGAATAAGGGACCGTGTGTGATGACACTTTGCGCACCAGTTTTTTTGGCTGAAGCGATTCCAAATTTTTGGCTTCTGCGGAAATATCTACCTCCCCGCCCCTCCCCCTTACCAAAAGCCACATTTCCCCTCTTTCTGCCTTCCTTTCCAAGTTGAAACCTTCACTCCTTGCTTGCAGCGCCGCCTCCTTGTCGGCGACCCTCCTTCACGCTGCTCGGCCTCGTCTATCCAGGCAGGTAATCCACACCCGACCCCATCCTCCTCCTCCATCCACATCCCACATGCCCGGACCGCTGGCGCGAGCGCGACACCTTCCACCCAAATCACTGACCCCTCCACCAAATAAGTGCCGCCCTAAGCCATGGTGCATGCAGTATAGCCAGGATCTCAAGGAGCATTTGGCAGCGGAGAAGCAAATTGCGTCCGCACGCGCGGATGAGGTCGCGATGGCTGCCATTCGTGCCGACCCCCAGATCTTGGAGGAGCACCTTGCCATTTGCTAGCTACGCCAGTTAAGCATGCTCGATTTACCCGTTGCGTGTGCTGCTCCTGCCTTTCCTTCACAAAATCTAGTGAATTGTGCTATCTAATTTTAACATGCAATTTGTTGCTCTAGTGTATATGTTCTATATGTCATGTAGTGTGGTGCTCACTTATTAAGTGTTTTGTTAATTAGTTGTCATCTTCAGTTAACTGTTTGGTTCAATTATGCAAATGTGATGTTCAATACTTCAGGCTGCAATTTTGTATTGTCTTCCGTGTGAGAAATAAATCGAATTTATCTTTACAAAATACATGAGAAATGAATACAACTGCTATATTTCCAAGTTGTCAAGCATGCTTTGTTTGGTTATCATTGTGCAATGTGGTGCTTAGTTAACGTTTGGTTCATTTGTGTTGTGGTGTTTAGTTAACTGTTTGGTTCAATTCTGTAATGCGATGTTCAATAGTTGTGGGTGCATTCTGTTATTGTATCCCATGTGAGGAATAAATTGAATTTGGCTGTAGTAAATACAAGAGAAACAAATACAATTGCTACAATTGGTTGTAGTTAACTGTTTGGTTAACTGTCTGATCTTCTATTAGGAGTATGTTATATTGTGCATTGTGGTGCTCAGTTGATGTTTGGTTCATTTGTTGTGGTGTTTAGTTAACTGCTTGGTTCAATTCTGCAATGCGATGTCCAATTGTCGTGGGTAGATTTTTGTATTGTTGTGTATGTGAGGAAGAAGTCGAATTTGGCTGCACTTAATACATGAGAAACATATACAAGTGCTATATTTCCTAGTTCTTAATCATGGTTGGTTTGGATAAATGGGATTTCAGTGTGACATGAATTAATCTGATGAATCTGCAATGTGCTTATTTTCATCAACATATTTTACTGATAGCATGCGAAAACTTACTTAACCTGATGACTAACTACCTTATATGTTGCAGGGAAACAATGGGAAGCACTGAGGTTTACAATCAAGGTTAGCACGTGCATGGTCTGTTCTCTAATAGCACATTATTGTGCAATTGCAGGAACCATTCTAATATTTTGGTTTTTAACAATTTGGTCTTGCACATGTAGGTCCTGGTGTCAGAGATTTTGACCCACTGTTCGACCCTTTTTGCATATGGGGAAATGAGTTGTCCATGAATATCAATCAAATCAAGAAACTCAGAAAGATTGTTAGGATAAAGAAATTAGCGACAAAAAACAACAAGATCTTTGTCTGCACAATGAAGAAGACATCAGTTCTCTACAAGATGGTACTAACTATTATACCTTGCCTTTTTTATTCCTTTGCCCCATTTCCAATATAGAGAAGATATTTATGCACATCCTTGTTTTCAGGCCTTTCCAAAGCAGTTCACTGATGATTACCTCTCAAACCACCTCTATGGTCAGGAGGTGAGGAAGGTTTTCATACAACACCCACGGTTCAATATTGAAGTGTTCCTGAAGAGGACGAAGGACGGACGGTTAATCATCCACAAGCACTGGCCTAAAGTTGCAGAGACCTTCAACATGAATGAAGGCTCAATATTCGCCTTCTGCTTCAGCAGTTTTCCAGATGAGATGCATCTGTCTATATACTATCTATGATACTAATTTCGAAAGGTTCTACATGTTGCATGTGGAACTTGGTGCTGGTGCAGTTGTGTAATGGGGTAGCTGAGTGCTGAAGCTATATCATGTTGTACTCTGATTTTTTCAATTACGAAATTCTGCTTCCTTAATATGGAAATGAAATATATTGTGTTCTTAATATGAATGTCAATTAGATTAATAAATGGATTATTAATAATTGGGCAATTAGCCTGCTAATGGCGAATTAGCCTGCTAATTGGGTTTTGATATTGCAAATGGTTACACCGTGGGCGATGACCTCAGGCAATGCACACAGTTTCTAGGAATAAACCGTGTTGGATCAATGAACAATCACACATGAATTTCTCTTGAAAACTATTTGTGTTAGGCCACCTTGCGCAAACGTTTACCACATAAAAATTGTGTGTGATGGACAGCCTTTGCCACACAGTTTCTTCTACGGACCGTGTGTGATACATTCAATAACGCAAACGATTTAACGGGAAAAATTGTGTGATGTACCTGTGAACGGATACGTTTTCCTTGGAGCGACTGTGTGGGATGTACATACGAACGGAAACGTTTAGTGGGGACTAACAGTGTGGGATGTACTTGCGACCGGAAACAATTTCGCATGTATAATTGTATTTTTTTAGCTCTACTGTACGTATTTCCGTATTTGAGCGCTCGCCGGTCGTACACGACCTCATTTTGCCGAGCGTGTGTGCCAGGAGGGCATATCCCCGACGGTTTTTGGGTCGTGTAGGAAGGACCCCCCTATCGCCCACACTCACTTGGCGACGGTTCCAAATGCCGTCGCGAAAATGGGTTAAAAACCGTTTGTTTAGGACTGACGCGCACCAGTGGATCATCATCATTAACTTCCTCACTAATTGCTGTAGGCATCACTGGAACTAATTTCTATCATGAACTGCTTTCCAATTCGAGAGAAGGTACCACTACCTAATCAAGTTCTACTTTCCTCCCACTCACTTCTTTCGAGAGAAACTCCTTCTCCAGAAAGGATCCATTCTTAGCAACAAATATCTTGCCTTCGGATATGTGATAGAAGGTGTACCCAATAGTTTCTTTTGGGTATCCAATGAAGTCGCACTTCTCCAATTTGGGTTTGAGCTTATCTGGCTGAAGCTTTTTCACATAAGCATCGCAACCCCAAACTTTAAGAAACGACATCTTAGGTTTCTTGCCAAACCACAGTTCATATGGTGTCGTCTCGACGGATTTAGATGGTGCCCTATTTAACGTGAATGCAGCCGTCTCTAATGCATAACCCCAAAATGATAGTGGTAAATCGGTAAGAGACATCATAGATCGCACCATATCTAATAAAGTACGGCTATGACGTTCAGACACACCATTACGCTGTGGTGTTCCAGGTGGCGTGAGTTGCGAAACTATTCCACATTGTTTTAAATGAAGAGCAAACTTGTAACTCAAATATTCGCCTCCGCGATCGGATCGTAGAAACTTTATTTTCTTGTTACAACGATTTTCCATTCACTCTGAAATTCTTAGAACTTTTCAAATGTTTCAGACTTATGTTTCATAAGTAGATATACCCTTATCTGCTCAAATCATCTGTGAAGGTCAGAAAATAACGATACCTGCCGCGAGCCTCAATACTCATCGGACCGCATACATCAGTATGTATTATTTCCAATAAGTCAGTGGCTCGCTCCATTTTTCTGGAGAACAGAGTTTTAGTCATCCTGCCCATGAGGCATGGTTCGCAAGCATCAAGTGATTCATAATAAAGTGATTCCAAAAGCCCATCTGCATGGAGTTTCTTCATGCGCTTTATACCAATATGACCTAAACGGCAATGGCACAAATATGTTGCACTATCATTATTAACTTTGCATCTTTTGGCATCAATATTATGAATATGTGTATCATCACGATCGAGATTCAACAAAAATAGACCACTCATCAAGGGTGCATGACCATAAAAGATATTACTCATATAAATAGAACAACCATTATTCTCTAATTTAAATGAATAACCGTCTCGCATCAAGCAAGATCCAGATATAATGTTCATGCTCAACGCTGGCGCCAAATAACAATTATTCAGGTCTAAAACTAATCCCGAAGGTAGATGTAGAGGTAGCGTGCCGACGGCGATCACATCGACCTTGGAACCATTTCCGACGCGCATCATCACCTTGTCCTTAGCCAATCTTCGTTTAATCCGTCGCCCCTAATTCGAGTTGCAAATATGAGCAACAGAACCAGTATCAAATACCCAGGCGCTACTACGAGCATTAGTAAGGTACACATCAATAACATGTATATCGAATATTCCTTTCACTTGCCATCCTTCTTATCCGCCAAATACTTGGGGCAGTTCCGCTTCTAGTGACCAGTCCGTTTGTAGTAGAAGCACTCAGTTTCAGGCTTAGGTCCAGACTTGGGCTTCTTCCCGGGAGCAGCAACTTACTTGCTATTCTTCTTGAAGTTCCCCTTCTTCCCTTTGCCCTTTTTCTTGAAACTAGTGGTCTTGTTAACCATCAACACTTGATACTCCTTGATTTCTACCTCCGCAGCCTTGAGCATTGCGAAGAGCTCGGGAATCGTCTTGTTCATCCCTTGCATATCGTAGTTCATCACGAAGCCTTTATAGCTTGGTGGCAGTGATTGAAGAACTCTGTCAATGACACTATCATCCAGAAAATTAACTCCCAGCTGAGTCAAGTGGTTATGGTACCCAGACATTCTGAGTATGTGCTCACTGACAGAACTTTTCTCCTCCATCTTGCAGCTATAGAACTTGTTGGATACTTCATATCTCTCAACTCGGGCATTTGCTTGAAATATTAACTTCAACTCTTGGAACATCTCATATGCTCCATGATGTTCAAAACGTCTTTGAAGTCCTGATTCTAAGCCGTAAAGCATGGCACACTGAACTATCGAGTAGTCATCAGATTTAGCTTGCCAGACGTTCATAACATCAGCAGTTGCTCCTGCAGCAGGCCTTGCACCTAGCGGTGCATCAAGGACGTAATTCTTGTGTGCGACAATGAGGACAATCCTCAAGTTATGGACCCAGTCCGTGTAGTTGCTACTATCATCTTTCAACTTAGCTTTCCCTAGGAACGCATTAAAATTCAAGGGAACGGTAGCATGGGCCATTGATCTACAACATAGATATGCACTACAGGAATCAGGCACTTTGTCATCTGCCATGGCGGGCGGCAAAGGCATACCTGGGGACAGCAAAGGTCTTTGCCGTCCGTCAGCAGACGGCAACAGGTCCGGCTGAATAGGCTACGACAAAGGCTTGTTTGCTGTCTGCTGGCGGACGGCAAAGATGAAATGGTCTTTGCCGTCAGCCGGCGGACGGCAAAGGTCCTGGACGGCACGTGTGGCAGCTTATGGCCGTTAGGGGGTTAACGGTGTGCTTTGTCGTCCGCTGGCAGACGGCAAAGACCATTGCGCCTTTGTCGTCAGCCAGCTGACGGCAAAGAAACCAAATAGGCCAGCCAGTGCCCCAAGTTGCACAGGTAGCTGCCACGTGGCAGCTTTGCCGTCTGTTGGCTGATGGCAAAGAGCCTGTATAGCCCCTGTTTTTTTCCATTTTTTGTTATATCCTTGCATTTTCAAAAAGACATAAATTATATATATAGTTTCAACCTCAAACATAGCCCATGTATCCATCATCTAGCAGTCCATCAACGCAACAGAACACATAGGGTATTAAAACGTCCAATACCTACATAGTTTCACGGAGTTCATCAACATACATACATAGTTTCACGGAGTTATTCAACATACATTGTTTCTCAACACAAAATCATAACAGAAAATAAAACTAGCAGTCCATCAATCCAGCTTCCATGAAGTGAATCGAATCTGCAAAAATGGGAGTAAGCAAGTTAGAAAGAAGAAGACTAGAAGAAGAAGAAGAAGAAGACTAGAAGAAGAAGAAGAAGAGTAGTAGTAGAAGAAGAAGGTTTTTACCCTTTTCCTTCTCATTCTTCTACTTCTATTCTTTCTTTTTCTTCTCTTTCTTCTTCTATTCTTTCTTTTTCTCCTCTTCCTTGTTTTTCTTCTTCTTATTCCTTATTTGTGTCATTTTAGAGCTTACATAGGTAATTATGCCATTTTTTAGCTAACTAAGCTTATTATGTCAATTTGGAGGAAAATAAGGTAAGTATAGGTCATTTTTGTGCTAACATAAGTAATTTTGGAGCTAACCTAGCTAAAATGGATCATATTGGAGCTAACCTAGGTAAACTTGGTCATTTTGGAGCTAACCTAGGTAAAATGGATCATATTGGAGCTAACTTAGCATATTAGAGCTAACTTATGTCATTTCGGAGGAAACAAAGCTAAGTATAGATCATTTTGGAGATCTGACATATATACCTGACATAGTTCACTCCTCCTTCTTCCCCTTCTCCTTCCTCATCCTGATGCGCCAAGAGCGGCGAGGCAGTGGGATGTAGTCTTCTACCACAATTGGCATGGTCATGTCGCCTGGCTGTGGGATCGCCGGCGCCACCACCATCGCGAGGTCATTGTTAGGCACCGCCACCATCGCGAGGCCATCTTCAGGCAGCTGATGTCTACTACACAACCTTCTTCTTGTAGACGTTGTTGGGCCTCCAAGTGCAAAGGTTTGTAGGACAGTAGCAAATTTCCCTCAAGTGGATGATCTAAGGTTTATCAATCCGTGGGAGGCGTAGGATGAAGATGGTCTCTAAAACAACCCTGCAACCAAATAACAAAGAGTCTCTTGTGTCCCCAACACACCAAATACAATGGTAAATTGTATAGGTGCACTAGTTCGGTGAAGAGATGGTCATACAAGTGCAATATGGATGGTAGATATAGGTTTTTGTAATCTGAAATTATAAAAACAGCAAGGTAACAAGCGATAAAAGTGAGCGTAAACGGTATTGCAATGCTAGCAAACAAGGCCTAGGGTTCATACTTTCAGTAGTGCAAGTTATCTCAACAATAATAACATAATTGGATCATATAACTATCCCTCAACATGCAACAAAGAGTCACTCCAAAGTCACTAATAGCGGAGAACAAACGAAGAGATTATTGTAGGGTACGAAACCACCTCAAAGTTATTCTTTTTGATCGATCTATTCAAGAGTCCGTAGTAAAATAACACGAAGCTATTCTTTCCGTTCGATATATCCTAGAGTTCGTACTAGAATAACACCTTAAGACACAAATCAACCAAAACCCTAATGTCACCTAGTACTCCAATGTCACCTCAAGTATCCGTGGGTATGATTATACGATATGCATCACACAATCTCAGATTCATCTATTCAACCAACACAAAGAACTTCAAAGAATGCCCCAAAGTTTCTACCAGAGAGTCAAGACGAAAACGTGTGCCAACCCCTATGCATAAGTTCAGAAGGTCACTGAACCCGCAAGTTGATCACCAAAACATACATCAAGTAGATCACGTGAATATCCCATTGTCACCACAGATAAGCACATGCAAGACATACATCAAGTGTTCTCAAATCCTTAAAGACTCAATCCGATAAGATAACTTCAAAGGGAAAACTCAATCCATTACAAGAGAGTAGAGGGGGAGAGACATCATAAGATCCAACTATAATAGCAAAGCTCGCGATACATCAAGATCGTTCCATATCAAGAACACGAGAGAGAGAGAGAGATCAAACACATAGCAACTGGTACATACCCTCAGCCCCAAGGGTGAACTACGCCCTCCTCGTCATGGAGAGCGCCGGGATGATGAAGATGGCCACCGGTGATGGATCCACCCTCTGGCAGGGTGCCGGAACAGGGTCTGGATTGGTTTTTGGTGGCTACAGAGGCTTGCGGCGGCGGAACTCCTGATCTAGGTTTCTTTTCAGGGGTTTCTGTATTTATAGGAATTTTTGGCGTCGGTCTCACTTCAGGGGGGTCTCTGAGTCATCCACTAGATAGGGGGGGCGAGCCTAGGGGGTAGGGCGCGCCCTCCACCCTCGTGGATGGCTCGAGACTCTTCTGGCCCAGCTCTTTTACTCTGGGGGCTTCTTTTGGTCCATAAAAATCATCAAAAATTGGTACGTCAATTGGACTCCGTTTGGTATTCCTTTTAAAACTCAAAAACAAGGAAAAAACAGAAACTGGCACTGGGCTCTAGGTTAATAGGTTAGTCCCAAAAATCATATAAAATAGCATATAAAACATCCTAGATGGATAATATAATAGCATGGAACAATCAAAAATTATAGATACGTTGGAGACGTATCATCAGCACCATCGCTAGGTCATCCTCAGCCACCACCATCTCTTGCCCATCGTCAGCCACCACCATCGCTAGGTCATCCTTAGCCACCACCATCTCTTGCCCATCGTCAGCCAGCACCTCCTCATCCCCACTCTGCTCCTCTTCTTCCCCATTCCATTCCGGATCATCCTCGCTGCTGCTTTTTCTGCAGCTAGAGTCGCTACTGCTTTGGCTGTAGCCAGAGTCGCTGCTGCTGCTCCCATTGCCTGACCAAATGCTACAATGACCGTTAACAATCGATGTGAGACAAAGCCAAGTGTAGAGGAAGAAGAGGCAGAACGTACTGGCATCATCGTCGTCCTGGTAGCGCATGCGACACATAGTTGTGTTGAACACCTTCATGGTGAGCATGGTGTTGGCATCATACCTGAAGAGAAGGAAGTACCTATGCCGCAGGTCATAGGCACGGTAGAACTGCTCCCAGCCACGACACAGGTACATGTGGCCGTACCTGATCACCACCTCCACGTCCCAATGCCCGCGAAGCCCGCTGCTGGCCTGTCGCAGCTTCACATTCTTTGGCCGATGGCCGTCCAGCATCTTCATAAAAGTGTTAGGAAGCCTCTGCAGTTTGGGACAAGGAGTGATGTAGCAAACAACAGAGTTATCATAATGAGATGGGTGAAGGGGAGATCTCTCCTTTTATATACCTGCCTCCTGGAGGAAGTCCCAAGTATGATACTGAAGAACTCAAAAACATCCAACTCATACTCCGGTGTGGCGGAGCGGAGCCTGCGGTGGCGGCCTCCCCCCATCTCTGATAAGCAGCAGAAGAGACCGATTACTACCCTTACAACATTATCATACAACATTATAGCAGCAGAAGTTTTGAGAAGAAGATAATCAACTACATGAAGTTATCATTTCACATTCAAAGAGCAATGCACTTGTGGACATATGATGGCAACAGCTTGAACCCTTCAAAACTAGGGATTTCTTTATACATGAAACAAAACTGAAAATGTAAACCAAATTAACAAGTTGCAGTTACTTGGAGTAACATTTCGTTTTAATTTAACTATAATATGCAAGGGATGATATTGCTCAGATATGTGTCACAAAACCGAGAAACAAGTTTGAAGAGAGAATAACAAGCACTAGTGTTGGCACTCTACTTTGGGCAGTTAGTTAGTGGAAATTTTGCTAATAGAGATGCTTTAACTAATTTCTTGGAACATAAATAATTTCCTGGAACCCAAAAACCATTGGATACGAAAACAATGATATTTGCATCAATAAATAACTATTTCTAGCTACAAGTGCCGGTAATATCTTAATGAGAGGGGGTCGTCAGTGTTATTCATTCACTCAGATCACTAGTCAGCCTCAAGGCATAGCTACCTTTGTTTCAACGCATCTATCTTTTAGGTTTCTATCATTCCTCAGTGTTTTTCATAACAATCCCCTCCCTTTATTAGCCTAATTCTTGCTACAAGTGCCATGGCTTCAATCAGCAAAAAAATAATACATACTGATGCCGATGGCCCTGCCTGTGGCTTGGTCGATGCTGATGTATCATGTTCTGCTCCCACGGAGTATGTGGCATTTGGTCTTTTTTTGAGATTGTGGTAGTGTTACTCATCGCCAAAAAGGAAATGGTAGTGTTACAAAAAAAGCATGTCAATCACTAGTCCATGGGAAAACGGCTTCCAAGAGTTAGAAGCATCTATATATTGCATTGCCGTGGGCCTTTTTGAATTGAAGGAGTTTGTTTAATCCTTGAAATTTCTCTTTTCATGTTGGTCGTTTAATTTGTTGGATTGAATCCAATAGGAACTTTTACTAAGGATTCATTTGTATCCGTTCCATAAGAATTATAGCGCCCAACCAAAGACTCTTGAAAAGAATCCGTACTTTTCTCCGCGATGCAACCAAACCAAAAATGCCCTAAATTGTTTATCGATGATCAAATCTAACAACCAAAATTTTACCTACCTACGTGATAAGTACTTCTACCATGGCACACATAATTGAGGGCGAGGAGCGGTCGAGGTCGAGGTCGGGGTGGCGCGGGGCGGAGGAGGGGGTCGCCGGGGCGGCGGCGGCGCGTCGACGGGGTTGGCGCGAGGGCGGAGAGGGGGTCACCGGGGCGGCGCGGCGATGTGGGTGGTGCGGGGCGGCGGCGGCGACATGGGGGCGGGGCGGCCAGCGACGGGGGTGGCGCAGAGCGGCGGCGGCTCAGGCACGGGGCAGAGAGAGCGGACATAGAGAGAGGGGTCGGGCGTGGGCGTGTTTGATTTTTAGTTAGGGCACGGTTCTTTGCCGTCTCCTAGCAGACGGCAAAGCACTGGTAACTCTCTGATGGATGGCATGGAGCACGACAGTAATTTTCCTGATGATCCGCAGGATGAATGGTCTATGTACTCCGATATTTCTGAGGCGGCAGATAACTTTGTTCGAGGTGTTGACACCCTAGGGATGCAGTTTGTCCGTGCTTCTGGCTTTGAGAGGTCTGTGGTTGTTGACCCTTTTGCTGCTCTGACTGACATCTTTGGTCTCATTTACGCCGGTATCTGGACTCCTAGGCTCTGCAATGATAGCTCTCCACCCAGCTCTTTTGGTGCCTTTCAGTTCCCTCTCAATCCGCTCAACTTGTTTGCGATTGTGGGCAATGCTTTGGTTCATACCTGGACTCAACGCTGCACTGATCTCAGGAGGGAGTACTGTATCTGGGCCAGACTCCCAAAAGCTCTCTTTTTGGATAATGGGACCTATACTATCTGCATTTCTGTTGAGCCTGCTAGGTCGGAGTACATTCCACCATCTGCTCTTTCTGGGAGTGGGAGCAGTGGGACTGTTGGTTTGGTCTCTGCTGGAGATGCTGACAGTGGGTCTGACCGTGTTGGCAAAATGATTCTGGAGGAGCCTGGTCATGTGGACACCACCCACCTTCGTCGCAGTACTCGCTCCACCCGTTATGATGGGTTTCGTGTCCCTCAGCCTTCTGATCTCAAACGAGGCATGTCCAAGGTGAAACCTCGGAAAACTCCGGTTGTCACTCGCAACTTGTCTGCTACGGCCCCGTCTGGTCTTCCTGTTATTTTGGATGGCAGTTTGGAGTCTGTCCCTGCTCCTACACCAATCTCCGTTCTTCAGGAGATTGGCATTGTTCGATGTGGAGTGTCGCCTGAAGATCTCACTGCTGAGAAGCTGATGGTCACTCCGCCAGCTTCACCCTCTCCCAACGATGCCGCAAACTAGGAGGTGGAATATCCTTTGCTGGAATGTTCGTGGACTTAACGCGGACAAAAAACATCTTGCTATTCGTAATGCTATTGATATAAGTGGTTCTGATGTCTTATGTTTGCAAGAAACTAAGCGTGAGAATTTTGATAGGGCTTTTGTTAAAACTATTTGTCCCAAGAGACTCGATATGTTTGCTTTTATTCCCTCTCATGGGGCATCGGGTCGTCTGTTTACTGCTTGGAATTCGTCTGTTTTCTCTGGTATGGTTTTCCTTGAGTCTTTTGCCCTTGGAACTAAATTCACTTCGTTACACTCCAATGTTGTATGGACTCTAATCAATGTTTATGGCCCATGTGATGGTATTGATCGTTCTACCTTTACGGCGTGGCTGTTCAGTATGCACATTCCAATCTCTGAAGATTGGATCTTGGCTGGTGATTTTAATTACTGTCGCGCACCTGATAACAGAAGTAGGCCGGGTGGCAACGCCAATGATATGTTGATCTTCAATGATTTTATTCGCACCCATTCTTTAGTGGAGCTACCCATCAAGGGTAGGACGTACACGTGGAGCAATATGCAAAATGACCTTTGCTCGTGCAGTTGGATTGGTTTTTCTCCTCGGTGCATTGGACTTCTTCATATCCTAATACCACTGTCTCGCCCTTGGGTAAACCTGTCTCAGATCACGTCCCCTGCGTCATTGGCATAGACTCGTGTATCCCTAAGAGCAAAGTGTTTCGCTTCGAGAACTACTGGATACATCTTTCAGGGTTTCATGACACTGTGCAACGCTCTTGGAACCAACCCTGTTATGCGGCTAACTCCGCGGCTCTGATCTGTAGAAAACTGAAGAAGTTGCGTTACGCCTTAAAATCCTGGAGCAGGAAACTCTCAAGATTATCCATTCTCATTGATAATTCCAATGAGACTCTTCTGAACTTGGATACGTTAGAGGATAGAAGACCTCTTACTACTCCAGAAACCAACTTCAGAATTATTCTCAAAGCGCACCTCCTCAAGTTACTCGAGTATAAACGCATGTACTGGCAGAAAAGATGTACTATCCGGAGATTTCAAGTTGGGGATGGTAACACGAAATATTTTCATGCAGTGGCCACAGAGAGATACCGTAAGAACTCAATATCCACACTGAAACTTGATGATGGTACGCTTATTGAGGATCACATAGGTAAGGCGTCCTTGCTGTTTTCTTCCTATAAACAGCGTTTAGGCTCCTCTGACCCCCCAACATGCGCTTTGATTTACCTCAAATCATTAAGAAAGTGGAGGGCCTTGATGATTTGACAGTTCCTTTCACCACTGATGAAATTGATCTAGTGGTCAAAGAGATGCCATTGGATAGAGCTCCAGGGCCAGATGGATTTAACGGTTGCTTCATGAAGTCATGTTGGAATATTATAAAACAGGACTTTTATCAGCTTGTCATGGATTTCTATGAGGGGGACCTAGACCTTGACAGCATTAATACTGGGTTCATTACTTTGATTCCTAAATGCCACTCCCCAGAAACAGTCAATGATTACCGCCCAATCACACTTCTAAACTGTTGTTTGAAGATCATTACCAAATTGCTTGCGAATCGTCCTCAAAGGGTCATCTTGCGCATTATCCATACAAACCAATACGGGTTCCTCAAGAGCAGATCGATTCAGGACTGCTTAGCTTGAGCGTTCGAGTACACTCATCAGTGTCAGGCGTCGGGGAGAAAGGTCTTGCTGCTAAAACTAGACTTTGCCAAAGCGTTTGATACTATCGAACATGCCCCTATGATAGAGATCATGAGAGCGATGGGGTTTAATGAGAAGTGGCTACACTGGATTGCTTGTCTCTTTCAGTCAGGAAAATCTTCGGTCCTTCTAAATGGCACACCAGGAAGGCAGTTCTCTTGCAAACGGGGAGTACGCCAAGGGGATCCTCTTTCATCGCTCATATTTGTCCTAGCGGCTGACCTGTTGCAATCTGCCATCAACCATGCTTTCCGTGAGGAGATACTTCAGAAACCAATCCCGTCAGCTGAGACAGACTACCCGGTAATCCAGTATGCGGACGACACGATTGTCTTTCTACCAGCTGTGAAAGAGCAGGTTGAGGCTCTGAAAAAACTCCTGGTCGACTATGCTGCGTCCATTGGGTTACGACTCAATTTTCAGAAATCAACCCTGATTCCGATTAATGTTACGCACGCGGAAGCACTGGATTTTGCAGACATGTTTGGTCGTGTTGTGGGAAAAATGCCATTCACATATTTAGGGCTCCCACTTGGGACTACTAAACCCACAATAATGGATTTCATGCCTCTTGTGACATCCGTCGAGAGAAGAGTCTCTGTGGCTGCTAACCTGCTAGACCACGGATCGAAACTCACCTAGGTTAATTCAGTGGTGTCATCGCTTATGGTGTATGCCATGTGTTCACTCAGAATCCCTCCTAAGATAGTGGAACACCTGGATAAAATCCGTAGGTAATGCTTCTGGAGCAGGAAGACGGAGGATGGGACAAAGAGCACCTCTCTTGCCTCTTGGGAGCTCGTCTGCCGCCCCAAGGCTGTAGGGGGACTTGGGATTGTGGACCTTAAACTTCAGAATCAAGGCCTTTTGCTCAAACAGCTATACAAGTTTTACAACAAACTAGATATGCCATGGGTGAACCTGATATGGAGTGCATACTACTCAGTCGTTGTACCGCATGCCTCAGAACCTTGTGGCTCCTTCTGGTGGCGGGATCTCATGCAATTATCAGACATCTTCAGAGGAGTGACTAAGATCAAAGTTGGGGACGGTAGTACAGCCTTGTTCTGGAAGGATCTTTGGAGTGATCAACCACTGGAGACCGCATGCCCGAGGGCGTTTTCATTTGCGAGAGATGAGGATGTGTCACTACAGACTTTGCTGAGATCTAGCACCATTGGAGAGGCTTTTCACATACCATTCTCTCCTCGGGCAAGAGCAGAAGTTGACGAGATTCAGGCTCTAACTGTGGGGTTTAATCCTGACAGTGACACAAATGACAAATGGTGTTGTGTCTGGGATGCTAGAGAGCTGGGAGCTTTCAAATCAAGTGACTACTATAAGTTCTGCTTTAAAGATGTTATTGTGGATGCAGTTTTTCCTTGGATTTGGAAATCCAAATGCACGAACAAATGGAAAGTCTTTGCTTGGCTACTGTTTGCTGACCGTCTGAATACTCGAAACATGTTGAGGAGGAGGCAGTATAAACTGGAAGGTGATGTGTACACCTGTCTGCTTTGTGACACGCCCCCGGAGGAAACAGTGACCCACCTATTCTTTCACTGCCCATTTGCAACTGAATGTTGGACTGCGATTGGAATGCACTGGCATGATTCCCAATGCAGGCTGGAACTCATCCATGAGGGAAGAAGATCCTGGGGTGGTCCATTATTCATGGAAATTTTCATCATAGCAGCTTGGGGGGTGTGGAAAGAGAGAAATAATAAACATTTTAGGAATGTGATGCCATCAATGGAATCCTGGAGAGGCAGGTTCAAAGATTATGTGTCCATGATGGTACACTGCACAAAAATCTCTCTCCACCCCTTCATCAGAGGATTGGTGGGCACTCTCTGATCTCTACCACCCCCTAGCTTGCTTCTTTCTAGTAGGTTTTGACACCTCCTTGCTCTAACTAGTTTCTATTGTACTACTCATCTACATACCTTGTAACTATGGGGCCACACCTCCCCTGATCCTGGTGTTGCACTAATTTAAAAGTCAGTAGGAGCCTCTCCTACTGTCAGAGTTTTCAAAAAAAAAAGAGCCTAGCTAACGGACGTCAGTTTGTGCACTTTCTTTGCCATCTGCTAGCGGACGGCAAAGAAAGTGGCCGTTAGGTGGCTGTCGCTAGTGGGCCGCCCTCCCTCTTTGCCGTCAGCGAGCAGATGGCAATGCATCTATGTCGTCAGCTAGCGGACGGCAAAGAGCCGGCTGACGGCAAACAATATCTTTGCCGTCAGCTTATTCTTTGCCGTCAGTTACATTTAACCTTATGGTAACGGCCTTCTTTGCCATCAGCTAGCTGGCGGCAAAGAGCCAGCTGACGACAAAGATCCTGATTCCAGTAGTGATGCAAAAACTATCAGGACTAAGTTCATGGTAAATTTAAGTTCAATTAATCATATTACTTAAAAACTCCCACTTAGACATCCCTCGAGTCATCTAAATGATCACGTGATCCGTATCAACTAAACCATGTCCGATCATCATGTGAGATGGAGTAGTTTTCAATGGTGAACATCTCTATGTTGATCATATCTACTATATGATTCACGTTCGACCTTTCGGTCTCAGTGTTCCGAGGCCATGTCTGTACATGCTAGGCTCATCAAGTTTAACCCGAGTATTCCGCACGTGCAAAAATGTCTTGCACCCGTTGTATGTGAACGTAGAGTTTATCACACCCAATCATCACGTGGTGTCTCGGCACGACGTACTGTCGTAACGGTGCTGTGACGCCCGGATAATTAAGCTACATGATCCCCCGCTATTGATGCCACGTCACCACGATTACTGTTGATAGTCTTGCGAGGATTCAAATCTCGTCCAAATTCAAATTTAAAATAAAGTTCAACTGTAAAAGTTTTCAAACTTTAGAACTAAAATGTTCTAGAGGTGACAAATAAAGCATAGGGAATTATGGTGAAGAATCCACATTTAATTAAAGTATTTAAATGCACTAATATGGTTTGAACAGTAGCAAAACAACTATTTAAACACCTTTGGTATTTTATAAAATATTAACCTCTTTTATATCGGGGTAAAACTTTGTAAGGTAGTGGGTTGTTCTGAAACATTGTTCTAAGAGCTAACATCATATTTTACTATACCAAATAAAATTAAAATAGTAAAAAGCAAAGAAGAAAATGGAAATGAAACAGAAAAATAAAAATAGGAAGAGAGCCCCCCCTTTTCGCCGGGCCTTGGCCCAGCTAGCCGAAACCAGTCAGGCAGGCCCACCTGGTGCCCCTGTATAAGCCCCACCCCACTAACCCTAGAGCCCGCTACCCCCACTCGCTCCCACTCCCCCCCACGTCGCTCTCTCCTTCTCCCCCCGATCCCGATCTAGATCGGGAAGGGGGGAACGAACCACACCGACACCGCCGCCGATTCCCGTCGCCACCTCGTCGGCGCCCCTCGCTGGATCGCTCCTCCATCGCCAACGCTGCCTCGTTGCCTCCTCCCCTGCGTCGTCGTCGTCCCCGACATCCTCCCCGCGCCCCACTGCCCTATCCCTACGGCCCCCGTGAGCTACCACTCCTCCTCTCCCCCTCGCGCGCACGCGCTCACGCCGTGGCTTCCTTCCCGTGGCCCCGCCTTGCTCTGCCGCTTCTCCTTGCATCGTCTCGCACAGGGCCGCATCCGGCGCCACGCCACCCGCTGCCACCTACCTCACCGCCCCGCCCGCGCCTGTGTCTTGCGCCGCCCGCATCCGCCCCCTGGCCGCTCACCGCAGCTGCGCGCCCGCATCCGCCCCCTGGCCGCTCACCGCCGGCGCGCGCCCACGCCCCACCACACGCCCCTACTCCCCTCGTCCTGCTCTGCCGCGACCTCCGTCTCACCGCGCGCGCATGCGTCGCGCCCCCTGCTGTTGAGCGCGCCGCCCCCAACCGCTCTGGCTGCGGCCATGGCCGCCGGCGCCAAGCCGCGCGCCCGCCTGTTGCACGTCTCCCCGCAGCGCCCTATCGGGCGGGCTGGCGCTCGTCGCCTGGCTCCGCCCGACGCCCGTAACCCGTTTGCCCGCTAGGCCCCCGGGCCTATGACAAGGGGGCCCCACCCCAGAACGTTTTTATAAAAAAAAAAGAATTAAAAATAATAATAAATAAATAAAAATATTAATTAATTAACTAAATTAATTAACTTGATTAATTGTGTTTAATTAAACGAATAACTAATTAACCTAATTAACTACTATAGTTAACTTAACTAATCTGTTAACTAAACTAACTAACCTGGTTAGTTAGTTAGCAGTCAATGACATGCGGGACCCACATGTCAGCGACCCAGTCAACACCTCTGTTGACTGCTGACGTCATGCTGACAAGATCGTGTTGATGCAATAATGCTATTTTCGAATTAATTTAATAATAATAATTTAAAAATTGATTAAATCTTTGAAAATTAATATAAAATAATCCGTAGCTCGGATGAAAATACTTTGTACATGAAAGTTGCTCAGAACGACGAGACGAATCCGGATACGCAGCCCGTTCGTCTGCCACACATCCCTAGCATAGCAAACATGCAACTTTCCCCCTCCGGTTCATTTGTCCGAAAACGCGAAACACCGGGGATACTTTCCCGGTTTTTCCCCCCTTCGCCGGTATCACCTCCTACCACGTTAGGGCATGCCTAGCACTGTTCATTGTCATGTCCTGCGTCGTCATGCTTATGTTTGCATTATATTTATTGTTTCTTCCCCCTCTTCTCTCCGGTAGACTACGAGACTGACGCCGCTGCTGCTGCCCCGGCCGACTACGTTGTTGACGACCCCTCCTTCTCGGCTGAGCTTCCAGGCAAGCCCTCCCCCCCTTGATCACCAGATATCACCTATTCTTCTCTCTACTGGTTGCATTAGAGTAGTGTAGCATGTTACTGCTTTCGTTAATCCTATTCTGCTGCATAGCCTGTCTTTGTTGCTACAGTTGTTACCCTTATCTGCAATCCTAAATGCTTAGTATAGGATGCTAGTATTCCATCAATGTCCCTACACTCTTGTCCGTCTGCCATGCTATACTACTGGGCCGTGATCACTTCGGGAGGTGATCACGGGCATATGCTATATACTTTATACTGTTACATTACTTATGATACTGTTCGGAGATGGGGGCTGAAGGGGCAGGTGGCTCCATCCCGGTAGAGGTGGGCCTGGGTTCCCGACGGCCCCCGACTGTTACTTTGTGGCGGAGCGACAGGGCAGGTTGAGACCACCTAGGAGAGAGGTGGGCCTGGCCCTGGTCGGCGTTCGCGGATACTTCAATTAACACGCTTAACGAGATCTTGGTATTTGATCTGAGTCTGGCCACTGGCCTATACGCACTAACCAACTACGCGGGAGCAATTATGGGCACTCGACGTCGTGGTATCAGCCGAAGCCTTCGTGACGTCAGCGACTGAGCGGCGCACGCCGGATTGGACCGTAAGCCTCCTCTTGTATTAAGGGGGCTAGGTCTGCTTCCGGCCGCCCTCGCAACGTGCAGGTGTGCAATGGGCGATGGGCCCAGACCCCTGCGCCATAGGATATAGACCGGCGTGCTGACCTCTCTGTTGTGCCTAGGTGGGGTTGCGACGTGTTGATCTTCCGAGGTCGGGCATGATCCAGGAAAGTGTGTCCGGCCAAAGGGGATCGAGCGTGTTGGGTTATGTGGTGCATCCCTGCAGGGAAGTTTATCTATTCGAATAGCCGTGTCCCTCGGTAAAAGGACGACCCGGAGTTGTACCTTGACCTTATGACAACTAGAACCGGATACTTAATAAAACATACCCTTCCAAGTGCCAGATACAACCCGGTGATCGCTATCTCACACGTCGACGAGGAGAGAATCGTCGGGTAGGATTATGCTATACGATGCTACTTGGTGAACTTACTATCTACTCTCTTCTACATGCTGCAAGATGGAGGCTGCCAGACGCGTAGTCTTCGATAGTATTAGCTATACCCCTCTTATTCTGGCATTCTGCAGTTCAGTCCACCGATATAGTCCCTTTACACAGATACCCATGCATATGTAGTGTAGATCCTTGCTTGTGAGTACTTTGGATGAGTACTCACGGTTGCTTTTCTCCCCCTTTTCCCCCTTTCCTTTCTTCCTGGTTGTCACAACCAGATGCTGGAGCCCAGGAGCCAGACGCCACTGTCGACGACGACTCCTACTACACCGGAGGTGCCTACTACTACGTGCAGGCTGCTGACGACGACCGGGAGTAGTTTAGGAGGATCCTAGGCAGGAGGCCTGCGCCTCTTTCGATCTGTATCCCAGTTTGTGTTAGCCATCTTATGGCAACTTGTTTAACTTATGTCTGTACTCAGATATTATTGCTTCCGCTAACTCGTCTATGATCGAGCACTTGTATTCGAGCCCTCGAGGCCCCTGGCTTGTATTATGATGCTTGTATGACTTATTTGTATTTTAGAGTTGTGTTGTGATATCTTCCCGTGAGCCCTTGATCTTGATCGTACACGTTTGCGTGTATGATTAGTGTACGATTGAATCGGGGGCGTCACAGGTGCATACTCTGGGAGAACACTTATACCTTGAAATTTTATTAAGGCATCATCTTATAATGCTACCGCCGTACTAAGCATAATAAGATGCATAAAAGATAAACATCACATGCAATCAAAATTTGTGACATGATATGGCCATCATCATCTTGTGCCTTTGATCTCCATCTCCAAAGCACCGTCATGATCTCCATCATCACCGGCTTGACACCTTCATCTCCATCATAGCATCGTTGTCGTCTTGCCAACTATTGCTGCTACAACTATCACTAACGCATAGTGATAAAGTAAAGCAATTACATGGCGATTGCATTTCATACAATAAAGCGACAACCATAAGGCTCCTGCCAGTTGCCGATAACTTCTACAAAATATGATCATCTCATACAATAACGTATATCACATCATGTCTTGACCATATCACATCATAACATGCCCTGCAAAAACAAGTTAGACGTCCTCTACTTTGTTGTTACAAGTTTTACGTGGCTGCTACGGGCTTCTAGTAAGAACCATTCTTACCTACGCATCAAAACCACAATGATGTTTCGTCAAGTGTGCTGTTTTAACCTTCAACAAGGACCGGCCGTAGTCAAATTCGATTCAACAAAAGTTGGACAAACAGACACCCGCCAGCCACTGTCGGTGTCAAAACCGGCGGATCTCGGGTAGGGGGTCCCGAACTGTGCGTCTAAGGTCGATGGTAACAGGAGACAGGGGACACGATGTTTACCTAGGTTCGGGCCCTCTCTATGGAGGTAATACCCTACTTCCTGCTTGATTGATCTTGATGAATATGAGTATCACAAGAGTTGATCTGCCACGAGATCGTAATTGCTAAACCCTAGAAGTCTAGCCTGTATGACTATGGTAATGTGTCTATCTCTTCCGGACTAAACCCTCCGGTTTATATAGACACCGGGGGGGACCTAGGGTTACATAGAGTCAGTTACATAGAAAGGAATCTACACGGTCCATCGCCAAACTTGCCTTCCACGCCAAGGAGAGTCCTATCCGGACACGGGTACAGTCTTTGGCCTTCGTGTCTTCACAGCCCATCAGTCCGGCCAATGATAACAAGCCGGACGCCCGAGGACCCCTTAGTCCAGGACTCCCTCAGTAGCCCCCGAACCAGTCTTCAATAACGTGGTGTTCGGCACACAGATTGTCTTCGGCATTGCAAGGCGGGTTCCTCCTCTGATGACTTCTAGGTAATGTATTCGGCCGTTGATTCAATGTCGCTCCCCTCGGCTTCTGTGCGTTAATAACTTCGTCTTCCACGTGTCGAGTGAATGAGGAAGGTCAGGGTATTTTTGTAAACAACACCCTAGCTCTGCAAGAAAGAGCGTCTATTTAACGAGATCGGATCTCAGATCCATTCGGCACCACGCGGAGAAAAATCCTCAGAGACTGCCAGGAAAGACCATTCCAACATGGCTATATATTCATAGCTCCCCTTCCCGTTCCATCCTAGAGAGAGGCGAGTGGGAGAGGTGCTCTGTATCCCACAGTCAATTGGAGAAGTTGCAAACGCAGGGATTTCTCCCCCTCCAGATCTGGTCCCTGTTCGAGCAGGATTGGCCTCCTTCAACGGCAAAACCCAGGCGGAGGATTTCCCCAATCCGTCAGCGGGAGAACGAGTGTGCTTCGTCCCCTATCTGCTGAGGGGCGTGGGATTTCCAATTCACCCATTCCTCCAAGGGCTTCTGGAGTATTATGGCCTCCAGCTGCACAATTTTACTCCAGCCTCCGTCTTGCACATTGCGGGTTATGTCGCTTTATGCGAACTATTCCTGGGTTGTGAGGACCATTTAGATCTGTGGAGAAAGTTGTTTTGCCTTGTCCCGCGCAACCACGAGGGATCGATATTTGAAGTGGGCGGGGCTGAAATATTGCGAATTGCAGAGACCGGATACCTATCCGGCACACCGAAGAAAGCTTCCGAAGAGTGGACCTCCAAGTGGTTCTAGATAGATGACGTCGTACTTCCAGATCCAGTCCGGAGAGGTCTCCCCGAGTTTGCGAGTGTTCCTCTAAAGAAGCGCCACAGCTAGCGCCCTCGGAGCCTCGAGGAGGAAGATGGTGCGGAAGTTCGCCAACTCCTGAGAAAGATCAGGACGCTTGCCGGGTATATGATTGTCGAAGTGATGGCGACCTCCATAGTACGGGGAGTTGAGCCACTCCAATACAGAGGACTTCCCATGTGGAATTACAATGGGGAAGATGACACCTCCTGCTGCGGTAGGAAAGGTCTAGACACCCCCGCCGCCCTAGCCAAAATATTGGCCGAACTGTTCAAGGGTGAGGAAGAGGAGTTCTTGCGCATTACGCACAGAGAAGGATATTCCATGTACAATCCTCCTAGCTGGGTGAGCCCCCAACTTTTTTGCTCCACTCATTCCCCTCCCTGAGCTTTGTTCACTGAAAAATTAATCCGTCCATTTGTAACAGCATTGGCAAAAGATTTCCGAGGGGCTTCACAGCCCCGCCCCGCAGCCCGAGGGCCACAATCGGGACCTTGACCCTGGATTCGAAGAGGATCCGGATATATTCGTGGTGCTCGAGAATGGCGTGTGCTACCTCTTGAGCACTGCGTTGGTTTTCCGTTGAAGAGGAAAGGGTCATGCAGCAAAGTAGCGTGAGTATTTCCCTTAGTTTTTGAGAACCAAGGTATCAATCCAGTAGGAGGCTACGCGCGAGTCCCTCGCACCTACACAAAACAAATAAATCCTCGCAACCAACGCGATAAGGGGTTGTCAATCCCTTCATGGTCACTTATGAGAGTGAGATCTGATAGATATGATAGGATAATATTTTTGGTATTTTTGTGATAAAGATGCAAAGTAAAATAAAACCAAAGTAAAAAAGCAAGGGAAATAACTAAGTGTTGGAAGATTAATATGATGAAGATAGACCCGGGGGCCATAGGTTTCACTAGTGGCTTCTCTCAAGAGCATAAGTATTTTACGGTGGGTGAACGAATTACTGTTGAGCAATTGACAGAACTAAGCATAGTTATGAGAATATCTAGGTATGATCATGTATATAGGCATCACGTCCGAGACAAGTAGACCGACTCCTGCCTGCATCTACTACTATTACTCCACTCACTGACCGCTATCCAGCATGCATCTAGAGTATTAAGTTCATGAAAACAGAGTAACGCCTTAGGCAAGATGACATGATGTAGAGGGATAAATTCATGCAATATGATAAAAACCCCATCTTGTTATCCTCGATGGCAACAATACAATACGTGCCTTGCTGCCCCTACTGTCACTGGGAAAGGACACCGCAAGATTGAACCCAAAGCTAAGCACTTCTCCCATTGCAAGAAAGATAAATCTAGTAGGCCAAACCAAACTGATAACTCGAAGAGACTTGCAAAGATAACCAATCATACATAAAAGAATTCAGAGAAGATTCAGATATTGTTCATAGATAAACTTGATCATAAACCCACAATTCATCGGTCTCAACAAACACACTGCAAAAAGAAGATTACATCGAATAGATCTCCACGAGGAGAGGGGGAGAACATTGTATTGAGATCCAAAAAGAGAGAAGAAGCCATCTAGCTACTAACTATGGACCCGAAGGTCTGAGGTAAACTACTCACACTTCATCGGAGAGGCTATGGTGTTGATGTAGAAGCCCTCCGTGATGGATGCCCCCTCCGGCGGAGCTCCGGAACAGGCCCCAAGATGGGATCTCGTGGGTACAGAAGGTTGCGGCGGTGGAATTAGGTTTTTGGCTCCGTATCTGATCGTTTGGGGGTACGTAGTTATATATAGGAGGAAGAAGTACGTCGGTGGAGTGGCCCACGAGGGTGGAGGGCGCGCCCCCTATCTCGTGGCTTGCTGGAAGCTCCTCTTACGTAGGGTCCAAGTCTCCCGGATCATGTTCGTTCCAAAAATCACACTCCCGAAGGTTTCATTCCGTTTGGACTCCGTTTGATATTCTTTTTCTGCGAAACTCTGAAATAGGCAAAAAACAGCAATTCTGGGCTGGTCCTCCAGTTAATAGGTTAATCCCAAAAATAATATAAAAGTGGATAATAAAGCCCAATATTGTCCAAAATAGTAGATAATATAGCATGGAGCAATCAAAAATTATAGATACGTTGGAGACGTATCAAGCATCCCCAAGCTTAATTCCTGCTCGTCCTCCAGTAGGTAAATGATAAAAAAGATAATTTTTGATGTGGAATGCTACTTGGCATAATTTCAATGTAATTCTTCTTAATTGTGGTATGAATATTCAGATCCAAAAGATTCAAGATAAAAGTTCATATTGACATAAAATAATAATACTTCAAGCATACTAACTAACCAATTATGTCCTCTCAAAATAACATGGCCAAAGAAAGTTCATCCCTACAAAATCATATAGTTTAGTCATGCTCCATTTTCGTCACACAAGAATGCTCTCATCATGCACAACCCCGATGACAAGCCAAGCAATTGTTTCATACTTTAGTAATCTCAAACTTATAAACCTTCACGCAATATATGAGCGCGAGCCATGGACATAGCACTATGGGTGGAATAGAATATGATGAGGGGGGTTATGTGGAGAAGACAAAAAGGAGAAAGTCTCACATCAACGAGGCTAATCAATGAGATATGGAGATGCCCATCGATTGATGTTAATGCAAGGAGTAGGGATTGCCATGAAACGGATGCACTAGAGCTATAAATGTATGAAAGCCCAACAAAAGAAACTAAGTGGGTGTGCATCCAACTTGCTTGCTCACGAAGACCTAGGGCACTTGAGGAGGCCCATTGTTGGAATATACAAGCCAAGTTCTATAATGAAAAATTCCCACTAGTATATGAAAGTGATAAAACAAGAGACTCTCTATCATGAAGATTATGGTGCTACTTTAAAGCACAAGTGTGGCAAAGGATAGTAGCATTGTCCCTTCTCTCTTTTTCTCTCATTTTTTGGGCCTTCTCTTTTTTTATGGCCTTTCTCTCTTTTTTTATTCCTCACTTGGGACAATCCTCTAGAAAATGATGATCATCACACTTCTATTTATTTACAACTCAATGATTACAACTCGATACTAGAACAAAGTATGACTCTATATGAATGCCTCCGGCGGTGTACCGGGATATGCAATGAATCAAGAGTGACATGTATGAAAGAATTATGAACGGTGGCTTTGCCACAAATACTATGTCAACTACATGATCATGCTAAGCAATTTGACAATGATGAATGTGCATTGATAAACGGAATGGTGGAAAGTTGCATGGCAATATATCTCGGAATGGCTATGGAAATGCCATAATAGGTAGGTATGGTGGCTGTTTTGAGGAAGATATAAGGAGGTTTATGTGTGAAAGAGCGTATCATATCACGGGGTTTGGATGCACCGGCGAAGTTTGCACCAACTCTCGAGGTGAGAAAGGGCAATGCACGGTACCGAAGAGGCTAGCAATGATGGAAGGGTGAGAGTGCGTATAATCCATGGACTCAACATTAGTCATAAAGAACTCACATACTTAGTGCAAAAATCTACAAGTCATCAAAAACCAAGCATTACGTGCATGCTCCTAGGGGGATAGATTGGTAGGAAAAGACCATCGCTCGTCCCCGACCGCCACTCATAAGGAGGACAATCAAAGAACACCTCATGTTTCAAATTTGTTACATAACGTTTACCATACGTGCATGCTACGGGACTTGCAAACTTCAACACAAGCATTTCTGAAATTCACAACTACTCAACTAGCACGACTTTGATATTATTACCTCCATATCTCAAAACAATCATCAAGCATCAAACTTCACTTAGTATTCAACACACTCATAAGAAAGTTTTTACTATTCTTAAATACCTAGCATATTAGGATTATTTAAGAAAATCACCATGCTAGCTATTTAAGACCCTCAAAATAATCTAAGTGAAGCATGAGAGATCAATAGTTTCTATAAAACAAATCCACCACCGTGCTCTAAAAGGTATAAGTGACGTACTAGAGCAAAACTATATAACTCAAAAGATATAAGTGAAGCACATAGAGTATTCTAATAATTTCCAAATCATGTATGGCTCTCTCAAAAGGTGTGTACAGCAAGGATGATTGTGGTAAACTAAAAAGCAAAGACTCAATCATACAAGACGCTCCAAGCAAAACACATATCATGTGGTGAATAAAAATATAGCTCCAAGTAAATTACCGATGGAAGTAGACGAAAGAGGGGATGCCTTCCGGGGGCATCCCCAAGCTTTGGTTTTTTGGTGTCCTTAGATTATGTTGGGGGTGCCATGGACATCCCCAAGCTTAGGCTCTTGCCACTCCTTGTTCCATAATCCATCAAAATCTTTCACCCAAAACTTGAAAACTTCACAACACAAAACTCAACAGAAATCTCGTGAGCTCCGTTAGTGAAAGAAAACAAAAGACCACTTCAAGGTACTGTAATGAACTCATTATTTATTTATATTGGTGTTAAACCTACTGTATTCCAACTTCTCTATGGTTTATAAACTATTTTACTAGCCATAGATTCATCAAAATAAGCAAACAACACACGAAAAAAAGAATCTGTCAAAAACAGAACAGTCTGTATTAATCTGTAACTAACGCAAACTTATGGAACTCCAAAAAATCAGCCAAAATAGGACGACCTAGGCAATTTGTTTATTGATCAGCAGCAATTGGAATCAGTATTTTATCACGTTCTGGTGATTTTTAACAATTGTTTTCGTGAACAGAAAGTTTCTGGAAATTTCTGCAAGATCAAATAACTATCATCCAAGAAGATCCTATAAGTTTAACTTGGCACAAACACTAATTAAAACATAAAAACACATCTAACCAGAGGCTAGATCAAAGATTTATCCCTAAACAGAAGCAAAAGAAAAAAAACTAAAAATAAAATTGGGTTGCCTCCCAACAAGCGCTATCGTTTAACGTCCCTAGCTAGGCATAAAAGCAAGGATAGATCTAGGTATTGCCATCTTTGGTAGGCAATCCATAAGTGGCTCTCATGATAGATTAATATGGTAATTTTATTTTCTTCCTAGGGAAGTGTTCCATGCCTTTCTTTAATGGAAATTGGAACCTAATATTCCCTTCCTTCATATCAATAATTGCACCAATCGTTCTAAGGAAAGGTCTACCAAGAATAATAGGACATGAAGGATTGCAATCTATATCAAGAACGATAAAATCTACGGGCACATAATTCCTATTTGCAACAATAAGAACATCATTAATTCTTCCCATAGGTTTCTTAATAGTGGAATCCGCAAGGTGCAAGTTTAGAGAGCAATCATCAAAATCACGGAAATCTAGCAAATCGCACAAAGTTTTGGGAATAGTGGAAACACTAGCACCCAAATCACATAAAGCATGGAACTCATGATCCTTAATCTTAATTTTAATAGTAGGTTCCCACTCATCATAAAGTTTTCTAGGGATAGAAACTTCCAACTCAAGCTTTTCTTCATAAGATTGCATCAAGGCATCAACGATGTGTTTAGTAAACGCTTTATTTTGACTATAAGCATGAGGAGAATTTAGCACGGATTGCAACAAGGAAATACAATCAATCAAAGAGCAATTTCCATAATTAAATTCCTTCAAATCCAAAATAGTGGGTTTATTAGCATCTAACGTTTTGATTTCTTCAATCCCACTTTTATCAAATTTAGCATCAAGATCTAAAAACTCCGAATTTTTGGAACGTCTTCTAGGTAAAGGTGGATCATATTCAGTCCCATCATTATCAAGATTCATATTGCAAAACAAAGATTTAATAGGGGACACATCAATAACTTTTAGATGTTCATCTTTATTTTCATAGAAATTTGAAGAACACGCGTTCATAAAGCAATCTTTCTTAGCACGCATCCTAGCGGTTCTTTATTTGCACTCATCAATGGAAATTCTCATGGCTTTGAGAGACTCATTGATATCATGCTTAGGAGGAATAGATCTAAGCTTTAAAGAATCAATATCAAGAGAAATTATATCAACGTTCCTAGCCAATTCATCAACTTTAAGCAATTTCTCTTCAAGCAAAGCATTGAAATTCTTTTGCGAATTCATAAACTCTTTAACACTAGTCTCAAATTCAGAGGGCATCTTATTAAAAATTCCATCAGAATTGTTGTGAATTACCATAATTATTAGAGGAATTATTAGGATAAGGCCTAGGATTAAAGATTCCTCTATACGCGTTGTTACCAAAATTATTCCTACCAACAAAATTCACATCCATAGATTCATTATTATTCTCAATCAAAGCAGACAAAGGCATATCATTAGGATCAGAAGAAACACTCTTAGTAGAAAATAATTTCATAAGTTCATCCATCTTTCCACTCAAAACATTAATTTCTTCTATCGCATGCACTTTTTTATTAGTAGATCTTTCAGTGTGCCATAGAGAATAATTAACCATAATATTATCTAGGAGTTTAATAGCTTCTCCTAAAGTGATTTCCATAGAAGTGCCTCCCGCGGCCGAATCTAAAAGATTTCTAGAAGCAAAATTCAATCCGACATATTTTTTTGTATAATCATCCAAAAATTCAAACCATGCGTAGGGCAATTACGTATCATTAATTTCATCCTCTCCCAAGCTTGTGCAACATGTTCATGATCAAGTTGCTTAAAATTCATAATATCGTTTCTAAGAGAGATGATCTTAGCAGGAGGAACATACTTAGAGATAAAAGCATCTTTGCACTTGTTCCAAGAATCAATACTATTTTTAGGCAAAGACGAAAACCAAGCTTTAGCACGATCTCTAAGCGAAAAAGGAAATAGCTTCTTTAACAATATCATTGTCAACATCTTTCTTCTTTTGCATATCACACAAATCAACAAAGCTATTTAGATGAGTAGCGGCATCTTCACTAGGAAGGCCGGCGAATTGATCTTTCATGACAAGATTCAACAAAGCAGCATTGATTTCACAAGATTCAGTATTGGTAAGAGGAGCAATCGGAGTGCTAAGGAAATCATTATTGTTGGTATTGGTAAAGTCACATAATTTGGTATTATCTTGAGCCATCGTGACAAACAAGCAATCCAACACACGAGCAAACAAAAAGCGAGCGAAAAGAGGCAAACGGAAAAGAGAGGGCGAATAAAACGGCAAGGGTGAAGTGGGGGAGAGGAAAACGAAAGGCAAATGGCAAATAATGTAATGCGGGAGATAAGGGATTGTGCTGGGTACTTGGTATGTTGACTTTTGCTCAGACCTCCCCGGCAACGGCGCCAGAAATCCTTCTTGCTACCTCTTGAGCACTGCGTTGGTTTTCCCTTGAAGAGGAAAGGGTGATGCAGCAAAGTAGCATAAGTATTCCCTCAGTTTTTGAGAACCAAGGTATCAATCCAGTAGGAGGCTACGCGCGAGTCCCTCGCAGCTACACAAAACAAATAAATCCTCGCAACCAACGCGATAAGGGGTTGTCAATCCCTTCACGATCACTTACGAGAGTGAGATCTGATAGATATGATAGGATAATATTTTTGGTATTTTTGTGATAAAGATGCAAAGTAAAATAAAAGCAAAGTAAAAAGCAAAGGAAATAACTAAGTGTTGGAAGATTAATATGATGAAGATAGACCCGGGGGCCATAGGTTTCACTAGTGGCTTCTCTCAAGAGCATAAGTATTTTACGGTGGGTGAACGAATTACTGTTGAGCAATTGACAGAATTGAGCATAGCTATGAGAATATCTAGGTATGATCATGTATATAGGCATCACGTCCTAGACAAGTAGACCGACTCCTTCCTGCATCTACTACTATTACTCCACTCATTGACCGCTATCCAGCATGCATCTAGAGTATTAAGTTCATGAAAATAGAGTAACGCCTTAAGCAAGATGACATGATGTAGAGGGATAAATTCATGCAATACGATAAAAACCCCATCTTGTTATCTTGGATGGCAACAATACAATACGTGCCTTGCTGCCCCTACTGTCACTGGGAAAGGACACCGCAAGATTGAACCCAAAGCTAGCACTTCTCCCATTGCAAGAAAGATCAATCTAGTAGGCCAAACCAAACTGATAATTTGAAGAGACTTGCAAAGATAACCAATCATACATAAAAAGAATTCAGAGAAGATTCAAATATTGTTCATAGATAAACTTGATCATAAACCCACAATTCATCGGTCTCAACAAACACACCACAAAAATAAGATTACATCGAATAGATCTCCACGAGAGAGGGGGAGAACATTGTATTGAGATCCAAAAAGAGAGAAGAAGCCATCTAGCTACTAACTATGGACCCGAAGGTCTGAGGTAAACTACTCACACTTCATCGGAGAGGCTATGGTGTTGATGTAGAAGCCCTCCGTGATGGATGCCCCCTCCGGCGGAGCTCCAGAACAGGCCCCAAGATGGGATCTCGTGGGTACAGAAGGTTGCTGCGGTGGAATTAGGTTTTTGGCTCCGTATCTGATCGTTTGGGGGTACGTAGTTATATATAGGAGGAAGAAGTACGTCGGTGGAGCAACAGGGGGCCCACGAGGGTGGAGGGCGCCCCCTGGGGGGTAGGCGCGCCCCCTACCTCGTGGCCTCCTGGAAGCTTCTCTTACGTAGGGTCCAAGTCTCCTGGATCATGTTCGTTCCAAAAATCACGCTCCTGAAGGTTTCATTCCATTTGATATTCTTTTTCCGCGAAAGTCTGAAATAGGCGAAAAAACAACATTTCTGGGCTGGGCCTCCGGTTAATAGTTTAGTCCCAAAAATAATATAAAAGTGGATAATAAAGCCCAATATTGTCCAAAATAGTAGATAATATAGCATGGAGCAATCAAAAATTATAGATACGTTGGAGACATATCAGCGTGTTTTATCAGGCGAGCTACGACGGCACCGAAGTGCCCATCATCGCCAATTACCCTGGTCTTCTCCCCGCTTCGCACGTAAGTAGTCAAGAGACGTCTCCCCCGAAAGGGTTCCCTCGTCCCACCTCACCCACCGCACTGTCTCGTGCTTCGAAGGGGAGGCGTTCTACATACCGTGTTACTCCAGGAGCGACTCCGAAGAGAGCGGCTCCCACACCGGGCGAGCCTTTGAAGAGGAAGGCAAACGAAGACACAGTCGGGCCCTCATCAAAGAGGTATGGGTTTGCAACTATGTTTTCTTAATAGTTGCATCCAACCGTGACTTTCATGTTCGTCCCGTATTAGGAAAAGAGTCCGCCGGACTGTGTCTCGGGGTCCGGTCGGTAATACTCCCAGCAGCCAGGATCCAACCTCAGCTGAGGGGACGGGGGCCGATATGGGAGTGACGCCGGACTGTCCACTACAGGAAACAACTAGTTTGCTGTCAGTGAGCATCTTTGCCGTCAGCTTTTCATCGGGGTAGACGGCAAAGAGCTCTTTTGCCGTCAGCTGCTGTCGGCAAAGAATGACTGACGGCAAAGAAAACTTTGCCGTCTGCTATTTTTATTACAAACGGCAAGGAAAAGTTTGCCGTCTATGATTTCTATTACAAACGGCAAAGAAAATTTTGCCGTATGCCGTTTTTATTACAGACGGCAAAGAGTGCATACGGCAAAGAGTGCTCTTTGCCGTCTGTAGTAAAAACCGCATACGGCAAATAACTTTGCCGTCTGTAATATAAACGCCAGACGGCAAAAAAGAAACATAGCTCGCAGATCGACCTCCCAGGTCGATGAGGTGGCACGATCCACACCCCACGCTGTATCTCTCTCCCACGCCCCCCAAAACGTTCTCTCTCTCTCCCCTACGTTCTCTCACCCTCAGCCGACCCCACCACGTTCTCTCTCCCTTATCCCCCCACGTTCTCTGTATCGTACCACGAGTCGTACGGCATCTCTCTCTCTCTCCCGTAACTCCCCAGCAGCCCAGCCCCGGTCGCCGCCGGCCACCCTGGCACCCAGACGCTCCCCTCCAACTGCCCCGTCCTCTCTCCTCCCTCGAGCCGGCCCCGTCCCCTATCCCCGTCGAGCCGGCCCCGTCCCCCATCCCCGTCGAGCCGGCCCCGTCCCTCGTCGCCATGGAAACCGCCGCCGTCCTCCTGCCTCGCAGCACCGCCCGTTCCCCAGCGCCCCACGTCGAAGGCCTCGCGCCGCCGCCCGCTCCCCAGCATAGGCCGGCGAGCAGCTCGGCCCCTTCCCTTCAGCGCCTCCTCACTCCAGGCAGCGCGACCTCCTCCCTCTGGCGCCTCCTCCCTCCAGCGCCTCCTCTCTCCGGTGAGCAGCACGGCGCAGACGGCGTGAACAGCGCGGGCGGCACGGCGGCTTCCTCACTCCGGCGAGCAGCGTGGCTTTGTCACTCCGGCGAGCAGCGCGAGTGGCGTGGGTTCCTCCCTCCATCGCCTCCTCACACCGACGAGCAGCGCGGCCTCCTCACTCTGGTGGGCAGTGTGGGCCGCGCGACGCGGGCTCCTCCCTCCGGTGCCTCCTCACTCCGGCAAGCAGCGCGACCTCCTCCTTCCGGCGCCTCCTCACTCCGGCGTGGCCTCCATCCAGCGTGGCCTCCCTCCGGCAGCGGCACTTTTCTCCGGTGAGGCCGGGCGCGACCAACATCTCTTCTCAGGTGATGTCGGCATGGTGGGCAGCTTGGCTATTGGGCGCGTGCGGGCGGCAAGAATCTCTGCTTGGGTGAGCTTTGGACGAGATGATATGGACGTGCGGTGACGAGACTGTTGATCCAATTTTTTTAATAAAAAAGAACACTTTGCCGTCTGTGATGTTTCTGCCTAACGGCAAAGAAGTAGTCCGGCTCACGGCAAAACACTAACGCCGTCCGTCAGGGTCGTTATTCTGTTAGGTTGCTTTTCTTTCCCGTCTGGACGGTCTAGTTGACAGCAAACAGTATAGACTGACGGCAAAATCTTTGCCATCATCCAGAAAAAATAGCAGACGGCAAAGTATTCTTTGCCGATTTATCTTTGCCGTCTACTTCCTGACGACAAACTCTTTGCCATCTGGATTTACGTCTTTGCCGTCTGTAATCCACAGACGGCAAATTACTTGTTTCCTGTAGTGGTCCTTCGGCCGAGGGCTCGGAAAATATGTCCGTTACCAACTCGGAACTGGAAAGCGCCATGAATCATCGGCGCCGGAGGGCCATTTTATGAGACCCCCGCTTTTCAGAAGAGGCGTTTAATGCCTTCAGCTCGGCTGATGCATACATCCGAGCTGCTCGAGATGGGCTTAGCAGAGCCACAAAGTAGCATTTAAAAGATGTGGAGGTAAGTTTAGTTTGTCTCAGTGTGATAATCGTATGCCACTATCCCCTGAGACTTAAAGTAGTTGGGACAACTGATTTGAGGATCGCTGCATGACCAAGTTCTGTCGGAGAAGAACGACGTGCTAGCCCCACAGCTAGAAAGGTGCCGAACGCAGTTAAATGCGGTAACCGCCGAACTGGAAAAATCCTAAGCAGCATCCTCCGGTAATATTTCCCTCCATCGAGAAACAGTTATTGCATAGCGACCGTGCTAATACTGCAGCTTTATCTCATAGCAGGATCATCAGATCAATTGGAGGAAAAATAGTCAAAAAGACTGCTTGCGGCAGGCGAGCGGGTTTTGACCCTTGTCAGACAGGAGAAAAACAAACTCCAGGATGCAAACACCCAGCTGGGCGAAGAGCTGAAGGATGTGCGGGCCCAGCTAGCCGACTCCGTAAAGGAGAACAAAAAACTGCGAGGCGGCATATTCAGTATGTGGCCGTATTTACCTTATAACAGTTTGGAAGTAAAAGTAGCTGATATAGCTGTGATTGCAGGTATATTGACTGGCCGTGCAGAAGAGGAGGTGTCCGGATCATCAAGTGATCTTCTGCAAGGGCTGCCGCAGTTGCACGAGCAACCTCGGCAGGCAATGCGGAGTGTAGCCAAGGCCTTATGGCCATCCGACTCCCCTCCAGGAAGTATGGAGAAGCTTGTAGAGCTGTTCAAGGGAGCGCGGCGGCGTATCCGACTATGGAAGATATCGGCCTGCCGAGAGGGTGCGCGAGAGGCCTGGGCCATGGTAAAAGCACGGTATACCAAGCTGGATCCGAATCACATGGCCCGGGTCGGACCGCTAGGGTCAAATGGGGAAGAAATTCCCGTTAGTTTAGTATATGGCCAGGTAGAGTTGGCTGCTAGATACTCCCAACAGGATTGTAAATTAGACCGCCTGTTGGACGGTATAGAGGAGGAAATTTTTAAGTCCTAAGTGACTATGTATATTCCTTCTAGCTGGATTGTAAAACGATTGTCATGCCCGACCTTTTTGTTTCAACCTCTCGACCCGAAGGTGCGGAGTGTTTCCGAATACCTATGCGTGGAAACTAGGCGTAGGGGTCATAGGTGCTAACAGACAATTTGTATCCGGCTAGTTATGTTATATTACATTGAAATTGTAAGAAACATCTTCCAGAGAGAATAGTTCCGTTAAGGGTTCCTTTCCCTGGGTGTGCATGCATCTATGTGCATATCCGGACTATGATGAAAAAATCACAGTGTGTATAACTTCTGGGGTCCATAATGGAGCGAGTGTAAAAACATCTTTAGTTCGCCGACTGAATATTCCCTTAAGAACGCTAGCTTTCGGCTTCACCCAGTCTGAGGTACACATCCGGATGACCCGGCAGTAACAATCGCAGAGGTGCTCCCTTTATGCCCTAGCCGAACTAACGGGAACGTAGGGCATAAGCGCAAGAGCCAGGCAACCCAGCTTGGCCAAAACTTAAGTCGTATCGATACATCTAATGGCTAAGAAAAGGTACATATGGGAGAAAACGCATATGTGAAGAGCTTGATGCTCGGAAAATAACAATAGCAAGCTTCTGTCCAAGAAGCCCCCAGGTATAATGGACGTACATATTTTAAGATGTATACGTCAGGAGTGTACGGTCTAGCCGTACGAGAGCTTTAAAGCAAAAAGAAGGAAGAATAATCAGCAAAGAGAGAAAATAAAATAATGGAAACTACAGGGCAGAAGGAGACGAACGAGGAGTTCGGCGCTAGGCATGGAATCTTTGGAGTCTGGCCGCATTCCAGGGGTTCGGCTCTAGGCGATTATCTGATCCATCCCGAAGATGGTACGCTCCTCCGGTGAGAACTTCTTCAATTATGAAGGGCCCCTCCCATTTGGGCTTGAGTTTGTCCTTTTTCTTCTCAGGCAGGCGTAGAATGAGTTCACCGACATTGTAAGTCTTGGCCCGTACTTCTCTGCCTTGATATCTTCGAGCCTGCTATTGGTAAAATGCTGAACGGGCTTTTGCAACGTCGCGCTCCTCCTCCAGGGCATCTAGGCTGTCCTGCCAATCTAGCTCGGCTTCTCTCTCTTCGTACATGCGCCCTCTAGGTGAGTCATGAATAATATCGCAGGGCAACACAGCCTCTGCGCCATACACCATGAAGAAAGGTGTGTATCCGGTAGTACGGTTAGGCGTGGTCTGCAGCCCCCAGAGTACGGAGTCGATCTCCTCAACCCAGTGCTTGTCTGATTCTTTCAAAGACCGCACTAGTCTGGGTTTGATGCCGCTCATAATAAGACCGTTGGCTCATTCAACTTGACCGTTCGTCTGTGGATGATAGACATAGGCGTAATCGAGCTTGATGCCCAGATTAGTGCACCAGTTTTTCACTTTGTCAGCTGTGAAATTGGAGTCGTTATCAGTGATGATGCTGTGCGGAACACCATAACGGTGTACAACGCCGGATATAAAGTCTATTACTGGCCCGGACTCGGCCGTTTTAACTGGTTTGGCCTCTAACCACTTGGTGAATTTATCCGCCATGACTAGCAAATATTTTTTCTTATGGCTTCCTCCTTTAAGGGGTCCAACCATATCCAGTCCCCAGACCGCAAAAGGCCAGGTGATGGGGATTGTTTGTAGGGTGGTGGGGGCATATGGCTTTGGTTGGTGAAGAGTTGGCATCCGACGCAACGTTGGACAAGGTCCTGTGCATCCGCTTGGGCCGTCGGCCAATAGAACCCTGTACGGAAGGCCTTGCTAACAAGGGCCCGAGCTGCGGCGTGGTGCCCGCCGAGACCGGCATGAATCTCAGCCAGGAGCTGCCGCCCCTCCTCCTCGGAGATACATCTTTGAAGGACTCCGGTAGCACTTTTCTTATAGAGCTCCCCGTCGTGGACCTTGTAGGCCTTCGAACGCCGGACAATGCGGCGGGCCTCATTCTGGTCCTCAGGAAGCTCCTTCCTGTTAAGGTAGGCCAGGAAGGGTTCGGTCCATGGGGCAATGACTTCCATGATGAGATATACCGACGGTGTTATTTCGGTGGCTGAACCTCCGATGATGTCGGTGTTTTCGGAATCTGGGGTTATGTTCGGATCCGGACTAGTGTTGCCGTTTTCTCCCTACCACACCACGGATGGCTTGAAAAGCCTTTCCAGAAAGATATTAGGCGGGACGGGGTCGCGCTTAGCGCTGATACGAGCAAGAACGCCCGCTGCTTGATTACTTTCTCGAGCCACGTGATGGAACTCGAGCCCCTCGAACCGGGCCGACATTTTTATGACAGCATTACGATAAGCTGCCATATTCGGATCTTTGGCGTCGAAGTCTCCATTTATTTGAGATATTGCAAGGTTTGAGTCCTCGCGCACTTCTAGGCATTGTATGCCCATGGAGACAACCATCCGGAGACCATGCAATAAGGCCTCGTATTCGGCTGCATTGTTGGAGTCTGTGTATAGTATTTGGAGTACATACTGAACAACATCTCCAGTAGGTGACGTTAAAACGACGCCCGCCCCTAGCACCGCCAGCATTTTGGAGCCATCGAAATACATAATCCAATTGGAATATGTGTCGCACTCTTTAGGGAGTTCGGCCTCTGTCCATTCGGCGACGAAGTCAGCCAGTACTTGGGATTTAATAGCTCGATGTGGTTTGTATGTAACATCAAATGGAAGGAGCTCAATGGCCCATTTGGCAATCCAGCCCGTGGCATCACGGTTGTTTATAATGCTGTTGAGTGGTACTTCGGAAGCCACAATGATCGAACACTCCTGGAAGTAGTGACGGAGCTTTCGGGATGCCATGAAGACCGCGTATGCTATCTTTTGATAATGGGGGTACCGGGATTTGCATGGTGTAAGGACAGTGGATACATAGTATACTGGCTTCTGAAGCGGGAATTTGTGTCCGTCCTGTTCTCGTTCAACGACGAGCACGGCGCTCACCACCTGATGTGTTGTCGATATGTATAATAACATCGGTTCGCCGACGTTTGGCGCGGCCAGTATTGGGTTGCTCGCAAGAAGGGTTTTTATTTCCTCCAGTCCGGCTGTTGCCGCGTCCGTCCACTCGAAGTGATCGGTTCGCCGTAGAAGGAGATAGAGTGGCAGTGCCTTTTCTCCTAGTGTGGAGATAAAGCGGCTTAGAGCTGCTACGCAACCCGCGAGTTTTTCGACTTGTTTAAGGTCTGTTGGCGTAGCCAATTGTGACAGAGCTCGGATTTTGGCTGGATTTGCTTCAATTCCTCTGTTGGAAACGATGAAGCCCAGCAGTTTTCCAGCGGGGACGCTGAAAACGCCCTTTTCCGGATTGAGCTTAATGTCATACGCACGGAGGTTATCAAATGTGAGACGTAAATCATCTATTAGTGTTTCGACGTGCCTAGTCTTGATGACGACGTTGTCCACATAAGCTTCAACTGTCTTGCCGATCTGCTTTTCCAGGCATGTTTGTATCATGCGTTGGTATGTGACGCCGGCGTTCTTGAGCCCGAAGGGCATGGTGTTGAAGCAGAATGGCCCATATGGGGTAATGAATGATGTTGCAGCTTGATCGGACTCCTTCATTTTGATTTGATGGTATCCGGAATATGCATCGAGGAAACACAGTGAGTCGTGTCCTGCGGTAGCCTCAATGATTTGATCGATGCGAGGGAGGGGGAAGGGATCCTTAGGGCAAGCCTTATTGAGGTCTTTAAAATCGACGCATAACCGCCAGGATTTGTCCTTCTTTGGTACCATCACCAGGTTTGCCAGCCAGTTAGGATGTTTTATTTCTCTGATGAATCCGTCCTCAATTAGCTTGGCCAGCTCCTCCCTCATAGCTTGGTGTCGGAGTAAATGGCCACGGGTAGCCTAACCGACTCCCCCTGGCTCTTCGAAAAATTATCAGACCATTCGAGCCTTCAAGCATACAGAACACAGGGCCGCCTTCCCCTGGCCGGCTTTCCCCAGGGCCGACTACCAGAAGGCGACCCGGCCTCAGAAACCTTCCCCAAGAAAGATACGAGATGGCCGACTCCAGGAAGCCAGCCCCAAGAGGACCGACTCCCAGAAGCCGGCCATGAAGAAAGCCGACTCCCAGAAGCCGGCCAAGACTGCACCCACCAAGATTGCATCCACATAACGATGATAAGACGGGGTGTGGCCGCAGTACAGCCCACTACCCCCGAATCCCGGAACAGGCATGGTCACAGGGCGCCGTACGGGTCAGCCATCACCCGTCCGGCGCGGCACTGTAGCCATGTTGACCTCGATGTCACCCACGACAGACGCCAGTACGGCCCGCGGACGGCGGGCCCCCTTAGCCAGAGAGACACTCGAAGGCGGCCCGGCCTCCCCTAGTCGGCCAGGGGCGAAGCTGGCACACAATAGCCGGCTACCTGCCTCCCTCGAAACATGTGCCTCATTAAGGAGACAAGACGAGGTAAGGCTACAGTGAGAGCCCGCAAGGCGGCGGCACAGTAGCCACGCTTACCTCGACAAAGCCCTCGTCATCAGAGGCGAGGCAACAGTAACCAGCCACCGACAAGGCCCCCAAGCGGTGGGGCCGGTCTGTCGGCAAAGAGGCCGGCAGCCGGCGGGACCCACCAGTCGGGGGGCCCCAATGGCCGGTGCTAAAAGTGTAATATGGATGGTATAAATATATTTTTATAATCTGAATAAATTAAAACAGCAAGGTAGCATTTGATAAAAGTGAGCACAAATGATATTGCAATGCTTCAAAGTGAGGCCTAGGGTCCATACTTTCGCTAGTGCAATCTCTCAACAATGCTAATATAATGGGATCATATAACCATCACTCAAAGTGCGATGAAGAATCACTCCAAAGTTCCTATCTAGCGGAGAACATAAGATGAATTGTTTGTAGGGTACGAAACCACCTCAAAGCTATTCTTTCCAATCAATCTATCCTAGAGTTCGTACTAAAATAACACAAAGCTATTCTTTTCGATCGATCTTACCAAGAGTTCGTATTAAAATAACACCAAAGCAAATTCAGATTCATAATATTCAATCCAACACAAAGAACTTCAAAGAGTGCACCAAGATTTCTACCGGAGAAACAAAGACAAGAACGTGCATCAACCCCTATGCATAGATTACCCCAATGTCACCTCGGGAATCCGCGAGTTGAGTGCCAAAACATATATCAAGTGAATCAATACGATACCCCATTGTCACCACGAGTATTCAATTGCAAGAAATATATCAAGTGTTCTCAAATCCATAAAAGTATTCAATCCAATAACAACAAAATCTCAAAGGAAAAAACTCAATTCATCACAACAAGATAAAGAGGGGAAAACACCATATGATCCGACTATATTAGCAAAGCCCGCGATACATCAGGATTGTGACATCTCAAGAACACGAGGGAGAGAGAGAGAGAGAGAGATTAAACACATAGCTACTGGTACAAACCCTCAGCCCCGAGGGTGGACTACTCCCTCCTCACCATGGTGGTCGCCGGGATGATGAAGATGGCCACCGGTGATGATCTCCCCCCCCCTCCAGCAGGGTGCCAGAATGGGGCCTAGATTGGTTTTCGTGGATACAGAGCCTTGCGGCGGAGGAACTTCTGATCTAGGGTTACCCAGGGGGTTTTCGGAATATTTGGGAATTTATAGGGTAAACAGGGGGTGCCGGAGGCCACCGAGGTGGGCACAACCCACCTGCGCGCGCCTGGGCCCCCAGGCGCGCCCTGGTGAGTTGTGCCCCCCTCAGGGCACCCCCAGGTCCTTCTCTGGCCCATTGGATGTCTTCTGGACTCCGTTTGATATTGATTTCCTGTGATGTAAAAAACAAGCAAAAACAGCAACTGGCACTGGGCACTGGGTCAATAGGTTAGTCCCAAAAATGATATAAAGTTGCTATAAAATTATTGTAAAACATCCAAGAATAATAATATATCAGCAGGAATACTTCATAAATTATAGATACGTTGGAGACGTATCAGCATCCCCAAGCTTAATTCCTACGTGTCCTCGAGTAGGTAAATGATAGAAGAAATAATTTATGAAGTGTGAATGCTAGAAAAGTGCACAAGTTTGATCAATGACAATTTCAATCACTTTTCCTAGCATCATAACAGCAATTCTTTCTCATAAAATTTCTCATGTTAAAGTAGCACGCAATTCACATGTTAAGGTTCAAACAATGAATTCTCTTGAAACTCAACAACCTATGTTCTGAGTCAGCAAGCAATTGCAATTCAACTTATTCAACAGAGTCTAAGTAAGAGATCCACATACTCAACCATCATATAGTCTTTTATGATTGCTAACACTCACCGCATACACATGGGCAAAACGTTTCAACCGGACACATAGAAAGATAGGGGCTTATAATTTTGTCGCCCAACGTATTCACCTCAAGGGTGATGTCAACAATAATAACTCATGTTGCCCATATCCAACTGGAAATATGTGCCTAGATCTTTCCTCACCACATGATCCTTGCCAAAGGAGAAAAATAAAAAGGAATAGAGAGAAAACTTTGACTCTTGCATAAAAGTAAATACATAAAAGTAAAAGATAGGCCCTTCGTAGAGGGAAGCAGAGGTTGCCATGCGCTTATTTGTTTGTATGCTCAACCCCTTAGTGCAAAAGAACGTCACATTATATTGGCCCTTATGATAGCAACCTTTATTATGCAGTCTATCTCTTTTATTCTTTGCCATCACAAGTTCGTACAACGCTCAATTTTCTCTTACACTAAATGATCTAACACATTTAGTAGCAATTTTTATTGCTTTATTGCGCCGATGACAACTTACTTGAAGGATCTTGCTCAATCCTTAGGTAGGTATGGTGGACTCTTGAAAATAAGATTTGGGTTTAAGGGTTTTTGGATTCACAAGTAGTATCTCTACTTGGTGCAGAGTTTTTGGTTAGCAAAGATGGGCGGCAAGCACCACATGTTGAAGAATCTATGACAATATAACTTCTATGTGAATATGAACAAACATAAATCATTACGTTGTCTTCCTTGTCCAATGTCAACAATTTTCGCATATAATATTTTGATGGGGGCTCACAATCACAAAAGATTTCCAAGATAGTGTATTTGCATGTGAAAGTTCTCTTCCTTCTACTAATCATTCGTGAATTGCTTGTATGACCAATATTGTGATTGTCAAGCCTCAAAAGATTTCATTTTCTAAACACAATGTGAAGCTACCACTTGGTATGATATGATTTTAACTTCATGACATTCAATTTATTAAACAATTTACTCATTGGATATAAGTGAAGCACAAGAGTAAATGACAAGCTACTCCAAAAAGATATAAGTGAAGATCAAACGAGTAGTCAAGTAAATAGATAGCTATGTGAGGACTCTCTCTTATTTTAAAAAACTTTTAGATCTAAGAATTTTATTAAAACAGCAAGCAAAAACAAAATAAAATAACATTCTAAGAATAGCACACATCATGTGAAGAAGTAAAAACTTAGGGTACGAAACCACCTCAAAGCTATTCTTTCCGTTCGATCTATTCAAGAGTTCGTACTAAAATAACACAAAGCTATTCTTTCCGTTCGATCTATCCTAGAGTTTGTAATAAAATAACACCAAAGAAAATTCATATTCATAATACTCAATCCAACACAAAGAACTTCAAAGAGTGCCCCAGGATTTCTACCGGAGAAACAAAGACAAGAACGTGCATCAACTCTATGCATAGATTACCCCAATGTCACCTCGGGAATCCGCGAGTTGAGTGCCAAAACATATATCAAGTGAATCAATACGATACCCCATTGTCACCACGAGTATTCAATTGCAAGACATGTATCAAGTGTTCTCAAATCGATAAAAGTACTCAATCCGATAACAACGAAATCTCAAAGGGAAAAACTCAATTCATCACAACAAGATAGAGAGGGGAAAACACCATATGATCGGACTATATTAACAAAGCCCGCGATACATCAAGATCATGACATCTCAAGAACACGAGAGAGAGAGAGAGAGAGAGAGAGATTAAACACATAGCTACTAGTACAAACTCTCAGCCTCGAGGGTGGACTACTCCCTCCTCATCATGGTGGCCGCCGGGATGATGAAGATGGCCACCGGTGATGATCTCCCCCCTCCGGCAGGGTGCTGAAATGGGGTCTAGATTTGTTTTCGTGGATACAGAGCCTTGTGGCGGTGGAACTTCTGATCTAGGGTTACCCCGAGGGTTTTCGGAATGTTTGGGAATTTATTGGATAAAGAGAGGGTGCCGGAGGGCACCGAGGTGGGCACAACCCACCTGGGCGTGCCTGGGCCCCCAAATGAGCCCTGGTGGGTTCTGCCCCCCTCGGGGCACCCCAAGGTCCTGATCTGGCCCACTGGATGTCTTCTGGTCCATAAAAATTCCACAAAAAGTTTCGCGGTGTTTGGACTCCGTTTGATATTGATTTCCCGCGATGTAAAAAACAAGCAAAAACAGCACGTGGAACTGGGCACTGGGTCAATAGGTTAGCCCCAAAAAATGATATAAAGTTGCTATAAAATGATTGTAAAACATCCAAGAATGATAATATATTAGCATGAATACTTCATAAATTATAGGTACGTTGGAGACGTATCATCATCCGAAGCTTAATTCCTACGCGTCCTCGAGTAGGTAAATGATAAAAGAAATAATTTATGAAGTGTGAATGCTAGCAAAGTGCACAAGCTTGATCCATGACAATTTCAATCACTTTTCCTAGCATCATAACAGCAATTATTTCTCATACAATTTCTCATGGTAAAGTAGCACGCAATTCACATGTCAAGATTCAAACAATGAATTCTCTTGAAACTCAACAACCTATGTTCTCAGTCACATTGCAATTCAACTAATTGAATAGAGTCTAAGTAAGAGCTCCACATACTCAACCATCATATAGTCTTCTATGATTGCTAATACTCACCGCATACACATGAGCAAAACGTTTCAACCGGACACATAGAAAGATAGGGGCTTATTATTTCGCCTCCCAACGTATTCACCTCAAGGGTGATGTCAACAATAATAACTCATGCTGCCCATATCCAACTGGACATATGTGCCTAGATCTTACCTCACCACATGATGCTTGCCAAAGGAGAAAAATAAAAAGGAATAGAGAGAAAAACTTTGACTCTTGCATAAAAGTAAATACATAAAAGTAAAAGATGGGCCCTTCGCAGAGGGAAGCAGAGGTTGCCATGCGCTTATTTGTTTGTATGCTCAACCCCTTAGTGCAAAAGAACGTCACATTATATTGCCCCTTATGATAGCAACCTTTATTATGCAGTCCATCTCTTTTATTCTTTCCCATCACAAGTTCGTACAACGCTAAATTTTCTCTTACACTAATTGATCTAACACTTTTAGAGGCAATTTTATTGCCTTATTGCATTGATGACAACTTACTTGAAGGATCTTGCTCAATCCTTACATAGGTATGGTGGACTCTTGAAAATAAGATTTGGGTTTAAGGGTTTTTGGATGCACAAGTAGTATCTCTACTTGGTGCGGACTTTTAGGCTAGTAAAGATGGGGGCAAGCACCACATGTTGAAGAATCTATGACAATATAACTTCTATGTGAATATGAACAAACATAAATCATTACGTTGTCTTCCTTGTCCAACGTCAACAATTTTTTCATATAATATTTTGATGGGGGCTCACAATCACAAAAGTTTCCAAGATAGTGTATTTTCATGTGAAAGTTCTCTTCCTTCTGCTAATCATTCATGAATTGCTTATATGACCAATATTGTGATTATCAAGCCTCAAAAGATTTCACTTTCTAAACCCAATGTGAAGCTACCACTAGGTATGATATGATTTTAACTTCATGACATTCGATTTATTCAAAAATTTACTCATATGATATAAGTGAAGCACAAGAGTAAACACTACAAAAAATACACTTCCGTGATGATACGTGTTTGTCACAGTAGGTCGCGTTTTTTGTCATGCATGTACATCCATGACAAATTTATGACAGAATCAAGATAGTCATACCTGTGCTGTCGTAGAAGTGTTCCATGACATTACCAAAATTATCATCACGGAAGTGTCCACTTCCATGACGATAAATCGCGCGTCATAGAAGTGCTTCCGTCAAGGGTGACCGACACGTGGCATCCACCGTAACGGAACGCCGTTAAGCTATCATGTCGGGTTTTGGATCCGATAACCCGTTAACAGCCCCGACCAATGGGGATTTTCCACGTGTAAAATCATCATTGGCTAGAGGAAACACGTGTCGGCTCATCGTTGGGACAGATGTCATCCACTCACTGGACAGAAGGCGCCTATGATACGTCGACACGTGGCACGGCCCAACAGTGGCCCATTCCTGTGAAAAGGCCGGCCCGTTTGACTTGGTCAAAAGCTGGCGGGCTGGCCCATGGAAAGCTTGTTAACAGCCTATTCGCATATAGCCCATTTACAGTCCGCTAACCCAAGGCCCGTTACGCCCTATCCAATTAGGCCCAGTAGCGTCATCTGGGCCATCCAATATGATTCCAGCCCGTTTTCACTTCTGTCCCATGTATAGCCAATGACGTCTTTCGGCGCATATGAGGTCCTTTGTAACTCTTGGTCCATTAGCGGCACGTGCTGAAACTGGCCCGTAATGAACAGTGTATTACTTTACACCCGTTAACGGCCCGTGGTGAAACTGGCCTGTAATGAACAGTGTATCACTTTATACCCATTAACGGCCCGTTATTCCGTTGGGCCGTTTCCAGCCAAGTTAACTTTCGGCCTTCTGAGGGCCCATTTATTCTTGGGCTCATTTGCAGCATTCGGTTACTTACGGCCCGTTACTGTCATTTTCTGCTTGTGGGCCAAATTTAGCCCGTCGCTACAGTCGGCCTGTTTGTGGACTGTTAGTCTGTTGGGCCATTTTCATACCATCACCAAATACGGCCTATTAACGATGGCCCATTATGGTCGGCCCATGAACGGACGATTCCAACTCTAGCCCGTTTACGGCCATAATGCGGTCTGTTTGGCCCATGTTTGGCCAATCGATCATACGGCCCGTATAAGGCCCATTGATGATACGGCCCGCAGAAGGCCCATTGTTTCTATGGCCCGTAGAAGGCCCATTGTTTCTACGGCCCATAGAAGGCCACTGTTTCTACGGCCAGTAGGAGGCCCAGTGTCACTCAGTAAATATTAGCCCATGGTTATTGTGGCCTAGTTTTAAAAAATAGGTTATTGCAGCCACTAGCTAACCGCGGAAAAAGAACTGCAATGACTACAAGCAAACAAATAAATAAGACAACAAGGAAATAAATAAGCAAGCAACTAGCGCTAGGCTATCATGGCTATTACACATATTGCATCCACTAGGCATCAAAGTTCGCCACCGGTGCAAATATAGGGAACAAAGCAGCATATCGTATACACTGGTTGTCAAAGTTGGCGACCAACGCAAATAAACGCCGCAGCAAAACAAATCCAGAACTGAAACCACTTCAGAAGATCTCAAGAAACAATATCCTGGGTACCCATAATGCTGGCAAGATGCTTAGCAAGCTTATTAACTTTCTCTTGTTTGGCGCTTAAATCCTCCAGCGCTTGCTGCTGCACCAGAAAATATGCATCTGAATTCTGCAGGGACTTCCTCAGTCCTTCAGCTTCCTGTCGCAACACATCTGATCGATGTCTTTCAACTTGAAGTTGAGACTCAAGAAGATGAACTGATTCAGGCAGCGAGTTCAAAGAGCTTGTGCCAGCAGTAGTGGCCAGTAACTCGAACACTACATCAAGACGGGACTTTTGGGTTCCCTCACTGTCGTCAAGATAGTTTTTATCAGCTTTCTTGGAGACCAACAGGGATGTCTCACTATCTTGAACCTTATCTGCATTACTTCCTTTACCATTGGATTACGCGGTACTGTTCTCCAATATTTTGTCTGCATTCTAAAAGAGAAACAAGCAGACACATCACATGTTTACCATGTTGTATATGAAACTCATTTTGGTAAATGAGTTCAGTAGTAAAGTGGACAGGATAACAGCATGAAACAAACATATATCTATGTACCATGGTCACTTTATGGTCTATATCATTCTAGTTTTTGTTGCCAAATCAAGATAGAGACACAGTTCAAATAATATTTGTTCAAGACAAAGCAGAATAGATAGAATATAAGTGTGGGTAACTATAGAGCAATAACAACACTTGTAATGTGCATGACATGAGAACATAACTGTTTATTCAATTGAAACTGAAATCAACATAGAGCAGGTTACAACAGCAAACCAGTTAAAGAAACAAGTTTAAAACATACCTGTTGCGCCATTGGAGTTTCAATTCCATCCTTCAAATTTGAAAATAGTTGGTATGAGTAAATACAGTAATGCAAGAGCAAAGGAGTATGAACCATAGCTACAGAACCTAACCTGAGAACAAATCATCTTCTCCTTTAAGCGTTGAGTTGGGATTCGGAGTGGTGGTCCTCGTGCTTTGGGCACTGCAGTTCCCTTACTAACTGCTCGTGTTTGGGTGCTCTGTAGTGGAGACGGTGCTGTGTCAACTGGAATTGGGTTACTATCTGCCGGGGTTGGGGTTAGAAGGGGTGTAGCTGGTTCTCTGTCCAACTGGGTAGGGGTACAATCTGCGAGAGTCTGGGTTATGCATGGTGGATTTGGTCCTTGGGCAAGTACAACCGTGGTTCTATCTGCATCAACTGGTAGCACTATCTTTTCTGAAGACCGTGCTGTTACTCCCTTAGATACTGCCATCACGCTCTCCAATTCAAATGGCTGATAAACAAGAAAAGTAATTAAAAGTATAGACATTGTATGATAGACAGGTGCAATGGATAGTGGGGAATAAAAGAGGGCATGAAATAATTCATATTTATGTTGTCCAACCAAACAGGATAGCATGGCACAATTTCACATATATGATGGCTAACTAAACAAGATAGCATGACACAATTTCACATTATGATGGCTAACTAAAAAAGATGGAAAGACATAGTTCAAAATATGAGACTATGTAAACAGGATGACAAGACATAACTATATAATGTGTTTATTAAATAGGTTGGCATGCCATAATTCACATACATTCACGGATAGAATGCCATAATTCAAAATATGATGACTGTAAACACTAAACAGGATGAGATGATATAACTATATGATGTCTTTATTAAATGGGTTGCCATGCCATAATTCAGATAGATGATGTGTATGTACTATGTAAACATGATGTCATGATATAATTCAAATGTATGATTTATATAGTAAGCAAGTAAGCAGATGGCAATCCATATATGATGTAAAAACTAAGCAATGCAAGACAACATGCATGACATGGGTAATATAACCCTGCCAAGTTTGAGCATAGACCTCAAGGGGGAAATAGGACTGGTCATCAGTCTCTGAATCCTCCTCTAAGGAGCTCTCTGTAACCAGCAAGATGTCTGCTTCAGCAGGTAGCATTGTCTGCTCTGAATACCTTGTTTTCGCTCTAGATACTTCCATCACCGCTTCAAATGGTTGATGCACAGGAAGAGTAGTTGAATATACAAACGTTGTCGACAAATGGAACACGTAATACAAAAAAATGATAGCATGATATAATTCACATACATGATGATTGGCTAAACAGCATGGCATTGCATAATCCACATATATAATGCCTTTGCAACAAGATAGCATTGTATAATTCACATATATAATGTCTTGCAACAAGATGGCAATGCATAATTCACATATATGGTAATTAGACACTGAACAGGTGGCATTCACACAAAGCATGTCTAAACTAATCAAATGCAATAGCAATGCGAGACACCATACGCACGATATGAGCAACATAACCCTGCCAAGTTAGAGCATACACCTCGGGGGGGGGATAGGACTGGTCATCTGTCTCTGAATCCTCCTCTGAGGAGCTATCCGTAACCAGCGAGATATGCGCTTCGTCAGATAGCATAGTCTGCTCTGAAGACCTTGTTTTCACTCCAGAATTTGCCATCACCATGTCAAATGGCTGATACACATGAAGAGCAGTTGAATGTACTAACATTGTTGACAAATGTAATATGTAACAAAAAAAGGATGGCCTGATATAATTTACATATAAGATGACTGGCTAAGCAGGATGGCATTGCAAAATTCACATATATGATGCCTGGCTAAACAAGATGGCGTTGCATAATTCACATAAACGATGAATAAACTAAACAGATGGCATTTGCACAAAGGATGTCTAAACTAAGCAGATGACATATTTGATGTATAAAGTAAGCAATGCAAGACACCATATGCATGATATAACCAACATCAGCATGCCAAGTTAGAGCGAAGACCTCAGCGGGTAAATAGGAGTTGTCTTCTCCTTCTGAATCCCCCTCAGAACAGATATCTTCCTCTCGATTACAATCCGAAATGTGTGGAGGGGGGCTGCCTTTGCGCCTACCATGGAGCGACGTCTGCATGAAATTTTATTGCCACGCAAGGCTCGTCTCTTTTTCTCTACATGTTCAGTTCCATTGTTTAAAATAACTGTCATGCATTGGAATAAAACATAGTGAGATTATGTAAGGAGTGCATGCAGAAATCCAGAGTGATGGTAGCAACCTGTGGATAGACCCAAAACCAATAATAGCAGGCAGATAATGGCTTCAGTTAAAAAATACAGATAATGGCTTCTTTACTGTTTGTTTCCCACCCAACATGAAACTCATAGTAGACACCGGAGATTAACCAGATAGTAGATAGATACTATTGATAGCGGCCCCGATATGTACCCCACAACCATTTAAAAACTCAAGTTTGACCATTAGTTTGGAGCTGACTCAGAGTCTAATCGGTGAACAGGACGATAAAGTAGCATGTAATATTAAGCGATGCATAACCTAAGCAGACACGAAAGAGTGCGACCTCTCTTGCGGACCCGTGTAGTCTTCGAGGTCATCTGCTCGGTTGATGATGGTAATGCAGTTTTCATGGCTGCCAGCGGCGGGGAAGAAGATCTGAGGCGACAAAAGATAGTCTGGAGGCCGGATCCCTGCTGTGCTGGACCCTTCTGTTGTTGGAGCAGCTGAGCTGGGGTGGACGACGGCGCAACAGGAGCGGGACAAACCACGCAAGGTTTTCTTTGACAACTATCTGTAAGAGAAGTAATTCTGTAAGGGCTCATTTGAATTGGAGGATTCCAACAATGCAGGGATAGGAAATAGACAGGAATAGGATAGGAATGCACGTGCAAAATAGAGAATTTAAAAACACAGGATTTCTGCCAATCTGGGTGTTTGATTGACAACAATTGGAAGATCACAGGATGCAAAGAAGCATGGTGAGATTAAGTCAAACCACAAGAAAATGTACGGTTATAATGCTATTATGCTACTATCTCTTAGTCTTGTGCTTCATGAATAGGAATTTGAAAAGGAGGACAAGTGAAAATTAATATTCCTACTTTTTTTCTTTCAAGGAGACACTAAAGGAAAAAATCCGTGTGCTCAGTGGACAATATATATAACATGTAGAGTAAAAAAGAGATGCAACAAGTGTACAACCTCTTTGGCGAAGCCATGTCGATCTCAGCGTTATTGGGTTGGCCGGTGAGGATGCTCCGGCTGACTTTGCTGTCGGAGGAGGGGAAGACGATCTTAGGCGTCTAGAGATGGAGCCCGAGGTACTGCTCCGCTGTGATGGAGGGTTTCGTCGTTGGAGCAGCTCCGGTGAGTTGTACGACGCCGAGGCTGAAGCAGGACAAGAGAGACAACGAACAACGTTAACCTGAGTGGAATTCTAATAGCGTCTCCAATACATGACATAAAATACATAACCACAAAGTGCTAGATGTAAAATACATCAGCCGCTCATCTCTGAACTTAACTGTCGAAACTCAACTTAACTGTCGAAACTGAATTTTGCTGTCGAAACTGAATTTTGCTGTCGAAACTGAACGCACTAGCAAGGTGAGGCTACACGTCGGTCGACTGACTTTTTCATCTCTGGTCAGTCGATTTTGCAGCCGTTGGATACGAAATCAAGGGCCTGCGGTTCATCTTCAACCTCCACCCCCCTGAGCCGCCAGCCACCACCGGCCAATTAACAGCAGCCCCCCCCCCCCGCCCCGGAAACACTCCCCACAACCGGTTCGCCGCCGCCCAGGCCATCCCTCTAGCCCCCCCCCCCCCGTGCCGAGCTTTTTCTTCGGCGATCCCCACGCCACCGCCCTGCCAACGCCCCGCCACCGCCGGCGACCACCGCCCCCATCTTGAACCCTAAGATAGATAGTGGGGTACCTCTCCGGCGAGCCCCCCTCCCCGCTGCGGCTGGTTCTTGCTTCACCCCGGCGAGCCCCCCACCCCCTAAAAATCAACTGACCCAAAAGTCGATTCAGCCGACTGAAGTGTAGCTAAATCGGAGCAGCATCGCAAGCAAGAGCAAAAGCGAGAGCAGCAGCGCGAGCAAGAGCAATAGCAAGAGTAGACCAGGCAGGGGACCGAGAGCAAGAGCAGAGCAGCAGCGCGAGCGAGAGATTAAGCAGCAGCAGCTCCTATTGATGTGGACGTCGCCGCCGAGGGAGCGACGCCGTGGAGGAAGTGGCCGGCGACGCCGCCGTGGATGGAGCCGCGCCGTGTCGGCTCGGGACCGAGCGCCGGCAGCACCGTGAGATCGAATCAAGAAGAAAATGCGGCGATTAGTGTACAACCTCTTTGGTGGCGCCGATTAGGCCGCAGCTTCATCCGAGGAAACGGTGATGATGATGCTCTTCCGGTGGTGCAGGTGAAGACGGCGGTGTGGGAATGGAGGTGGCGCGAAAGACGAGGGGAACGTCGGGGCAGCTCCTTGGAGGTGGAGGACGGGGTGGCTGAGCCGGCGGGACGATGAGATCGACGACGGATCCTCATCCGGTACAGTGGATGAGGGACGTCGAGGTGTTGCTGTGGATGACGTCGTTGGGGAAGAGGCTCCGGCTGGGTGGCGGACGGAGCAGGGTGTGGGGTTTCGTCGCGGGTTTTCGCGGCCTCGGTGTATGAATGGGTGGGCGGATGGGATGGCAGTGGGGAACATTGGCTTAGAGACGCGCTTGTCCGAAATGTGGGGTAAGTTACGAAAGTACCCCCACCGATTTGAGGCGGTTCTTTCGGTTCAGGGGTACCACGGGCATTTCGCGCGTCGGGATTTCACAGGAGGTGGGAGTTTTCGCGCGCGTTGTAATTTCGGAATAGCATGGCGCGGGTTGAGATGGAGGGAGTTGTCGGAGCACAACGAGACAAAGATATATCTTAAATATTTCGGGCTAACAAGGCGCGGGTTGAAATTTCCGGACAAGCCTAACGTGTATTGTACCAAATCAATGCGCACTACAAATGTCATTCAAAACTTTGAATTCATGTTATGTTCAATTAAAATATTTCGCTACGTGTATAATGCATGCAACCTACTACTCAAATGAACGTTTTAGTGCATTCCAAACGTATATACTACCGCTTCAATATGAACTAAATTTGAATTCGTTTCTCTATTTGAATAAGATCTACAGTAATGATTGTTGTGAAGTCAAAGCATTTGAATTCGTTTCTCTGTTTTAATAAGATCTACAGTAATGATTGTTGTGAAGTCAAAGCATTTGAATTCGTTTCTCTGTTTTAATAAGATCTACAATCATCATTATTGTCAAGTTAAACCATCGTTTGTGTATTATTTTCACAGCACACCACATGATTAGTCTCGAGTTACATATGAACAATGTGTACTATATGAACTCGAACTAGATTTTTTGAATCCACTTTATTTTGATTTCAAATCACATTACATTTCTAGCTCTAGCTAGATCTTCATAATCTAAACCATGTCTCATATGTATAATGTGTTTATCACATTATGTATGGTGCCCCGCCCCCTACGCCTACAAGTATTTAGATGTGAGTTGCAAACACCACACATTACCACAAATTCAAATAAAATGTGAGAATGTTCGATATATAGTATTGTTTAGATTGTTCGATATTTAGTTGTAAGCTGCAAACGCCACACATTATCACAAATTCAAATAAAATGTGAGATTGTTTGATGTATAGTATGGTTTAGATTGTTCGGCATTTAGCTATGAGTTGCAAACGCCATGCATTATCACATTATGGTATAACATGTGCACAGCACGTGTATCACCGCTATATTATTGCATGCAATGTTTAAAACACTATGATCTCCTATTCAAATATATGAATCCGCTTTCATATCAAATTATGATCTTTGTTAGTCTCTTACACCCACACAATCCTCTAACCTTTGTAGCTACCACTAACTTTCTCTCGTGCATGCACACGCCCTCCTCGCCCTCCCCCTCCCTCGGCATTCTATCCACCGGGCACATTCATTTTTTTAGGTCGTTCTCCCAGAGTCTCCACAACTCCTTTCCGACACACACCGATTGATAAACCTCTCCAGCGATGCCTGCCTACAACAAACACACACATCTTCAATCTCCTCCTTTATGTGTCCTTGCCTCGTGTCTCTCATACGGTCAGACACACGTGTAAACTCTCGCCCCTCTTTTCATCGATCTCACAACCGCACACTCCTCCCCCTATCTAGCTAGTAGTTGGGCCTCTCGCACCACCTCCTAGCTCCATTCTCTCTGTCTATCCGTCTCGCTGGGCCTTATTGGCCTCTAACAAATGGACGTACACCGACCGATCTCTCGCTATACATATAGCTAGCTAGGTCCTTATAACTCGTTTTTACCCACACGTCAATCGATCTACCTCATTAGTTGTGTCTCTCCCTTCCTCCGACAAACAACAATTGATCTACCGATCTAGTTAGGTTTGCTTACCAAACACATGGTTCCCCTTCATCATCCATGGATGCGTCCCGACAGATCTATCACGCACGGGCACACACAGAAACACATCCCCACTCTTATTGATAACATTGCAATTCCACCCTCAGTTTGTCTAGTAGGCCTCTCCCACCATCTTCGAGAAGCAACTCCATCACCCATCCAGGACTCTACCCCTCTCCCTCCCTCTCTCTCTCCTCTCTCTCTCTCTCTCTCTGTCCCATCATATTTCCCGTCCTTCAGTTATGTATGGATGTCGACCGATCTCCCTCAAGACATAGCTGGGTCTCTCCTTCTCAACACATATACGAGTCGTTCTACCTCTATAGTTAGGCCTCTGCCTACCCCTCCCCCCACCCCCTCCCCCCCACACACATCGATACATCGAGCGCTCTAGTCATGTCTCCCTGCCACACACAAACTTGACATGTGCCCTCTAACGTTCCGGTAAGCCAGTTGCGCTATATCTTTGACTTGCACACACACACAATTTCGATGGCTCTCTTCATCGATCTCGCACCCACCCACTTGATCCTCTCTTCGACTCTATCGATAGCTATGACCGATCCCTCTCTTCTCGTGGATTGCCCGACCCTCTATGTATGATATGGATAGGCCTCCATTTCACACACATTGCATGCAAAATTTTGTTTGAGATGTCATCGACACATATTCCCACAAATAATTCACGAAATCAACCCCCCACCCCACCCCCACCCCAAAACAAAAAACACTCACAAACGCGGTTTGTATCTCTCACACACACCCATGTAGGTGGGGGACGTGCACGAAGAGAAGAGGTGCATGCACGGCGCACGTACTCCCGTCTCTTTCCCAACCACACCCGCGCGGGTACACGGTGGAGCTCATTTCTGTACAAAAAAGGCAGCCCACGTGGTAATTTGGCACGTGTACTGGTTGTCCACTTGGTGGAGGGAGGATCGTCTACCACGGGTGAACAAACAAATTGCGACTTGGCGTGTTATGTTAAAAAAAGAGGCAAACCATGTGGGGCCTACCTTAGAGGCAAGGCTCTATACACTGGAGTACTTTTGATGTGTCCGGTGAACTCGCAGAACAAGGAGAAGCTTGCTTAGTACGCCGTCTCCCCCGCCCACGGGCGCGGTGGCTCGCAGGATGAGGTGAAGCTTGCTCCGCCTTACGCCCGCTCCCTCGCCCATGCGCGCGGTGGCTCGCAGGACGAGGAGAAAAATTTACTACTCCCTCCGTTTACTCCTCGTCCCTACTACCTTGGTTATAGAGATTATATCATATTGTTTGGAATATATATGTCCTTTAGTAGATTTCAATATGAACTAGTACATACTCCAAACACTGATGTATATAGACGTATTTTAGAGTGTAGATTCACTCATTTTGCTCCGTATGTAGCACTCTCCCTCGCCCCTCGACCCTCGCCCACGTGGTGGGCATGCAGCAATTCATTCGGTCTCATATAGCCAGAACGATATATACTGCACTACCATTATTGCTCGACTTCCCGAAGAGGCGAAGAGCCAATCGCAAGGTTAATATTTTGGAGATGCCAAGCGCAAGGTCATAGGAGAACGAGTAGTAGGTGCCGCGTCATTTATAAATAAAGTTTTTTCTTCTTCAGTGGCACGTATGCAATATGATAGGTTCATATGGAGAGAAAAGGAAACCGCTCCACTATATACATAGTCAGGACGGGCCAGCCTACACGGTTGCTTGCTGGGGTTGCTCTCTTCACACTCTCTCGCACAAAACGACTGTGGCCACATCTCTAACATCCCGGCGGATCACGTCCGCTTGGGGAAGGGGTGGATGCTTAGTGTAGATGCGGTGGCCGTCGCCGACGGCGAAAACCCACTGTCGGCTCGTCCCGATCAGGGGTCCCCGCCGTTCTCTCTCGCAAAGCCGGTGAGGTTGCCTTCGTCCCTTGCTCACTGCCGCGACGTGGGCAGTTGCCGCCTCCCGCCGCCCTCCTCAAGGTTGAGCTACGTCCCTCAGGTACAACTCCCTTTACAGCCGGTTTGCACCACTGCTCCAGCTGCCCACATCACTCCCTGTGGATATTTCTCTACTTCTTTGCCCCGCACATACCTCTACTGGCTTCTACATACTGTATTTGTGATGAGTTTATGTCTCATCAACTAGTCCCAGTAATCTTATTCTAATCACGCTTCTTCAATTTCTTTGCCACAGGGATGCTCATCTCGATTTTGGTGAGACTGCACAAAATGATCCGATGGTCAAAAGGTTGCAAACTTCATTTATTAGGAAGCTCGAATGTTGCCAGCAAATTGAAGCCTTGTCAGGGTTCACGGTTCAAGGGCTAGGGACTGTATGGATCGTTTTTTTCTTTAGCTGCCTCCGTTCCAAAATAAGTGTCAACTTTAGTAGTAGTACAACTTTGTACTAAAGTTTGCACAAAGTTGAGACACTTATTTTGGAACGGAGGGAGTACATATTTGCTATGATCTGTCAATCATTGAGATGCAATAGCATGCATGTTAGTCTCCTTTGTATTTGATGAAATGTTGCAACGGGCAACCTTGGACGCAAGATACATGTAACAGAAGCTGGAAGCTTCATAGCATTGTACAAATTTATCTCGCTGATAAATTACAGTACGTACTATACTAGTACTTCCTCCGTTCCTAAATATAAGTCTTTGTAGAGATTTCACCATGAACCACATGCGGATGTATATAGATGCATTTGAAGTGTAGATTCATTCATTTTGTTCCGTATGTAGTGCAATCTCTACAAAGACTTATCTACTAGTAATAGCTAGCCCCCACTACTAGGAATTCTCTATCCTCTCCTTGAGCCACATCATCAAAATTGATGTAGCCGTTAGATGAAGTAAATCAGTCCATAATAGCCGTCTGAGCTAGACGTTGAGAGGCTCCGCACTAAGCCACATGCAAGCATGCAGAAATACCGTGGCACATGCATGTGAGTGGGTTTTAAATCACATCAACATGTCTGCATGCAAGCATGCACCGGTAGCATGCATGTAAGTGAGCTTTTAAGTCCCATTAACATGTCAAAAAGAAAAATATAATCCCATTATGCAGTAGGAGTTGGCTGATCTTTTTTCCTTACGTGGGATGATCTAAATGATGATGGGAGTTTATTTAGTTTGGCTACCACATTTGTCATGCGGTTATAGAGTTTTTTTTTAGTTCTATGAAATCGATAATTTTGCGCATAGAGATATACCGCTGTTCCGCGGCAACGCGCAGGGACTCATCTAGTAATATTTAGGAACGGAGGGAGTACTATGTAAAGAGTTAGGTGTCGCACGGTGATAGTGTGAGGTGGGCCATGTAATCACTGAGCGTGCGTGTTTTCACTGCTCTTGCACGCCTCCGCTGTAAGAATGGAGAAAATTGTAATCTAGTAGTAGTACCTCCTTTCGCCGAAAGCGTGGGACATCCAGCAGTCCTACCACCTCAGTAATAAAGATCAATGAGCCGTCAAATCACATAGACCCAGTAGTAAGTTGGACGGACGAAGCAACCATCACCGTTTCGGGCGGGAAGCGCGCGCGGGCGATGGAGGGGCTTTGGGTGGGCCAGGCTGGTCAGGAGCGGGCATGGCAGCTGTCTGCATGTCCCTACCGGACACGCCCGGAAACGAGAGGATGCACCGACTCTCGCGGCTAAAATCGTACACTACACAACATCTCTCTGTAGGAGTAGGTCGATCTGTCGCTCTCTCTAACACACACATGTTGTTAAACACACACACACACACACACACGCGCGCGCACACGCACGCGCCTTGGTCCCGTTGCTCCTTCTAACGTGACTTATTACACCTAGACGGAGGGAGTAGTAAGTATACGAGATACCGTGGCACACTGACTTAAGTCGAATACAAGTGCCCAAAATTTGTGTGCATGTTATAATAAGGATTCACTTAAAATAGTACGTGAGCGAACAAAGGGATCAATTGGACAGTGTTCCCGAGCAGTAGCGAGATGTGTGAGGTAAGATACACCGCTGGCGCTTTTAATTTTTCTTATTAATTTGTTTGTTTCACCCTCTGACTGGTGGGACCCAACGTACTACGTGGAGAGAGGTAAGGTGACTAAGGCTGCATTATTTCTGCACCACTGTGGATAGTCTTACCACCAAAGCCACATGACACGATTATGATTGAAATCCCAATGACTCCCACACACACACAAAAACATGGCATGCTTGTCACACGAATGCAGGAATGTATAAAAGGTTATTTCTCTCTCGTTGAACATAACGGGAGGGTTGTGTAGCTGGTTAGCCTGTTCACTCATCAAACTTGAGGTCTCGGGTTCGATAACTACACTTGAGCATAATTTGTGCCAGGAGGATTCTTTGACTGGTCAAAATGTTTTCTAGGGTTTGCACGCTTCACACTCTCTCTCCAGTATATATATATACACGCTGGAGCCTCAGCGCTTGTAGTTGCTCTCTTCACACTCTCTCGCCCTCTCCCGCTGGAGCCTCAGCGCTTGTAGTTGCTCTCTTCACACTCTCTCGCCCTCTCCAGATCTAAACAAGACTTCGTTGGCCTCTCTCTCCCCTCACTGCTGCTCAAAGAGCCGGCAGGATCCGTCCGCCGGGAAGGGAATGAGGCTTAACGCTGTCGCCGTCGGCGAGGGACCACCGGCGCATCTGTTCACTTTCCACCCAGCGGCGGCGCGGGAGGGCCTCCGACCCCTTCTTCTTCGCCGCTGTCCCGTCGCCCACCGAACCACGCCCCAAGAACCTTAAGGTATAATTTACTTACTCCACATGCATTGCTCTAGCTGCATGTATACCATGAATCTAGGACGTGGTTCAAAGAGGAAAGGAGTGGGGGAAAGTAGTGGGAAAAGTTGTATATAGCATGAATCTAGGACGTGGTTCAAAGAGGAAATGAGGGGGGAAAGTTGTATAGCATGAATCTAGGATGTGGTTCAAAGAGGAAACGAATGGGGGAAAGTAGTCGGGAAAGTTGTATCGCATAAATCTAGGACGTGGTTCAAAGAGGAAAGGAAGGGGCGAAAGTACTAGTTCAAAAAGGAAAGGAAGGGACAAGGGTGTAGAGTTTGAGCAGGACTAGATTTGCTGCGCTCACATAGGGAAAGGTGTCTAAAGATAACAAAACTGGGACTAACACAAATATGCTCCTTGGTTGTTTGTTCTTTGTTGCAACAGACTGTGCATGACCACAGTACATCGGTAGATGCACATGGTGCTGGTGCGTCCACTGTCCCGTGCAACTCATTAGTTGTTGTTAATCTAAGGCCCTGTTTGGTTAAAAACTCCCTAGTCCCTACCTACTTGGTTCCAGGGACTAAACATGGACTAGAGGTTATTAAATGACATGCTAAAAGACCATGTTACCCCTAGTAATGAACCAATAGAGACAAGGTGCGATGCGTGGCAGGGGCAACTGTTGGAAAAAGTCCCAAAAAGACTCCCTCGGGGTCTTCTTTCTTTAGTCCCAAATGCCCACTTTTAGGCCCTAAAAGTCCCTCATGTTTGGTTTAGATGGGACTGACACGGAGTTTTTTTAGTCCCTACACCAAAATGTCCCTGTAAACAAACACCCTCTAATAATGCCGCTGGAAAATTGATGCAATGCCACAGTTAAAAGCAAATTACATGCTTAACGAATTTTATTATTAATATAATCTCTATGTTAATATTAATCAATGCCACCGTTTGAGAAATGCTACTGTCTTGCTTTCTTTCCCATTTAGATAAGGTAGATGCTTCTTTTTGTTGGCTTCCGTGTCATCCACCGTTATTGACCACTAATTGTTTCCTTTGCACCTCTGTGTAAACAGGGTTATCTACTTCACCTCGTTGCCATTGTGACCTTTTGTTGCACTGCACAAAACACTTTTGTTTTAAGAGTGTTTTGTGCAGTTCAACCAAAATGTCACACCGACAATGTTGCTTGATCTTAGTGGAACTGCACAAGAGGAGATCTTACTTCCTATCCGTTAAGGCGAATTTGGTTCAGATCTTCTTCTTGTGAGTTGTTTGAATTCCGCATCATGAGAGGTCAGTACTAGCCTTCTTTCACACGATTCTGCAGTGTGCTTTCATATGTTGTGCTACTTGTACGATAATGTTGCTTGATTTTAGTGAACTGCACAAATGGAGACAAGACTTCCAATATGTATGTGCACCGTAATATCCCATTGAGGTAAGATAAGGATATTTCACAACTGTTGGCCTATATTTTGCCACTTTCATTAGAAAATTAAGTTTAGTACTATACTTGTGCTCCCAAATTGACATGCCAAATCTTACATTGAAGGCGAAGCTTGTCTGTTATTGAACCAAGTGATGAAGGGGAAGAACAAGCGGAAGAAAAACAAAAATCAACTCCCGGAGCTGTAATGAAACACTGGAACTGTGATGACACAAGTAATGATATAGTTTTGCATCTTAATTTATTGCTATGGCTGGAACGAGCAATTGTTTTGCCACTGATTTGATGCCACTCTTAATGTAATATGTATTTATCTCTACTTGTGCAAACAGGGATCTTCTTTGAAGATACCATATATTTTAGTGGAACTGCACAAGAAGATGTTGGAAACATTAAACTAATCGAGGAGTATATAGTAAGCATGGCCACCACCGTAGATAGCAACAGATGGTTCCGGAGAAGTGCTTCATCTGTATGCTCTACACAATAAGCCTCCTGACAAAGGTTGGTACTCGCCCACTGATTTCATCCATATGATTGAGCTTTGTCATCTCTATTGGTGTAAAGTGGTATTGTCCTTTGGAAGTGCTTCATATGTGCTGTTTTAAATATTTCCTTTCCTTTTTTTCAAGCAACAGGGATGCTAGCATTTAGTAGTCCTCTTGTCTTTGCACAACAGGATCATCTACCTCTGAAGAAGAATATGGAGTACGTGAAGTGACTAGTTCCGATTATGCCAGGATGAAGAAGCCCTGCCTATCTTCTCATCAGAAGGAGCAGTTGAAGGATGGTTACATTACTCCCCACAAGACCAAACTAACTTCAGCTCAGAAGGACTGACAAATCTCCATTTTTTTGCTGTGATGCGCGAGTACATTGTTGTTCTAGGATTCTTTCTGGTGAGTTCCATTTTTCTAAAAGTGTGCTCTACATGGACCATGTATGTGCCTGTTGAAACTGTCAATTCATAGTACAGCTTGCTTTATACTAATCACTTTTTTGTATTTGTGCAAACAGGGGTGCTCAACTTGATTTCAATGGGAACTGCAAAAAATGTTCATGAGTACATCGAATCATTCATTTCCACCACAAGCAAGGAGGTGCCAATAAGTTCAAGGCGTTGCAACATATAAGGGCGAAATCATACAAGCTACGCGCGAATTTGGTTGATTTTGGTGGAACTGCACAAAAAGAACAACTGGTTTATTTAGCACGAGGTGCCATGTCAATGTACGAACTGATGGCAAACCCTGCCCATTCCACAATCGTAGGCATTTGATATTTTGGAACGGGACAACCTTGTCAAATTTTGCTCATTGATTTTAGCAAGACATGCGTTTGATATTTTCGAATGGGACGCCCTTTGCTGTCAGCAGCGTCCATCAATTTTTTCTTTATTCTTTAGTTGTGAAGTAAATATTGCCTCTGACATGCGAGTCGCTGAGGTGCATAATCATCGATTGTTTTGAATGTTCTCTATGAATTGCCAAGCCTGTGTGTTTGATTGCAATGTACAGAAACGCTAAAAAGCTGCTCAAACTCTTTGTACTCCTTCTGTTCCTTTTTACTTCGCACATTGTGAAAGTGCATACTTTTTTGTATAAGATTGGTCAAAGTAGAGATACTTTGACTGCAGACAAAACTTGTATGCCCGACTAGAAAGTACCGGAGGGAGTACATGTGAAACTGCTGCAAACGAGGTGATCACCCTGGGAATAATGCTAGTACGTATTGTTTTGCATGTTCATCCAATGCCAGTGATACAGGAATTCGAACTAATCGAAATAAATTCATTCATACACGGTCGGATTTCATATAAACATGCCGGATTTCATTACATTTCATACATTCTTCAACTAAAAAGGGGTGCGCTGGAGGTATAATTAATTAACCGAAGCTACCCACCTGTGTCCCGCTGAGCCGAACAGAAGCTTCAGCGACTTAACTGCAGGTGCAGTTGCGTAACTGACATGTGGCCTGTTGGGCCCACGTGTCAGTCAGCCAACTGCACCAGCAGTTAAGTAGAAGCATCGTTCTTCTCCAGCACAGCTCTCCGACTCCACGTCGCCGCCAAGAAGCTAACTGGCCGTCAATGGTCAACCCGCCTAGCTTGGCTTCAACCAGAGGGTAGCGGCGGTGGCCTTACTTGGACCCGAGCGGCGGCGACCTACCGTGTTCTACTCTTCCTCGCTTTTTGTGTGGCGCGGCCTCGTTGGCAGCGGGGCGGGGCCTCGGCGGAGCCGGCGATGTCCTCTGTCTCGTTGCCGGCGGGCGGCGCCTCAGCGGAGCGGTGGAAATCCTCCCCCACGTTGCCGGCAGGGTGGGGCCTCGGCTGAGCCAGCGATGTCCTCTGCCTCGTTGTTGGCGGGGCGGGGCCTCGGCGGAGCCGGCGGTGTCCTCTGCCTCGTTGTTGGCGCCGCGGGGCCTCGGCGGAGCAGGGCCTCGTCGACGCCAGCGGAGCGGGGACTCGTCGGAGCCGGCATTGTCCTCTGCCTCCTCCTCGGTCTCGCCAAACAGCGCCTCGCCCGCTTCATCGCCCTCTTTGCTAGCCTCTTTGTAGGCGGCCGCAGGCTCCGCCACCCGCATGCGGTACCGCCAGCGCTCGAGGCGGCCCTTGCGGGCGGAGCGGTATGAGTCAAGCAGCGCCTCCTGCTCCGCCCGCTCTGCGGTGATCTGCTCCTCCGCCTGCAGGTGCTCCTGGAGAAGATGGTGGTTGTAGGCGGCGTCGGCCTGCGCCTCCCGAACTGCTCCTCACGCATCTGCCTCACCCTGTCCATATATTGGGCACGGGCCTCGCCGATGGTCATGGTGCAATGCACCGGCAAGGATGGCGCGGAGGAGGGGGTTGGCGCCGGATCATTGACTATCATGTTCTTCATTGGGACGTCGTCGTCCTCCGGCTGCCTGCCGTCCAGCCGGTCGGCAGCAATGGCTTCCATCTCCTTGTGGTCCGTCGTCCGCCCGTCCCGAAGAGCGCTGGAGCGGGAGGAAGCCATGGTGGGCAGTAGTGGTGTGGACAGGAGAAAGGGAACGAATGCGGATGACTGCGGCTATGGCCGGCGCAGCAGTTTATATAGCAATGGTGGGTGGGTGGAGGGACGGACGTGTGGCGCTGGAGTAGCCGCCTCGGCAACCGCGTATCATTAATGTGGGCGGCAGATGGACGGACGGACGGCACTTGTGTCGTTTGAAGGCAGAGCAATCACCTGCACTGGGAAGCGGGGCGGGCGGCGCTGTCGGTTTCGAGCGGAAAGCGCGCGCGGGCGAGGAGATGACTTTACTTGGAGAGGATGACAATGGGGACCCACCAGGTCCATAGCCTCACGTACGCAAGTGCCTCCTTATTATATATATATATATATATATATATATATATATATATATATATATAACTATAATTTATTTTGCTTCCTCCTGGTTTCCTGACATCACGGCCCACACCATTGTCAACCTATGTAGTAGTCCATAAACGAGAGAATTGCACAAGAAGCGGCCGACAGCTGGGACCAAGCAGCTCGAGCAGTATTTGTGTTTTTGAGGTGTGAGCACTGCAAAGTTTTTCGATGTTTAGCCCAGATATTAATTTTTCTCCTCTGAACAACAACGAAAACATCGCTGCACGTATTAACTGGGCGGGCTGTGGCCCGTCTAGCCCAGGCCAGATATCCAGCCCAGATATTAATTTTTTCAAGCTGAAAATGGCTAGCCCAGCTATACTTTTTTTTAGGAATACCCAGGCAAGGTCAAGTTGTTATTCTCCGCCCCGCTGGGCTGCAAATCTTTCCTAGGAGGGATGCATTAGGCTTAACAAGAAAATGGGCTTTAAGAAATAATAAATGGGATATAATTATAAAAACTGGGAAGTAACTATAAAAAAATGCACCAAACACGTGATTACTTTATAAAATATTATTTTTGGATATTGAAAATCTTTATTTCATTAATTGTTGCGAGCGCAATGTTTCGTTGGATTTTTATGTAATATAAATTTATATTGAAATTGTATTTAATCTGACTAGAAATTTCGGGATAAAAATATTTCAGATCCCATCAAAATGTGGGAAATTTTATTGAATTCTGTTTTGAACGGTTGGTTGAAATGGGTTGTACTTTTAACAAACTGTAAATGGGCTGTAGTAAATTCCATTAGAATTCAAAAATGGGCTACACATTCTTACAAATCTCAAATGGGCTATAAGTTCTCTGCCACACACTTCTGGCCTTACTAAGTTGACGCGTCCCCTAAAGAAAAACAGAGTTGACGCGTATGCAAGGCTTTGTCAACTTATAGTCAACACACGGTTCTAGCAGCAGTGGCCGTTGGATGTCCATCCAACGGATGCCGTCCTTCTTCTTCAATCCCGGATATTCTAGCTTCACCCGCCCAAAAAATTATTCCTCCCCCGACATCTGGGGCGCACCGTTCCGGAAGCTGACCTGTGGGCCTACTAAGTTGACGTACCAAGGGCTTTGTCAACTTAGTCAATATAAACGATTCTAGCTGCAGTGACCGTACGATGTCCATCCAACGGTCGTCGTGCTTCTTCAACCTCTGGTCTTCTTGCTCCAGCCGCCCAAAGGAGCGCCGGTCGTCCCGCCTGCTACTGCCTCCCGTGGCCGGCTGTGCTGCCGCGGAGGCCTCACTGCCCCTACTACTCCCACCGCTGGCCAGGCCATCCCTCCACTCACCCACACCCCCTGTTAATCTGCGGCGACGGCAGCGCAGCCGAACCAGTGAACCCTCGTACTCCTCTCCGCGTGTGCATCCACTGCCCCGTCTTCCTCGGCTCCGTGTCGTCCCCTTCCTAGGCCTCGCCATCGTCCACCGCCATGGTGCTCTCGGCGCGGCGTGGTCAACGTGGTCAAGGAACGACTTCCATCGGACGTGGACTGTACGTGGAGAGGCTGACAGCTGGGTCCATGGCAGCCGCAAGGAAGTGCCTCCTTATTAAGCGCAAAATAATTATTTCTCCACCTAACAGCGGGGACCCACCGGACGAGCCACCGTATTTCGGAAAAAAATGATTTGCCCCCTGACTACTGGGACCCACGAGCTACATCTTCGCACGCAAGGAAGTGCGTCCGGGAAAAAACGATTCGCCCCCCCCCCCCCCCGACTGCTGGGACCCACCAGCTACATCTTCGCACGCAAGGAAGTGCGTCCGAAAAAAAAACGATTCGCCCCCCGACTGCTGGGACCCACCAGCTACACCTTCGCACGCAAGGAAGTGCGTCCAGGCAAAAAAATGATTCTCCCCCCTGACTGCTGGGACCCAGCAGCTACACCTTCGACGCAAGGAAGTGCGTCCGGGCAAAAATAACGATTCGCCCCCCTGACTGCTGGGACCCACCGGCTACATCTTTGCAGGCAAGGAAGTGCCTGACAGTCGGGACCCACCTGGTCGAAGCGTACGTAGCGTTGTCATTCTGGTCGCGAACGTGTACGTACATACTGGTCGATGTAGAGGCGCGCATGTGTCGTAGTAGAGGCGTGCACGTAGCACGTACACGTACGTACAGCGGCCAGGGTGCAAGAAAGAAAATACGGCCACGTATGTGTACATACGGGCAGGGTCTCGAACGCCTACTCGCGCATATGTACGGCCAGTGCTCGTGTACATGGCTGGGTCGGAACGGAGAAACAGCGTCGTCGTCATGTTCATGGGGAGGCAACGGAATGCGTCGTGTTCATGGGGAGGCAACAGAATGCGTCGTGTTCATGGGGAGGCAACGGAATGCGTCGTGTTCATCGCGAGGCAACGGAATGCGTCGTGTTCATCGCAAGGCAACGGAACGCGTGGGAGCCAACCGGCTGGGTCGGAACGGAATGTGTGGTCGTGTTCATCGGGAGGGCTTGGATGGAACATGCGATGGAAACGAGGCCTGGCGTACCGCAGAACGGAGGAAACGGACCTCCTACGTTCGGAACGGGGTCCTGTTGATCGGGAGGGGTGTGGCGTACCGCAAAACGGAGGAAACGGACCTCCTACGGTCGAAACGGGGGTCTTGTTGATCGGGAGGGGTGTGGCGTACCGCAAAACGGACGAAACGGACCTCCTACGGTCGAAACGGGGGTCCTGTTGATCGGGAGGGGTGTGGCGTACCGCAAAACGGACGAAACGGACCTCCTACGGTCGAAACGGGGGTCCTGTTGATCGGGAGGGGTGTGGCGTACCGCAAAATGGACGAAATGGACCTCCTACGGTCGAAACGGGGGTCCTGTTCATCGGGAGGGGTGTGGCGTACCGCAAAACGGGACTCCACGGGATACTGTTCATCTCCACCGTCGACCTCCTCTAGCCTCCACGGGCTACCGTCGACCTCCTCCAGCCTCCACGGGCTCCTGTTCATCCAGCCTCCACCGCGCGCTACTCCACCGGCTACTGTTCAACCACCCCTCCATGGGCACCCCTCCACCGTCTACTGTTCATCCAGCCCTCCACACCACGGGGTCCTGTTCAACCACCCCTCCACGGGCACCCCTCCACCGTCTACTGTTCATCCAGCCCTCCACACCATGGGGTCCTGTTCAACCACCCCTCCACCGTCTACTGTTCATCCAGCCCTCCACCACACCATGGGGTCCTGTTCATCCAGAGGCAACGCCACCGCTCACTGTTCATCCACCCCCCGGGCAACGCTCACTGTTCATCCAATCGATCGGCTTCAGTTAGCAGCACTAGCGAAGGAATCGCTCGATCGGGTTCAGTTAACAGCCATCGATCGATCGCTCGGGTTCAGTAACGCGTAGCCTGCAGTGCAATCGCTCAGGTTCAGTTAGAGCCCAACGCCTCGCTCGGGTTCAGTTAGAGCCAACGCCTCGCACACACATGCGTACGTGTACGAGAGAAACGCGCATCGCTCGGCCCCCGACCTCCTACCGTAACCGGGAACTCCCCGAAATTTTCCTCCCCCTCGCTTCTACCACGGTTTTTCCGTCATGGACGGCCCAAAGAATGTCATGCAGCTGCGTCTCCGGCCCGCCCAGGACGAAAAGCCCATTTTCTGTCATGATTTTTTGTCATAGAAGTAGGAGCCCACCACATCTATGATGATACCGGGTTTTGTCACAATTATCGTCATAGAAGTGTCATATGTATGACAAAAAAAATTCATTCAGCCCAAAATGTCACGGATGTGTCTTTTTTTTGTAGTGAAATGACAAGCTACTCCAAAAAGATATAAGTGAAGATCAAATGAGTAGTTAATTAAATAGATAGCTATGTGAGGACTCTCTCTTATTTTAAAAAACTTTTCGATCTAAGAATTTTATTAAAACAGCAAGCAAAAACAAAATAAAATGACATTCTAAGAATAGCACACATCATGTGAAGAAGCAAAAACTTAGGGTACGAAACCACCTCAAAGCTATTCTTTCCGTTCGATCTATTCAAGAGTTCGCACTAAAATAACACAAAGTTATTCTTTCCATTCGATCTATCCTAGAGTTCATACTAAAATAACACCAAAGCAAATTCATATTCTTAATACTCAATCCAAAACAAAGAACTTCAAAGAGTGCCCCATGATTTCTACCAGAGAAACAAAGACAAGAACGTGCATCAACCCCTATGCATAGATTACCCCAATGTCACCTCGGGAATCCGCGAGTTGAGTGCCAAAACATATATCAAGTGAATCAATACGATACCCCATTGTCACCACGAGTATTCAATTGCAAGACATGTATCAAGTGTTCTCAAATCCATAAAAGTATTCAATCTGATAACAACAAAATCTCACAGGGAAAAACTCAATTCATCACAACAAGATAGAGAGGGGAAAACACCATATGATCTGACTATATTAACAAAGCCCGCGATACATCAAGATCATGACATATCAAGAACGCGAAGAGAGAGAGAGAGAGAGTGATTAAACACATAGCTACTGGTACAAACCCTCAGCCCCGAGGGTGGACTACTCCCTCCTCATCATGGTGGCCGCCGGGATGATGAAGATGGCCACCGGTGATGATCTCCCCCTCCGACAGGGTGCCGGAATGGGGTCTAGATTGGTTTTCATGGATACAGAGCCTTGCGGCGGAGGAACTTCTGATTTAGGGTTACCCCGAGGGTTTTCATAATATTTGGGAATTTATAGGGTAAAGAGGGGGCGTCGGAGGCCACCGTGGTGGGCACAACCCTCCTGGGCGTGCCTGGGCCCCTAGGCGCGCCCTGGTGGGTTGTGCCCCCCTCGGGGCACCCCCAAGTCCTTCTCTGGCCCACTGGATGTCTTCTGGTCCATAAAAATTCCACAAAAAGGTTCGCGGTATTTGGACTCCGTTTGATATTGATTTCCTGCGATGTAAAAAACACGCACAAAAATAGCAGCTGGCACTGGGCACTGGGTCAATAGGTTAGTCCCAAAAAATGATATAAAGTTGCTATAAATTGATTGTAAAACATCCAAGAATGATAATATATCAGCATGAATACTTCATAAATTATAGATACGTTGGAGACGTATCAATCCATATCAACCAGAGGGGAAGAGTGTGTCCACGTACCCTCGTAGACCGAAAGCGGAAGCGTTATTTTAACGTGGTTGATGTAGTCGAACGTCTTAGCGATCCAACCGATCAAGTACCGAACATACGGCACCTCCAAATTCAGCACACATTCAGCTCGATGATGTCCCTCGAACTCTTGATCCAGCAAAGTGTCAAGGGAGAGTTTCGTCAGCATGACGGCGTGGTGACGGTGATGGTGATGTGATCCGCGCAGGGCTTCGCCTAAGCAATACGACAATATGACCGGAGGAGTAAACGGTGGAAGGTGGCACCGCACACAGCTAAGAAAGAATTGATGTGCTTTGGGGTGCCCCCTGCTGAGGGAGTCCTGGACTAAGGGGTCCCCAGGCGTCCGACCTAATAGATATGCGCTGGACTAATGGGCTGTGAAGATACGAAGACCGAAGACTCTCACCCGTGTCTGGATGGGACTCTCCTTGGCGTGGAAGGCAAGCTTGGCATCCAAATATGAAGATTCCTTTCTCTCTAACCGACTTTCTACAACCCTAATCCCCTTCGGTGTCTATATAAACCGGAGGGCTTAGTCCGGAGGACAGATATAGTCAGACAGGCTAGACTTCTAGGGTTTTAGTCATTACAATCTCGTGGTAGATCAACTCTTGTAATACTCATATTCATCAAGATCAATCAAGTAGGAAGTAGGGTATTACCTCCATAGAGAGGGCCCGAACCTGGGTAAACATTGTGTCCCCTGTCTCCTGTTACCATCGACCCTAGACGCACAGTTCGGGACCCCCTACCCGAGATCTGCCGGTTTTGACACCGACATTGGTGCTTTCATTGAGAGTTCCACTATGCCTCGTCAAAAGGTTTGATGGCTCCTTCAATCATCTACAACAATGTTGTCCAAGGGGAAATCTTCCTCCCCGGACAGATCTTCGTATTCGGCGGCTTCACACTGCGGGCCAACTCGCTTGGCCATCTGAAGCAGATCGAAAGCTACGCCCCTGGCCATCAGGTCAGATTTGGAAACTTGAACTACGTTGCGGATATCCATGGAGACTTGATCTTCGACGGATTCGAGACCACTGCAGCCGCTCCTTACCACCATGGTGAACATGACGTAGATCTGTCATCGGACCATATCCAGGAGATAACACCTGTAGCTGCTCTGGCCTTAGATCCGGAGCAGATCGCGCCATCCGAGGACGGGAAGCTCAACCCCGCCATGGAAGCCGCAGATTCGGCGACGGTGGAGCCGCACGTAGATCTAACTTTAAGTGACATCTGTGTCACCGGAACGATGGACTCGTCTCTGGTCATAGGTTCCGAACCATGTGCGTCTGCATACATCGAGCTTGATCAGACATCTATCGTCGAATTCAGCTCCGCGGACATCTTCCGGCACTCGCCCCTAGGCGACGTGCTAAACTCATTAAAAATCTATCCTTAGTGGGGGACTCACAGCCGAATTATATCTGATTCGAGCTGGAGGCTGATGACGGAGAATTTCGCTTCCCACCCACCGCCCACTTCACAGCCACTGTCGAGGACCTAACCGACACGCTCGATTACGGCTCCGAAGACATCGACGATATGGACGACAATGCAGGAGAAGAGGAGGCCCAAAACCCGCCGTTCACCGGACGATGGACGGCCACCTCCTTGTATGACGTATACATGGTGGATGCACCAAAAGATAATAGCGGCGATGACAAGGAAAATCCAGTTGAGGATGATCCTCCTAAGATACCACCAAAGCACCGGCGTCAGCGGCGCCGCTGTAAATCACGCCGCGGCAAAGACAGCAACACCGGCATAGGAGACGATAACACTCCGGACGGTGCCGAAGACAGAGAAGATCTCGACGAACAAACTGCCGAACAGGACGATCGGGAAGATGGGCAAGTTAGCCCTGATGAACAGGCCATAAACGAAGACTCGGAGGACAGTAATTATGTTCCACTCTCCGAGGAGGAGGTGAGCCTCGGCAACGAGGATTTCATCATCCCTGAGGAACCTCTCGAGCAGCAGCACTTTAAGCGCCAGCTAATAGCCACTGCAAGGAGCCTGAAGAAGAAGCAGCAACAGCTTCAAGCTGACCAAGATCTGCTTAATGATAGATGGACTGATGTCCTGGCAGCCGAAGAATACGGCCTCAAGCGCCCAGCCAAAAGTTACCCGAAGCACAAATTGTTACCTCGGTTCAATGATGCGGCGCCAGAACCCGTACCACGCAGTCAAGACAATACGGCTGACCGACCACCACGCGGTCAGGGACAAAGCGGCAACTCAAGCCGAACACCAGTCCGCCCCACTTTACCGTAAGGGCAGAGATAAAACAGCTCGGCGCTATACATATGACCTTTGGCAGGACCTGGACAGTAGAACAGGACATACCAGATCGATCTACGGATCGCGAGGACGTGCCCCGACATGCGAAGACGGCTATCTATTCAGACGTGACAAGCCTAGTCACGCCCGGGCCGAAAACCGCAGACGGACTCCATCTGAGCTACATCGTGACATGGCCCGATATAGAGGCGCCACACACACTCTTTGCTTCACTGATGAAGTAATGGACCATGAATTCCTGGAAGGGTTTAAACCCGTGAACATCGAATCATATGACGGGACAACGGACCCCACGGTATGGATCGAGGATTTTCTTCGCCATAGCCATATGGCCCGTGGTGATGATCTTCATGCCATCAAATACCTCCCGCTAAAACTCAAGGGGCCAGCTCGGTACTGGTTAAACAGTCTACCCGAAAATTCCATTGGCAGCTGGGAGGACTTGGAAGACGCCTTCCTCGACAACTTCCAAGGTACATAGGTCCGACCTTCGGACGCCGAGGACTTAAGCCACATAGTTCAACAGCCAGAGAGTCAGCCAGGAAATTCTAGACTTGGTTCTTAACTAAAAAGAACCAGATCGTTGACTGCCCAGATGCCGAAGCCCTAGCGGCCAAGAAAAGCCGAAGTCTATGGCGGCCCTCACAGCACTCATGACCCGTTTTGGCACGGGCGAGGATAGTTGGCTGGAACATAGCAATAACAATGCAAGCGATGCCGGCACCTCTGAAGCCAGAAATAGCAACGGCAAGCCCCGACACAATAGACACAAGCGTCAAAACAACAGTGACAACACCGATGATACGGCGGTCAATGCCGGATTCAGTGGCTCTAAGTCCGGTCAGCGGAAGAAGCCGTTCCAAAAGAACAATTCGGGCTCATCTAGCTTGGACCGCATACTCGATCGTCCGTGCCAGATCCATGGCACCCTAGAAAAACCAGCCAACCATATATCAACAGAGATTGTTGGGTTTTTAAACAGGCCGGCAAGTTAAATACTGATAACAAAGAGAAGGGGTCGCAAAGAAAGGACGATGACGAGGAGCCTCGGCCACCAAACACAGGGGGCCAGAAGAAGTTTCCCCCTCAGGTCAAAATGGTGAACATGATATACGCTACCCACATCCCCAAGAGGGAACGCAAGCGCGCGCTCAGGGACGTCTATGCGATGGAGCCAGTCGCCCCAAAATTTAACCCATGGTCTTCCTGTCCGATCACTTTTGATCGCAGAGACCATCCGACCAGTATCCGTCATGGCGGTTCAGCCACATTGGTCCTTGACCCAATAATTGATGGATTCCACCTAACGCGAGTCCTCATGGACGGTGGCAGCAGCCTCAACCTGCTCTAACAGGATATGGCGCGCAAAATGGGCATTTTTCCTTCACAGATCAAGCCCACAAAGACTACCTTTAAAGAAGTCATACCAGGCATGGAGGCCCGCTGTACGGGCTCAATCACCCTCAAGGTTGTCTTCGGATCCCCGGACAACTTTCAAAGCGAAGAGCTGATCTTCAACATCGTCCCTTTCCGCAGCGGCTACCACGCACTGCTGGGAAAAACCGCATTTGCGCGCTTCAACGCGGTGCCACACTACACTTATCTTAAGCTCAAGATGCCCGGACCACGTGGTGTCATAACAGTCAATGGAAATACAGAACACTCCCTCCGTACAGAGGAGCACACCGCTGCCTTAGCAGTAGAAGTACAGAGCGGCCTTTTCAAGCAGAACCTTACTTCGGCGGCCGAGCTCCCGGACACTCTCAAGACAGTCCGGACTATTCTGCAGCAGGACAGCTCGGCTCGGCAAGAGCTCGACTAGCAATTCGGCCTCCGTCCCAGTCCCGACCAAGTGGTGGCATTCGCACCACGCGTACATAACTACGCACTCAAAATACCATGGGCATAGACGGAGGCATAACTAGCATGTGTTCCACAATACGGCTCGACCGTCTCCGGACACATGGGATTTCACTTTTTCTTTTTCTCCCTTTTAGGTTTCTTTTCACAGGCCTTCCCTGACAGCCTGATCACCGGTCCTTTCGAAGGATGAATACACCAAGACGACGAGAAGCATAGACGTATAGGGGAATCTCTAGGCGGTCTCTTTAAGTGATCACTCTACCTGTTTTCAGGTCCCACACGCAGCTCTCCCTTGGTTGTGGCATATTAAATAGCCCGTTGCTTATTGCACTATTTGTACAAATGCGCTTTGACGTATTAATCAAATTATAATGAAAATAGTTTGCGGCCCAAATTATACGGCCCTAGCTTACTACCCTTTCTTCTTTCATGTTTTCCTTTTCTGGTGATAACTTTATCAGATAGCACCCGTACACTTTGGTACGTCTCAATTTGCTAGGGGCTTCATAGCACCCGAACACTTTTTACAGTATAGTTCGGCACCCCGAATTTAGCATTATATGCATTGGCTCCGAATCATGTCTTTGGTCAATAGTTGGGTTGCCCGGCTCCTGTGCTTGCTACCTTACGTTCCGTTATATCGGCTAGGGTAGTAAAGGGAGAACTACTGCGATCGTGCCCTGGTTTAACTGGATGAGCACCTCAGTAGAGAAAGCCGAAAACTGACTGTCATGATGCAGCGAGAGCCGGTCAGCTCTTCGGAGGTCTCAAATCTTTAGAGAATGTTTCCGCATTACGCGAGGGATCGGTACTTACCCAATCAGGTGTTTACAGCATCCTAGCTCAGATACTAGGAGGTGCGCCTATATTTTTATTGTCAAACTCCTATGGCTAAGTGAGGGTGCTAAAGCCGCATAGTCCTATTGCCTGGTTCGTTGCACTAAACACCTCCTTCCAGGACCAAACAATTGGATCAAGAGTGTTTAGATTACATCCCGAACACCCCCGTACTACCTACGTGGGGGCAGAAGCCGACGACTGGCCAACTCTCAGATTTCACACAAAACGGCCGCACAGGAGGTGAAATTTTTTAAATAAACATTATATTACATAACGACTTTGTTTCATCATACAAGGCAGAGACAACACGAATGTATTCATTCGAAAATAATGTCTTGCGCACATTGCGTCGCCACATGTCACATCCTAGCTAGTTCATGCATTAGAGTGTTGCATCATGTTTACTTTTCTAGAAACTTGAAATGGGGATGACAGAACCCCCAGCACCCCCCCTAAAAACAACTAGGGTTTACTAAAATCATTTTCATTGAACCTGAAATGCCCTTCTAAAAAGTCCACCCTTTTTGTCTTGGGTTAGAACCTCTCACAAAATGGGTTCACAATTTTCTAGGTCATCACAAGATCATTGAATTAAATCATATGTAACTTGCATTTGGGCATTTAAATGCTAGTAAATATTTTAAATGCCCAAATAATTCTGGAAATAAGTGTGGGCTGTTGGAAATAATCTAAACAGAGTCCCTGATTATTTTCAGGATTTTTGAAAGTGCCTAACTATTTTTAATAAAGCCACATAGTTACAGAAAATAGAAAAAACAAAAATAGAATAAAGAGAGGGATGGAATCCTACCTGGCAGCCCACTAGCCGGCCCAGCACTATGCTGGCACGTGCCAGTCAGCTGCTTCCTCTCGCCAGAGCAGGCAGAGAGGTGACGCCGACGTGCGCGAGCTTGCCACGGCGCCACCTGCTTGCCGCCCGCGCCTCTGGACGCGCTGGTCGACCTCCACGTCGCCCCCTCGACTGCCTGGACGCATCCATTCGCCCCTGCCTCTCTCCCTCGCCCTCTCCCGCCATGGCCGACGCACCTGCCGCCGCATCGCCGACATAGCAACGCTCTCTGTCGTCCCCGCGCCGCGCCACCATGTCCAGAAGCTCCGCCACCCTCCTCTCCTTTGAGCAGGCCGAGCCCCGAGCGCTCGCTTGCCCCGAAGCCGCCGCAACGACCACGCCCAACTCTGCCACCGCCGGAGATCCCCTTCGCCGTCACCGCCGCACTAGCTCGTCCCCGACCGCGCCGTCTGCTCCTACGTGACCGTCGTGAGCCCAGCTACCTCCTCCCCCTTCTCTTTCTCACTCTCGAGCACCGTAGCGACCGCATGGAGCTTCACCGCATGCGCCGCCGCCGAGCTCGTCGCCGACGTGACTCCGGCCACCCAACGGACACACCATCATGTCTATTGCATTCACCGCACTCGCAGGAACCCGTAGCACCACCGCATGCCCCTTGCCGCGCCCCCTAGCGACGGGTTCGACCTCACCCGAACTCCGGCAGCCGAACAGCTCGTCGCCGGCGTCGTTTCCGGCAACCCCGAGCCCAACCACCACCACCACTCGACGTGGCTCGTTCCCAGCTACGCGTAGATGGCCTCCGCCGCCCTTTTGGTCGCCGGAGCACGAAACCCGCATAGCCCCGCCGCGTCTGGCCTCGCCGGCGGCTGAACACCGGCGAGTTGACCCCGCTGACCGTTGACCGGGTGGGCCCAGTTTGACCCCCTGGGTCATTGGCGTGTGGGCCCCAGGCCACTAACTAAACTAAGTTAGTATTAGTTTAACGCTAACTAAATTTAGTTAGTTTAACTAACTACTGACAGACAGGACCCACTGGTCAGTTTGACCTGGACCGGCTCCGTTGACCGCTGACGTCACCATGACGCACTGCTGACGCAATAAGTATTTTCTGGATTTATTCTTATACAGGAAATTCCAGAAAATACTACAAACTTCAAAAAATCATAGAAATTAATCTGTAACTCCAGATGCAAAGATTTATATATGAATTTTGATTAGAAAAATTCAATCTTTCCATCTGTACTGGTTTCATGCATGTCAGAACACTTTAACCTTGCTGTTTAGATGAAACAAGCTAATGCACTAATATCACCTCTTATTTTTGGTTAGCATTTGAATCCTTGATTCAAATGAACTCAAATCAATCTGTCCTAAGTTGCATTAGCCAAAACACACTCATTTTGCCATGTCATTGCATGCATCATATTGTTGCATATTGCCATGTGGTGATTGTGTTTCGATGTGTTCTTCGTGGTAGGTTCTGCCTTCGAGGATATTCTCGAGTATCCAATTGAAGGGCAGTATTCCACTACCACTCTGTCAGGCAAGCAACCCCATTGATCATTTCGATACAAACCCATCTTCTCGCTTCTGCTCTCGTTTACTGCATTAAGACAACGCGTTTCAAACTGCTGTGTGTTGCGGTAGTTGAACCCACTTCCTCTGCATGACCTGTCATTGCCACAGTAACTAGATGAAACCCACTAGCATGTGTAGGAGTTGATTGAGCCATGTTTGTGTTTCCTACCATGCTATGCTTGCTATGCTTAGAGTCGTGTCAGGTCTGGCTCATCGGGGTGATGAACTAGAGTGAATGGTTGTGTCGGTAATGAGAGTGAAGTGTTGAATATGATTTGGTAAAGGTATCAATGAGAGGCCATGTAGGAGTACATGGTGGGTTGTTTCATTGAGGCCATCCTTAAGAACTGAGATGTGTATGTGTGATTTAAGATCAGCTACTACCACGCGTTGGGCCCTAAACCAATGGACCCTCTCGACTTATTAACCACTCTTGTCCTCCGTCCCGGAGTTGCAAGTAGTTTCTGGTGTTTGTAGTATGCTGGAGGCCGTGCGCAGCGCTGACCTTAGGGGTGGGCTGTGATGCGGTAGCCTCGTGGCCCGGTGTACCGAGCCGCCCGTTTGGTGCCTCGGGAACCCTGCACACATCGGTTGGGGCCGTTGAGGAAACCCCGGCCGGATTTCCTTGCAGATGGAACCCGAATAGGTGATAAACCTGGACTAGGGACTCGTGTGTTTAGTCAGGTCGTGGCCGACACCCTCGCTGGGTTTCCGCTTGAAGGTTGTCGAGTACATGTCGTGTAAACGGCGATAAGTGGTGAAAGTGTGTGTGAAGAAGTACACCCCTGCAGGGTATAAAACTATTCGAATAGCCGCGTCCGTGGTAAAGGACTACTTGGTTGCTTATGCAGTTCATAGACAAGTTAATGGTTACTACTAAAAGACTCAAGATAAGTGTGAGTACCGCGGATGGCCCTCTCGTAGGATGACGAGGGAGGATCCACGGTGGAGTATTGTGATGGTGATTAGTGGACTCATGTGTGAAAACTATTTTACAAGTGGTGTATCGTAGGATAGCTTAGCCAAGATTCAAAGCTGGCTTGCTGCAATAACTCCACTACCTTCTTGAGAATGTGCATGTATAGTAGGATCTATTGTAAGACTTGCTGAGTACCTTTGTACTCATGTTGCTTTAATTACTGTTTTCAGACGACAACACCGCCCCTTCCGATGGGTTCTATGTAGATCTCGACGTTGATGAGTGACTTGCCACCCAGGTGGTGATCTGAGCTTGTGAAGGGCCTATGTAGATAGACAGGCTTCGTCAAGCCTTCTTTCTTTCTAGTGTCTGTACTCAGACTAGTTTGCTTCCGCATGTGCTAGTATGTTTGTATGACTTGAGTGTCGGGTCATGTGACCCCTACTTGTATGAACATGTTATGTATGGCTCTCCGGAGCCTTTAAATAAAGTACTTGAGTTGTAGAGTTTTGTTGTGATGCCATGTTGTATTTACACATATCAAGCATATTGTGTGTATGATTGAAATGCTTGGTATGTGTGGGATCCGACAATCTAGTTATTTATCTTTGGAAGCCTCTCTTAATGGGAAATGTAGTCTAGTGCTTCCATGATCCATAGTAGTCCGCTACAGCCCGGTTCACCAGAGTCCTGCTAGCCCAGCACTACTGCTCCGGAACACTTGACTGGCCGGCATGTGTTCCACTTCGTTCCTGTGTCTGTCCCTTCGGGGAAATGTCACGCGGTGACATCCGGAGTCCTGCCTAGCCTGCTACAGCCCGGGTTCCCGGAGTCCTGTTAGCCTAGTGCTACAGCCCGGATTCACACGCTGTTGACCGACATGCTCGATGTTGATTCATGCATGCCTGTCCCCATAAGTTAGCGCCGCTTTGGGTTCACGACTAGCCATGTCGGCCCGGGTTCTCTGTCATATGGATGCTAGCGACACTATCATGTACATGAGCCAAAAGGCGCAAACTGTCCCGGGCCATGGTAAGGCGACAACCGTGGGAATACCGTGCGTGAGGCCGCAAAGTGATACAAGGTGTTACAGGCTAGATCGGTGTGACTTAGAATCGGGGTCCTGACAGCGTTGGCATCAGAGCCGGACTGCCTGTAGGTTCGTCAAGCCAAACTAGTCGATGTCGAGTCTAGAAATGCTTTAGTGATATGTAGGGGAATTGATTGTGGGAGGGAACGTAAGGCTCTTTTTACTCCTTTACCTTAGATGTTGGTCACATGGTGATGTGATCAGTGAGTGTTAATCACATGGTGATGTGAACTAGATTATTGACTCTAGTGCAAGTGGGAGACTGTTGGAAATATGCCCTAGAGGCAATAATAAATGGTTATTATTATATTTCTTTGTTCATGGTAATTGTCTATTATTCATGCTATAATTGTATTGTCCGGAAATCGTAATACATGTGTGAATACATAGACCACAACCTGTCCCTAGTAAGCCTCTAGTTGACTAGCTCGTTGATCAACAGATAGTCATGGTTTCCTGACTATGGACATTGGATGTCATTGATAACGGGATCACATCATTAGGAGAATGATGTGATGGACAAGACCCAATCCTAAGTATAGCATAAAAGATCGTGTAGTTTCGTTTGCTAGAGCTTTTCCAATGTCAAGTATCTTTTCCTTAGACCATGAGATCGTGCAACTCCCGGATACCGTAGGAGTGCTTTGGGTGTGCCAAACGTCACAACGTAACTGGGTGACTATAAAGGTGCATTACGGGTATCTCCGAAAGTGTCTGTTGGGTTGGCACGGATCGAGACTGGGATTTGTCACTCCGTGTGACGGAGAGGTATCTCTGGGCCCACTCAGTAATGCATCATCATAATGAGCTCAATGTGACTAAGGCGTTAGTCACGGGATCATGCATTGGGGTACGAGTAAAGAGACTTGCCGGTAACGAGATTGAACAAGGTATTGACCGACGATCGAATCTCGGGCAAGTAACATACCGTTTGACAAAGGGAATTGCATACGGATTGATTGAATCCTCGACACCGTGGTTCATCCGATGAGATCCTCGTGGAGCATGTGGGAGCCAACATGGGTATCCAGATCCCGCTGTTGGTTATTGACCGGAGAGGCGTCTCGGTCATGTCTGCATGTCTCCCGAACCCGTAGGGTCTACACACTTAAGGTCCGGTGACGCTAGGGTTGTAGAGATATATGTATGCGGAAACCCGAAAGTTGTTCGGAGTCCCGGATGAGATCCCGGACATGACGAGAGGTTCCGGAATGGTCCGGAGGTGAAGAATTATATATAGGAAGTCAAGTTTCGGCCACCGGGAAAGTTTCGGGGGTTACCGGTATTGTACCGGGACCACCGGAAGGGTCCCGGGGGTCCACCGGGTGGGGCCACCTATCCCGGAGGGCCCCGTGGGCTGAAAGTGGAAGGGAACCAGCCCTTAGTGGGCTGGGGCGCCCCCCTTGGGCCTCCCCCCATGCGCCTAGGGTTGGGAACCCTAGGGGGAGCTTCCCCCTTGCCTTGGGGGGCAAGGCACCCCTTCCCCCCAATTGGCCACCGCCCCCCTTGGAGATCTGATCTCCCAAGGGCTGGCGCCCCCCCCCCAGGGGTCCTATAAATAGTGGGGGGGAGGGAGGGCAGCAAACTACAGCCTTGGGCGCCTCCCTCCTCCCCTGCAACACCTCTCTCTCTCTCTCTCTCTCGCAGAAGCTTGGCGAAGCCCTGCCGGAGACCCGCTACATCCACCACCACGCCGTCGTGCTGCTGGATCTCCATCAACCTCTCCTTCCCCCTTGCTGGATCAAGAAGGAGGAGACGTCGCTGCACCGTACGTGTGTTGAACGCGGAGGTGCCGTCCGTTCGGCACTCGGTCATCGGTGATTTGGATCACGGCGAGTACGACTCCGTCATCCACGTTCATTGGAACGCTTCCGCTCGCCATCTACAAGGGTATGTAGATGCACTCCCTTCCCCTCGTTGCTAGTAGACTCCATAGATGCATCTTGGTGAGCGTAGGAAAATTTTAAATTATGCTACGATTACCAACAGTGGCATCATGAGCCAGGTCTATGCGTAGTTACTATGCACGAGTAGAACACAAAGAAGTTGTGGGCGTTGAGTTTGCCAATTCTTCTTGCCGCTACTAGTCTTTTCTTGTTTCGGTGGCATTGTAGGATGAAGCAGCCCGGACCGACCTTACACGTACACTTACGTGAGACAGGTTCCACCGACTGACATGCACTAGATGCATAAGGTGGCTAGCGGGTGACTGTCTCTCCTACTTTAGCCGGAACAGATTCGATGAAAAGGGTCCTTATGAAGGGTAAATAGAAATTGGCAAATCACGTTGTGGTCATACGTAGGTAAGAAACGTTCTTGCTAGAAACCTACAAACCACGTAAAAACTTGCAGCAACAATTAGAGGACGTCTAACTTGTTTTTGCAGCAAGTGCTATGTGATGTGATATGGCCAGAAGATGTGATGAATGATATATGTGATGTATGAGATTGATCATATTCTTGTAATAGGAATCACGATTTGCATGTCGATGAGTATGACAACCGGCAGGAGCCATAGGAGTTGTCTTTATTATTTTGCATGACATGCGTGTCATTGAATAACGCCATGTAAATTACTTTACTTTATTGCTAAACGCGTTAGCCATAGAAGTAGAAGTAATCGTTGGCGTGACGACTTCATGAAGACACAATGATGGAGATCATGATGATGGAGATCATGGTGTCATGCTGGTGACGAAGATGATCATGGTGCCCCGAAGATGGAGATCAAAGGAGCATAATGATATTGGCCATATCATGTCACTATTTGATTGCATGTGATGTTTATCATGTTTTTGCATACTATTTGCTTAGAACAACGGTAGCAAGTAGGATGATCCCTTATAATAATTTCAAGAAAGTGTTCACCCTAACTGTGCACCGTTGCGAAGGTTCGTTGTTTCGAAGCACCACGTGATGATCGGGTGTGATAGATTCTAACGTTCGAATACAACGGGTGTTGACGAGCCTAGCATGTACAGACATGGCCTCGGAACACACGCAATACACTTAGGTTGACTTGATGAGCCTAGCATGTACAGACATGGCCTCGGAACACGGAGGACCGAAAGGTCAAGCATGAGTCGTATAGAAGATACGATCAACATGGAGATGTTCACCGATCTTGACTAGTCTGTCTCACGTGATGATCGGACACGGCCTAGTTAAACTCGGATCATGTTTCACTTAGATGACTAGAGGGATGTCTATCTGAGTGGGAGTTCATAATCAGATGAACTTCATTATCATGAACATAGTCAAATAGGTATTTGCAAATTATGTCATAGCTTGCGCTTTAGTTCTACTGGTTAAGATATGTTCCTAGAGAAAATTTAGTTGAAAGTTGGTAGTAGCAATTATGCGGACTGGGTCCGTAAACTGAGGATTGTCCTCATTGCTGCACAGAAGGCTTATGTCCTTAATGCATCGCTCCGTGTGCTGAACCTCAGCGTCGTCTGTAGATGTTACGAAACATCTGACATACACGTTTTGATGACTATGTGATAGTTCAGTGCGGTTTAGAATTGTGGCACCAAAGAAGTTTTTGAAACGTCGCAGAACATGTGAGATGTTCCGAAGACTGAAATTGGGATTTCAGACTAGTGCCCACGTCAAGAGGTATGAGACCTCTGACAAGTTTCTTAAGCCTGCAAACTAAGGGAGAAAAGCTCAATCGTTGAGCGTGTGCTCAGATTGTCTGAGTGCCACAATCGCTTGAATCGAGTGGGAGTTAATCTCCCAGATGAGATAGTGATAGTTCTCCATAGTCACTGCCACCAAGCTAGTAGAGCTTCATGATGAACTATAACATATCAAGGATAATTATGATGATCCTTGAGCTATTCGCGATGTTTGACACCGCGAGAGTAGAAATCAAGAAGGAGCATCAATTGTTGATGGTTAGTAAAACCACTAGTTTAAGAAGGGCAAGGGCAAAAGGGATACTTCATGAAACAGCAAGTCGTTTGCTACTCTAGTGAAGAATCCCAAGGTTGAACCCAAACCCGAGACTAAGTGCTTCTGTAATGAGAGGAACGGTCACTGAAGCAGTACTACCCTAGATACTTGGTAGATGAGAAGGCAGGCAAGGTCGACAGAAGTATATTGGATATACGTTATATGAATGTGTACTTTACTAGTACTCCTAGCAGCACCAGGGTATTAGATACTGGTTCGGTTGCTAAGTGTTAGTAACTCGAAATAAAAGCTGCGGAATAAATGGAGACTAGCTAAAGGTGAGATGACGATATGTGTTGGAAGTGTTTCCAAGGTTGATGTGATCAAGCATCGCATGCTCCCTCTACCATCGAGATTTGGTGTTTGCGTTGAACATGATTGGATTATGTTTACCGCAAAACGGTTATTCATTTAAGGAGAATAATGGTTACTCTGTTTATTTGAATAATACCTTCAATGGTCTTGCACCTAAAATGAATCTCGATCGTAGTGATACACATGTTCATGCCAAAAAAAGATATAAGATAGTAATGATAGTACCACATACTTGTGGCACTGCCACTTGAGTCATATTGGTGTAGAACGCATGAAGAAGCTCCATGTAGGTGGATCTTTGGACTCACTCATTTTTGAAAAGATTGAGACATGCGAACCATGTCTATTGGTATATATGCATGAAGAAACTCCATACAGATGGATCGTTTGGACTCACTTGATTATGAATCCTTTGAGACATGCAAATCATACCACATGGGCAAAATGACTGAAAGTCCTCGTTTTCAGTGAGATGGAACAAGAGAGCAACTTATTGGAAGTAATACATTTTGATGTACGCAGTCCAATGAGTGTTGAGGCAAGCAGTGGACATTGTTATGTTCTTACTTCACAGATGATTTGAGTAGATGCTGAGTGTATTTACTTGATGAAACACTAGTCTGAATTATTGAAAGGTTCAAGTAATTTCAGAGTGAAGTTGAAGATCGTCGTGACAAGAGGATAAAATGTCTGTGATATGATCATAGAGATGAGTATCTGAGATACGAGTTTGGCACACAATTGAGACATCGTGGAAAGTGTTTCACAATTAATACCGCCTGGAACACCATAGTGTGATGGTGTGTCCGAACATCATAACTGCACCCTATTGGATATGGTGCATACCATGATGTTTCTTATCAAATTACCACTATCATTTATGGGTTAGGCATTAGAGACAACCGCATTCACTTTAAAAGGGGCACCACGCAATTCCGTTGAGACGGCACCGTTTATAGAAACCTAAGTTGTCGTTTCTTAAAAGTTTGGGGCTGCGATGCTTATGTGAAAAAGTTTCAGGCTGATAAGCTCGAACCCAAAGCGGATAAATGCATCTTCATAGAATACTCAAAAACAGTTGGGTATACCTCCTATTTCAGATCTGGAAGCAAAAGTAATTGCTTCTAGAAATGAGTCATTTCTCGAGGAAAAGTTTCTCTCGAAAGAATTGAGTGGGAGGATGGTGGAGACTTGTTAAGGTTATTGAACCGTCGCTTCAACTAGTATGTAGCAGGGCACAGGAAGTTGTTCCTGTGGCACCTACACCAATTGAAGTGGAAGCTTATGATGGTGATCATGAAACTTCGGATCAAGTCACTACCAAACCTCGTAGGACGACGAGGATGCGCACTACTTCAGAGTAATGCGTGATCCTGCCTTGGAAGTCATGTTGCTAGACAACTATGAACCTACGAGCTATGGAGAAGCGATGGTGGGCCCATATTCCGACGAATGGCTCGAGGCCATGAAATCCGAGATAGAATCCATGTATCAGAACAAAGCATGGACTTTGGTGAACTTGCCCGATGATCGGCAAGCCATTGAGATAAATGGATCTTTAAGAAGAAGACGGACATGGACGGTAATGTTACCGTCTATGAAGCTCGACTTGTGGCAAAGAGTATTTTCACAAGTTCAAGGAGTTGACTACGATGAGTTTTTCTCATCCGTAGCGATGCTTAGGTCCGTCAGAATCATGTTAGCATTAGCTACATTTATGAAATCTGGCAGATGGATGTCAAAACAAGTTTCCTTACCAGTTTTCGTAAGGAAAGATTGTATGTGATACAATCAGAAAGGTTTTGTGGATCCTAAAGATGTTAAAAGGTATGCTAGCTCCAGCGATCCTTCCATGGATTAGAGCAAGCATCTCGGAGTCAGAATATACGCTTTGATGGAGTGATCAAAGTTTTTGGGTTTATACAAAGTTTGTTAGAAACTTGTATTTACAATAAAGTGAGTGGGAGCGCTACAACATTTCTGATAAGTATATGTGAATGACATATTGTTGATCCGAAATGATGTAAAATTTCTGGAAAGCATAAAGGGTTGTTTGAAAGGAGTTTTCAAAGGAAGACCTGGATAAAGCTACTTACATATTGGGCATCAAGATCCATAGAGATAGATCAAGACGCCTGATGATACTTTCAAAAGACAGCACACCTTGACATGATTTTGAAAGAGTTCAAAATAGATCAGCAAAGAAGGAGTTCTTGGCTGTATTACAAGGTGTGAGTATTGAGTGAGACTCAAGACCTGACCATAGCGGAAGATAGAGAAAGGACGAAGGTCGTCCCCTATGCTTTAGACATAGGCTCTATAGTATGCTATGCTGTGTACCGCACATGTAGTGTGCCTTGCCATGAGTTGGTCAAGAGGGTACAATGGTGATCCGGGAAAGGATCTCATGACAGCGGTCGAACTTATCCTTAGTACCTAGTGGATTAAGGAATTTTCTCAATTATGGAGGTGGAAAGGAGTTCGTCGTAAAGGGTTACGTCGATGCGAACTTTGACATTAATCCGGATGACTCTGAGTAGTAAACCGGATTCGTATAGTAGAGCAATTATTTGAAATGGCTCCAAATAGTGTGTGGTAGCACCCACAAGATGACATAGATAATCGTAAAGCACACGATTCTGAAAGGTTCAGACCCATTGACTAATAACCTCTCTCACAAGCATAACATAACCAAACCAGAACACATTGAGTGATAATCACATAGTGATGTGAGCTAGATTGTTGACTCTAGTAAACTCTTTAGATGTTGGTCACATGGTGATGTGACCAGTGAGTGTTAATCACATGGTGATGTGAACTAGATTATTGACTCTAGTGCAAGTGGGAGACTGTTGGAAATATGCCCTAGAGGCAATAATAAATGGTTATTATTATATTTCTTTGTTCATGGTAATTGTCTATTATTCATGCTATAATTGTATTGTCCGGAAATCGTAATACATGTGTGAATACATAGACCACAACCTGTCCCTAGTAAGCCTCTAGTTGACTAGCTCGTTGATCAACAGATAGTCATGGTTTCCTGACTATGGACATTGGATGTCATTGATAACGGGATCACATCATTAGGAGAATGATGTGATGGACAAGACCCAATCCTAAGCATAGCATAAAAGATCGTGTAGTTTCGTTTGCTAGAGCTTTTCCAATGTCAAGTATCTTTTCCTTAGACCATGAGATCGTGCAACTCCCGGATACCGTAGGAGTGCTTTGGGGTGCCAAACGTCACAACGTAACTGGGTGACTATAAAGGTGCATTACGGGTATCTCCGAAAGTGTCTGTTGGGTTGGCACGGATCGAGACTGGGATTTGTCACTCCGTGTGACGGAGAGGTATCTCTGGGCCCACTCAGTAATGCATCATCATAATGAGCTCAATGTGACTAAGGCGTTAGTCACGGGATCATGCATTGCGGTACGAGTAAAGAGACTTGCCGGTAACGAGATTGAACAAGGTATTGGGATACCGACGATCGAATCTCGGGCAAGTAACATACCGTTTGACAAAGGGAATTGCATACGGATTGATTGAATCCTCGACACCGTGGTTCATCCGATGAGATCCTCGTGGAGCATGTGGGAGCCAACATGGGTATCCAGATCCCGCTGTTGGTTATTGACCGGAGAGGCGTCTCGGTCATGTCTGCATGTCTCCCGAACCCGTAGGGTCTACACACTTAAGGTCCGGTGACGCTAGGGTTGTAGAGATATATGTATGCGGAAACCCGAAAGTTGTTCGGAGTCCCGGATGAGATGCCGGACGTCACGAGAGGTTCCGGAATGGTCCGGAGGTGAAGAATTATATATAGGAAGTCAAGTTTCGGCCACCGGGAAAGTTTCGGGGGTTACCGGTATTGTACCGGGACCACCGGAAGGGTCCCGGGGGTCCACCGGGTGGGGCCACCTATCCCGAAGGGCCCCGTGGGCTGAAAGTGGAAGGGAACCAGCCCTTAGTGGGCTGGGGCGCCCCCCTTGGGCCTCGCCCCATGCGCCTAGGGTTGGGAACCCCAGGGGGAGCTTCCCCCTTGCCTTGGGGGGCAAGGCACCCCTTCCCCCCCCCCCCCACTTGGCCGCCGCCCCCCTTGGAGATCTGATCTCCCAAGGGCTGGTGCCCCCCCCCCAGGGGTCCTATAAATAGTGGGGGGAGGGAGGGCAGCAAACTACAGCCTTGGGCGCCTGCCTCCTCCCCTGCAACACCTCTCTCTCTCTCGCAGAAGCTTGGCGAAGCCCTGCCGGAGACCCGCTACATCCACCACCACGCCGTCGTGCTGCTGGATCTCCATCAACCTCTCCTTCCCCCTTGCTGGATCAAGAAGGAGGAGACGTCGCTGCACCGTACGTGTGTTGAACGCGGAGGTGCCGTCCGTTCGGCACTCGGTCATCGGTGATTTGGATCACGGCGAGTACGACTCCGTCATCCACGTTCATTGGAACGCTTCCGCTCGCGATCTACAAGGGTATGTAGATGCACTCCCTTCCCCTCGTTGCTAGTAGACTCCATAGATGCATCTTGATGAGCGTAGGAAAATTTTAAATTATGCTACGATTACCAACATGGAGGCGGAAAGAAACAAGCGTGAGACCAACCACTTGCTAGAACGAATTGAGCAGAATACTGCACGTCGTCAGAGGAACGGCTTGGTGTCAATCAATGACTTTGTCAAGTTGTACCCACCGAAGTTTAATCATTCCGTCGAGCCCCTCGATGCGGATGATTGGCTTCACAGCATCACCCATAAGCTACGTTCTACCATCGTAGCCGAAGCTGATAAGGTTACCTACGCTGCCTATCACCTCGAAGGCCCTGCTAGCCTTTGGTGGGAAAACTTTGAGGCTATGCGCCCAGCTGGCCAAATCACTACTTGGGCTGAATTCAGCGAGGCTTTCTGTGAGCATCACATCCCGGAAGGTCTCATGGATCGTAGGAGGGAAGAGTTCTGCAATTTCACCCAAGGCAGACTGACCGTGGACGCATACAGTCGTGAGTTTGGAAATCTAGCACGTTATGCTCCTGAAGAGGTATCCACCGACGCCAAGAAGCAGGCAAGGTTCCGCAAGGGACTCAGCCCCGAGCTTTGCCATGATCTTCGTCTGCACGAGTGCACCTCCTTCCAGAAGCTGGTCAATAAGGCCATCAGTGCTAAGACAGGTCAGACTGACTATAACGCTTCACGCAATCACTCCCGTGACTTTGGTTCTTCATCCGGCTCTGGATCTCAGAAGCGCCGGGTCTGGATTCCAAACACAGCTCTGCCACCCAGGTTCACTCCGAGGCCATCCTTTGAGGTGCCTCGCCCCAACCAGCAGTATGCACCGCCCAAGACCTGTGGTGGCCCCGCTGCTAATGCTGCTCCACGTCCCAATGTTGTGACATGCTTCAAGTGTGGAGAGATGGGTCACTACCTGCGCGAGTGCCCCCAGAACAACCCCAATCAGCCTGGAAAGTCCGTTGGTCGTGGTAAGCCAGCGGGAAAGACTTACTACTCCAAGCCCGCCACCACTCCACGTGGCCATGTCAACTATGTCTCAGCTGAGGAGACTCATGATGATCCCAACGTCGTCCTTGGTACGCTCCTTGTTAATTGCCATCCGGCATCTGTTCTTTTCGATACTGGAGCATCTCATTCATTTATCTCTGAGAGCTATGCTCGATTGCACAACACCACATTTTGTGACATGCCCACCTCCATGGTAATTCAAACCCCTGGTTCTAAATGGCAAACCTCTCAAGTAAGCCATGGAAATGAAATTCATGTCGATAGATTGGTCTTCCTTGCATCACTGATAGCTCTCAAGTCCTCGGACAAAAACATCATCTTGGGTATGGACTAGATGTCAGCCCATTATGCTAAGATTGTTTGCTCTTCTAGAACTATTCAACTCACCCATCCATCGGGCAAGACAGTCAAAGTTTTGACCGGAGTGTCTAAGCGTCAGCTCTACTCCCTAAATGCCAACCCTCTTCCAGACCTTGAAGATATCCCGGTAGTCCATGACTTCCCGGATGTCTTTCTAGAAGAACTGCCAGGTATTCCACCTGACAGGGATGTCGAGTTCGTGATAGACCTTGTTCCAGGAACCGTCCCAATCTCTAGAAGACCCTATAAGATGGCACCCGTAGAACTAGCCGAGCTTAAGAAACAACTCGATGAGTCCTTGAAAAAGGGTTTCATCCCTCCTAGTTCTTCTACATGGGCTTGCCCCGTCCTGTTCGTCAAGAAGAAGGATGGAATGGATTGGATAGTTGTAGATTACCGACCTGTCAACTTGGTCACTATCAAGAACAAGTATCCGCTCCCCAGGATCAATGATCTGTATGATCAGCTCGCTGGATCCTCAGTCTTTTCCAAAATGGATTCGAGGTTGGGCTACCATCAAATCAAAATCAAGAACAGGGACATTCCTAAAACGGCCTTTGTCACTCGTTATGGGCAATACGAGTACACCGTCATGTCCTTCGCTTTAACCAATGCCCCAGCCACCTTCTCTCGGTTAATGAACTCGATCTTCATGGAGTATTTGGATAAATTCGTCGTGGTATACCTCGATGATATACTCATCTACTCCAAGAATGAGGAAGAACATGTCGAACATCTAAGGCTAGTATTGATGAAACTTCGAGAGCATCGCCTTTATGCCAAATTCTCCAAGTGTGAATTTTGGTTGCCAGAAGTGACCTATCTAGGCCATGTAATCTCTGGTAAGGGTATTGATGTCAATCCCAAGCGAGTTCAAGCCGTCCTTGATTGGACTCCACCTGAAATGGTCAAGCAAGTTCGGAGTTTCCTTGGCTTAGCGAGGTGCTGTCGACGCTTCGTCGAGAATTTTTCCAAGGTTGCTAAACCTCTAACTGAACTCCTCAAGAAAGATAAAAATTTCGACTGGACCCCACTGTCGTGGTATTCTCACGGGGGGGGGTGTGAGGCGACAGATGCCACAAGGGCTTAGTGTGAGGGTAAGACTGCTGCTGATAGGCCCGGGAGCGGGTGTCGAGTAGCACGCGCTAGTTTACCCAGGTTCGGGGCTCTCTGGAGAGATATTACCCCTACTCCTGCATGTATGTGTATCTGTAGTATATCTGGTACAGAGTTGCTCCTGGAGCTGTATTTGAGATCAGTGCCAAGCGCATCTGATCTGGTATATGCATCCGTATGGGGCATGCTAGTGGCCGGCCATGCTCATGGCCGTGAGCATGTGGGTGCTCATTCGTGAGTGTGTGTGAGAGTGAGTCCATCCTCCCTTGGAGGGATGGATGGATGGCTATATATAGTGTGGAGCTAGCTTAGGAAGTAAGCTAAGTGGTGGCATGGGCAAGGCATGGTGCATGTCATGCTTGTCCCCTGGGTCACTTCATAAATAGTGCCAGGGGACAAGTGACACTATACATGATGGCTGGGGTGACACGTGAATAGTACTCGGGTACGACCGTCTCGTCGGTGTCTTGTCGATGTCGGGTCGGGCTGCAATCGGCAGCCTGCTGGTTGGTGCAGTTGGCAGCCGGCAGCCGGCCAGGCAGAGCAGTCGGACGGGGAGCCGGCAGGAGCAGCCGGGCAGTCGGACTGAGGGGCTTTGCTAGCCCCGATGTCTTGAAATATTGTCTTGCCGTCTTCGGGGTACCCGTGGCCAATTACTCCGACAGTAGCCCCCAAGCCTCCGGGCAACTTGGCAAAGTTGGGCGGAGGTTTTTTGGTGGGTGTTCATGGAACTGATCATGCAAAAAGACAAAGTTAGTCCACGCAGATATATCAAATGATTGTTTTTAGCATTGCAAGTTTTATGCGGAGGGTGCCGACTCGGTTTTGTCCGAGCCCCCTTCAATCTTTTTCATGTTCCCTCCACTCTTTGGCTTGCTCTCGCTTGCCGGACAGCCGCTCTGCGGTCTGTGGCTGAGAGTGGGCCGCGGAGTGGAGTGTACAATACTCAGATTCTGGGAGCGAATTTAACCGAGCAGATACTCATAAAGAAAACGGCCGGGTCGCCCGAACCGCTTTTCTTCCCGGACGTTTTTCGCGTGGGTGGCCTCCAGCGCTCACTCTTGCTAGCCGGACAGCCGCTCTGCAGTCTGTGACTAAGAGTGAGCCTTTGGTACCGCGCACGCTACTAAGCCGTCTGCGGGAACAAACGTCTCAGGCCAAGCGGCCAGCCCCCGGGCCAACTCTGGCTGGCGCCGGGGTGAACAGTGCTGCAACTGTAATAAAATGGGGAGATAGCCCCCGAGCATCGCTCGGGGTTATCTGTGCTCTCGCGGTGAAAAAATATGCGGGTGAGGAGCTCACATTGATTTTCGTGTAGCTGAGGCAGAGTTTGCCGAAGAGAGCCGGCGCACCCGCTGGGTGTGGCCTTCGAGCCCCCGGGCGCTCGAAGGGGGGTCCCGGCCGGTCAGGCTCGACCGGCCAGGCGGCGAGGCGTCTTGCAGCGCCCTTTTTCTTCTTCTACCGGCTGCTGGCAGCCGGACGAAACTCTTCTCTTGTCTGCAATCTTCCGTGGGGGCGCGCCAGCGCACCCACTGGGTGTAGCCCCCGAGATTCGGGCCGACTGCTGAGCAGTCGGGCCGGATCTTCCGGCAACTACTTTGTCTTCTTCCTCGCGGGGGCGCATCAGCGCACCCGCTGGGTATAGCCCCCGAGATTCGGGCCGACTGTTGAGCAGTCGGGCCAGATCTCCCGGCGACTACTTTGTCTTCTTCCTCGCGGGGGCGCGTCAGCGCACCCGCCGGGTGTAGCCCCCGAGATTCGGGCCGACTGCTGAGCAGTCAGGCCGGATCTCCCGGCAACTACCTTGTCTTCTCTTTCTTCGCGGGGGCGCGTCAGCGCACCCGTTGGGTGTGCCGTCGAAGCAAGAGGCAGACCAGCCGGCTTGGCACTGCCGACAGTGCGAGTCACGACTGACCGTCCGAGTGGCGAAGCAGGCGGATGAATCATCCGGACGGGTGTTTCTTTTCTTCTCTTTGTCCCAGCCGACTTCTTTCTCTCTCTTTTTTTTCAGCAGTCGGCCCTTTTCTTCTAGCCGGCCCCTTTCTTTCTGCCATTTGCTGGCAGTCGGACGCCCTTCTTTTTCTCTTCTCCAGCCGGCCACGGGCAGCCGAACTGTGGGAGCCGGCCGGGCCGGACAACGGGCGAGCGGCGAGCCGGCAGCCGGCCGGGTGGCGGGCGAAGCCGGCAAGCCGGCATGACGACCCGGATGCGGAGCAGGCGGCCGGTGGGGCGACTCGGTGGCGGAGCACCCGGCCACGGACGGGGCCGGCCCGGCAGGAGCGGAACGGGAGGTCGGGCGCAGCCGACCACTGCGAGCCGGCGCGGGCCACGCGGGGAAGGGCGTGGGAGCCGGCGGAGGGGCGGGCGAGGAGCCGGCCCGAGGCGCAGGCGTGCGGGAGGCCGGGTGCTGGCGAGGACGAGAGGACGGCAGGCAGTGATGCGGGCGCAGGCCGAACGGGGCCTGCACGCGCGGTAGGCGGACGCGAGCGCGACCAGGCGGAGGAGGAGGCCGGAGCCGGCCGGGCCCGGCGCAGCCGGCGCGGGAGCAGGCGGGCACGCGGGTGCGGAGCAGGGGAGCCGCGCCGCGGACGGAAACGGGCGAGCAGGCGAGGCCCGCTGGCGGAGGAGCCACAGTCGGCCGGGGCGGCGGTGGTCGGCCACAGCGGCGAGGCGGACAGGCTCCCGCTCAAGGCGGCGCGCGAGGAAGCCGGCTTGGGGAGGAACCGGTGCAGGGCGGTCCAGCGTCGGGGATCCGGCCCAAGCGTCGGGAGCGGGACGAGGCCGGGCAGACGCGTGGGCACCCGGTCCAGCAGCCGGTGCTGTCGGCGCATGCGCGAGCGAGGTGGGACGACCACAGGGGAGAGTCACGGCGAAGGCAACGCGCCGGGACGCGCGGACCCGGCAGGAGCGGGGCGAGGCACGCAGGGGAGGAGCAGTGAGCGGGATCTGCAAGGAGCGTGCCGGCGCGCGAGGCAGGAGCAGCGCGCAGGGGCTGCAGGGAGCCCGTCGGGCGAGCTTGATGCGGCGTTGGGGCGTGGGCGCAGAGGACGGCAGCAGCTCGGGTGGCGCCGGCTAGAACGGCGAGACGGTGAGCTGGACGGAGCCGCGGCGGTGCGGGCGTGGCCTCGTGGAGGAGGCCGGCTGGTCCACGGACGGAGCCGGCCCAGTGTGGGCTGCATCGCGTGGAGGCCGCGGGGGCGGAGCCGGGAGCCGGTCAGCGTGGATGAATGCGGCCGACCGAAGCGAGGCACCGCGCGCGGCGCGCGCGCGGACGAACAGCCGGCGTCAACGGTGGTGATGACGAAGGCGGCGAGGCCGACGACGAGGACGCGCCGTCCCGCGCGGCCGCTCCGAGGGCGGGTCGAAGTCGAGCCCCCGAGCGCTACCGGAGAGACGGCGAGACGCCGCGGCGGTGATGGCAAAGATGGTCCCGCCCGGACTGCGAAACCATCAGCAGCGCGGTAGCATAGTACCGACCCACGGTGGGCGCCAACTGTCGTGGTATTCTCACGGGGGGTGTGAGGCGACAGATGCCACAAGGGCTTAGTGTGAGGGTAAGACTGCTGCTGATAGGCCCGGGAGCGGGTATGCGAGTAGCACGCGCTAGTTTACCCAGGTTCGGGGCTCTCTGGAGAGATAATACCCCTACTCCTGCATGTATGTGTATCTGTAGTATATCTGGTACAGAGTTGCTCCTGGAGTTGTATCTGAGATCAGTGCCAAGCGCATCTGATCTGGTATATGCATGCGTATGGGGCATGCTAGTGGCCGGCCATGCTCAGGGCCGTGAGCATGTGGGTGCTCATGCGTGAGTGTGTGTGAGAGTGAGTCCATCCTCCCTTGGAGGGATGGATGGATGGCTATATATAGTGTGGAGCTAGCTTAGGAAGTAAGCTAAGTGGTGGCATGGGCAAGGCATGGTGCATGTCATGCTTGTCCCCTGGGTCACTTCATAAATAGTGCCAGGGGACAAGTGACACTATACATGATGGCTGGGGTGACACGTGAATAGTGCTCGGGTACGACCGTCTCGTCCGTGTCTTGTCGATGTCGGGTCGGGCTGTAGTCGGCAGCCGGCTGGCTGGTGCAGTTGGCAGCCGGCAGCCGGCCAGGCAGAGCAGTCGGACGGGGAGCCGGCAGGAGCAGCCGGGCAGTCAGACTGAGGGGCTTTGCTAGCCCCGATGTCTTGAAATATTGTCTTGCCGTCTTCAGGGTACCCGTGGCCAATTACTCCGACACCCACAGTGCGAGTTCATCTTCCAGGAACTGAAAAGACGCCTGACATCTGCTCCCGTACTCGTACCACCAGATTTTTCGAAGGACTTTGTTATCTATTGCGACGCCTCGCGACAAGGACTAGGTTGCATACTCATGCAAGATCGTCATGTGATTGCCTACGCTTCTCGACAGTTGCGTCCACATGAGGATAACTATCCCACACATGATCTAGAGCTTGCAGCTGTAGTCCATGCACTCAAAACCTGGCGACATTACCTTCTCGGTAATCGTTGCGAAATTTACACCGATCACCAAAGTCTGAAATACATCTTCACCCAACCGGATTTGAATCTCAAGCAAAGACGTTGGGTTGAGTTGATCAAGGATTACGACTTAGGAATAACTTACACCCCGGGCAAAGCCAATGTCATGGCTGATGCGCTAAGTCGTAAATCTTATTGTAACAACTTGATGCTACAACAAAGTCAACCACTTCTCCACGAGGAATTTCGTAAGCTCAACCTTCACATAGTTCCTCGAGGATTCCTATCCACCCTGGTGGCGAAACCTAACCTTACGGATCAAATCATAACCGCTCAGCAGTATGATAGAGGAATATCTCGGATCAAGTAGAACATTGCTAGCGGAGCTGCTAAATGTTTCTCCATGGATGAGCGAGGTGTTGTCTTCTTCGAGAACCGCCTAGTGGTTCCCAAGAAACAACAGCTACGGCAATTGATCCTTAAGGGGGCTCATGAATCTCCTCTCATCATTCATCCCGGTAGTAATAAAATGTATCAAGACCTACGCCAGAGGTTTTGGTGGACTAGGATGAAGAGAGAAATCGCTCAATACATTGCTAATTGCGACGTCTGTCATCGTGTTAAAGCAGAGCATTAACGGCCTGCTGGCACCCTTCAACCTTTGGCTATTCCTGAATGGAAATGGGATAAAATCGGTATGGATTTCATTACCGGGTTTCCCAGGACCAAGAGAGGGAATAATGCTATCTTCGTTGTTGTCGATCGTCTTTCCAAAGTATCCCACTTCCTACCTGTTCGTGAGAGTATAACCGCTAGCCAGCTAGCTGACTTGTACATCTCCTGAATAGTGTCTCTTCATGGTGTTCCATTGGAGATTAACTCAGACCGTGGAAGTCTTTTCACCTCTCGATTTTGGGAAAGTTTCCAAAATGCTACGGGAACTCGTCTCTCCTTTAGTACCGCCTTCCACCCCCAATCAAGTGGTCAAGTAGAGCGAGTCAATCAAATTCTGGAGGATATGCTCCGAGCTTCTATCATCTTTTTCGGTATGGATTGGGAGAAATGCCTTCCATTCACCGAGTTCGCTTATAACAATAGTTATCAAGCTAGCTTGGGCAAAGCTCCTTTCGAGGTTCTCTATGGACGAAAATGCCGAACGCCTCTTAATTGGTCAGAAACCGGGGAAAGACAACTCTTTGGCCCGGATATGATTCAGGAAGCAGAAGAGCAGGTTCGCATTATTCGTGAGAAATTGAAAACAGCCCAATCTCGTCAAAAGAGCCAATATGACCGCAAACATAAGCTCATGACTTATGAAGTCGGCGAGAAGGCTTACCTCCAGGTTACCCCTCTGAAGGGAACCCATCCATTCGGTATCAAAGGCAAATTGGCTCCTCGTTACATTGGACCCTTTCGCATTCTTGCCAAATGAGGAGAAGTTGCCTACCAATTGGAACTACCTGCGCATCGTTCCAGAGTTCATGATGTCTTCCACGTTTCTCAACTCAGGCGTTGCTTCTCGGATCCAATCCGTGGAGTGGACCACGAAACGCTTGATCTCCAAGATAATCTCACATATCGGGAATATCCCGTTCGCATCCTTGATCAAGCCGAGCGTACCACTCGACGCCAGAATATCAAGTTTCTGAAGGTTCAATGGTCACACCATTCCGAGAAAGAAGCTACTTGGGAAAGGGAGGATCGTCTTCGACTTGAGTACCCCACCTTCTTCCCGACGGATCCTAAATCTCGGGACGATATTCTTTTGAGTGGGGGTGAGTTGTCACATCCTAGCTAGTTCATGCATTAGAGTGTTGCATCATGTTTACTTTTCCAGAAACTTGAAATGGGGATGACAGAACCCCCAGCACCCCCCCTGAAAACAACTAGGGTTTACTAAAATCATTTTCAATGAACCTGAAATGCCCTTCTAAAAAGTCCACCCTTTTTGTCTTGGGTTAGAACCTCTGACAAAATAGGTTCACAATTTTCTAGGTCATCACAAGATCATTGAATTAAATCATATGTAACTTGCATTTGGGCATTTAAATGCTAGTAAATATTTTTAATGCCCAAATAATTCTGGAAATAAGTGTGGGCTGTTGGAAATAATCTAAACAGAGTCCCTGATTATTTTCAGGATTTTTGAAAGTGCCTAACTATTTTTAATAAAGCCATAGAGTTACAGAAAAATAGAAAAAACGAAAACAGAATAAAGAGAGGGAGAGAATCCTACCTGGCAGCCCACTGGCCGGCCCAGCACTGTGCTGGCCCGTGCCAGCCAGCTGCTTCCTCTCGCCAGAGCAGGCAGAGAGGTGACGCCGGGCGAGCTCGCCACGGCGCCACCTGCTTGCCGCCCGCGCCTCTGGACGCGCTGGTCGACCTCCACGTCGCCCCCTCGACCGCCTGGACACATCCATTCGCCCCCTGCCTCTCTCCCTCGCCCTCTCCCACCATGGCCGACGCACCTGCCGCCGCACCGCTGACATAGCCGCGCTCTCCGTCGTCCCCGCGCCGCGCCACCATGTCCAGAAGCTCCGCCGCCCTCCTCTCCTTCGAGCAGCCCGAGCCCCGAGCGCTCGCTTGCCCCGAAGCCGCTGCAACGACCACGCCCGACTCCGCCACCGCCAGAGATCCCCTTCGCCGTCACCGCCGCACCAGCTCGTCCCCGACCGCGTCGTCTGCTCCTACGTGACCGCCGTGAGCCCAGCTACCTCCTCCCCCTTCTCTTTCTCGCTCTCGAGCACCATAGCGACCGCATGGAGCTTCACCGCACGCGCCGCCGCCGAGCTCGTCGCCGACGTGACTCCGGCCACCCAACGGCCACACCATCATGTCCATTGCATTCACCGCACTCGCAGGAACCCGTAGCACCACCGCACGCCCCTTGCCGCGCCCCCTAGCGACGGGTTCGACCTCACTCGAACTCCAGCAGCCACACAGCTCGTCACTGGCGTGGTTTCCGTTGACCCCGAGCCCAACCACCACCACCACTCGACGCGACTCGTTCCCAGCTACGCGTAGATGGCCTCCGCCGCCCTTTTGGTCGCCGGAGCACGAAACCCGCATCGCCCCGCCGCGTCTGGCCTCGCCGGCGGCTAAACACCGGCGAGTTGACCCCGCTGACCGTTGACCGGGTGGGCCAAGTTTGACCCCCTAGGTCACTGACGTGTGGGCCCCAGGCCACTAACTAAACTAAGTTAGTATTAGTTTAACGCTAACTAAATTTAGTTAGTTTAACTAACTACTAACAGACGGGACCCACTGGTCAGTTTGACCTGGACCGGCTCCGTTGACCGCTGACGTCACCATGACGCACTGCTGACGCAATAAGTATGTTCTGGATTTATTCTTATACAGGAAATTCCAGAAAATACTACAAACTTCAAAAAATCATAGAAATTAATCTGTAACTCCAAATGGAAAGATTTATATATGAACTTTGATCAGAAAAATTCAATCTTTCCATCTGTACTGGTTTCATGCATGTCAGAACACTTTAACCTTGCTGTTTAGATGAAACAAGCTAATGCACTAATATCACCTCTTATTTTGGGTTAGCATTTGAATCCTTGATTCAAATGAACTCAAACCAATCTGTCCTAAGTTGCATTAGCCAAAACACACTCATTTTGCCATGTCATTGCATGCATCATATTGTTGCATATTGCCATGTGGTGATTGTGTTTCGATGTGTTCTTCGTGGTAGGTTCGGCCTCCGAGGATATTCACGAGTATCCAACTGAAGGGCAGTATTCCACTACCACTCCGTCAGGCAAGCAACCCCATTGATCATTTCGATACAAACCCATCTTCTCGCTTCTGCTCTCGTTTACTGCATTAAGACAACACGTTTCAAACTGCTATGTGTTGCGGTAGTTGAACCCATTTCCTCTGCATGACCTGTCATTGCCACAGTAACTAGATGAAACCCACAAGCATGTGTAGGAGTTGATTGAGCCATGTTTGTGTTTCCTACCATGCTATGCTTGCTATGCTTAGAGTCGTGTCAGGTCTGGCTCATCGGGGTGATGAACTAGAGTGAATAGTTGTGTCGGTAATGAGAGTGAAGTGTTGAATATGATTTGTAAAGGTATCGATGAGAGGACATGTAGGAGTACATGGTGGGTTGTTTCATTGAGGCCGTCCTTAAGAACTGAGATCTGTATGTGTGATTTAAGATCAGCTACTACCACGCGTTGGGCCCGAAACCAATGGACCCTCTCGACTTATTAACCACTCTTGTCCTCTGTCCACGAGTTGCAAGTAGTTTCTGGTGTTTGTAGTATGCTGGAGGCCGTGCGCAGCACTGACCTTAGGGGTGGGCTGTGATGCGGTAGGCTCGTGGCCCGGTGTACCGAGTCGCCCGTTTGGTGCCTCGGGAACTCTGCACACATCGTTTGGGGCCGTTGAGGACACCCCGGCCGGATTTCCTTGCGGATGGAACCCGAATAGGCGGTAAACCTGGACTAGGGACTCGTGTGTTTAGTCAGGTCGTGGCCGACACCCTCGCTAGGCTTCCGCTTGATGGTTGCCGAGTTCATGTCGTGTAAACGGCGATAAGTGGTGAAAGCGTGTGTGAAGAAGTACACCCCTGCGGGGTATAAAACTATTCGAATAGCCACGTCCGCGGTAAAGGACTACTTGGTCGCTTATGCAGTTCATAGACAAGTTAATGGTTACTACTAGAAGACTCAAGATAAGTGTGAGTACCGCGGATGGCCCTCTCGTAGGATGACGAGGGAGGATCCACGGTGGAGTATTGTGATGGTGATTAGTGGACTCGTGTGCGAAAACTATTTTACAAGTGGTGTATCGTAGGATAGCTTAGCCAAGAGTCAAAGCTGGCTTGCTGCAATAACTCCACTACCTTCTTGAGAATGTGCATGTATAGTAGGATCTGTTGTAAGACTTGCTGAGTACCTTTGTACTCATGTTGCTTTAATTACTGTTTTCAGACGAAAACACCGCCCCTTCCGATGGGTTCTATGTAGATCTCGACGTTGATGAGTGACTTGCCACCCAGGTGGTGATCTGAGCTTGTGAAGGGCCTATGTAGATAGACAGGCTTCATCAAGCCTTCTTTCTTTCTAGTGTCTGTACTCAGACTAGTTTGCTTCCGCATGTGCTTGTATGTTTGTATGACTTGAGTGTCGGGTCATGTGACCCCTGCCTGTATGAACATGTTATGTATGGCTCTCCGGAGCCTTTAAATAAAGTACTTGAGTTGTAGAGTTTTGTTGTGATGCCATGTTGTATTTACACATATCGAGCATATTGTGTGTATGATTGAAATGCTTGGTATGTGTGGCATCCGACAATCTAGTTGTTTATCTTTGGCAGCCTCTCTTATGGGGAAATGTAGTCTAGTGCTTCCATGAGCCATAGTAGTCCTCTATAGCCCGGTTCACCGGAGTCCTGCTAGCCCAGCACTACTGCTCTGGAACACTTGACTGGCCGGCATGTGTTTCACTTCGTTCCTGTGTCTGTCCCTTCGGGGAAATGTCACGCGGTGACATTCGGAGTCCTGCCAAGCCTGCTACAGCCCGGGTTCCCGGAGTCCTGTTAGCCCAGTGCTACAGCCCGGATTCACACGCTGTTGACCGACATGCTCGATGTTGATTCATGTATGCATGTCCCCGTAAGTTAGCGCCGCTTTGGGTTCACGACTAGCCATGTCGGCTCGGGTTCTATGTCATATGGATGCTAGCGACACTATCATATACGTGAGCCAAAAGGCGCAAACGGTCCTGGGTCATGGTAAGGCGACACCCGTGGGAATACCGTGCGTGAGGCCGCAAAGTGATATGAGGTGTTACAGGCTAGATCGGTGTGACTTAGAATCGGGGTCCTGACACCACAATACGAGATCCCTCCAGGACGTCTTCAAAATACCGCTCGAGCGTGCGGTGCTCCTTGCCCTCAGGCGGTCCCTCGGTCACGAGCTTGATGGCGTCCATCTTCACCCACCACACCTTGACGTGGGCGAAGGCCATGCGCGCGCCCTCGATGCAGACCGACCGCTTGACGACGTCCAGCCGAGGGCAGGCATTCACTAGCCGCTTCACGAGCCCGAAGTAGCTGTTGGGTATAGCTTTGGCAGGCCACAGCCGGATTATTAAATCCTTCATGGCTAGTTCTGCCACCCTATGCAGCTCGACCAGCTGTTTTAACTGATCGCTAAAGGGCACTGGATGTTCTGGCGCAAGATATTGCAACCAGAACAGCTTCTCCGTTGAGCTCCCTTCTTCGGCTCGGAAGAACTTCGCAGCGTCAGACACACTGTGTGGCAGATCCGCAAACGCCCCTGGAGAACTCCGAATCCGGGTTAGTAAGAGATACTTCTTCTTCACATACTTGCTTTGCATACTAAACGCCTTACCCGCCGCGATTTTCTTGGCCTCCTGGATCTCCTGGAGGGCGCCCTGGGCCTCAACCCGGGCCTCTTCCATGCTTTGGCGAGCCTTTGCGAGTTCGGCCTCTCGAGCCGAAACGTCGCGCTCCAAGGATTCACATTTCTTCATGGCATCCTGGAGCTCTTGCTGGACCTCATCAAGCCTGGCCTCGTGCTTCTCACGGGCGGCTTTTTTCTTGGCAGCTTTCTCCTCCTCCTCGGCCAGGGCCTTTTTAAGGACCTCGACCTCGGTCGCCGCTCCTACACATATCATGGCACTATGGTCAATACACATCATTTATTCTTTCCGAATATACAGCAAGTCATTACATACCTTGCTTGTCTTATAGTTGCTTTCTCGCTTGGCCGAGCTCCACCTCGGCCCGCTCCAGTCTCTGCTTTAGTCCGGAGACTTCGGCAGCATGTGAGGTCGCGGCCAGCAACGACACCTGCTTATTCATATGAGCCATATTTAGTTAGTTTCCTGCAAAAATGAATTGATCCTCTGTCCGGCCTTTCTTTCCGAACACCGGATAGTGTCTCAGGGGCTACTGTCTATATTGGGACTTTCTCTTTTGCGCCGCTTACCTCAAAACCTATCAGCAGGCTGCTGCAGGCTTTGGTTAGTCCGCTCTTGACGGACTGAACCCTCTCAATCACCATACCCATAAGGATACGGTGTTCATCTACAATGGAAGCGCCTCGTAGCGCTTCCAGCAGATTATCCGGTGCCTCTGGTTGGACAGAGGTCACCGGCGGAATAGGCACACCCCCTTCTTTCGAAGGAGGTTGCTCGCCGGATTCCGAAGCCGTATAGGTCTCCGAAATCGTATTCGGCTGGGGGCTGAACTGAGCATGGCCCCATCGCTAGTCTCCATGGGGGTCTGCTCCCCCATGTGTCCGACGACTGAGGTTTCGCCCTCCGGCGCCTCTTGAACCTCTCCCTGGTTGGGGAAGGTCCTTCGGGACAGCACCTCGGTGTCGCCCTTGGCCTTGGGAGATTGAGCGGCCGGCAGTGACTCGCTGGCCATCGCCTTCGAATCCAGCGAACCTCCTGATGAGGATCGCGGGCAGCTGCCATGGGCTGGACTGCAATAGCATAATTTAACATGTTAATACCATGAAGCAGAGAGGCCGGATACATGGACATATGCGGGTTTTTAGTACATACGATGCGGCCAGGGGCTTGTTTTGGGGGCATCACTCCGGGCTTCTATCAACGTCCCACGCGGAGTTATCCACAAGGGGGCCCTTCCCCCTCTTGGGCGCCTCCGCATCCAGATTTGTGGAGGCCGCCCTCTTCTTCCTCCCCCCATCACGGGGAGAGTTCCTTCTTCCTCCTCCTCGTCGTCATCTTCGGCGGCGGAGGAGTGAGTCTTGTCTTCGGACGACACGTCCAAAGCTCCCTTGCGGCGGGGGCCACTCCGGACCCCCTTGGCCTTCTTTTTCGGCGCCTGATAGGGCGCCGGGACCATCATCTTCGCCAGGAGCGAGATGACTGGTTCCTCGGGCAGCGGAGCCAAACATTGAATCCGCTCCGCTTTCTCTGTCCATACCTGAGAAAATAAAATAGTAAAGCTTATATATCCTCCTTGAACAAGCAAGTATAGGATGCGCCTTGAGACGTGAAAGTCTTACCGCACTGGTAGGATGGGCAAGATCGTGCCCGCGGTCCAAGTCTAGGGCCGGCGGCATCTCATTGCCCTTAAAGAGCAACTTCCAGGCATCTTCGTGAGTGGTTCCGAAGAGCCTTTCCAAGGTTTGGTGCTTCTCTGGATTGAATTCCCATAACGGGCAGGCTCGGCTTTGGCATGGGAGGATCCGGCGAACTAGCATCACCTAGATCACGTCAACGAGCTTGATGTTTTTATCCACCATGCTTTGGATGCGCGTTTGCAGCACTATCAGTTCGTCCGACGAAGACCAATTTGGGCCCTTCTCTATCCAGGAGGTGAGCCGCATTGGAGCTCCGGACTTGAATTCGGCAGCCGTGGCCCAGGTGGCGTCGCGGGGCTCTGTGATATAGAACCACGGCTTCTGCCACTCCTTGACAGTCTCCATAAAAGTACCTTTGGGCCATGTGACATTGGGAAGCTTGCTCCCCATGGCGCCTCCGCACTCCGCATGCTGGCCATCCACCACCTTCGGCTTCACGTTGAAGATCTTGAGCCACAGTCCGAAGTGGGGTTGAATGCGGAGGAAGGCCTCACACACGACAATGAATGCCGAGATGTTGAGGAAAGAGTTCGGGGCTAGATCATGGAAATCTAGCCCGTAATAGAACATAAGTCCGCGGACGAAAGGGTGCAGAGGAAACCATAACCCGCGGACGAAGTGGGGGATGAACACCACCCTCTCGTTGGGCTTCTGGGTGGGGATGATTTGCCCCTTGGCTGGGAGCCGGTGGGTGATTTCTTTCGCCAGATACCCGGCCTCCCGAAGCTTGGTGATGTCCTTCTCCTTAACGAAGGAGGCCATCCACTTGCCTTGCCCTCCAGATCCGAACATGCTTGAGTGCTTCCTGGGGGCGGAAAAGATGAGGACTTGGGTGCTGGAGCTCGAGAATGGAAGGGCAGAGAAAGAGAGAAGGCGTGGGTGAAGAAAGGGAATCCTTATCTCCTTATAAAGGCAGTGAATATCAAGCGCCTCCCCACTCGCCTTAAAACTCGCCTATTCCCAAGGGCTGTGTAAACGGCACGGTTAGATTACCCACGCCCGTATTGATGAGAATCCCGCAATAAGGGGACACGATCTCTGCTTCGACAAGACGTGCTAATAAAAACCGCGTCTCGAAACATGGGACTGCTGATGAAAACGGTTCGAAATGATGACCAGACGGACGTGATGTCACCTTACACAAAGTTGTCAGCGGATTGGACTAGTGCGATATTATACTCTCTACGGTTGTGTGTGGTACTTGTGTTGCAGATCCGGACACGTTCGTTACATCCGAAGACCAACTTGGAGTGTTCGGAAAGGGGAACCCGCCTTGCAATGCCGAAGACAATTTGCACGCCGGACACCTCGTCATTGAAGCCTGGTTCAGGGGCTACTGAGGGAGTCCTGGACTAAGGGGTCCCCGGGCGTCCGACCTATTAGATATGGGCCGGACTAATGGGCTGTGAAGATACAAAGACCGAAGACTCTCACCCGTGTCCGGATGGGACTCTCCTTGGCGTGGAAGGCAAGCTTGGCATCCAAATATGAAGATTCCTTTCTCTGTAACCGACTTTGTACAACCCTAATCCCCTCCGGTGTCTATATAAACCGGAGGGCTTAGTCCAGAGGACAGATATAGTCAGACAGGCTAGACTTCTAGGGTTTTAGCCATTACGATCTTGTGGTAGATCAACTCTTGTAATACTCATATTCATCAAGATCAATCAAGCAGGAAGTAGGGTATTACCTCCATAGAGAGGGCCCGAACCTGGGTAAACATTGTGTCCCCTGTCTCCTATTACCATCGACCCTAGACGCACAGTTCGGGACCCCCTACCCGAGATCCGCCGGTTTTGACACCGACACCTGCCCCCGTATATAAAGGAGGACAGGGGAGGAGGCCCTGCCCTAGGGTGCGCGCCAAGTGGGGGGACCCACTAGGACTCCTAGTCCTAGTCACCCCCCTTCCTTCTTTCGAAGGGGGAAAGGGGAAAGGAGAGGGAGAGGGAGAAGGAAAGGGGGGCCGCGCCGCCTCCCCTTGTCCAATTCGTACTCCCCATGGGGGGGCGCCACCCCTTGTGGCCTGCCCTCTCTGTCCCCTATGGCCCATGTAGGCCCATTACTTTCCCCGGGGGGTTCCGGTAACCCCTCGGTGCTCCGATAAATATCCGAAACACTCCAAAACCATTCCAGTGTCCGAATACTATCGTCCAATATATCAATCTTTACCTCTCGACCATTTCGAGACTCCTCGTCATGCCGTGATCTCATCCGGGACTCCGAACAATCTTCGGTCACCAAAACACATAACTCATAATACAAATCATCATCGAACGTTAAGCGTGCGGACCCTATGGGTTTGAGAACTATGTAGACATGACTGAGACACATCTCCGACCAGTAACCAACAACGGAACCTGGATGCTTATATTGGTTCCTACATATTCTACGAAGATCTTTATCGGTCAAACCGCAATGACAACATACGTTATTCCCTTTGTCATCGGTATGTTACTTGCCCGAGATTCGATCGTTGGTATCCTCATACCTAGTTTAATCTCATTACCGGCAAGTCTCTTTACTCGTTCCGTAATACATTATCCCACAACTAACTTATTAGTCACATTGCTTGCAAGGCTTATCATGATGTGCATTACCGAGAGGGCCCAGAGATACCTCTCCGATACTCGGAGTGACAAATCCTAATCTCGATCTATGCCAACTCAACAAACACCTTCGGAGACACCTGTAGAGCATCTTTATAATCACCCAGTTACGTTGTGACGTTTGATAGCACACAAGGTGTTCATCTGGTATTTGGGAATTGCATAATCTCATAGTCAAAGGAATACGTATAAGTCATGAAGAAAGCAATATCAATAAAACTTAACGATCATTATGCTAAGCTAACGGATGGGTCTTGTCCATCACACCATTCTCCTAATGATGTGATCCTGTTCATCAAATGACAGCACATGTCTATGGTTAGGAAACTTAACCATCTTTGATTAACGAGCTAGTCAAGTAGAGGCATATTAGGGACACTTTGTTTTGTCTATGTATTCACACATGTATCAAGCTTCCGGTTAATACAATTCTAGCATGAATAATAAACATTTATCATGATATAAGGAAATATGAATAACAACTTTATTATTGCCTCAAGCGCATATTTCCTTTCAGTTTTTTTTTCTTTCCGAAAGAGGCACGACTGTGCCTCTCGTGGAAGCAATTCCATGCCTCCATGAGAAGTAAACCCATGCCTCTCGCCGAAGAAGAAAAAGAAAACATGTTTTTTTTTAGAGGCATGATCGCGGAAGCAAATCTGTATCTCCCACGGAAGAAAAATCGTGCCTCTGATGGAAGGAAAAATAAAGAAAACATGTTTTTCTTTCCGATAGGCACGTCCATGCCTCTCACGGAAGGAAAAAAGACGTTTATTTTTCCTATTACGACCGTGCCTCTCGCCGAAGCAAAACTGTGCCTCCCGCGAAATGAGAAAATAAAACGTATTCTTCCGCACGATTTTTTTCAAAAATCATTTTTTTTCAAAGCTAAGAAAGACCGCCGGAAAACTAAAAAGCCGAAAAAATCGGAAAAACCATCTCAAAAGCCGAAAACGCATGCGGAAAAATTAAAAAAAAAATCCGAAAGGAGCGCCTAGGGCGTGCCACGCGGGGACGGCCGTGAGCGTGTCAGGTGACACGCTCTCAGCGGAAGGCTCCCGAACGAGCGCTCCTCAATTAGTTGTTCTCCTGGCCATGCGATGCACTGTTAGGAATGTGTATGACGGAATGCCAAATCCTATTCGGCTACAAGCGCCAAATAGAGGCCGGCCCATTATCTCTCCCGACCGGTTTTGGAAAACGTTCCCTATGATTTCTTGGGCTAGGTTTTCTCTTGATTTTGTTTTTATTGGTTTTCATCGTTTTTTATTTGCCGGCTTTTCATCGCTCTTCTTTATTTATATTTTCTATTTCTCATTTACATTTTTTTTGTTTTTTGTTTCTTTTTTCCTTGTATTATTATTATTATTTTCAATGTATTAGCTTTTCTGAAAATTGTATTTTTTTTCCTAAATCATGATATGTTTTTCAATTTTTTAACATTTTTCAAATTCGCAAATATTTTTGTGTTCATGAAATATTTTCAAATTTCTGAAAATTTTAAAATCCATGAATTTTTTAAGATGTGATTTTTTTTCGAGTTTGCAAAATAAATAAATTTTTATTCTGTAGTCAACGGATCAACGATTGTGCTGTTCAACCATGAACCGAGCGAGCAATTTTTCTTGGATGTGCTATGCGTCGATTGGCAGATCCCCCCCCCCCCCCCCCCGAGCCGTCAAATCTGGCGGAATCTAGCGCCGAGCATCATCCTTCACTTTTGCCACTGTTGCAACATAAGTAATGTTGCAAATCTCTTTGTAACAGAGGTCATGTTGCAGAAGACATTTGTAACAGAGCTTGTGTTGCAATATTTTTTGTAACAGTGATTATGTTGCATAAATTTTTTGCTCGCATCATCGCACAATTCTGTTGCCACTACAACATTCCCCATGTTTCAGAAACAAGGACGATGTTGCAAAATCCTAAGACTTGTTGTGCGTGGGGCTGGCTCTCGACGCGGCGGACGTGGGGTGTATAATAGGCCAGACGATAATAATAATTTCCCATATTTTGAGAATTACCAAGCGAACAGGTGTGTACCGAGCGAGTTGGCCCACGCAAGCAGTCGCCTGAGTGTTGCTTCTGTAAGTGGCGCTGGAAGCACTAAGGAGGAGCTCTTTTTTCAGATCATGCGTCCCACTCTTCTTTCTATAATTTACTTTTTGTGTGTCTTTCTTTTCTTCTTGTGAGCACTTAAATTGTTAGTTGCTATTCATAGCATTAGTTTTTGGTTGTATTGTTGGCGGTGAAGGGCATTATTGGTTTAATAACGACAAAAGCTTTCTCTCTAAATACAATAATTCAATAATTTATGTTTCAAAATTATGAATATATCAAGCATAGACAGTCCCTCGAGTATGTAGCTCGGAATCGGCCGAATGGCCAAAGGTGTTGTAATGTTAATATTGAATGGGCCCAGATATTCAATTTAGCTGACAATGAAGGCACTTCATGACAAAAAATTCTGGTTTGCCAACCGAACGGATGACACATGAGAGTGCATTGAGTAGGTAGACATTAACCTACACATACGTCCATGGATTCACTCCCAGTCGACGTACATTTATGTTGATGAAGATATGTCTACATTTGTGCAGCCGTATGTCCTGGTGTCATCCATGCACACTCACCAACCAATCAGCTGCACAAACAAAGCATATGCTGCTCATCATCGAAATCCTATAATTCTGGTAATAGTGGAGAATAACTTATAATAGCGTCATGCACATGATACTAGTATAAGTTACCACCTCAATAGTGCAAAGTTTTGTAGTAATAATGTCATACTCTCTCTGTTCTTTAATGTAGTGTATATAGATTTTATAAAAAGTTGAACTTTGTAAATTTTGACCAAGTTTATTGAGACGATACCAAATATATAACATGTGAAACTACATCTTATAAACGCTTCCTATCTATAGTCTGGAAAGACACTAACGTCAGGCCACTCAAATGCCGTTGGTTCAATTGAGATTGGACGCTTAAGATTCTGCCTCTTATGTAAAAAATAAGCAGGCAACAAACCACCCGCAATCCCCGCCCCTTAACCTCTCCTCCTTAATCCCCCCTGGTTGCAATCGTCCCTGATTGCACGCAGCTTACCGGGCTCTCCCTCAGCCTAGCACGCATCGTCCCCAACTCGCCTCGCCCAGATCCCCTTCTCCCTTGCCGCGCACGCAGGAGTCTCCTTCTCTCCTCTTCGTCCAGCCGCTCGGCGACCCCACCGGCCGGCTCCGCCCCCGTGGTCACCGAAGAGCTCAGAACGAAACTCACCGCCGCGCTTATCTCCACCGGGATCAGGCCCTCCTCCACCATTCTGGACTCCGGTCCACCTGGTCCGAGTAGCTCTCGCTTCAGGAACGAAGCAAGCACGAATGGAGTATCGCCCACATCCTCACGACCGGGTTTGAGTCCTCTCCTCTTGGCAATTTTTTATCATGCAGAGCTAGTTGATATCTAAAATAATTGTTTTCTGATTTTTGTTTGATATCTAGAGTAGATGCCAGTACCTTGGTTATGCCATGTTTGTGGGTGTGAATTTGGTCAACCAGTATGTATTTGATCACTAAATGATTCACAAGTTTTTTATGAACTGGCTAGGTGAAGCGCACAAATTTGTCTCCTTGGTTGGCAGCAATATTAGTATTTGGGTCTTCTTCTTTTTTCAATTTTTCAGTGCTTCCAAGTAACAATACATATGTTCCCAGCGTACGTTTTCATGCTTCTTTGGGTAAGAAAGTTACACTTTCATTGGTCAACATTTTTTTATTAAATCTGTATGCAGGGGACGCAAAGCATGCATCCTCATATTGGCAGCAACCTTATTTGTTTTATTATCAGTTTCTCTGCTTCCAACCAAGACGAATATTGTTGAGCTGTCATATTTTCATGCTTCCTACGAATTGTGATACTATGTTTAGTAAACTATTCATGGGTACATAGTATAAGCTTGTTAATTCCAATGCCTTGCTTCCATATCCCTATTGGCGCCAATAGTAGTTTGTGTTCCATTTTCCAATTCCCATACTTCCAAGTAACACTACTTATGTATCCAGTACCATTTTTGGTGCTTCTACACTGTAATACTATTGCTTTCTTCGGTGGATAATCATTCCAATGGGTCAACAAAAAATCCATTAAATGCATATGATGATGACACAAGAGAGGCTTCCTGATGGTAGCCACATGTTTTGTTTATTTCATTATTGGACTTCTATTGTATGCTTCCAACCTAGACGGGTGATGTTGAGTTGCCATGTTTCCGTGCTTCCTACAATTTGTCATGTTGTGTTTAACAAATTAGCTTCTTACTTCTAATGCCTTGCTTCCATAAAATTTGACATGCTGTGTTTAATCTTCATGTCTTCATGTCTTGGTTTAATCTTCATGGATGCTATAACTGAATGAGCTGAATTTTGGATACTCTGGTCATGAAATTGAACATCACTGTAAGATGAAAGTGGCAAAATGGAACTGAATTAAATTGCAGCATGAATGAACAATACAGAATGGCAAAATCAACATTGCAGGATTGGACATCTTGCACAAGAGCAGTTCATCCACGCCCGGCGATCGTACTTCAATCATAGTTGCCACCCTCGGAGCCACCGCTTGAAGCATTGGTGGCTGCTCTCATAGAAGCACAAGTGGTGCCACCCTTGTAGACCCCCGCCGCTCGGAGCACCATGTCGTCGGTGTCGCCACCCTCACAACGCCGCCACTTGCGGCACACCTAACGTCCGCTCGCAGCACCGAAGGAATGGTGGCCGGATGGCGCTGCACCACCGCTCGCAGCACATAAATTCTGCTTCGACCAATATTTGTTCATGCTGCCGTCAATATTAGTGTGTGCTTCAACCATGACTGGTGCTGCTTCTTTGACTAAAGTTATTGTGCATACATTTTTGTTCTTTCACTGCACCTTTTTTGTTTGAACCAATATTGATGTCTGCTTCATTGTTTTTCACTGATTTAGGGTTTTCTATATGCTTCCATGGTAGTAAACTTTTGCTTCAACCATTGCTTGTGTGTGCTTCTTTTATTGTAAAGACATTTTGATTCAACCAATTGTATTATGTCCTTGAACCATGGCTAGTGTTTGCTTCTTTACTGATATTGTTTAGCAAAACAGTAGGGAATACCCCTACTATTTTTTTACTGATATTATTGTACACGCATTTTCTTTCTTGTAGTAATTTTTTTGTTTCAATCACTGCTAATGTGAGCTTCATTATTTGTCACTGATTTTTCTATTGTACAGACATTTTTTTGTGCTCGGTTCAGCCGTGCTTCTTCATTTCAAGCACATTGGCCACAATGTTGAGTGAGATGCAGACACTAGGCACCGTTGTATGTGGTGGTTACCTTGTTGACAATGAAGAACTCGCATCACGCATGGAGCTCACCCATGATCGGCTAGTTCAACGCGAAGTGATACTGGCTATGTAGAAGTGAATTATTGTAGTTTTGTAAAAATAAAGGTGTATACTATTCTTATCAAATAAATCGGTGTCCATGTATATTTTCGTTTGCCTCTGCACAATTTATTCTACGAAATGTAAATGTGTACATCAAACGTGAATATTGTTTTTGCTACACCAAAATAAATTTTCAAAGCAAGAAACAATGCTTCAGTCAATATAGAAAAAAAATCTATCCATACGATCAAAAAATATGTTCCGACTGCAACATAAAAGGATGCTTCTATTGACAAAGAATAATGCTTCCATGCCACCTTAGTATGTTTCGTTGCACAAAAATGAATCTTCAATAATAATTATTTTCTTATATTTGTTTGTTGGAAGAAAATCATAACTTACCAGAAAAATTGGATAACAAAAGATATTTGGCATGATTTGTGGGAAGCAATTTTTAGCTAATGGCAAAGTACTAGTATCAGTCTACCACGCTGATCCTCACGTTCAAGCTAGGAAGCAATCAATTAGGAAGCAAAGGGATTGTTTCCTAATTAACAGGTGCGGGAATCAGGAAGCAAAGGGATTGTTTCCTAATTAACAGGTGCGGGACGATAGTAGGGGACATGTTCAGCGGAAGCAGTTATAGGAGGAATCAATTAACGTCCCAAACCAACAGTCCATGTGTGGGTCATACTAGTAGATTGGACGGCTATGATGCTTCTAATCCTACGATGTTCCACTAGTCTGATGGGAGGCAGGGATCAGTAGTCTGATCCCTAGCGCTGCCCTAAATCTAATGAGATATGTTTGGCATTCTAGAAGTAAATGTTTTTCTTTACAAACTTGATTAAAGTTTGTGAGGTTTGACTTTCAAAGGATGTAAATAGCTTCATTTATTAGCTTGTAGACTCATTTTCTTTTAAAATGGGAATCATTATGTTACGGTAACATATTATGTTACCACAAACATGTCTTTCCTTATTAACTCCTTGCCACATAAGCAAATTTGTCTAGGAAGACGTTATGTTAGTTAAGTTACTCCCACTATGGCTAGCCTAAACAGGATCGATCCATGTGATTCTTGTTTAACCACCACAACAAGACTCGATCATCCATCTATGATATCTCTCCGTGAGCTCGTGTGTAGGTTTGGTCAAACTGCATGCACGCTGTGGAAGGCAAGGGTCTCAGGAGAACTGTGCTCCTCATTCTGTGTGTGGTCATCGTGACTTGACCCGGGCATGGACAGCCCGACCCGGAAGCCCGACATCCGAGCCAGGCCCAGGCTCAGCTTTTCCGCCTGAAGCCCAGGCTGAAAGCCCGAAATAAGCCCGAACAGGGCATAAATCAATATTTTAATTAAAAAAAGGGCACTGTTCATGTGTTTCGGGCTAGGCTGGACCGGGCTCGGCGCTTGAGATTTTGAGGTTGAGCTTTACAAAGCCCGTCCCAACCAAGCCCGACCCAGAGAATGCCCAGGTTTACTCGTGACCTTGCCTCCGCACAGGCCCAAGCAGTTCAGATGGCCGCTGCCCCTCGCGAGGATGAGACAAAGGTTTGCTCCCCAACAGACAGCAAAGCGAGTGTTTGCTACTTCATTCTTGTCAGCCGTGCCACTAGCCCCATCTATAGAGCATTGTGCGCGGAGGGGAATGTATCCGCTGCACCGAATGTCGTAGAACATTTCAAAAAATCTCAAAAAAATCCTAACATATGTTGTCACAAAATTCTGTATCAAGACAAATTTGACAAATTTGACGTCAATGTAATAATGGGGCAAATCTAAAGCCCTACTTACTTTATATATTATTCAGTTTTGAATTTGTATTTTTATTTTTGAGCTATGTTTCGAATTTTGAGTTGAAATTTTGTGACAACTACATGTATGTTGTGTGAATGTGCTAAATTGTTTTCATATCTTTTGAACCTTTTAAAATGTGCAATGTGAATTTTATGCACCGGTAGCACTACAAACACCGATGCACCAGATATTCTCCCGTGCGCGGAAAGGTGATGGTGTGTGCTAACGAGGACCCCAGAATGCCCGCAACGTTGCTAGTTCTCCAACTTGTCTCAAATCATGTACAGTCGTTCGCTATAGCAGAATATAGCTTCTCTATACCGGATTTTAAGAGTTGTGCTATTTTTTCACAACACGCTATTTCTTTGTAACATCAATATTGAACGGACCCAGATATATTCAATTAAGCTGACATCGAAAGTTAGTCATGACAAAAAGTTTTGCTGGCCAACCGATGAACCGAATGGACGAGGCATTGGCACTTTTTTTTCGGATGGTAAGCAATTCAAACTATTAAAAAACACAAGAGAGTGCACTGATCAAGTAGGTGGGAGTTTACCTACAAATACGTCCGTGTATTCACTCACTCCCAGTAGACGCACATTTATGTTGATGGAGACATGACATGACTAACTTTTGTGCAGCAGTATGTACCATGCATGCATACTCATCAACCAATCAGACGTACTACGAACGGTGCGTACGCCCCCGCTCATCTCCTATATAAGGACCGATCGCCACATACATCGATCGATCCAACAAACCAGGCTCAGCCATCTATCTCATACTCTCTCCGTGAGCTAGTGTGCTGCACGCACGCCCTGGAGATGGAAGGCAAGGGTCGTCTGAGGAGAGTGATCCTCCTCCTGGTCTTGGGTGCGGTCCTCGTGCTAGGGACCTTGCTGCCACAGGCCCAAGCAGATGCGGCCGCTGACCCTGGCGACGACGACGACCACCGGAAGGTGTGCTGCCACGACAAGGAAGCGAGCTATTGCTTCTCCGTCTGCACCCACGGCAGCTCCACCCCCAAGCTCAGAACATGGTGCGCGGACAACTGCTGCTGTGTGCTCACCATGGACTCAACATGCATGCCCGCGTCGCTGCACAAGCTCCAGCCTCACGTTCACCAACCACGCTGGTAAGCAAGCTGCCGATCGAGCTCCACCTTAATTTGCGCTAACTTCATCCATACTGTTCAAAGGCCCAGTAAATCTTGTCAGGAGTCAGGTTAATCAACATCATTCACAACGTTACACATATTGTTCCACTGTTAAGCCAAATCAAGAGATAGCCTCCTCCTAAAAAAGGATGTCAGCTCAATTTGATGGAAATTGTTCCACAGTGCCCTCCGGCTTGCTGCCACCAGCCCAAGCAGAGGCCGCTGCCACTGGTGGTGACAGAAAGAAGATCTGCTGCCACGACGAAGACGAGAGCTTTTGCTGCTCCGGCTGCCTCGAACAGCACGGCTCCGGCGACGCCGCCAGAACGTCGTGCGCGCGGGACTGCTGCTGCGTGTTTACATGGAGCGCAACATGCCCGCGCCGTTGCAAAAGCTCCAACCTTCTCACCAACAAAGGTGAGCAAAGCTACCAACTAATGGATCTCCACCTTAATTTGCGTTACCTGCATCCATACTTTTTTCAAAATAATTTAGGCCTGTAATTAAGTTAAGTTGCGTCTAACGCGCGTACTTTATGTCTATATGTATGTTCTGGCACCAGTTATAGTGGACGGCAGCGAAGAGACGAAAGCCGGTGCCGGCGGCATCGCATCCATTGCCGCTTAATCAACCAAGCGTGCACGCACGTACGCTGCGACTACTGCGGGTGGAAGCAGCCCAGACCTGATGTGTGTTTGTGTGTGTGTGTGTGTGTGTTGCTCCTTGTGTTCAGTATATATAATTGGATTCCATCGTACGTATCCAAGAGAGTGTGACGACGTCGCCTTGCACATGGCGCAGTCCAATAAATACGTGTTCATCATGATAGGCACATATGATGCCATGCTCGTGGCGCGACGCGCTCATACGTACGTGTCAAACGAGCTAGCTGTATCGTCCTAGCTTGCTAATGGAATAAAAGTTTGCCATTTGTGACGTTTCGAGAAATTTGGAGGGCGCGCCCGTACGTCTGGGAGCACCCATGCATGAGGCCGCACGTTTGTTTTAAGATTCTTGCACTAATTTATAGTATTATCTAGCTTTAGTTGCTGCATTGGGGTTCATACATGCAGCATTTGGGCAGAGTTGCATGGGGCACCCACCCCACCTCCTATGCTTATTCATTTTTATCTCCTAATTTGTATCTGTTACATCTTTTGAACCGGAAGGTTAAATTAAGTTTCGTTTGCATATTTGTGTTTGTTGCGATGAGTACTTTCAATTAAGACCAATTTTTGCCAAGCCTTTGCACCCACAACGTTTTCTTTACCGGTACCACGGAGCCTAGCAAACCATTACACTCTCGGAACTGCTGCTCATCTTGTTCTGGTACTGCCGAGCCAAACTCCTTTGAATCATTCTCTATTAGCTTCGACACTTCAGAGTCTAACTTTTCACACGACACTTCCAAATAGTTTTGTTTTACTTCTATATATGGTCATAGTATAAGTTTCGTACCCGGGAGAAAATTTATCTATTACTTTTGAGCCGTGACTTTGGAATTTCTGCATAAGTACCATTTGAGAATGGTTCTGTCTATTGCTTTAGTACCGAGCAATCCATGTTACCCGGTACTTTCGAGCCAATTACCTTCTCGTGGAAATGAGGTACCTTTCTATTGTTCGGAACATCCGAGTACCCTATTTTCTCAAGGTTTTCGAAGACTTGCTCCGCCCGTTCAAATTTTGAACGCATTCATTAGTTCCAAAGATTTTCTCCCGGGACTTTCGGGCTAGTTACATTTCCAGTGTAACAATCAGGTTTGTGCCTCGCTCCGTATATAGAATTGGATATCCCGTCATAGTGGCAAGCAGTTGTAAGTCATTTGACCTATTACACTCCATTCCAACTGCACAAGCTCATGTCTAGACATATTAAGATATCTCCTGGGCAAGAAGACTGGAGAGGTGATGGGTGATTCCATGAACATTTTTTTGATTCTTTGAAGGCCAATAACTCATCCCTTCTTCTTGAACTCCTACACCCGACGCTACTATCTTTTACAACGGTCATATACATTGTGAGAAAGAGATCTTGTGGGTTCTTGAGAAGAGCATTGATTAAAGATCCTTTGAGGAAGTTCTACCAAGTGACTTTGCTTTGGTTGTTACTCCTAGAGGATGTGCGCCTCCTAGATGGTTACAGTCACTTGAGAGCCTTCATCCATGAGTGAAGGAATAAAGAGTTTGTGAGGGCAATTAGATTGCCTAGTTCAAAAAGATCTACCCCTTAGCGAGGCTTGACAATGGAAGGTTGATAAGCCATGGTGAAATAGGTTGATTGCGCTTGGTGCGCGATGCAATTGGTAACCTTGTGATCCTAGAACCACTTTAGTTCAAAGCCTCCATCAACATGGAGTAGGATAGAGCCAAGTATCTAAACCACTGAAAAACATCTTCGAGTCACTATGTATGTATCTCTCAACCCTAAGCTCGTACTTTCTTTCTACTTTTGTCCGCTGCATTACTTGTGTTGCTTGTTTTTTAAGTGCTTAGGACCAGTTAGAATTTGTTTAAGACTGTCAAACCCTAAAAGTCGACCATTTGTATGTATGTAGGTGTGTGTGTTAGGTCTATTCACCCTAACACCCCCCCCCCCTCTAGGGCATAACCACAGCCCCCCTCATAAGTGGTGTTAGAGTAATGTTCTCCTTACCATGGCTTTTCCAGCTTTTCCATCAATGAGTGATTTTATGGTCTCATGAGAATGGTTAACAACTTAAAACTTTTGGATATGTCTATAATGTTTAAAGTTGGTATGTGGACTCTATGTCGGGAAAAGGGATTGTTGAACATCATTGAAGATGAATTTTCACCTCCATTGGATCATATACATCCCACATTACAAAAGAGAATGATCTCTACCTCAATGCTCAAGCTTTGGAAGCTCTGACAATGTTCTCAACACAATCTCATGTTTTGAGTGTTCTCATCAAGTTTGTTTGGAACGTCAAGGTATCTAGGAATTGTTCACCAAGTAACATGAATTGTTCACCAAGTGAGAGTAGCATTAGTTCCTTCTATAGTTCACTAGTTTGTGTCTCTTTTCTGCTTTTATTGAGAGCACTTAAATTGTAAGCTGGTATATGCGGCATTAGTTTTTGATTGTATGGTTGGCTATTAAGGGCACTAGTAATTTAATACTGAGCGAAAGCCTTATATCTAAATAGAAAAAATAACTTTCTAAATTGCAGAGACCTCAAGCGTAGACAATTCCTCGAGTATATATGTAGGCACAGAATCGGCCCAAGGGCAAGAAGTGTTGTAATGTTAATATTTAAACGGAACCGGATATTCAATTAGCCGAGAATGAAGGTGATTAACGACAAAAAAATCGCTCACCAACCAAATCGGATGAAGCATGGACATGACACATGGGAGTGCACTGAGTAGGTGGGAGTTAATTAACCTACAGTACATGCATTTATGTTGATGAAGACATGGCATGGCCAGATTTGTGTACCATGATGCACACTCATCAGTCAATCAAATATACGAACGGTGGATACGCCAGGGATCATCTCCTGTAAATAGGGCTGATCCACGCGATTCTTGTCTCACCACCATCATCACACATATCGATCCAAGTTTAAGCTGCATGTACGGCATGAAAGGCAAGGGTGGTCTCCGGGCTGTGATCCTCCTCCTGGGCGCAGTCCTCGTCCTAGGGAGCTTGCTGCCACTGGCCCAAGAAGATCAGACGGCCGCCGCCACTGGAGCTGAGGACGCCAAGCAGATCAAACTTGACTCTATACTTTTATGTCTCGCCGGATTTTGTAAATTGAATCACTCTTGTCAGTTTCTTGCTGACATCCAATTTGACCTGAACTCTAATAAACTCCCCCACAAAGCCATTAGGGAGAGTTACTTGCACTTCTTGAACGTCACCTATGCGACTCGCAAGGTTTTTCAGGAAGCTCTTACTGTTGAGAACCCCATCCGAGAGCCTATGGATATGAGCTCAAGGCTCTAGCCTATCAAGCTTGACTTTTGCCGGCTTAGAAAAGCCATCATATTCAGCCATTATCAAGGCATAGCCTTTGAAATCCCAAGGTCCCTTATGCATGGCTTTATTCCAGTCACCTAGACAATTGAATTGGATCGAAAAAAGATTCGGGTTTATTCTTCTCCACACCACCGGCTGTGCCGGGTTCCAAGCAGACTTCATGTCGCCAATAAGAGCACTCTGACTAAAGGATTTGTTTGTCAAGAGGCGGCACAAAGCCAACCACTTGGGCCTTATCTCTGCTGCATCAATCTCATCATCCCACACTAGATCGTCAAGTTCGTCATCCTAAAGAGTCAGACGGTCCAGCATGTCTCCCGCGCCGTCTACTCCCGCTTCACGAGAACCACTTCCATCAATAGGACTCACCATGGACGAGATCCAGAATTTGACTATTCTGCTCTAAACCCTAGATCGTCCTCGTCCAACCAAGGCCGGGAAGGCAGACAAGCTACCCCCTGGATCAGCCCGAGAAGAGACAGAGTGTTGCGAACGTAGCAATAATTCAAAATTTTCTACGCATCACCAAGATCAATCTATGGAGTTTACTAGCAACGAGAGGGGAGGAGTGCATCTACATACCCTTGTAGATCGCGAGCGGAAGCGTTCAAGAGAACGGGGTTGATGGAGTCGTACTCGTCGTGATCCAAATCACCGATGATCCAAGCGCCGAACGGACGGCACCTCCGCGTTCAACACACGTACGGAGCGGTGACGTCTCCCACGCCTTGATCCAGCAAGGAGGAGGGAGAGGTTGAGGAAGAAGGCTCCAACAGCAGCACGACGGCGTGGTGGTGATGGAGTGACAGTTCTCCGGCAGGGCTTCGCCAAGCACACGCGGAGGAGGAGAGGTGTTGGGGAGGGGAGGGGCTGCGCCTTGGATGTGGTACTGCAGCCCTCCCCTTACCCCTCTATTTATAGGGAGAAGGGGAAAAGGGGCCGGCCCCTCTAGATGGGATCTAGAGGGGGGCGGCGGCCAAGGGGGAGGTGGCTTGCCCCCCAAGCAAGGGGGGCGCCCCCCTTTAGGGTTTCCCCCAAACCCTAGGCACATGGGCCCTAGGGGGGTTGGCGCCCAGCCCACTAAGGGCTGGTTCCCTTCCACCTACAGCCCATAAGGCCCTCCGGGGCAGGTGGACCCTCCCGGTGGACCCCCGGAACCCCTCCGGTGGTCCCGATACAATACCGATATACCCCCGAATATTTTCGATAACCGTATGGTGACTTCCCATATTAAAAATCTTTACCTCCGGACCATTCCGGAACTCCTCGTGACGTTCGGGATCTCATCCGGGACTCCGAACAACATTCGGTAATCACATACAAACCTTCCTTATAACCCTAACGTCATCGAACCTTAAGTGTGTAGACCCTACGGGTTCGAGAATCATGCAGACATGACCGAGACACCTTTCTGGCCAATAACCAACAGCGGGATCTGGATACCCATGTTGGCTCCCACATGTTCCACGATGATCTCATCGGATGAACCACGATGTCGAGGATTCAAGCAATCCCGTATACAATTCCCTTTGTCAATCGGTACGTTACTTGCCCGAGATTCGATCGTCGGTATCCCAATACCTCGTTCAATCTCGTTACCGGCAAGTCACTTTACTCGTTCCGTAATGCATGATCCCGTGACTAACTACTTAGTCACATTGAGCTCATTATGATGATGCAATACCGAGTGGGCCCAGAGATACCTCTCCGTCATACGGAGTGACAAATCCCAGTCTCGATCCGAGCCAACCCAACAGACACTTTCGGAGATACTTGTAGTGCACCTTTATAGCCACCCGGTTACATTGTGACGTTTGGTACACCCAAAGCATTCCTACGGTATCCGGGAGTTGCATGATCTCATGGTCTAAGGAAATGATACTTGACATTAGAAAAGCTTCAGCAAACGAACTACATGATCTAGTGCTATGCTTAGGATTGGGTCTTGTCCATCACATCATTCTCCTAATGATGTGATCCCGTTATCTATGACATCCAATGTCCATGGTCAGGAAACCGTAACCATCTATTGATCAACGAGCTAGTCAACTAGAGACTCACTAGGGACATGTTATGGTCTATGTATTCACACATGTATTACGGTTTCTAGTTAATACAATTATAGCATGAACAATAGACAATTATCATGAACAAGGAAATACAATAATAACCATTTTATTATTGCCTCTAGGGCATATTTGCAACAGTCTCCCACTTGCACTAGAGTCAATAATCTAGTTCACATCACTATGTGATTGTAATGAATCCAACACCCATGGGGTTTGTTCATATCTCGCTTGTGAGAGAGGTTATTAGTCAACGGGTCTGAACCTTTCAGATCCGTGTGTGCTTTACAAATCTCTATGTCATCTTGTAGATGCAGCTACCACGCGCTACTTGGAGCTATTCCAAATAACTGCTCTACTATACGAATCTGGTTTACTACTCAGAGTCGTCCGGATTAGTGTCAAAGTTTGCATCGACGTAACCCTTTACGACGAACTCTTTTCCACCTCCATAATCGAGAAAATTCCTTAGTCCACTAGATACTAAGGATAAGTTCGACCGCTGTCATGTGATCCATTCCTGGATCACTCTTCTACCCCTTGACTAATTCATGGCAAGGCACACTTCAGGTGCGGTACACAGCATAGCATACTGTAGAGCCTACGTTTAAAGCATAGGGGACGACCTTCGTCCTATCTCTCTCTTCTGCCGTGGTCAGGTCTTGAGTCTTACTCAATACTCACACCTTGTAACACAGCCAAGAACTCCTTCTTTGCTGATCTATTTTGAACTCCTTCAAAATCTTGCCACGGTATGTATTCATTTGAAAGTATTATTAAGCGTTTTTGATCTATCCTTATAGATCTTGATGCTCAATGTTCAAGTAGCTTGATCCAGGTTTTCCATTGAAAAACACTTTTCAAATAACCCTGCATGCTTTCTAGAAATTCTACATCATTTCTGATCAACAATATGTTAACAACATATACTCATCAAAAATTCTATAGTGCTCCCACTCACTTCTTTGGAAATACAAGTTTCTCATAAACTTTGTAAAAACCCAAAATCTTTGATCATCTCATCAAAGCGTACATTCCAACTCCGACATGCTTACTCCAGTCCTTAGAAGGATTGCTGGAGCTTTGCATACTTGTTAGCATATTTCAGGATTGACAAAACCTTCTGTTTGTATCACATACAACCTTTCCTCAAGAAAATCGTCGAGGAAACAATGTTTTGACATCCTATCTGCAAGATTTCATAAATAATGCAGTAACTGCTAATATAATTCCAACAGACTCTTAGCATCGCTACGAGTGAGAAAGTCTCATCGTAGTCAACTCCTTGAACTTGTCGGAAAACATCTTAACGACAAGTCGAGCTTTCTTAATGGTGACACTTACCATCATTGTCCGTCTTCCTTTTAAAATCCATCTGCACCCAACAGCCTTACGACCATCAAGTAGTTCTTCCAAAGTCTATACTTTGCTTTTATACATGGATCCTCTCTCGGATTTTATGGCCTTGAGCCATTCGTCGGAATCCGGGCCCACCATCGCTTCTCCATAGCTCGTAGGTTCATTGTTGTCTAGCAACATGACTTCCAAGACAGGATTATGTACCACTCTGAAGTAGTACGCATCCTTGTCGACCTACGAGGTTTGGTAGTGACTTGATCCGAAGTTTCATGATCACTATCATAAGCTTCCACTTCAATTGGTGTAGGTGCCACAGGAACAACATCCTGTCACACTAGTTGAAGTCATGGTTCAATAACCTCATCAAGTCTCCACCATCCTCCCACTCAATTCTTTCGAGAGAAACTTTTCCTCGAGAAAGGACCCGTTTCTAGAAACAATCACTTTTGCTTCCAGATCTGAAATAGGAGGTATACCCAACTGTTTTGGGTATTCTATGAAGATGCATTTATCCGCTTTGGGTTCGAGCTTATCAGCCTGAAACTTTTTCACATAAGCGTCGCAACCCCAAACTTTTAAGAAACGACAGCTTAGGTTTCTCTAAACCATAGTTCATACGGTGTCGTCTCAACGGAATTGCGTGGTGCCCTATTTAAAGTGAATGCGGTTGTCTCTAATGCCTAACCCATAAACGATAGTGTAATTCGATAAGAGACATCATGGTATGCACCATATCCAATAGGGTGCAGTTATGATGTTCGGACACACCATCACACTATGGTGTTCCAGGCGGTATTAGTTGTGAAACAATTTCCACAATGTCTTAATTGTGTGCCAAACTCGTAACTCAGATATTCATCTCTATGATCATATCACAGACATTTTATCCTCTTGTCACGACGATCTTCAACTTCACTCTGAAATTACTTGAACCTTTCAATAATTCAGACTTGTGTTTCATCAAGTAAATATACTCAGAATCTACTCAAATCATCTGTGAAGTAAGAGCATAACAATATTCACTGCGTGCCTCAGCACTCATTGGATTGCACACATCAAATGTATTACTTCCAACAAGTTGCTCTCTTGTTTCATCTCACTGAAAACGAGGCCTTTCAGTCATCTTGCCCATGTGGTATGATTTGCATGTCTCAAGTGATTCAAAATCAAGCGAGTCCAAACGATCCATATGTATGGACTTTCTTCATGCATATATACTAATAGACATGGTTCGCATGTCTCAATCTTTTCAAAAACGAGTGAGTCCAAAGATCCATCTACATGGAGCTTCTTCATGCGTTTTATACCAATATGACTCAAATGGTAGTGCCACAAGTATGTGGTACTATCATTATTATCTTATATCTTTTGGCATGATCATGTGTATCACTACGATCGAGATTCAATAAACCATTCATTTTAGGTGCAAGACCATTGAAGGTATTATTCAAATAAACAGAGTAACCATTATTCTCCTTAAATGAATAACCATATTGCGATAAACATAATCCAATCATGTCTATGCTCAATGCAAACACCAAATAACAATTATTTAGGTTTAACACCAATCTTGATGGTAGAGGGAGCATGCGATGCTTGATCACATCAACCTTGGAAACACTTCCAACACACATCGTCATCTCGCCTTTAGTTAGTCTCCATTTATTCCGTAGCTTTTTTTATTTCGAGTTACCAACACTTAGCAACCGAACCGATATCTAATACCCTGGTGCTACTAGGAGTACTAGTAAAGTACACATTAATATAATGTATGTCCAATATACTTCTGTCGACCTTACCAGCCTTCTCATCTACCAAGTATCTAGGGTAGTTCTGCTTCAGTGACCGTTCCCCTCATTACAGAAGCACTTAGTCTCGGGTTTGGGTTCAACCTTGGGCTTCTTCACCAGAGCAGCAACTGATTTACCGTTTCATGAAGTATCCCTTCTTTCCCTTGCCCTTCTTGAAACTAGTGGTTTTACTAACCATCAAATAATTGATGCTCCTACTTGATTTCTAGTTTCGCGGTGTCAAACATCGCGAGTTGCTCAAAGATCATCATGTCTATCCCTGATATGTTATAGTTCATCACGAAGCTCTAATAGCTTGGTGGCAGTGACTATGGAGAACCATCACTATCTCATCTGGGAGATTCACTCCCACTCGATTCAAGCGATTGTAGTATTCAGACAATCTGAGCACATGCTCAACGATTGAGCTTTTCTCCCTTAGTTTGCAGGCTTAAGAAACTTGTCAGAGGTCTCATACCTCTTGACGTGGGCACTAGTCTGAAATCCCAATTTCAGTCTTTGGAACATCTCATATGTTCTGCGACGTTTCAAAACGTCTTTGGTGCCACAATTTTAAACCGTTAGCATTACACACTGAACTATCACGTAGTCATCAAAACGTGTATGTCAGATGTTCGCAACATCCACAGACGACGCTCGAGGTTCAGCACACCGAGCGGTGCATTAAGGACATAATCCTTCTATGCAACAATGAGGACAATCCTCAGTTTACGGACCCAGTCCGCATAATTGCTAATATCAACTTTTAACTAAATTTTCTCTAGGAACATATCTTAGTAGAACTAAAGCGTAAGCTACGACATAATTTGCAAAGACCTTTTGACTATGTTCATGATAATTAAGTTCATCTAATCAAATTATTTAATGAACTCCCACTCAGATAGACATCCCTTTAGTCATCTAAGTGATACATGATCCGAGTCAACTAGGCCGTGTCCGATCATCACGTGAGACGGACTAGTCATCATCGGTGAACATCTCCATGTTGATCGTATCTACTATACGACTCATGTTCGACCTTTCGGTCTCTTGTGTTCCGAGGCCATGTCTGTACATGCTAGGCTCGTCAAGTCAACCTAAGTGTTTCGCATGTGTAAATCTGGCTTACACCCGTTGTATGCGAACGTTAGAATCTATCACACCCGATCATCACGTGGTGCTTCGAAACAACGAACCTTCGCAACGGTGCACAGTTAGGGGGAACACATCTCTTGAAATTTTAGTGAGGGATCATCTTATTTATGCTACCGTCGTTCTAAGCAAATAAGATGTAAACATGACAAACATCGCATGCAAATCATAAAGTGACATGATATGGCCAATATCATCTTGCGCCTTTTGATCTCCATCTTCGAGGCGCGGCATGATCACCTTCGTCACCGGCATGACACCATGATCTCCATCATCGTGTCTTCATGAAGTTGTCTCGCCAACTATTACTTCTACTACTATGGCTAACGGTTAGCAATAAAGTAAAGTAATTACATGACATTTCAGTTGACACGCAGGTCATAAATAAATTAAGACAACTCCTAGGCTCCTGCCGGTTGTCATACTCATCGACATGCAAGTCGTGATTCCTATTACAAGAACATGATCAATCTCATACATCACATATATCATTCATCATATCCTTCTGGCCATATCACATCACATAACACTTGCTGCAAAAACAAGTTAGACGTCCTCTAATTGTTGTTGCAAACTTTTACGTGGCTGCTATAGGTTTCTAGCAAGAACTATTCTTACCTACGCCAAAACCACAACGTGATATGCCAATTTCTATTTACCCTTCATAAGGACCCTTTTCATCGAATCCGATCCGACTAAAGTGGGAGAGACAGACACCCGCTAGCTGAAGGAAATATGCCCTAGAGGCAATAATAAAGTATTATATATTTCCTTATATCATGATAAATGTTTATTATTCATGCTAGAATTGTATTAACCGGAAACATAATACATGTGTGAATACATAGACAAACAGAGTGTCACTAGTATGCCTCTACTTGACTAGCTCGTTAATCAAAGATGGTTATGTTTCCTAGCCATAGACATGAGTTTTCATTTGATTAACGGGATCACCTCATTAGGAGAATGACGTGATTGACATGACCCATTACGTTAGCATAGCACCCGATCGTTTAGTATGTTTCTATTGCTTTCTTCATGACTTATACATGTTCCTATGACTATGAGATTATGCAACTCCCGTTTACCTGAGGAACACTTTGTGTGCTACCAAACATCACAACGTAAATGGGTGATTATAAAGGTGCTCTACAGGTGTCTCCAAAGGTACTTGTTGGGTTGGCATATTTCGAGATTAGGATTTGTCACTCCGATTGTCGGAGAGGTATCTCTGGGCCCACTCGGTAATGCACATCACTATAAGCCTTGCAAGCATTGTGACTAATGAGTTAGTTGCGGGATGATGTATTACGGAACGAGTAAAGAGACTTGCCGGTAACGAGATTGAACTAGGTATCGAGATACCGACGATCGAATCTCGGGCAAGTAACATACCGATGACAAAGGGAACAACGTATGTTGTTATGCGGTCTGACCGATAAAGATATTCATAGAATATGTGGGAGCCAATATGGGCATCCAGGTCCCGCTATTGGTTATTGACCGGAGAGGTGTCTCGGTCATGTCTACATAGTTCTCGAACCCAAAGGGTCCGCACGCTTAAAGTTACGATGACAGTTACATTATGAGTTTATATGTTTTGATGTACCGAAGGTTGTTCGGAGTCCCAGATGTGATCACGGACATGACGAGGAGTCTCGAAATGGTCGAGACATAAAGATTGATATATTGGACGACTATATTCGGACACCGGAAGTGTTCCGGAGAAGTTTCGGATTAAACCGGAGTGCCGGAGGGTTACCGGAACCCCCGGGGAAGTATTGGGCCTTAGTGGGCCTTGAGGGGAGAGAGAGGGCAGCAGCCAGGAGGTGGTGCGCCCCCTCCCAGGAGGAGTCCTAGTTGGACTAGGAGAGGGGGCGCAGCCCCTTTCCCTCTCCCTCTCCCTCTCTTTCCTTCCCCCCTTCTTTTTCTAGTAGGACTAGGAAAGGGGAGTCCTACTCCTACTAGGAGGACTCCCCCCCTCTCTTTGGCGCGCCTAGGGCAGCCGGCCTCCCCCTTGCTCCTTTAAATACGGGGGCAGGGGCACCTCTATACAACTTGATATACGATATTTTAGCCGTGTGCGGTGCCCCCCTCCACCATATTACACCTCGATAATACCGTTGCAGAGCTTAGGCGAAGCCCTGCGTCGGTGGAACATCATCATCGTCACCATGCCGTCGTGCTGACGAAACTCTCCCTCAACACTCGGCTGGATCGGAGTTCGAGGGACGTCATCGAGCTGAATGTGTGTAGAACTTGGAGGTGTCGTACGTTCGGTACTTGATCGGTCGGATCGTGAAGACGTACGACTACATCAACCGCGTTGTGATAACGCTTCCGCTGTCGGTCTACGAGGGTACATGGACAACACTCTCTCCTCTCGTTGTTATGCATCACCATGATCTTGCGTGTGCATAGGAAAATTTTTGAAATTACTACGTTCTCCAACACTAGCCACCTTATGCAACTAGTGCATGTCAGTCGGTGGAACCTGTCTCACGTAAGCGTACGTGTAAGGTCGGTCCGGGCCGCTTCATCCCACGATGCCGCCGAATCAAGATAAGACTAGTAACGACAAGTAAATTGACAAAATCAATGCCCACAAGAACTTGTGTTCTACTCGTGCATAGAAACTACGCATAAACCTGGCTCTGATGCCACTGTTGGGGAACGTAGCAATAATTCAAAATTTGCTACGCATCACCAAGATCAATCTATGGAGTTTACTAGCAACGAGAGGGGAGGAGTGCATCTACATACCCTTGTAGATCACAAGCAGAAGCGTTCAAGAGAACGGGGTTGATAGAGTCGTAATCGTCGTGATCCAAATCACCGATGATCCAAGCGCTGAACGGACGGCACCTCCGTGTTCAACACACGTACGGAGCGGTGACGTCTCCCATGCCTTGATCCAGCAAGGAGGAGGGAGAGGTTGAGGAAGAAGGCTCCAACAGCAGCACGACGGCGTGGTGGTGATGGAGTGACAGTTCTCCGGCAGGGCTTCGCCAAGCACACGCGGAGGAGGAGAGGTGTTGGGGAGGGGAGGGGCTGCGCCTTGGATGTGGTACAGCAGCCCTCCCCTTACCCCTCTATTTATAGGGAGAAGGGGAAAGGGGGCCGGCCCCTCTAGATGGGATCTAGAGGGGGGGCGGCGGCCAAGGGGGAGGTGGCTTGCCCCCCAAGCAAGGGGGGGCGCCCCCCTTTAGGGTTTCCCCCAAACCCTAGGCGCATGGGCCCTAGGGGGGTTGGCGCCCAGCCCACTAAGGGCTGGTTCCCTTCCACCTACAGCCCATAAGGCCCTCCGGGGCAGGTGGACCCCCGGAACCCCTCCGGTGGTCCCGGTACAATACCGGTATACCCCCGAATATTTCCGGTAACCGTATGGTGACTTCCCATATATAAATATTTACCTCCGGACCATTCCGGAACTCCTCGTGACGTCCGGGATCTCATCCGGGACTCCGAACAACATTCGGTAATCACATACAAACCTTCCTTATAACCCTAGCGTCATCGAACCTTAAGTGTGTAGACCCTACGGGTTCGAGAATCATGCAGACATGACCGAGACACCTTTCTGGCCAATAACCAACAGCGGGATCTGGATACCCATGTTGGCTCCCACATGTTCCATGATGATCTCATCGGATGAACCACGATGTCGAGGATTCAAGCAATCCCGTATACAATTCCCTTTGTCAATCGGTACGTTAATTGCCCGAGATTCGATCGTCGGTATCCCAATACCTCGTTCAATCTCGTTACCGGCAAGTCACTTTACTCGTTCCGCAATGCATGATCCCGTGACTAACTACTTAGTCACATTGAGCTCATTATGATGATGCAATACCGAGTGGGCCCAGAGATACCTCTCCGTCATACGGAGTGACAAATCCCAGTCTCGATCCGAGCCAACCCAACAGACACTTTCGGAGATACTTGTAGTGCACCTTTATAGCCACCCGGTTACATTGTGACGTTTGGTACACCCAAAGCATTCCTACGGTATCCGGGAGTTGCACGATCTCATGGTCTAAGGAAATGATACTTGACATTAGAAAAGCTTCAGCAAACGAAATACACGATCTAGTGCTATGCTTAGGATTGGGTCTTGTCCATCACATCATTCTCCTAATGATGTGATCCCGTTATCAATGACATCCAATGTCCATGGTCAGGAAACCGTAACCATCTATTGATCAACGAGCTAGTCAACTAGAGGCTCACTAGGGACATGTTATGGTCTATGTATTCACACATGTATTACGGTTTCTAGTTAATACAATTATAGCATGAACAATAGACAATTATCATGAACAAGGAAATACAATAATAATCATTTTATTATTGCCTCTAGGGCATATTTCCAACACAGAGGCCAATAGTGGATTCGGGGCAGAGAAGAATGATAACTCACGGCGAAGATCGCCGGAGGACTGGAGAACCCTAGGCCGCCACCGTAGGGGAACAGGTAGAGGCAAACATAGGAGAGAGCAGAGCAGAGGGGGTTTTTTCATAGAAAAGAATAATTTTCTAAATCGTAGATACCTCAAGCATGGACAATTCCTCGAGTATGTAGGCACGGAATTGGCCGAAGGGCAAGAAGTGTTGTAAATGTTAATATTGAAACGGGCCCAGATATTCAATTAGCTCACAATGAAGGTGATTAACGACAAAAAAAATCCGCTCACCAACCAAACGGATGATGAGGCACTGACATGACACATGGGAGTGCACTGAGTAGGTAGGGGTTCACCTACACGTACGTGCATTTATGTTGACGAAGACATGGCATGACTAGATTTACGTACCATGCACACTCATCAATCAATTAGATGTACGAACGGTGGATGCGCCGGCGATCACCTCCTAAAAATAGGACCGATCCACGCGATTCTTGCTTCACCACCATCATCACACATATCGATCATCCAAGTTTTAGCTGCGCGTACACACGCCATGGAAGGCAAGGGTGGTCTCCCGGCTATGATCCTCCTCCTGGGCGCAGTCCTCGTCATAGGGAGCTTGTGCCGCTGGCCGAGGCAGATCCGACTGTCGCCGCCACCGGAGCTGCGGACGCCAAGTTCTGCTGGAAGGACAAGATAGGGAGCCACTGCTACGCCGCCTGCACCATGCAGTACGGCCCCATCCCGTTCTGCACGGAGATGGGCTGCTGTGTGCAGCTTACCAGCGGTAGATGCCCGAGGCAATGCCCCACCCCGGCCGACCCCAGACTTTTTCTTGCGAACAGCAGCACCTCCGACCTTCTCACCACCAACGGTAAGCAAGCCACCACCAACGGTAAGCAAGCCATCACAAAGCTACGAGTAGAATCTTGATGCATGAATGCATCTATGATTATCATATAGTACCTATAGGGAGTGTAGTTGTGGCTTTGACCAGAACCAACAATTACCATATCACAACCATAACTTGTCATGACACTACCATTACTCTTCTCAACAGTATGATAGTACTTTATCTCCCTTAATATTGTGTTAGTAGACCCAGTTTCCACTCAACACATTTCCTTCTCAATTGGATTATTTCGTTAAGTTTCTAAAGAGAAAGAGACAAATTTCAACATATGATTGAACTCATATGAAAACAGTACATACATCATAAACTATATATGTCAGAGGACATACCACAAGCATCATGTCTGATGACATAGCTATCATATTATGTTGATGGACATAATTAATTTTACATCATGTAATATGTCTATAGACATCATTACAATGCATGACAAAAGAGACTGAATCTGGTCTCCATGTATGTCAATAAAATTGAAGTCCACTAACATGTCATCGATACTCAATAGTGGACTTTCCTTTTGCTGAGCATGATCCTAGTTGCCCATGTTCCGAGGAACATCTGGGAACTTTCAACCATTGGGAAATCATTGTTATTGCAAGTGAAGTAAGATTCACACTTGTTCCCATGGGCCTCTTGCCCTTAGCCAATTGATGGATGTACAGATCCACCAAATGCATGGAAGTATCACATTTCCTTGCATTGTGAGTCGTATAACCACATGTGTAGCAACCGAGGCTACTGACCTTGTCATTCTCCAAGAAATGGCTTTTGCCCTTTTCTGCTTCATTCATATTCTGCTTCTCATCATGTCTCCACTTTCCTTCACCATTGATGAAATTGTTCAGTCAGATCATAATAAAAGGATTGACAGTGGAAAGCATTCCGATGAGACTAGCATCTGAAACTACACTTTGTAGAGTCTCAACTTTCAATTCATTTGATGCACAATAGAATTGTATGTTGTCATTGACTCGAAGTCATGGAATCAGACGAGCGTCCATTCTCTATGCACTATAGGTATCATCACCACTCTCTATTGATCCCAACAGATCAGCGTGTAGGTGATGTGAGATGATGTGCAATGCAACATACTACGCTATATCATCTATAGCAGGAGCCCCTGAGCAGGTGCGGTTATGGTGGAACTGAAATTCATGCAAAGTCGGCAAATTCATTCTCGATATGTCCAACGTATCTTGCATGAAATCTTCATGCCCATTAATTTACTCTCTAGTAAATTAATCTTCAAGCATCATCAACATATAGCAATAATCAAATTGCTTAATCGAATATGTCGATGTATTAATGTGCTTTACAATACAGTAATATACCAGAAATTACTATAAAGCACATTGGAACAAAAACTGCTTAGCTAAAAGCTAAAACAGAAAAAGAAAAACGAGAAAGAAAAATTTGGTCCTGGGCCGAAATTTGTGTAGGCCACTACCTCTTTTTTATTAAATTTTTTTTAGACATTTATCTTTTCTTTTTAAGGCAGTATCAGCTTCGCTTTTTTTGAGACAATCTCGCGAAGCTTTTATTAAGTCGTCACAATGTTTACAGGGACGAAAGGAAGATTTCCGGGATGGCCTAACCAAACATGGCGGCCAACCCCTAGAGAAAGTGCATGCTTCGCTAAATTGTGAGCCTCAAAATTTGAGCTCCTAAATTCATGGCTAAACTTACAAAAATCAAAAGACGACGAGTGATCTATTATTTCATGTATGATTGCTCTGTACCGAGAGGCATTTTCCTTCGTAATGTCTTCAACCACCACTTTGTAGTCGGAAGCCACATGGATCCTCCGCAGATATAAGTCATCTGATAGAGCAAGTGCTTCTCGAATAGCCAATGCTTCAAGTGTTTCCGGTTCTGAAACATATCTGAATACCAGGGCTGAGGCTCCCAAGAACGCTCCATCGGCGCTCCTGCTTATCGCTCCCACGGCGTCGTATCTTCTGTGTTGAGGTATTGCAGCATCAACATTTACTTTTGCACTATTCGCTACTGGCGGCTGCCAAACGGCAGCTCTTGGGGCCTTCACCACCACCGGCTTCGACGACCCTGTATTCAAAACTTGAAACTCGATCAAGTATCGTGTGATGAAGCCGTGGGTTGATAACGGTGACTGGAAGATATCCTCATGGATTGCTTTCCTTCTCGCTCCCCAGATTGCCCATGAAGTGACAACAAGCCGTACGAAATCTTCCTTGTCTAGGATCTCATGTAGTGCAAAAAGCCAATCCTTCGGGCTCTCCTCTTGTCGATCAACTAGATGTTGCACGAGCTGTTCAGGAGCCAACGCGCAAACACTGCTGGACATCGGACAAGTAAGTAGCGCATGCCTCCATGTGTCCCTTGCCCCGCAGAGGTTACATGTATCCTCTGTCGACATATGACGGTGCATCAACAGCTCACCAGTAGGCATGGACTGCCTAGCTAACCTCCACACGAACATCATGAGCTTTGAAGGTACTTGAAGATGCCAGATGCTGCTCCATTGTTTGCTTTCATGCTGAGCATACGACGACCCCTCAGCCTCATGCAACCACGCCTCACGATTGAGTTTTGTCCTCAAGATCATACGGTATGCCGAGCGAACACTGAACATTCCACGTGGTTCGTCATGCCATGCCCAGAAATCTGAAACTGTGCGCGTACAAAGTGGTATCTTGAGAATTTCCTCAGAGTCAAAGGGAGTGAAAATAGACCGAACTAGTCCTTCATTCCAAGACGCAGTAGAAGCACTAATGAGTTGAGCAACTCTAGTCGGAGGATGTTGTACCAAAGATGTTATAGGCCTTTTGAAACTCTCCCTCGGGATCCAGTTGTGTTCCCAAATATCTGTGGCCTCTCCATCTCCAATCCTTCTGATAATGCCTTGAGCCAAAATGTCCCGGCCATCCAAAATAGCCCTCCAAATCTGCGACGGATGAGATCCCAACTCAGCATCTAGCAAAGGGCAGTTTGGAAAGTAAACTGATTTGAGGATCCTTGAGCTTAGTGAGAGTTCTGAAGTCATTGTGCGCCATGCCCGACGTGCCAGAAGTGCCAGGTTAAATATCTCCATGTCACGAAAGCCGAGGCCACCCATATGTTTTGGTCTAGTCATCACGTCCCATGCCACCCAACTCGGCTTCCTTCTTCCCTGCTTACTCCCCCACCAGAATTGCCTTATGATTGATGTGATGTTCTCGCAAAGCCCTCGCGGCAATCGGAAGCATGCCATGGAATAAACAGGTATCTCTTGTGCCACAGACTTAATCAGTACTTCTTTGCCCGCTGAGGACAGCAGCTTCTCCATCCAACCTTTAATCTTTTCCCATACTCTATCTCTCAGATATTTAAACGTTCCATTCTTTGAGTGACCAACATCAGTTGGCATTCCCAGATACCTCTCAGACAAAGACTCATTTTGGACCTGTAGGGAATCCTTCACCTCTGTTCTGGTGGGGCCTGGACACCCTTTGCTGAAAAATATAGAGGATTTATCATGGTTTATCCTTTGCCCTGAAGCGTCACAATATTTCTCTAGCAGGTTTGACACTGCAACTGCTCCCTCTATACTCGCCTTGAAAAGCAACAGGTTGTCATCTGCAAATAGAAGGTGGTTAATGGTTGGAGCCGTTGGGGCCACCTTGATACCTGCTAGTGATGACTGAGAACTGGATTTCAGGAGGCACGAAAGGCCCTCTACTACAATCAAGAATAAGTAGGGGGAGATTGGGTCTCCCTGCCGGATTCCTCTAGTTGGTTTGAAAGGGTCAAGCTTCTCACCATTGAATAAAACTGAAAATGAGACAGATGATACCATAGCCATGACTGTATTTATTCACTGTTGTGCAAAACCAAGTTTAGTCATGATAGCTCTCAAGTATGTCCATTCTAGCCTATCATAGGCCTTCATCATATCCAACTTCAGTGCACAAAAGCTATTTGACTTCGCCCTGGACCGCTTCATAAAATGCAAACATTCATACGCACAAATGATGTTATCCGTAATTTGCCTCCCTAGCACAAATGCGGACTGCTCTTCCGAAATAATATCAGGTAATATGATCTTCAACCTATTAGCGACCACCTTGGATGCAATCTTGTATAATACATTGCAGAGACTAATAGGTCGAAACTAAGATAAAACAGTGGGATTCGTTACCTTTGGTATAAGAACCAAAACTGTGTCATTGATGCATTCCGGGCTTTCTTCCCCACGGACTATGCTTAGGACGATCTTGGTGACCTCGTCCCCACATACGTCCCAATGTCGCTGATAAAAACGTGCAGGAAAACCATCCGGGCCCGGCGCCTTGGTAGGAAACATTTGAAACAAAGCATTTTTTACCTCTTCATTTGTGTACGGAGCACAAAGGGATGCGTTCATCTCCTCGGTCACCTTCTGCGGGACATGCTCCAGCACTTCTTCCATATTATTAACCCCCTCCGTGGTATACAGATTTTGATAGAACATGTTTGCCATGTCCTGGAGTTCAGCCGGATCAGAGATGACAGCACCCAAAGAATTTTGTAAGGCTTTCACCATATTTTTCTTTCTACAGAGGCTAGCACGAAGATGAAAGAATTTGGTATTTTTGTCTCCCGCCAAAAGCCATTCGACTCTTGCCCGCTGTCGCCACATGATCTCCTCTCTGTGATACATCTCGATCAGCTGCTCGTTGATCTTTAATTCAACGTGAGAAGGCCCAGTTCTCAGTGGGTCGCCCCTGAGCTCCTCCAGAATTTGCTTAAGCTTTTTAATCTCCTTTCTGACACTTTCGAAGGTGTCCTTGCTCCATCTGGTCAGCCCGCCTGCAAGGTTCCGCAGCTTCTCACGCATCTGTTCCACGCTATTGCATGGTGGTTCCGATGCCCATCCCTCTGTCAAGAACGTTTTGAGCCCCTCATGTGTCTCCCACATTAGCTCATACTTAAAAAGTCTCTCTCTTCTTTCAGTTGTTTTGCTTCCATAATCAAGCAAGATTGGGGAGTGGTCCGATGTGGCGCACGTAATATGTGATACTGAGGCCAAAGGGAACCTCGCTACCCAGTCAGCATTCGCCTTTGCTCTATCCAATCGACATCGTGTATAAGTACCCCCCACCACCTTCTTTTCAAATGTCCAAAAGTTGCCCTTATAACCTAAGTCCAGCCGCATGCAAACATCCGTAGCATCCCGGAAGGCCTGGATTTGAGCGTTACTACGTTGTCCAACCCCATCATGTTCGTTCGGACGTAAGACTTCGTTAAAGTCGCCTATACAGAGCCAAGGAAGTGCACTCAAAGTACTTATGTTTTTCAACACCTGCCATGTTTGGTGTCGAAGGTGTGTCTGCGCCTCACCATATACACAAGTCATCCACCATATTTCCTGTTCATTTTCCTCAACCGACACATCTAGATGATAGTCAGAGTAGCCAAGAATCTCCACTTTTATTGAATCATCCAAAACAGCCCAATACCACCGCTTCTACCACGGCTATCAACAGCATAAGATTTATCGTAACCAAGAGTACTAGCTAAAGCTTTTACCCTAGCTCCTTCAATTTGTGTCTCAACTATACACAGTAGGGTAGGGGCAAATTGCCTCGCGAAATCACGAAGCTCGCGAACTGTCGCGGCGTTGCCCGCGCCATGACAGTTCCAACATAAGGCACTCATTGACCCTGGCGGCGCCCCTCGAGGCCCGCCATCGTTAGTTCACCCTTTCCTTGTACTCCTGTCTTGGCCATGGTGTTCTTTCCATCCTCTGTTTGCAGCTTTGTCCTCTTGGGGTCCTGTTTACCGCTTGGACTGGGAGGAACAGCGGGGGCTGGAAGCGCCAAAGTAGACTGTTGTCCCTTGCTTGCGACTACAGGATTTCCGGCCGGCAAAACACTCTGCCCCACTGCTAGATCTGACCCCCTCTTTCTGTTATTCTCTGCCTCCTTCATCACAGCATCCCTGTCTTCCTCGAGATCCTCCCCAGAGACATCATCGCCATGGTGAGGCTGGTACTGAGCACTCCTTTCTTGGCCACCTGAACGGCCACCCCGTCGGCCTCCTCTCCGGCCTCGTCCCTCGCCAGGCCCCCGGCCAGTACGCATAAACCAGCCTGTCCTCAAATCTTTAAAGACTAATGCTGAAGGAGGGTGTATCCCATTGCCATGCTCCTTAAATTGGTGACCAAGCATCCCACAAACCGCACACCAATCCGGCAGCTTTTCATATCTAACTCTGTAGATCTGCCTTTTGCCATCACGAATCATGGATACAGCGTTCTTGAGAGGTTTGGAGACATTGATCCTCACCCAAACGCGATAAAATTTACCCTTAAAATCTTGTGATTGTGGCTCCGTGAACAGCACCTCTCCAATCTTAGCTCCAAGTGACAGCACCAGCTATGCGTATAGCTGTGGTACATCATGAATTTGTGTCCAGATTTCGATGGTGTCTAGCTGAACCGTGGACGGCTTCGTGATCCCATCATAAGGTTTGATGATCACCGCATCTCCCCTGAAGTGCCAAGGTCCATCCTGGATAACTCTCTCCCAATCCCCCAAGCACGAGAATTGGATGGTATAAAGATTATCCTCCAGAGGCCTGAAATTCGCCTCCTGCGCCAGAGATCCCACGCCAATCTCATATTCTTAAAAAACCAGTATTGGTTGTACGTCTTCTCGGTGCGCACCCTCGCTAGGGCGATCCATCTGGCTGCTTCCGGCGGCGCCTCTTTCTCATCATAGATCACATCATCAAGGTCTTCTTCTCGAAGCCCCAATTCCCTCATCATCTTTTCCACATCATCCATCTCCGATGAGCCTGCGGCCGCCGCATCCTGAGCCGCGCTCGAAGACATCTTCTCTGGAACCCTAACCCGATGGAGACAAATATCGGGCCTTGTAGCAGCAACCCTAACCACCCGATCTCCACCCGCCCCGCCAAAGCCCAGGAGGCGACCCCCTGAGATGATCGGCGTAGGGAAACATGTTCTCGACGGCGGCAACTATAGTCGCCCCGGGAGGACTAAAACCCTAACGAGAGGGGAAAAAATCGCGTCGTGGAGCTATGCTCAGAGGCAGTATCGGCTTCTGCCTTAGTTTACCGAGCCTTTCAGCGCAGGCTATCAGGCGTGGGCTTAGGCCTTTCCGGCCTTTCAGGTCCACCCGAGCGCCTCGCTAACAGCCCCAACCGCCATGGCCGTTTTGGCCAGCACGCCGGGTCGCCGGCACGACTTACCGGACCGCAGTCGCGTCTCCGCGCATCACTCCGGTGGCCAACCACGGCGCCGTGCCGTGCTGCTGACGCCGCGTGCCCGCTGTACCGATACTGCAATTCCGATGACGCGGGCCGTCGCGGTGCCATCCTCACCTGCGCAGCCGCCGCCAAAGCAACACGGAGAGATTCGGTCACGGCCACTGCCTCCTTGCCGTGCAGTGCGCGGGAGGTTGCGGTGGCATATGCCGGTTACCACCAACGCCGCACGTCATGGCGCATGCATTCGCTTCCCTTCAGTAGATGGTTGATCCATCCTTCACGTGTGTGCCCGATTCGATGAAGCGATTTAGTTCGCAGGCTATTCATGAAACAATCAATCATTAGATGGTTAATCTTAATCACAAGACAACAAATTTGCAATCGACTTCCTGATGCATCATGCCGATGCATGCATGTCTTTGCCGTCGTCGTTCTGCATCAGCCAGCCTCGCTGCCGCGCGTAGCCTCACGTCGCGCCGCGCACCACGCCCAGTTGTTCCGTTGTGCAGCCGCGTCCTGCCAGGGGCCATGCGCTTTCCCCTCGTGCCTCGTGGACGCCTCCCCTGCGGACTTCAGAATTCTTCCTCCGCTGATGAGAACTGCCGCTGTGATCGTTCTTCCCCGTTTTGCCGTGATGCCCTTCTGACCGCCTGGATGGCCTTTCTCCCTCAACGGAGAGCAACGCGCTGATAACGTGATACGAGTAAAAACAAGAGAGATGTAAACAAATCCAACCAGTATCAATTTCCTTAATAATCAACCCTTATATACAACTGGAGGGGATGCAAGTAGAGGGGCACGTCCACTCGAGGGGGGGGCGAGGGAACCGTCGTGATCGTTGACAGATTGGCGACGCACGTGCGGTTACACAAGAGAGGATTATCTCCTTAATAACAATATTAATTAAATCCTAACAAAGTGCACACAGAGAATGGATTAGGCTAAATACAACCGTTAGATTGAGTTTAGTGAGCCTAATTATGCGGTGATAATAGATCCGTGTACGTTTTGTGGGGTGTGTTTAAAAAGTTCATGTTTACTCTTTTATTAGTATAAGTAGATAAGTAGAGAAGAGATAGAGAATATTGAAACGGACCCAGATATTCAATAAACTGACAATGAAGACGATTAACGACAACAAATTCCGTTCACCAACCCAACGGATGAGGCATTGACATGACACATGGGAGTGCACTGAGTAGGTAGGAGTTCACCTATATGTACGTACATTTATGTTGATGAAGACATGGCATGACTAGATTTGTGTACCATGCACACTCATCAATCAATCAGATGTACGAACGGTGGATACGCCATCGATCATCTCCTATAAATAGGACCCATCCACGCGATTCTTGTTTCATCACCATCACCACGCGATCCAAGTTTAAGCTGCACGTACGTACGCCATGGAAGGTAAGAGTGGTCTCCGGGCTGTGATCCTCCTCCTGGGCGCGGTCCTCGTCATAGGGAGCTTGGTGCCGCTGGCCCAGGCAGATCCGACGGCCGCCGCCACAGGAGCTGCGGACGCCAAGTTCTGCTGCAAGGACAAGATAGGGAGCCACTGCTACGCCGCCTGCATCACGCAGTACGGCCCCATCCCGTTCTGCGCAGAAATGTGCTGCTGTGTGCAGCTTACCAGCGGTAGATGCCCGAGGCAATGCCCTACCCCGGCCGACCCCAGACTTTTTCTTGCGAACAGCTCCACCTCCGACCTTCTCACCAGCAACGGTAAGCAAGCCACCACCAATCGAGCTCCCTGCATGTTAATTCGCGTTACGCTCATCCATGTTTCCAAGTTAATTAGTGATATCAGCTCTCTTGTTTTCCCTTTTTGCCAGCCGTTGAGGTTGAGAGCTGCACGCTGAGGTGCTCGTCCATCGTCTGTGACAGCATGCGCAATGGTAAATAAATACGTACTCCTAGATATGAAAAAAAAATTCATCTGGAGGTTTAACTGAGGGTTGTAATTAATCAGATTGCGTCTAACGCGCGTACTGTATGTATGTTCTGGCACCAGTTATCGATGGCGGCAGCGAGGGGACGAAAGCCGTCGTGGAGCGCTGCGGCGATGCATGCGGCCGCTTCTGTGCCGGCGCCGGCGGCGCTGCATCCCTTGATGCTTAATGGAGTACGCCCTCATGCGTGCGTCCGGATGCGCTAGCAGCTGCGACTACACTGAGCGCGGCCCAGAGCAGATGCATCTCTGTGTTTGCTCTTTGTTTTTTTTTTCAGTACAAATAATTGGATTCCACCGTATGATGGCATGGCACGTACCGAAGCCAGTGTGACGACGTCGCCTTGGATGTGGCGCACGTTCTTCTTTCTTTGTTCCAGTATAAGTTCATCATGGCGTGATGTATTGATGCGTATGTACGTGTCGAACGAGCTAGCATGATGTACTATCATCCTAGCTTGCCAATGGAATAAAAGTTTGCCGATATATCAACTTTCTTCTGAATTATTGTTTTCTTGTAGTTATATGCTTTTTTGCCGGTTTGTCAACTTTCTTGTTTCTTTTCATTTGTTTGATTATATTTTATTGTTCATTTTTCTTCTTTGCTCAAAGCTTTCTTTTCTCAGTACTTTCCTTTCACGTTTTATCATGAATGGAATAGAGTCAATAGACTAATAAAAACAAGTACAATATTGGTATTTGAAATATGGAACAACATCCACAAATATGGAGAATGTCTTCTTGAAAATACGGAACATATTATCCGCGATCACGACGGTGATGTTGTTGTCGCGGCAGCAGGTCGACTAGCTCATGCCCAGGATGTTCTTCATACTGAAGCAGAGGAATGTTTACAGGCTCTGTACAAGGCACAAGAATTGGGAATTAACCAAGTGGTGGTGGAAACGGATGCAATGCTTCTGGTACAAGCGATCAAGACATCGAACTTTGATCTCTCCCCCAATGGTGTCTTATTTAGGGAAATAAAAGCTTTTACTACTCTGAATTTTAGTGACTTTAGTATAATCAATTGCCCTCGGGCATGTAATAAGGTTGCAGACGTTTTAGCGTTGTATGGGTCAAAGATGGAGCTTGCACCCCAAGCCGTATGGCCGGGTCTCGCCCCTGCCTTTGCCCAGTCTTTGGTTGCCAGCGATTCTGCTCGGCACGTTGATTAATGGAATGAAATGTTCAAAAATAAAGAAAATACGGAACATACATTTGTCCTGGTGGGACATATGGCAAGATATGTTATTTTACATGAAACTTTTTATTTTGAGCAAATTCTTATTCACACAACAATTTATTTTATTATATCGAACCATATTTATCTAACAAAACATATCTTATAAGCTAATTTTGCCATGATGAATTAACATCACCTATAGACAGTGGACTGATCAAGGGCAACAAACTTTAAACATTTCTAGAAACAATGGTTAAGGATAGTTTGTTTTTACTTTTCTTGCTGAATAGTATTTGATATTGACAAATAGAACATTTTAAAACCTACCATGATTTGAATATTTTTACTTTTCATAAATATTTTTAAAATTTAAGAATTTAATTTTTGAGCATTTTTTAAAAACTGTCAACAATTTTTGAACATTTTTCAACTCATGAACATTTATTTAATTTGGAAAACTAATAATAATTCGTGAATATTTTTGAATTGATTACTTTTGAAATCTGTCAAAAACAGGTAGTCATATTTTTCGAGCAGGGGCTGCTGGTTTTTTTCCTAATGATTTCCGTTCAGACGCAAGAAAAGAGAGCAATGGGGGACACAGAGGGGCGAACAATATTCTTAGGCCTGGCCCAAGCGCAGCTACGTGTGCGTTATAGGTCCTAAAAAAATTGCTAGCACTTCCACCCGGCCGCTGCTGCCTTCTCCGCCAAAAAAAGATGCTGCCGGCCGGCGCGCTCCGTAGCGCCCACGAGGTGAACGCCCGACAACGGTCGGTTCGATTCAGAAAGAATTCATAGCCTCAGTCCAAATGGCGCTGGGATCGGCGCGAGGCGCGTCGCCTCTGCCTCGTCGGAGGCGGTGCACTCCGTTTGGCGTCCGAGCGTCGTAGGGGCGCAACCCCTATGTTGTAGTGCTGCGAGGCCTTCCGTGGCCCGTCCACATCAGAGGCTAATATGGTGCGGCGTACCCGTCATGCAAGGCAGAGGGGGCGGGAGGCCGCGCAACCCTCGCGGCGGACGTCGACGAGGCGGAGTCTCACTCTCCTGCGCCGATACGGGTGGCCGGCAACCTCGGGCGCCGCAACCGCGTCGTGGTGGACCTGTCGGCCTCCGACCATGACGGATCCATCATCGACCTCACTTCGACCGACGATGTGGTGGCAACGGGCTCCGACGAGAAAGAATAGGGCATAGAAGATGATGGCGCCTTGAGTCCTCTGAACCGGTGCGTCTCATGTCCTACTCTACCTTGCTGGCGACCGCACCAACACTTGGGCGGGTGTAGCCAGCCGCCGGGCGGTCTCCGCTTAGAATTAGGTTTCACGCTACATGTAATTGTATGTATTTAAGGATTCGTAATTGTGGTATTTGGTTGTGAAAATGTTAATTTAGGGTATGACCGCGGACACGATGTTTTAAGGGGTCGGATTTGGTGTACCCGGCTGAATGTATGGATGTAGATGCTCTAAGAGTCAGAGACCCGGCTTACGATGCCCAGTTACTCCAACTCCAACATGCTCGCCGATAAAGGGTACCACGTACGTAAATTAAAGAGAACTATAGATATTGAGCGACCTCCATCTTAATCTCCATCGCACTAGCATCACAATCGACTATCCTCACCAGTATTGTTCGGTGACCATCTCTCGTCTGTCGGGACCCCGATTCTAAGTCACACCGATCTAGCCTGTAACACATCATATCACTTTGCGGCCTCACGCACGGTATTCCCACGGGTGTCGCCTTACCATGGCCCGGGACCGTTTGCGCCTTTTGGCTCACGTATATGATAATGTCGCTAGCATCCATATGACAGAGAATCCGGGCCGACATGACTAGTCGTGAACCCAAAGTGGCACTAACTTACGGGACAGGCATACATGAATCAACATCGAGCATGTCGGTCAGCAGCGTGTGAATCCGGGCTGTAGCACTGGGCTAACAGGACTCCGGGAACCCGGGCTGTAGCAGGTTAGGCAAGACTCCGGATGTCACCGTGTGACATTTCCCCGAAGGGACAGACACAGGAACGAAGTGAATCACATGCCGGCCAGTCAAGTGGTCCGGAGCAGTAGTGCTGGGCTAGCAGGACTCCGGTGAACCGGGCTGTAGCGGACTACTATGGCTCATGGAAGCACAAGACTACATTTCCCCATAATAGAGGCTACCAAAGATAAACAACTAGGTTGTCGGATCCCACACATACCAAGCATTTCAATCATACACACAATATGCTCGATATGTGCAAATACAACATGGCATCACAACAAGACTCTACGACTCAGAGTATTTATTCATTAGGCCCCGAAGAGCCAGATATTACAAACATGGGTCTCATGACCCAACATTCAGAGCATACAAGTCAAAGCACATGCGGAAGCTCAACATGTCTGAGTACAGACATCTACAAATGAAAAAGGCTGAGAAGCCTGACTATTTACTAGATCCTGCCGAGGGCACAAGATCGTAGCTGAGGTATCAAGCTAAACGTCGAAGTCCACACGGAACTACTAGCGAGACTGACGTCTCTCTGCAAAACATAAAATAAGCAAACGTGAGTACAAATGTACGCAGCAAGACTTACATCAGAACTATCTACATATGCATCGGTATCAACAAAAGGGGTGGTGGAGTTTAACTGCAGCAAGCCAGCTTTGACTCAGTGGCTAACCTGAACTACGACTGCAAGCAACTCTTTGAGGTGGCGCACACGAGTCCACATATTCACCATATCAATACACCACTATGGATTCGCTCCCGTCTCCCTACGAGAACGCCATCCATAGCACTCACGCTTATCTTGCGCATTTTAGAGTATCCACTTTCACTTGTCTATGAACTGTTATAGGCAACCCAGAAGTCCTTTACCGCGGACACGGCTATTCGAATAGATCATATTAACCCTGCAGGGGTGTACTTCGACACACACGCTCTCACCACTTACCGTCGTTTACACGACATGTACTCGGCAACCTTCAAGCGGAAGCCCAACGTGGGTGTCGGCCACAGCCTACCTAAACACTCAAGTCTCTAGTCCAGGTTTATCGCCTATTCAGGTTCCATCCGCAGGGAGTCCGGCCGAGGTTTCCACATACGGCCCCGAACGATGTGTGCAGGGTTCCCGAGACACCAAACGGGCGCCCGGTACACCGTGCCACGTGCCTACCGCATCACAGCCCACCCCTCGGTCAGCGCTGTGTCCACGGCCTCCAGCATACTACAAACACCAGAAACTACTTGCAACTCCTGGTCAGAGGACAAGGGTGATTAAGAAGCCGAGAGGGTCCATTGGTTTCGGGCCCAATGCGTGGTAATAACTGTATCATGGATCACAAACACAGAACTCAGTTCCTGAGGACGGCTTCAATGAGACAACCCACCATGTACTCCTACATGGCCTCTCACCGCTACCTTTACCAAATCATGTTCACACACTTAGCTCACACACAGTAGGACATGCTCATCACCATTCCAATTCATCCCCGATGAATCAGACCTGACACAACTCTAAGCAGTAGCAGGCATGACAAACAAGCATGAATGAGTAGGCACATCAGGGCTCAAACAACTCCTACTCATGCTAGTGGGTTTCATCTATTTACTGTGGCAATGACAGGTCATGCAGAGGATAAGGGGTTCAGCTACTGCAACAAGTAACAGTTGAATCGTTGTTGTCCTAATGTAGTAAAAGAGAGCAGGAGCGAGAGAGTGGGATTGTATCGGAATGAACAAGGGGGTTATGCTTGCCTGGCACTTCTGAAGATATTATAGTTCTTCATCGGTGTCATCGATCACGTCATCGGAGCATCGGCTACTGAGAGGGGACGGTTACCGGCAAACAGAGAAGGACACAATCAATGCAATGCGACAATATGATGCATGGTCATGACATGTCAAGAATGTTATGATTTACACTAATGCATCTAGCAACAGTTTAAATGAGGTCCATATGAACTAAGGGTTCATATGCAAACTCCATATTTAGCATTTATAATGTCATTATCATGTTTTCACCTATACAGCAGGTATAACTTAGTTTGACATGCATGAAAATGATACAGATGGATAGATTGCATTTTTCTGATAATTTTTCCTATATAAATTATTTCATTCTGAGCTACGGTTGATTTTATATGATTTTTAGAAGTTTATACTATTTTCTGGAATTTCCTGAATAAACTTAAATCCAGATAATGCTTTACTGCGTCAGCCTGACGTCATCACTGCGTCAGCGAGTCAACGGGCTGGCCAGGGTCAAACCTGACCCGTGGGACCTGCCTGTCAGTGACTAACCTAACTAATCCAGATTAATTAGCGCTAAACTAATACTAATGTAGTTTAGTTAAGAGCATGGGCCCACACGTCAGTGACTCAGGAGGAGTCAAACTGGGGTCAAACCGGGTCAAACGAGGTCAAACCCGCCGGCGACTCGACGCCGGCGAGTCCAGACCCGGCGGAGCACGCCGGAAATCGTCCACCGGCGACCATTTGGACAGCGGATTGGTGCTACGCGCAGCTGAGGCTCGTGCGCAGCTAGCAGTGCAAGCGGGAGGGTCTGGGGTGGACGGAGTTGACAACGGCGGGCTCTTTGCCGCCGCCGGAGTTCGGGCGAGGTTGGGAATGGGGCTGTGGGGCACGGCGGAGCGAACGGCCGGGTGCTACGGCCTCCAGGTGATGTGCTGAGCACGGTGACGCGCTCCATGGTGAGCTCGCGCGGCTGTGGCCATGGCTGGCGGCGAGAAGATCTCGGCCGCGGTGGGAACGAAGCTAGGGGACGAGCGTGGGCACGGGAGTAGAGGGGAAAAGAAGAGGGGCTCACGGCGAGTCTGCAGGGGTGGTTGGTGGGCTCGGGGGCGCACTGGTAGTGGCGAATCGACCGACGAGGAGCCTCGGTGGCCGGTGACGGAAACGGCGACGGTGGCGATGAAGCAGCGCGTCCGAGGCCGGGAGGATCGTCGAGGAGGAAGAAGCAGATGAGGCGGAGCTCTTGGACAGCTCGGAGAGGCGAGGTGGTGGCGGTGGCCGCGGGTACGGCGATCGGCGTCGGCGAGCTCGCTCGGTGGCGCTCTGTTTTTGCGGGAGAGAGGGCCAGAGGGGAAAGTGAGAGAGAGGAGAGAGCGGTCGGGGCTGCGTGGCGTCGCGAGGGAGGCCCAGGGCGACGAGGGGGAAGCGGCAGGAAGCAGGAGGTGGCCGGGGCGCGTGCGTGCGCGCGTCGGGCACGCACCGTCCTCCTGGCAGGGGGAGGAAGACGACAGGGGAGGAGGAGGTGGGCTGGGCCGGCACAGGGCCAGGCCAGGTGGGCTGCACAGTAGGTAGGCCCAGGTAACTTTCTCTCCCTTCTCTTTTCTATTTCTGTCTTTAGTTTCTGTCTTCTATTTTCTGCAATTGGTTCGATTTAGCAAAAATGCCAAACCACTTTGTAAAATGTTCAAAATATTTGTGGCACTTGGGAAATTATTTCCCACGGCCCTCAAATGCTTTCAAGATTATTTGGACATTTAAGAGTATTTATAGAATTTAATTGTCCAAATTCAAATACTTATGAATTAACTCCAAAATCCATAAATGTCCTAGAAATGTGTGCATCATTTTTGGGAGAAGTTTTCACCCATTCCAAAATTGATGAACTTTTCTGAAGGCCATTTTGGGTAGATCGAAAAGATTTAATTTGACCCTAATTGTATTTCATTTAGTGCTAGGGTTTTAACATCCCCATTTCAAGATTAATTGAAATCGAAAATGATGCATGGATGCAACGCCACTAATTACAAGAAGATTTCTAGGGCTGTGACAACTCACCCCCACTAAACAAGAATCTCGTCCCGAGATTCAAGAAGTGAAGTAAGAAGACAGAGGGGTCACAAAACTATCACAGTCTTCTCGGTCCAACTGCCCTTCACAAAGATGTTGATCTGTTGCTTCAATTAACGTTGACGTCTTTGCTTTCGAGATCTTCATCCGACACGATGACGACAAGGGAAACTCTATAGAAATCGATCTCCTTAAAGATCGAGCAACTCACGATCAACTCACGGAATGCGACGTTGAGTATCTCTTGAGCTGAGACTCAACACATACATCGAGAGAGGGATGAAGTGAAATAGAGAACGAAGATTCAAGTTGATAACCACAATTCCACGCTGAATAAGACGGTGCATGGTTTCAAAGTAGCGAGGAGATAATTGCCATGACTCCATAACGGGGCACCTTAGGAAAGGTGACTCGTTGAATTATTCCCTTAAGCGGCAAAAAGAATTACTTTTGATACAAAGATCATTGAAACTCTCTAAACCGGCCCAAGGAAAATCACAAACGATGATTTGAAGGAGTTCAGAGAAATGGCATACTCAGATCGGAAAGGAAACTATGGTTATGCAGCAACTCGGCAAACGGAAGGCACATTCCCGTTGATACCGGGGATATAACCTAGTGTCTGAGTATGCTCTCCAGAACTTGAGCATTTCCATATTCATCAAGGTTTTACCAACATCCGTGCCGAGGATCCTGGCAACACAACATACTACCATGATGAACGGTGATGGAGGATGCAGGTGCAAAGGAGGACAACACTTTCTCAGATTTCACCTTAGCGTAGCCAAGGGAGCAAAATCTGGATGATCGACCGAGAGACATTTAGCACTCCGCTTCTAATGTTCTCCTTGATGTTCTAGCGTAACCCATTAGATGTGGTTTGGAATCTTGAACATCAAGTAGTAGGTCGGACTTCGGGAGCGCAGGAATCCATAGGGAATAACTAGCGGAATAAATCCTAAGAAATCCTTATGGGGAGGTGGCCAACTTCCTCAATCAAGATACTACAATAATAGGCCTTCCGGCTGGATGTGTTGGCCACGACATCCACTTTACCGGTTATCGAGAGACCAATATTATAATTCTTGGAAAATGTTCCAACCATCATATCTGCCTAAGATTCAGATCTGGTTGGTAACAAGATTTTTCAGACAACATGTCTAGAAAAGAAAGGTTGCAACACAAGTCGACGAGATGACATTGTGAGATTCTCGGGAGATGAACTTTGGTAGCAAGCTCCAAAACATGAGCGGGTTCTGCTACAAACACGTGAACACGCTACGCCAGACAAGCATGGCCACATAGTAGTCTTACAATAAAACACTACCGAGTTCAGGTGGGGAACCATCATCTAGGGTAACGAAGTCTTGTGCATGACCTAGGATTTGCACAACAACTCCTTTTCCTTGAACAAATCAATCAGTGGCTTGGTGTGCTAGGAACACATATAGAACGAAGGTTGCAAGTCTCTGAACCACAGAATACTTCGCACATGTGCATGACTGACTTGGGATGATTCCAGAGGAAGCGAAACAAACTTTCTCGAATCCATGGCGGCAACTTACATCAAATGCACGTGAATTAGAGGAAGTCACTACTTTCATCCAAACGTATACCTCATGAGCAGAACATGAAGGCAATGCTTACAAAGTTTCCAATACTAGCTGGATGTTCAACACGAGTCATGGAGAAGGTAGCAGTGTTGCTGATGGGCTCAACAACAATTCATCCAGGTTTCTATGGAGATGGAATTCCATAATTATGTGAACAAGTGATAGCATTGGTCAGACCCAAAAGATATAATGGTGTATGCTCGAGGGATCAACCACGAGTAAGACAACATTATGAACATCGTTGGTTCTGATTTGATTTGATGATATCCCATACTCAAATCAAAGTCTTGATACGACAATAGGTCCAACAACTGATCACAGGGACCAATCGATGAAGATATCATCTATCTTCAACACACACAAAAAGATATCCCTTAGTGATAAACTAAGTCAGATAAGCTTTTATCTTCCAACTCTCCAAGTTGTTGTTTTGCTTAACCAACTAGCTCAGGGGTATCCAACACGGATTCTTGGAGAAGGGGTGGTTTACAAGAGACCCACTTGATCACGAACTCAACATAGCGGTCAGGTGGCAACCTGGTAACACTTCCGAGAAGATATTCAGAAAATCTCGAACCACCGACATGTTACTAAGCTCGAGATCAATCTTGCTCTTTAGGCAAGATGATATGATCAAATAAGCAAGGATAGACACAATCCCAACTCTTGATCGAAGAGTGCACTAGGAAAATGGACTAGGTAGCACGATCAATCTTAGAATGATGATTCCATAATCAACACACCAAGAATGAGGTTATCGTCCATTAACCACCAAGCAACGGGGTTGCTAGGAGTATTGATTTCACACATCACGGTTCACTTGTTGGTATTCTGGTTGCAACAACACGAAACCGAGGAACGAATGATGATGGCGAAAAGTATCACTACGTTAAGAATTCGTGAGAGATGGTGCAATTCTCATGACAATTCTGACATAAAGGGGGTAATACTTCAGGGTAGAACAGAATCAAAAGCTCGTTAGGCATTTGATCTGCGGAGTACAACTACTTTGACCCAATCCCAGAGAGGGACGAGGTACTGGAGTTTGTTTCTCCTAGTCATTCCGGATTAGAATGGCTTGACAGACCACAAGAATAATAGGCATCGATAACACAAATGCACAATTACTCCTGACTATCAATTGATAGACGAGGGCCAGAAAATAACTAAAGAGGGACAACCCAAAGGAACATATGTTTTTCTGAGTTGTGGATGCATGGATTAGTATGTCGAGCAATTTCAACATATTTCTTCCGGATAACCCATGCAGAGGAGGAAGGACTGGCAGAGTCACAATATGAATGGAGTACTCCTCAAGAGCGCCCTGGTTGTGATCTTTTGGTTAAAAGAACTTCTGCCATAATGGTTCACGGTATTTGGAAGAAGGAAATACCACGGACCTCGAGGACTATCGCAAAGGTTACTAATATCTTAAGGGAACTAGCAAATACTAACAACATGAAGTAGGGTGAATCTCGGGTTCAAAACCCAGGAGTAGAATACCTACTAACTAAATGGCATCACGGGATGCTTTCGAGAATGATGGCCAGAATCATCACACCGGGAACACAAAACATAGCTAGTTTACTAGGTAATCTTCTAAGACACCTAGGGTCATAATAATAACTCCAACATATATGCCGAGGCAATAGAATACCTCAACTCAGCAATTAGTGTGATTAACCTGGCCTAAAAGAACAACAAAACCAGAGGGAAAAGATTTGCAAATGCATCAGATGGTTTAGAAACCTGGGATGACTCGGACAGCATAACGGCTGTAAATGCTCAAAGGATTTGAGACATCCTGCAAAAATGGTGGCATAACCACTTAGAAGCACAATATCAAGGTTCCGAGACCAACTATGAACACACGGAAGTAGTAGAAACTGAACTGGGGCTTGAATCCAACAATCCTATGAGTCTACGGATTAGTAACACGTGATCCTGATAGAAAGATGAGAAGCCTAGTTCTTAATCCCCGTAGAACAGAAGAGGGTGACTCAGATCAGAAGGACATAAGGTAAAGGAGAAAAAAGAGCCTTACGTTCCCTCCCACAATCAATTCCCTTATATAACTAAAGCATTACTAGACTCAACTTCGACCAGTTTGGCTTGGTAATCCTACAGGCAGTCAGGCTCTGATACCAACGCTGTCGGGACCCCGATTCTAAGTCACACCGATCTAGCCTGTAACACCTCATATCACTTTGCGGCCTCACGCACGGTATTCCCACGGGTGTCGCCTTACCATGGCCCGGGACCGTTTGCGCCTTTTGGCTCACGTATATGATAATGTCGCTAGCATCCATATGACAGAGAACCCGGGCCGACATGACTAGTCGTGAACCCAAAGTGGCACTAACTTACGGGGACAGGCATACATGAATCAACATCGAGCATGTCGGTCAGCAGCGTGTGAATCCGGGCTGTAGCACTGGGCTAACAGGACTCCGGGAACCCGGGCTGTAGCAGGCTAGGCAGGACTCCGGATGTCACCGCGTGACATTTCCCCGAAGGGACAGACACAGGAACGAAGTGAATCACATGCCGGCCAGTCAAGTGGTCCGGAGCAGTAGTGCTGGGCTAGCAGGACTCCGGTGAACCGGGCTGTAGCGGACTACTATGGCTCATGGAAGCACAAGACTACATTTCCCCATAAGAGAGGCTACCAAGGATAAACAACTAGGTTGTCGGATCCCACACATACCAAGCATTTCAATCATACACACAATATGCTCGATATGTGCAAATACAACATGGCATCACAACAAGACTCTACGACTCAGAGTATTTATTCATTAGGCCCCGAAGAGCCAGATATTACAAACATGGGTCTCATGACCCAACATTCAGAGCATACAAGTCAAAGCACATGCGGAAGCTCAACATGTCTGAGTACAGACATCTACAAATGAAAAAGGCTGAGAAGCCTGACTATTTACTAGATCCTGCCGAGGGCACAAGATCGTAGCTGAGGTATCAAGCTAAACGTCGAAGTCCACACGGAACTACTAGCGAGACTGACGTCTCTCTGCAAAACATAAAATAAGCAAACGTGAGTACAAATGTACCCAGCAAGACTTACATCAGAACTATCTACATATGCATCGGTATCAACAAAAGGGGTGGTGGAGTTTAACTGCAGCAAGCCAGCTTTGACTCAGTGGCTAACCTGAACTACGACTGCAAGCAACTCTTTGAGGTGGCGCACACGAGTCCACATATTCACCATATCAATACACCACTATGGATTCGCTCCCGTCTCCCTACGAGAACGCCATCCATAGCACTCATGCTTATCTTGCGCATTTTAGAGTATCCACTTTCACTTGTCTATGAACTGTTATAGGCAACCCAGAAGTCCTTTACCGCGAACACGGCTATTCGAATAGATCATATTAACCCTGCAGGGGTGTACTTCGACACACACGCTCTCACCACTTACCGTCGTTTACACGACATGTACTCGGCAACCTTCAAGCGGAAGCCCAACGTGGGTGTCGGCCACAGCCTACCTAAACACTCAAGTCTCTAGTCCAGGTTTATCGCCTATTCATGTTCCATCCGCAGGGAGTCCGGCCGAGGTTTCCACATACGGCCCCGAACGATGTGTGCAGGGTTCCTGAGACACCAAACGGGCGCCCGGTACACCGTGCCACGTGCCTACCGCATCACAGCCCACCCCTCGGTCAACGCTGTCCACGGCCTCCAGCATACTACAAACACCAGAAACTACTTGCAACTCCTGGTCAGAGGACAAGGGTGATTAAGAAGCCGAGAGGGTCCATTGGTTTCGGGCCCAATGCGTGGTAGTAACTGTATCATGGATCACAAACACAGAACTCAGTTCCTGAGGACGGCTTCAATGAGACAACCCACCATGTACTCCTACATGGCCTCTCACCGCTACCTTTACCAAATCGTGTTCACACACTTAGCTCACACACAGTAGGACATGCTCATCACCATTCCAATTCATCCCCGATGAATCAGACCTGACACAACTCTAAGCAGTAGCAGGCATGACAAACAAGCATGAATGAGTAGGCACATCAGGGCTCAAACAACTCCTACTCATGCTAGTGGGTTTCATCTATTTACTGTGGCAATGACAGGTCATGCAGAGGATAAGGGGTTCAGCTACTGCAACAAGTAACAGTTGAATCGTTGTTGTCCTAATGTAGTAAAAGAGAGCAGGAGCGAGAGAGTGGGATTGTATCGGAATGAACAAGGGGGTTATGCTTGCCTGGCACTTCTGAAGATATTATAGTTCTTCATCGGTGTCATCGATCACGTCATCGGAGCATCGGCTACTGAGAGGGGACGGTTACCGGCAAACAGAGAAGGACACAATCAATGCAATGCGACAATATGATGCATGGTCATGACATGTCAAGAATGTTATGATTTACACTAATGCATCTAGCAACAGTTTAAATGAGGTCCATATGAACTAAGGGTTCATATGCAAACTCCATATTTAGCATTTATAATGTCATTATCATGTTTTCACCTATACAGCAGGTATAACTTAGTTTGACATGCATGAAAATGATACAGATGGATAGATTGCATTTTTCTGATAATTTTTCCTATATAAATTATTTCATTCTGAGCTACGGTTGATTTTATATGATTTTTAGAAGTTTATACTATTTTCTGGAATTTCCTGAATAAACTTAAATCCAGATAATGCTTTACTGCGTCAGCCTGACATCATCACTGCGTCAGCGAGTCAACGGGCTGGCCAGGGTCAAACCTGACCCGTGGGACCTGCCTGTCAGTGACTAACCTAACTAATCCAGATTAATTAGCGCTAAACTAATACTAATGTAGTTTAGTTAAGAGCATGGGCCCACACGTCAGTGACTCAGGGGGAGTCAAACTGGGGTCAAACCGGGTCAAACGAGGTCAAACCCGCCGGCGACTCGACGCCGGTGAGTCCAGACGCGGCGGAGCACGTCGGAAATCGTCCACCGGCGACCATTTGGACAGCGGATTGGTGCTACGCGCAGCTGAGGCTCGCGCGCAGCTAGCAATGCAAGCGGGAGGGTCTGGGGTGGACGGAGTTGACGACGGCGGGCTCTTTGCGGCCGCCGGAGTTCGGGCGAGGTTGGGAATGGGGCTGTGGGGCACGGCGGAGCGAACGGCCGGGTGCTACGGCCTCCAGGTGATGTGCTGAGCACGGTGACGCGCTCCATGGTGAGCTTGCGCGGCTGTGGCCACGGCTGGCGGCGAGAAGATCTCGGCCGCGGTGGGAACGAAGCTAGGGGACGAGCGTGGGCACGAGAGTAGAGGGGAAAAGAAGAGGGGCTCACGGCGAGTCTGCAGGGGTGGTTGGTGGGCTCGGGGGTGCACTGGTAGTGGCGAATCGACCGACGAGGAGCCTCGGTGGCCGGTGACGGAAACGGCGACGGTGGCGATGAAGCAGCGCGTCCGAGGCCGGGAGGATCGTCGAGGAGGAAGAAGCAGATGAGGCGGAGCTCTTGGACAGCTCGGAGAGGCGAGGTGGTGGCGGTGGCCGCGGGTACGGCGATCGGCGTCGGCAAGCTCGCTCGGTGGCGCTCTGTTTTTGCTGGAGAGAGGGCCAGAGGGGAAAGTGAGAGAGAGGAGAGAGCGGTCGGGGCTGCGTGGCGTCGCGAGGGAGGCCCAGGGCGACGAGGGGGAAGCGGCAGGAAGCAGGAGGTGGCCGGGGCGCGTGCGTGCGCGCGTCGGGCACGCGCCGTCCTCCTGGCAGGGGGAGGAAGACGATAGGGGAGGAGGAGGTGGGCTGGGCCGGCACAGGGCCAGGCCAGGTGGGCTGCACAGTAGGTAGGTCCAGGTAACTTTCTCTCCCTTCTCTTTTCTATTTCTGTGTTTAGTGTCTGTCTTCTATTTTCTGCAATTGGTTCGATTTAGCAAAAATGCCAAACCACTTTGTAAAATGTTCAAAATATTTGTGGCACTTGGGAAATTATTTCCCACGGCCCTCAAATGCTTTCAAGATTATTTGGACATTTAAGAGTATTTATAGAATTTAATTGTCCAAATTCAAATACTTATGAATTAACTCCAAAATCCATAAATGTCCTAGAAATGTGTGCATCATTTTTGGGAGAAGTTTTCACCCATTCCAAAATTGATGAACTTTTCTGAAGGCCATTTTGGGTAGATCGAAAAGATTTAATTTGACCCTAATTGTATTTCATTTAGTGCTAGGGTTTTAACATCCCCATTTCAAGATTAATTGAAATCGAAAATGATGCATGGATGCAACGCCACTAATTACAAGAAGATTTCTAGGGCTGTGACACCGTCATATTTGACTCTTTCGGTAGCTATATCCCTCTATTGCTAAAGGGCGTTGACAAATTATCATAATGTCCAAAAAATGCAGAGTTGAAACTAGATAGGTTCTTTTATGGTGACTTGCACATATGCCGGTGCGTTGCAACGGGAGAGATGTTTCTTTGGAGAAGCAATAGGAGAGATAATTGATGTGTCCACCAAAAATGATCTCCATAGCGGTGCAATAGAGAGAGTAGTTGTGGTCTTCTCGCGGGTCATATTTGTCCCGTGAGATCTTGATATTGGTGGGGTTAGTCGGTGTGGCGGCAACCATCCAAGTCGTGCCTTTTTTCCCTTAGGGTCCGCCTCTACGTAGGGGTTGTGTCTGCCTCCTCATTTGGTAGCTATGCAATGACCTTCGGGGCACAGTTGCTTCGACCATTCTTTCTTACGATGGCATAACCGGATGGATTACTAATTGTAGCGCATAAATCCCGCTTCAGTAGCATATTTAGCGCATAACCAGACACCAATATTCCTTCTCTATTAGGGTTTATTCTCTTTGATTATTTTAGCGCTCGCGTGCCCATATTTTTTTATTCTAGCCAAACCAGCATATTCTCTTCTATTGGCCCAAGGAAAAAATTGCTCCCTCCAACGACCCAGTAGGGGAGTGCAAGGGGAGTGCAACTGAGGCATAATACAGACGGAGTAGTTTTTTCCATGGGCCAACTGTGTGGGGGTTACTATGTGATGCTAGTTGCGTAAAATAGCGCATGGGACGCACAAAGGTAGGCGCCAAGATGACCTGTGTTAGTAAGTCACGAAAAAAACAAAAAAAATGATGAGTTGAGGGATCAAAATCATGCCCTCAAAGACCCGACTACGTGCTGCTAGCCACTAAAAGAAACGAGTCCTACCAACCAATGGCCAGCTCCAACCTTTAACATCATACTCCAAGGTCAAATTGGAAACAATTTTTTTTGAACTGTTTAAAAAAATATAAATTGTTGAACACTCCTGGAAACATGAATAATCTTGAAAATCCCAAACATTTTTTGAAATTCTTTATATTTTCATAAATACACAACAAAATATGAAATGCTCAAAATTCACAATTTTATTAGAAAACATCAACCTTTTATAACAACATGAACATGTTTTGAATTTGTGATTTTTTTAAAAATGAAACATATTTTGCACATTCAGAACAATTTTTGAAAATATGTTTCTTGACGTTATGTTGAATTTGCGAACATTTCACTAAAACAAGAATATTTTTCGTATTTGGAACATTTTTTAAATACATTTTTTTTGGAAAATCTCGAACAACTTTAGAAAACACAAATAAAAATGGAACATTATTATAAAATTTTAACCAATTTTTGAATGAGAACAAAGATTTAATGTTCTTAACAATTTTCTGAGCGGTATATATTTTAAATTCCCGAACATTTAAAAAAATGGATTTTCAGAGCGGTTGATATTATGAACTTTTATGAAAATTTGAATTTGCGGAAAAAAGGGAGAAAGAAAAATAAACTTGAAAAAAATACAAAAGAATAGGAAAGAAAAATAAACAGAAATGGAAAAAGAAAAATAGAAACATAACACAGAACAAAAAAAAACAAAACGGTTGAGCCCAGCTCGGACGCCCTGTGCGAATTTGCGACAATTATGGAATGGGAACAAATATTTAATATTTTGAACATTTTTCAAAATGGAATAAATTTCATAATTCGGAACATTTTTCCAAAAAGTAAAAAATTTATGATATTATGAACTCTTTTGAAAATTTTGAATTTATGAAAAAAAGGAAAAAACTTGAAAGAAAAAAGACCAAAGAAGAAGAGAAAGAAATGGAAAATAAAAGAGAAACATAACGCAAAAATAAAAATTGAATAAATTTTATAATTCTGAACATTTTTTGAAAATTCGAATTTTTATGATATTATGAACTTTTTTCAAAATTTTGAATTTATGAAAAAATGGAAAAAAACTTGAGAGGAAAAAAGACCAAAGAAGAAGAGAAAGAAAGGAAAAAGAAAAATAGAAACATAACATAAAATATAAAAAAGCAAACGGGCCAGCCCAGCTTGGCCCCCTTGCGAATTTGCGTCTATTTAACGCTTGATGCGATAAATAGGGTTTGCCCACCTACATGGAAACGAAAATAACTGGGCTGGCTTTCCTATGCCACACTTCGAGCGGCCCATGTAGATCTGGCATTTTTCTTTTCTAATAGACGAACGGACAAAACTTTAGTACCACCTCGAATAGAAAAAAAATCGGTGGTGAACGGATGAAAAAATCGGAGAAACGCACCTTGCTTTATTAGTAGGTATAGATATAGATACCATGGCTTAATGGTTTTAGCTAGTTATATAAAGCTCAGACCGGTTAAAGTTCCGCCTAGTAAAAACAAAGAATTATCCATCTAAAAATAATAATTATCCTCCTGAAAAAAAGTAGAATTATAAGTGTCTAAAATGGTAGATTGAAATATAGAAGCCATTGCAACCCTCCATGAAACGAGTAATCCGCCAATGCAAATATTTTGCGCAAGTTGATTTTTGGGATTTAGAAATATCATACATAAAAAATCATTATTATTTTTGTCTGTGTGCGTGCGTGGTGGGTATCACTTTTTTTTCATGCAGAAAACATCCAGAAACACTAAGAAAAAAGAAACATCCAGAATGTTGGCGAAGGTATGAGCATGTAGTAGTAGCTTGATTTTTGGCCACTCTCCTGAATATCTTAACGGCGACATTGCAAAGGACAGAGTGGCTCTTAAGCATGACTTGGATTGTGACTAAATTACTTAAGATACTTGGGTTGGCAAGCACTTGAGAAGGAGGAAGAAGCATGCCACCCACCCAACTCTGATCCGCGCCGACGTTCGTCGCATCAAACCGGCCGGCGGCGGTGCTGCCAATTGGTGGACTGGTCCTCGCCGTCCGGTCCTCACCGCGCGCGCTCACCCAAAGACTCTAGCTTCCATGCCTCTCTCCCCACCTCGCCTCACCCACACTCCTCAATCCTCATGGTGTTGGCATTTGGCTGGATTAATTTGCTTGCCGGGGGAGGCTTTACATCCGGACGCCGGCGTTGCGCTCCGCGCGCATCCGAGCTTCCGTCCTATCCCTCTTCATGTACAGTGTGCCGTGGTAAGTGCTTGATAAACCCATTTCGTTCGAATCATATGTGAGCTCAGCGAGCCAATGATTTTTCCCCTATCATTCCTCGTCGAGTCTATAAGTTTAATTTGTACTGCACCTTGTTGAGTATATTGATTATTAGGAAAGACGAGATAGACTCTGTATATGAAAATCTTTTCATTCTCATTGAAACCTGGTTTCCAAATATTTCTTGCACATGCTTTCTGAAATATCAGTTTTATGTACTGTTGATGATAATAGATACAAGTTAGATCACAGAAATTATCCAACTTGTTTATTATCCCCACTATTAATAGGGTCGGTTGCCTACCACAAATAAGTGTCAGAGTTAAGCTAGGCCATAATGAATCTGAGTCTACATACAGTAGTTCATTATTATTAATATAACATTGTTGAACTTTCTTTATTCGCAAAACATGTTGTCAATTCTGTGAGCTTAGCAAGTCATAATTTCCCTTGTTTTGTCATCGAATCCATAAGTTTGTACCTGCAACTATCCATTTATGAAAACCTTTCATTTTCACTGTGGTTTCCAAATATTTATGCACATGCTTTCTGAAATACCATCTTTCTTTACTGTTGGTGATAATAGATACACGTTTGATCTCACAAATTATTATACTTATTTATGATCTCCACTATTGGGTCATTTTCCTACCACATATAAGTGTTATGATTAATCTGAGTCATGATTAAGAAATCATTTCATTCTTTTCTCTATGTCTGGGAGTGCTACTTTGTTTCTGTAGTTTGGCTACTTTATGAGGGAGCCATCTCTTCTTTTTGATAGTGTTGATCCTTTTAATCTTTCAGAGTGTGAAGTTCTGTTGTATGGTTGTAATTTCTGCTTGCTATGTATACTGGATAATCCCCAATGAATATCTACGTTGTTTTGGTGATCATGCTTTAGTGAAATAGCAGGGTTTACATAGTTCATACTCAATAGTTAACTTAATTGCACTTTTCTTTATTTATTATGAAATACGATGTCAATTCTTATCACGATAACTGTTTCATGATAACAGGTAGTGGTGTACATGTTGCACTAGTTGAACCGATGTTTCATACAACGTTGCATTATACTTGAGCATTGTCCCCAAAAGTATGGTGACTATCAGACAACTCGCAAAATTATCTTGCTCGTGGAGGGTTGACTTCCCACATATGCAACAAAAGTCTTCTGCACATTGCACAAAAGATTGGCTAGGCAAATGGCAATCCTTGCTCTTTGAGGATTGACTCCCCAAAAGTAAGTGAGTTTTTCTCACTTTGCTCAAAAGTATGGATAGGCATTATCCTCGCTTGTGGAGAATTGACTCCTCCACAAAAGCGAGAGGATTTTGCTCAATTTTCTTATAATCAAGGAAAAATCCTTGATCACTTAAGGTTACTATAAGGGGCAACACAATATTGCTCGTGAAGAATTGACCTCCCACGAATGCAAGAAATGTCTTGTGAACATTGCACAAAAATTTGCCTGGGCAAATGACAAGCTTTGCTTTTGGAGGATTAACTCCCCAAAAGTAACGGATTTTTTCTAACTTTGCTCCGGCATAGTTAGGCATGATCCTCGCTTGTGGAGAACTGACCCCTCCACAAAAGCGATGGGATTTTGCTTATTTTTCTTATAAACAAGGAGATATTTGATCACTTAAGGCTACTCAGGCAATCCTTGTTAGTGGAGGAGTGCAAATTTTGCTCTCCATCAAAAACAATGATTGGGTTGTTCACTTGGCACAAAGATAAGGCTATGCAATTGGCAAAACAATTTTTGCTAGCTATAAGAGCATGTTGCTCCTAAAATTGAAGACTATCTTTGCTCATTTAATAGAAATGTAAATCTAAGCAAGGGGTAAGGTGATCCTTGCTAGTGGAGGAGAGCCATTTGGCCCTCCCTCAAAACCAAGGAAAACCTTGCTCACTTGAGACTACTCAAGGGGCAAGGCAATTATTGCTAGTGGTGGAAAGCAAATTTTGCTCTCCATCAAAAGCAAGGATTGCCTTGCTCATTTGATACAAAAAGCCTATGCAAGGGGAAATCCTTGTTGCTTAATGCTACTCAAGGGTGAGGCAATCCTTACTAGTAGGGGAGAGAAAATTTGCTCTCTCTCAAAATTAAGGATTGTTTTGCTCACTTTGGAGGGTGGGCGGGTAACTCTGCCTATGCTATGCGTAGCCGGTCCCAAGCCCGGATAAAAAGAGGAGGGACCACCATGACCATCTATATTTTTTTAATTTTCACTGTGTGTTTTTTGTTTTAGAACATAAAAGCAAGTAATTAGGAAAAGATAAGCCCTTTAGGGAATGCAAAAAATTTCCCTTTGTTTATATTTGGATTGCATTGATACTAACAAGTGATTGCCAACCCCTTCTGAGTCTTGTTAGCTACTCTTACACGTTTTTCTACCTATGGTTGATGAATGAAATGCAGCTTTGTTTTTGATAGAAAAATGGCTTCTTGCTGGTGTCATATTGCATCATGTGCCGATTCTGTGATGTGTATGTTTTGAATATTTGTCTAACTGAACCCTTGCGTATTTTACATATGTCTCACTAATTTCATGTCGTTTACCAGATCTGGCCCAAGAGACAAATGACTACCAATCCTTTAAATTTGTCATATTGGACCAATTTCATTTAATCCTTCCTTCACTGCTTATGTGTGTCGACGCCTGAAGTTATTCTTGCATGCTTTGTTGCTGCGCTTCAGCTTGTACTGGAATTCCTCGGTAGCTATCTTGTTGAGCCGAGTCTTCCTGACTAAAGTTGTTTCCTATTCTTGCCAGTTATTGCCGCTTCATGAACTTTTCTTGCTAGGCTGACCACTTTACTAGACACTAATCCTCGGTAAGAGCAGAGAATTACATTCTCAAAGCTAAAAAATGTTGCCTTTGATATTTCAAGTTATGAAGGCTAAAACTATCCTGTGATTATGTGTTTGTAGAGAAAGTAAATGCAGAAACTGACAGGCTACAGGGCATCAGAGCTGAAGGATTGCATTATAGCCATACCTGATTTGTGGCTCGATAGAAAGGGTCCATCTTTACCAGCAATTCGAGACAAAAGTATAAGCAAAACAGGGTATGCGCAACTCCAACCATTATCTAGTATTCCTCTGATATTATTATGCTGGTAGCGTTGCTCTAATCCTCTAATCATTTGGAACAATCCAAATGTTTATCAACGATGCTTCTTCCTGTAGATGTTGGAACAGTTATGGTGTTGGAACCTATTAAGAGGCTGGAGGTGTTAAGGTCTAACCAAGAACTTTTCAAATTCATTTAGGAGCTAGTCTATCACAAGCAGGAGGCCAGGTATACAATCCTCTTTTGTAGAATCATAATTTTGTATGATATGTTGGAACATTGTGCCTTTATTTGGTTGGCCACATATCAGTAGTGTTTGATATATACTGATCCCTTGCCTTCACTAGTTCTTTCTCTTTTGATCTGTTACATGTGAGTGCGCTTACTGTACCTACACCTACCTTTCTACCAATGGGTTGTACTAGACATAGACCTAACTAACATAGCTTGCATGAATAATCATCATGGTGCTTGTTTTTGCTATTTAACTATTGTCATCTCGATAGCCTGCTAGTGTAACATTCTTTGTTGAATCAAAATAAAATCCTACTGATCGAAGTCAATTCCAAATTAATGATCAATGAATGATCTGAGTCTTTTCCTGTGATCTATGTTCAATGAATTTAAATGTTAGAGCTCTTACCTTTTGGAATTAAAATATTTTGAAATCATATGATTGTACCTTTATTTCTTTCTCTCGCTCTTCACTCGCAAGGGTTCAGATAAGTTCATAGTCCTTACTTCATTGCTGATGTACCGTGGATTTGTCATGCTTCTTAGCAGTAATTCTGTCCTTGTATTTTTACACTGTTTTTGCTTTGGTGTCCATTCAAGAACCATTACTAGCCTAAATATTAGGTAGCTCATGAGAAACTGTTCTTATTTTCTTCTTATCAAAGGAACTTCTGGCGCACTGACTAAAAGTTCTTTTGTACCATATTTTAGACTCAAAAGTAAGATAAATAAATGGACAAGTATTTGTTTGTTGCCTTGTATTTTGTATATGTTTATACTCATGAACATTTCTTTAATTTGTAATAATAATAATAATAATAATTATTATTATTATTATTATTTCATGAATATTTTTTGAATTGATGATTTTTAAAATCTGTCAAAAACAGGTACTAGTATTTTTTTCCGAGCAGGATCTGCTGTTCTTTTATGTAACAATTTGTGTTCAGACGCAAAAAAGAGAGCAGGTTTTTTTTTATGGGCGAACACTACTCTTGGGCTTGGCCCAAGCGCAGCAACGCAACAACAATTCCTAGCACTTTCCACTAAAAAAAAACTCCTCAAAAAAAGAACTTAAAAAAAAAAAACAATCGCTAGCACTTCGACCCGGCCGCTGCTGCTTCTCCACCAAGAGGCCAAGATGCTGGCGGCCGGCGCCGACCGCACCTTGCCGCACGGGGCGACGGCGCTGGAGATGCCTGCACCCTCCGACCGCCCGGCCTTCGTAACCTGCCCGTCCTACGGCAACGTCCCTCCGGCCGCCACCGCAGTCCACCTGCCGCCGGAGATGCTCAGGGAACCCCGGGCCAGAAGAACCAGGGCGTGCCTCAGCTTCACCGCCGACCCCGAGCCGGAGCACCACGCGCGGCGCCTCGCGTACGCCTACATCACCCCGCCGGAGGCCCCGTGCCGGGCCGACCCGGGCCCCTTCATCCGCCGCGTCTTCCGCACCCTAGCCCTCGACCTGCCGCAGAACTTCGAGCTCCTCCCGCCGGCCCGCCGCGCCGACGCGACCGTGCGGTTCCGCACGCTCGACTTCCGGGAGGCGGCGCTGCGGCGGCAGCCGTTCGTGCTGGAAGGCGTCACCGTGAAGCTGCTGCGCGAGCAGGCCCCCGCCGTCCGGCGCGTCTCAAGCGACTACATCGTCCACGCGGCCCTGCGCGACTACCCCGCCGAGCAGCGCACGCAGAAGGGGATCGAGAGCAACTGCTTCAGATTCGGGTTTGTGCTCGAGATCGACCCGGCCTGCTTCACGGCGCCGGACCTCGCCGCCGTCCGCGTGGTCCTTGAGCTGGAGGACCCTCGTGAGATCCCCCACGAGGTCCGGATCGACTACTGCGACGGCCATGGCTCCGCCAAAGTCGTCCCCGTGGAGATCGTCAGGGTTTGGCACCGCTCACACTCGTACCACGCCAATGGACAGTACATTCCTCTCTTCCAGGCCGCTTGATGAATCTCAAGCTTGCTTCTTTTAATTAGAGCTATAACCAGTTGGTTGTTCAGTTAATTAGATATGACTACTAGTTAGTTCTTCAGGGAATGTGATGCATGTCTAGCACTATAGCTGGGCCTAATCTGTGGTGGGAGCTTAACAGGGTTGCACTATTTTGTTAGCAAATCTGTGGTGGGAGCTTAACAGGTGGGCCTAATCTGGGCTTAGCTGCAATTATGCACTATTTTGTTATGAAATCTGGGTTGCTTGGGGAGACGCAATTAACAGGGTGGGAACTTGATACATGTTGCAGGGGCAAGTCAATATATTAGTTTTATGTAGGTCAGGTTCTTAATCAGTGGTCAAAGCTACTGTTCCTTAACTCTAGTCATGCATGGTTTTGTTGTGAGTTTTGAACTTGAAACAGTTTGCAGGAGCATGTCAATCCATACGATCCTGTCTTTCTCCAATGTTCTCTGAACATACGTGCTATAAGCCTATAACGATATACTTGGTGATGCTACACCCGAAACAGTGTCAAATGGACTGACAGCACTAGCAAACCAAATGAGTATATATAGCTGCTACAGACTCTGAAATAGTATCAGCATTGGTCAGTGTGGATGTTTTTTCTTTCTTTCCATTTCACAAAGTGGATGTTTTTCTTTGCAGGCTTGCTATGTAGTTACGGTTACCAAAAATTACCACAGATAAAAATATATCCTAGAGTATGTAGTTACAGCTACCAAAAGTTTGACAGCATAGCAACCACGCATGCTATGCTGAACGATAGTCGCTCATCAAGCAGATCATCATCTATTTCTGAGGGCTGCTATATGTTCGCTTGATTCCATGCACATTGGAGCACCGCCTTGTAGAGGTGACACTAGTTCAAACCAAATTGATATAAACTTTAAATCCTACTGACATTCTTCTTCAAATATATAATAGTATGGTTAGTTTGAAATTTCATAGAGCAATCTTTGATTGGTCATTTAACTATTTTGAGCTAATAAAAGTTAACTTTTAATATATATTTTTTTACCAAAACTCTTGTGAGAAATACCCCAAACTACACTGGCCCTAAGCAGGTTTAGGCAGGATAATAAAAGATAGTTGCCATTTCTTTATATTCTCTCTAATTCTACAGTTCATCTGCCTGAAGGTAGAACCTGGATTTCTCAACTAGATGGATATCTAAACTGAATTTGGCATTGTTAATTAGGAAGCAAAGTTCAAAAATGCAGCAAAACATGTTTTGAAGTTGTCCAGTTTATATTCTTAAAAATATGATTTTGGTCATGTGTGCCTCCAAGTTTTAGTTCTTTTTACCGCTCGTGCCACGGTCTCCAAGATTTAGTTCATGGCCTGATATTCTCCATTTGAAAGCATGAGCATCTTACATTTGTTATAGCCTTAAACAATTTTAAGTTAAGTTTCCATCCTTTTTTCTTCGCAAAAGTTCATCGTTTTCCTGTGTCGCATTATCTGCACAAATCATCTACCATGTTAGCTGTGGCGTGCTGCATTATCATACTTCATACACACAAGCTAATTGTAATATATCCTAACAAGGATGCAAGAAATGATGCTCAGAGAAAGAAGTGGGTACTAAAGGGTGTGTGCCGCCTCTGGCAAGTATAAGTGCTCCAGATCTTTGCTAACTGTGTGCATTGTTTACAAGTTTGAATCATCGTTTTTTGCTGGAAATGTAAACATGAACAATTGATTTTGGTATGTGATGTTTTGGTGTCGTCAATATGTTATGATTTTAGCGTCAGAGCGTGATTTTTTTAGTAGCATTTTGGACGGTTTTCTACTTTGGTACAACGCTGGTAACTGAATACCTAATGAAGATGCAGTTTTGTTTGATAGAAGGATTTCTTCTATCAACAGAAACCAGACGGCAAAGCTGTGTTGGATGCGCGTTTTGGTTGTCTGAACCAAACTCAAAAGATGCAGTTTTCTCTGCAAAACAACATAATGCCTGGAGGCTCCATACAAGAGGCAAACCTGATGAGATTCAGTTTCAAGTATTAGCTTTGGTCAGAGTGAAATTCAGGTTCCTCTTGCTTGACCAAGTTCACAGGATCAGGGGCAATGCCCTTCTCATCCAAAAATTCTGCTCAGGATTACAAACGACAAAAGAAAAGAAAAAAAATCCTAGGCGCGGTGAGATTGAACATGACAACTGCCATTTATTTACCTACACAATGTATTAGTATTAGTACAACATATCCTCTCTAACTGTAGCAAAAAGATCATCGTCTGTACTCGTGTATTTCTTTTCATCTGTCTGAAGATGTAGTAGTGTATTTCTTTATTTGAAGGTAAACTCGTGTACTTTTCATCTGTCTTAAGGTGTACTCCCTCTGTAAACTAATATAAGAATGTTTAGATAACTAAAATAGTAATCTAAATGCTCTTATATTAGTTTACGGAGGGAGTACTTCTGATCTATCTTAACAAACGCTGCAACTGAACCATGAAGCTGATAAAAAACCTGCAGAGCATTCACATGAGCTCCAGATCCTTGGCACTGGATTGCACTACCGCCTTGACACGTGGTCTGCTAACTCCACCGATAAATGATCCACTTGCGCAACCGATGGCAAATTTTAAGTAATAAAGCGCCCTTTTCGAAACCGGTGGCGAATAGGCTGTTTAGCCCCGCCCAGCTTCTGTTCTCGAAACCTACGAAGTTGCAAGTATAAGTGCTCAAGCTCTTCGTCAACTGTGTGCACTTTTCTCAACAAAATCAAAGTGTGCATTGTTACCAAATTTGAAACAGTGTTTCTTGATTTTTTTTTCCAATAAGTATTGTACTGCTGCAAGTTTCCTGGAAATATGAAGACCAACAAATAATTTTGGTGCGCAATGTTTTGGTTGTTGTCAACGTTTGAAGATTTTAGCGTCAGAGTGTGGTTTGAAGTAAGCATGTTGGAAGTTTTGCTACTTGGCTGGAAACAAAATCGATTTGAGTAAGTACACTGGAAGTACCTGAATGCCTAATGAAGGTGCAATTTTGTTTTAATGCCCGGAGGTGCCGCACGCGAGGCAAATGCAAATTCAGTTTAAAAATAATTCAGGATAGAAGGGGTATTTTAGTTCTAGATGCATCCATTTATATCCTTTTCTGCGACAAGTAATTCGGGACGGAGGGAGTACATAATTCAAAAACTTACTTAATCAAATTAGAAAAATTCACCGCACATCAAAAAATGTTTACACAATGTCAAAAATTGAAACTTCGTACAACTTTTAGAAAATGTTGATAGCATTCAATAAAAATGTTTGTGATAATTTTAAATGTTTATACAATGTGAAACAATGTTCACATATTTTTTTAAGTGTTTCATACGACTCAGAAAAATGTCAGCGACATTTTAAAAAAATGTTCACGCCCTCAAAAATAATATCTTCGTCACTTTCTGAAAATCTTTTTATACAATTAAAAAAATGTTCGCATAATTTCAATTAATATTTGGTGCCATTAAAAGCATATTCATTGTTTACTTGAAAATTGTTTAGCATGAAAAATATGTTTAAACTTGCATGTGGTGAAATATTCCTCATGTATCTGGAAAATGTTCAACGTGTATAAAAAAATGATCCGTGGGTATACAAGAAAAATGTACAACATATATTTAAAAAATTATACATGTGTTGAGAAAAAGGAACTGAAGAAAGAGAAGTAGAAAAAAAGCAGAATAAAAATATGATCGAAACCGTAAAAAAAATGAAAGAAGAAAAGACTAGGTGGAACCTTCCCAAAACCTGTGAAAGATTCCACGAACTTCTAGAACTTCGGGAGCAACTAGTTAACGAGCGCTTCTTTGGGAGCCTCGCAACGATCAGCGCCACTTGGCGCGCTCTCAGCCATTCGTCACGTGTCGCGCTCTGGACGCTCCCTCCAGATTTTGTTTTTTTAATTTTTTCGCACGCGTTTTCGGTTTTTTAAACGGTTTTTCCCCCGTTTTTTTCAACGTTTTGGTTTTTCCCCGGTCTTCCTTAGCGTTTCGACCAAAAAAAAAATTCAAAATTTTGTTTTTTGCGCGAAAAAATGCGTTTACTTTTTTTTCTTTCGTGAAAAGTCACATTCTTTTTCGCGAGAGGCACGGTTGTGCTTTAGCGAGAGTCACGGCTGTGCCTTTCGGAAACGAAAAAAACGTGTTTTCTATTTTTTTTCTTTCACGAGAGGCACGGTTGTGCTTTCGTGAGAGTCACGGCTGTGCCTCTCAGAAAGGGAAAAACAAAACGCGTTTTCTGTCTTTTTCTTTCGCGAGAGTCATGGTTTTGCTTCCGCGAGAGGCACGGTTGTGCTTTTCCGAGAGTCACGGCCGTGCCTCTCGAAAAGGGAAAAAAATACACATTTTCTGTTTTTTTTTTCTTTCGCGAGAGTCACGGTTTTGCTTTTGCCAGAGGCACGGCTGTGCTTTCGCGAGAGTCACGGGCGTGCCTCTTTCGGAAAGGGAAAAAAACGCGTTTTCTGTTTTTTTTTCTTTCCACGAGAGTCACGGTTTTGCTTCCACGAGAGGCACGGTTGTGATTTCGCGAGAGGCACGGGCGTGCCTCTTTCGGAAAGGGAAAAAACCGTGCTCCCGGTTTGGTTTTTTCGTCCGGTTTTTTCGTAAAAAAAAGTTCGTCAAAACCTATCAACATGGAATCTAGTTTTGAAGATCTCGACGCGAGGAATCCAATGGTGAAAACGGTTTGAGATTTGGACGCACGGTTTAAGAGATAAAACGTTTTGAATAAACGAATCTACGAAAAAAGGAAAAACTCCTAGGTTGTGACAAGTGGCGCGCTGCATGTGCGTCACTTGTCGTGACTGGGAAGATGGAGTGTTCTTTGCAACGGGTACTCCTTAATTAGTGATTTCGTAAAACTTCCCAAAACTGCTCGACTGGGCTGGCCCACTAAGGTGACGTGCAACGAGCACTAGAGAGGCGAGGCAGGGCTATTGCTCACAATAAGCGAGATAAAGCCCCCGCAAAGGAGCGCCCCCCTTATCTGCTTTATGTTTTTTTAGTCTACTATTTGCTGCTTTATGCTTTTTTTAGGTCTACTATTTGCTGCTTTACTAGTACGTGCAATGCACGTTAATTTGGAAGTATATATTAAGTGCATGCAAATATTAAGTAGGATATTATTTATGTGTTATTATGTGATTAGAACTATATTTGACATGAAATTAACTGCACGCCAAACGTGTTGAGCGCTCGACATTGAATCAATATAGGTCGTTGGATTGACATGATTTGATGACCGAGATTAATTGGATCTACCACTTTGGGTCTTTTTATATTGTTATAGATATAGATATAGATATAGATATAGATATAGATAGATATGTGTACTAGGGCTAGCTCCGCCTAAGCAAATCAATAATGGGCTCACCATTGGCATTGCCCCATTGACTCATATTTTAATAAAAGAACAAAGACATATACTTTTACTTAATCAATCTTTAAATATAATTAAAATAAGCTTAATAACAAAATGACATATAGTAAAATAATAAGTGTCGATGCAGATAAAATAACTGTTCATATATTTGAAATGAAATTTTCTTCTCATATTTATATTTACGTATAAGAAAAACATATAAGCATATAGTTGAGAAAATTATATACCTTAGAATAGTTTTTTTTTTTTGGTTAGATAGATATGTTCATGCAATCTCTCGTACTACTAATAGGTCATCATCGGCGATGTTTCCATGTCTTCATCAGCGATGTTTGGCTCATTGCAGATGGTCTGCCCTTACCGATTGTGTGTCACTCTTTAGCAACCTTCACTGCCACAAAACCTAGGAGAGTTTTTCTAACTCCGTATCTTCTTTTGCAGAAATAACTCCACATCTTTACTAAAACCCATAACTATTTGTTATGATATTTTTAACAAACAAATTTATGATCTTCAACGTGTCATAACTGTTTGGACATGAAAAGTTGTTGAACTTTGTATTCTGTCTTTAATCAGCTTTAGTTATTGATAGAACAAATATAGTTATCATCTCTAGAAAGGCACAGCGCGCACACTCGATGCATGCATGTATAGCTGGCTCGACCAATGTACCGGTATCTCCCAACAGTGCGCAGTATGCTATCTTTGCCATCATTGTCAGCCTGAAGAATCCTGGCAAAAGGGCTAAAGAATAAAGATACACACATCAAATCGGAGGCCTTCTTTCCCAGCGAAAGAACAAGGGAAATTCCCCAACGAAAGATATATGTAGATGGAGTAGTATCTAGCCACGGCACAACCAGTGGCTTACGTGCTCCTACATGGTTCACACAGACTGTATTCCCCTCCATCCTCTGTGCGAAATGGAAAGTTACTAGTACTCTACTACAAGCTAGCGCTTGAAAGTTAAAGCGACTAACAAAATGCAAAGTAGAGTATAAAAATGTGTAGAAATTGGCCATGTCAACCTAGCTAGTCTCACAAAATAATTTAGTAGAGCTAGCGTAAGCATCAGCATGTTCAACGGGGGATATGCTTCGCCATATGCTAAGCTAGGCCAGAACGAATGGATTGGAAATTCAGAATCATGGCATCAACGTAAATTATTGAATCCTCCAGGTAGCATAGCCGGCTCGGCCTTGATAGACACCCAGAGGGACTGAGGGAGAGCATCGTGTGGAAGGTCTGCATGCAGTTTTTTTCTCTCTTCGAGTCAAAATTTGCCGTCTTTATGATTGAATTGTGACTCATCACTGTCCTAGAGCTTTGACAAACTGGCATGCTGACCAGTTGCCGCGTTGCCCATGTCACCTGTAACTTCAGCTTGTGTAGCATGAAAGCGAACAGGGCACATTCTAACCGGGCATATATAATGCTTGCCATTGTCATCCAGAAAGGACGAAAAAGATAGAAAGTGATATTCATGGAGTGATAAGGGCATCTCCAACGCGACCCTCAAACCGTCTGTGTACGTCCTGCTGTCCGGACGTGTTGTGCCATCTAACACGGGTCTGTATCGGCCCGCCAAGCAATTCAGACACACTTTTTCCCACAAAGTGGAAGGAGGGGAGTGGAGGTGGGTGCTTTGCCAGAGTTCAGACAGCAGTCACGTAGGATTCCGACACCCCCGACCCATTAAATCCCCCTCCCGGTCCCATTTTCTTCCATTCCGCCCCTTCTCCCCCCTTCTTTGCATCCGCACGCTCCTCTTTCGATGTCGCTGTTGTACCTCTCCGACCGGCACACAAGCATTGCCGGACCTTCGCAACCAGCACCGACGCTCCCACTCGCCTTTTACGACGGTGTCGTCCACCCAGGACCCGTCGTAGGCAGGTACACTCCGCCCCCCCGTCGACGTCGTCCATGGAGGTCACCACGCCCGGTAGGTGTTCGATGAAATGTCATTGAGCTTATTTTCGAACGCCATGTCATTCTTTTAGAGTACGAAGGATGGCGGGGTACTCGACCATGGAGGATGAGTTGTTGAGTGATGCATGGTTGGCCGTATCCACAGATTTCGTAGGCAGGAGCAGACGGGGGCCTTCTGGCAGTGCATGCATGATTCATTTCAGCGCGAAAGCGTATTGCGCCCTATGACATGCACATCATCCAACAACGCAATGTGAGGCCGTTGTCGTATTGATGGTACACCATCCAGACCTCCGTCACCAAGTTTTGTGACGCGGTTGGTCGTCTGGAGGCAAGGTGGCCATTGGGCGCAGTTGGTCGGCTGGAGGCAAGGTGGCCATTGCGTGCGGCAGTGGAGGAGAGAGTAAGTTTTGCTTCTTCTTGCTCAACTTGTCGATTGAGTCATTCATTCACTCTACACATTGTGTAACCTGTACGCTCGGCCGTGATGTACTACAGGATAGAGGGAGGACCATTTAGGTGCATACACTGTTGGATGAAACTGAAGGGGCAGTATGTGGGACGACAGGATCTGTTCATGAAAAACTTGTTGAACATCCGGTTAATCTTGTTGAATTTGAACAATTGTTGTACTAGACTTATTTGCATGCTATATATGGATGATTTGTGTTATTTTCTATCAGAACTTTGATAAAAAATCGCCGTGTTTGCATGAATTTCGTCTTGTTAATTGAAACCCAGGTTGAAATGTATCCAGACAGTTTTGGATGGCCGATGGATGCCGGAGCAAATTTGCGGGTTAGTATAGGAGATGCCCTAAGTCCTCGAGTCAAAGCTAAACGAGTGCCACAAGAATCCAAACACTATACTAAATCTTGATTGCGAAAGAACACGGACAGAATCTTGACAGAAATATTACTCTACTAGCCAGAACTTGAAATTTAAAGTGATAAAGGAAAATGCAAGGTGCAGAAGAAGTGTAGAAATTGGCCATGTCAACCTATCCAGTCTCACAATAAATAAAACTTATAGCAGCAGAGAATAGCTAAGCATCAATTTGTTCAACGTCGAATATGCTTCGCCATATGTTAATTAAGCTATGCCGGAACGAATGGATCGGAAATTCAGAATCATGACATGAACAAATTATGCTCTCCCTCTCCCCCGTACCCCCCCCCCCCCCCCGAGCGGGGCGACCGGGGCGGCCCTCCCTCCCCTCGCCGCCCAGCCCCCACCTCCCACCCCCTCCTCCCGCCGTTGCCGCCGGCTGGCGTGGCCGGGCGTTGCCCGCGCGGCGCCGTGGCGAGGCCGGCGGTGGCGGCCCTCTTCCTCTCCCCCTCGCGGTTCCCCGGCTCGGGCGGCGGTTTTCGGCGACGGTGCGCCTCGGCGGGGCGGTGCTCCGGTGTAGATCGGGCGCAGATTCGGCGGCGGTGGCGGCTGGCGGCGGGGGTTGGCCGGCGGAGCCCTGCAGGCCCAGATTTGGGCCCTTTTGGGCCCGATCTGGGTCAGGGCGGGTTGGTCTGGCCTCCGGCGGGTCTCCTCCGGCTGGGCTGGCGGGATGCGGCCGTTGGGATCGGCGGCTCTGCGCTGCGTCGGCTGCAGCGCGGCAGCGGGAGCTTAACGGGCCCGATCTGGGCCCGGCTGGGCAAGGGGTCCGGCGTGCTCCCGCGCCTGCGTCTGGTCTGCTACGGCTTGTGCCAGTGGAGGTTGTCCCCTCCCACGTGGCTGTGGTGCTCCTAGTCCCTATCGGGGGTGGTCTCGTTTGGTTCGGCCGGCCTCGCAGCGTCTGCGGTGGAGAGACGACGGTGGTGTCCTCGTGACTGTGGTGGCGCAGGTGGGTGGGCGGTTGGCGTGGTGGAGCCGCTGGTTGGTCCTGAGTTGTGGGTATGAGGGGTAGGGCGAAATCCCTCTCGGGTCCGCCCGGCACCGACGCGGTGACGCCTGCGGGCGCCATCAACCTTCTTGAAGGGCGTCAGGAGTACCTCTCGCCCGCTTTCCTCCGTGTACCGGGAGAAATCTTAGGATTCGTCCGGGCAGCAGCGTCGTCCTCGTCGCAGTCCTTATTGAAGGTGTTGCTTGGTTCGCGGCGACTCGATGACTTTGGAGCGTGGTGGATGTTTTCGGTGGTCGCAGCGGTTGCGGGATGCTTCAGCTTTCGTTCATCCGGTGCTGCCGGCATTTCTTTCTCTTACTTTTCTCTTGTTTTTCTTTTGGGCATGATTGTGCTGTTTGCCCCAGCATCGAACTTCTGGCTATATCGATGGTTGCTATATTAATATAGCGGGGCGCAAGCCTTTTTGCGTACGTGGAAGCTCTGCAGGCAGTCTTCCTTTTCGAGTCAAAATTTGCCGTCTTGGCCAAACTCGCTGCCCCCGAGCTTTGACAAAACTGGCACTTGGACTTCGGTTTTTGTAGCGTGAAGGCTAACAGGGCATATATACCGCCTGTGAGTTGTCATTCAGAAAAGTGAAAAAAAGAGGACATTGTGGAAGAAGAGAATATATATTTTGTGATGAGTCCTCGAGTCAACAGCCAAATGAGTGCCGCAAAATCCAAGCCGCAATCGTGATCGCGAAAGAGCAAAAGGCTGGACAGAATCTCGAAAGCCAACGCTGGGTACCGTCCAGTCCAGTCCAGTCCAGTCCGGTGGTGCATGCATGGCCTCGAATCATTTGCGGCGAACTACCTAGTGGCAGATAAAAAGATGCAAAGCTATACATAAGATAGATGATGAGAAAGGCAACTGGTCTTTTGCAAATTGCCACAGCCACTGCCTGTGAAAATATCGTCCGCTTTTGCCTTTGTCACCTCCACTGGATTGCACTGTCCATGAACAGTGACGGTACCTCCATGCGTCTGAAGTGGGCTCGCTATAGGCTGCAAGAGTGGGATGAATGCGTGGAGCTTGTCTCAACTCAAAGTTGAAAACATGGCGATTTCCCCGTTGTCGGCGTAGGCCTTGAATTTGAGCCGAGTGGAAGTTGAGCCGGCTCTGGGGAAGTTCCGCCCCCTTACTTGCATTGTTAGGTAGGTGGAGAGATTCGAACCTAGGTAGCTCGAGTGGAAACTCGTCATTGTGCTAGGAGGCTCTCCCCTGAGTTAGTTATTAGTTTAAAAAGTGAAAATTATTTTCACACAAAATTAGTGAAACTTGTAAACAACATTTATAAAATATTTAACTTCACAAATCATGACATCAATAATTTAGGTCAATCGGGCACACAACACACTCTTACAAATCACAACAATCGACCACAATGACATTATTTGTCTCATCTTTCTTCTGATTAATCTCTACTACTTAAAAAGAACGTAAGGTTCTCATTTCATCTTTGTTCCTACCGCCCCTTCGTCCAACCTTTCATGTACATGATAATCAATCACCTTAATTTACTTATCTTCTGAACCAATTTCACTTTAATTTATTTACCAAACTTCTAATCAAAATATAAGGTAATTCACGGTCAGAATTTGATGAACATTTATTTACACAATCGCATTATTATTGACAGGTAAATCACAAGTTAAGGTACTAGAATATTTATATCCCGTTGCAACGCACATGCATTTTTCTAGTCAACAAGTTAAATAAGCAACTCACCAACCTGGCCGGTTAAGCTCTGTCTACAAGCAAACAACAAGACTAAGGTTTTTCTTCTACGACCTCTCAGCTAGGATTTCCTTGCCTCTTGCCGGCGGCGCCGCCGGCCCGCCTCACCTCCTATGGTCCTCGGGTCATGGAGGCGCGATGGAGCCTGGCCCTTGCCGGCCGAGGGCTCTGTTTTTAGGTGTTTTTTGGAGTTTTGTTAGGATTTGTGGCATAATCAGAAAGACGAGATGGAGGCAACTTCTTGAAGATGAAATAAGGTCCTCCCCTCCTAACCCCCATCTGGCAATGCTTCTAGGATCGTCAAAGAGCGTGTGGAGGTGACCCCCCAGCGGATCTTGTGAGCTCCGGTCGGCGTTTGTCTTCAGTGGATCCGCTTGGATGGCCTTCATCCGTGTGTGCCTATGTGTCTGCATGTTGGATTCTTCCGATCAAGGCTTCTCTTCATCGGCGGCGGACTTGTTCCGGTGTGCTGGTCCTATGGGGCCTTTGCACGACGACTTCTCAACTGTCGATTACAACAATGTTTGTCCGGCTCCGATGAGGGAGAGACGATGGCGGCGACGCTCCTTCGGCTCGCTCAGTGCTTGTAGTCGTTGCTAGGTGGTCTACGGACTTGAATGTAATTCTTACTTCTGGTTTTCTTTGTATTCACTCCGTAAAGAAATATAAGAACATTTAGATCACTACTTTAATACAGAGGGAGTACTATCTTGACAGTTGATGAATAGATAGAAAGTTTTCTTGAGAAAAAAATTGATGTCTACATGCAGCTCAGTAGTTAATGAGTTGGAGCCAAGCCGCAAGGGAGACAACGTGCATAGCTCTGTCCTCGGCTTGGCTCGGCTCAATCCCGCAACCCGCGGCGCGGCGTGGCGAGGCGAGCGAGGAGGAGGAGCGCGCGTGTAGGTCTCCTCTTCTCATGCTCATACAAGTGGTAGAAGAGCTCACCTTATAAAGAGGTGCAACTCTCTCTCAACTTATGAGGTGGGACTAAACTTTAGCCTCACTCACTCCACTCACATGTGTGCATGAATGGGCCAAGAGAATTTCAGAATTTTAGTTGGACTTTGGGCCAAAAGCCCACTAGCAAATTCCAACAATCCCCCACAAAGTCTCATTGGCACATTTCACCATTTGGTTCCAAAACATTGTTTATATACCGGTGCTTAGTGGAGACTGTGAAGTTGAACTTCCACTTAGATTTTTATGCTACACTAGATCACAACTTGAATAGTGGACTATGCCTTGAACTACAAGTTTTCTGCGAGACTAGTTTCACACAAATTCTTGACCGATACTGGGCTGCCGCAAGGCTTCCCCGCGGGTGGAGCGTATACGTCATACTCCAGGCCCTTTCATGAATTTATTAGAGAACACCCAATTCTCACAGACTGCGACGTTAACAGTCGAATTCATATAGGTGTGTTCCTCAGGAGATGCTCTGCAGGACAACATCTCTGCTTACTCAAATAAGCCACTTGGAACACATTAAGATAAATATCAACCCGCCATGCAGATCAGGAGAGTATTGCATCTTCACGGAGTGGGATAATTAAAATAGGAATACTCTCCTTTCAGCTGACCAACAGCTTGTCTTCCACTTCTACTTCACGGGATCTCCGATCACATAGAGTGGGTTACCACTATGGACAACTCATGCGGTGGGTCTCAAGCCCATCTCCATCGATGCATTATCTATCACGTTACGTGATAGACCCTTTGTGAAGGGATCTGCCAAGTTTTTCGACGTTTGGATATAATCCAACGTAATAACTCCGGAGTTCCTCAATTTTCTGACAGATTTTAGTCTCCTCTTCACATGCCTTGAGGACTTCATATTGTCCTTAGAACTGTTTATCTTGACGATCACAGTTTGATTATCACAGTTCATCAGGATAGGGGGTATTGGTTTTTCAACCATAGGTAAGTCCATCAAGAGCTCACGAAGCCACTCTGCTTCAACAGTGGCAGTGTCTAATGCTGTGAGTTCTGCTTCCATAGTTGACCTCGTTAAGATGGTCTGCTTGCAAGACTTCCAGAAAACAGCGCCACCACCAAGTGTAAAAACATAACCACTTGTGGCCGTAATCTCATCAGCATCAGATATCCAGTTTGAGTCACTATAACCCTCTAGTACCCTTGGATATCCGGTGTAGTGAATCCCATAGCTCGCAGTGCCTTTCAAGTAGCGCATAACTCTCTCAAGCGCATGCCAATGATCATCTCCCGCTTTTGACACAAACCGACTCAGCTTGCTCACAGCAAAAGAGATGTCAAGCCTCGTGGCACTCGTCAAATACATAAGCGAGCCAATAATCTGAGAATATCTCAGTTGATCTCTAGCAATCCGTCGATTCTTTCGAAGCAACACACTAGCATCATATGGAGTTGGAGAAGGCGTGCAGTCGCTATACCCAAAACGACTCAAGATCTTTTCCACATAGTGAGACTGAAGCAGTGTGATCCCACCATTCTCATCTCTCAACAGCTTGATGTTTAAGATAACATCAGCTACTCCTAGATCCTTCATCTCAAAACAGCGAGATAAGAAATCCTTAACCTCCTTGATCAAATCAAGTTTGGTTCCAAAGATCAGTATGTCGTCGACATACAGACAAAGAATAACTCCTTCGCCCCCACCATGGCGATAGTACACACACTTGTCACCATCGTTTACTACAAAGCCGGCAGCAGTTAATGTTCTTTCGAACTTCTCATGCCACTTCTTAGGAGCTTGTTTAAGGCCATATAAATACTTTAATAACTTGCACACCTTTCCTTCCTGGCCAGGTACTACAAAACCATCTGGCTGATCCATGCAAATTTCCTCTTTCAACTCTCCATTGAGGAAAGCCGTCTTAACGTACATTTGATGAACGAGAAGACCATGTGAGGCAGCCAGTGATAGTAGCACCCGAATTGTGGTCAGTCTAGCCACGGGTGAGTAAGTATCAAAGAAGTCTTCACCTTCTTTCCGGGTATAACCCTTAGCCACAAGCCGTGCCTTGTACTTTTCAATCGTACCATCAGGTCTAAGCTTCTTCTTGAACACCCACTTACATCCAACAGGTTTGCACCCATAAGGACGGTCAGTGATCTCCCAGGTTCCGTTAGCTAAGATGGAATCCTTCTCGCTACGAACAACTTCCTTCCAGTAGTCAGCATCAGGAGATGCATAGGCTTCTGAAATAGTCCTGGGTGTGTCATCCACAAGGTACACAATGAAATCATCACCAAAGGACGTTGCAGTCCTCTGTCTCTTACTCCTTACAGGAGTTTCATTGTCACCCTCAACAGGATTCTCAACGTGTTCCATCGCAATGGTGGGTTCAGGAATTACAGTGAGTTCCTCACTAGATGGAGTAGGTATCTCCTGATTTGATGAACTCGACATATCCTTCATAGGAAATATGTCCTCAAAGAAAGTTGCATCATTCGACTCCATAATCGTACCAACATGCTTGTCGGATACCTCAGATTTTATTATCAAAAATCTATAGCCAATGCTATGAAAAGCATAGCCCAGAAGAACACAATCCACGGTTTTCGGTCCAAGCTTGCGCTTCTTGGGAATTGGTATATTGACTTTCGCCAAACAACCCCAAGTACGTAGGTAAGAGAGTTTCAATCTTTTCCTTTCCCATTCCTCAAAAGGAGTCATGGTCTTATGCTTTGTGGGAACTCGGTTTAGGATATGACGTGCAGTCATTAGCGCATCCCCCCACCATTCCTTGGAAAGACCCGATGTGTCTAACATGGTGTTAACCATATCAGTTAGAGTTCGGTTCTTTCTTTCGGCTACCCCATTTGACTGAGGTGAGTAGGGAGGCGTCCTCTCATGGATTATACCATGTTCCGCACAAAGCAAATCAAATTCATTGGAAAAATACTCTCCACCACGATTGGACCTAAGCCGTTTAATTTTTCGATCAAGTTGGTTCTCTGCCTCAGCTTTATAGTTTTTGAAGAAAGTTAAAGCCTCATCTTTTGATTTCGGAAGATACACATAACAATATCTAGTGGAGTCCTCAATCAACGTCATGAAGTATCTCTTTCCACCTTTTGTCAACACGCCATTCATCTCACAAAGATCAGAATGTATAAGCTCTAGTGGCGCCAAGTCTCTTGCCTCAGCAGTCTTATGGGACTTGCGAGGTTGCTTAGCTTGCACACATACTTGGCACTTGGAGCCTTTGACAGTAGAGATTTTCGGAATTAAATTCATATTGGCTAGCCGCGTCATGCAACCAAAGTTAATATGACAAAGTCGTGAATGCCAAATATCAGACTCATTATTGTGGCAAACATTATTAATAACTTTAGTGCAAATATCTGATAAGGATAGGCGGAACAAGCCTCCACACTCATAGCCTTTTCCAACAAATTGTCCACACTTAGAAATTACAACTTTATTGGATTCCAAAACCAACTTAAAACGATCTCGACATAAACGGGAACCGTAACGAGATTTTTATTGATGGACGACACATGATGAACGTTCTTCAGACGCACGGTCTTCCCCGAAGTAAACTTCAGATCGACCGTACCAGCACCTCGAACGATGGCATGTGACCCATTCCCCATCAGCACGGGAGAAGTCCCTATGACCTGGTAAGAAGAAAACATGGAGGCATCAGCACAAACATGTACATTGGCACCGGTGTCAATTAACCAATCAGGAGATTGAAATACTGAAAGGATGGTAGGAAGAATACCGTACCCAAAATCCTTCATATCAGTATCACCGATGACAACATTAGCGGACTTGCCGCTCTTCTCATGTTCGCGCTCCTCAAAGCGGTTAGGACACTTCGGAGCCCAGTGATTAGGATCACCGCAGACATGGCAAAGTCCCTTCCCCTTCTTATGAGAATTCTTCTTGAAGTTGGTAGAATGTGATGGCTTGTTCTTTGTATCAAACTTGCCTTTGCCCTGAGTTTTGTTCTTGTTATTTTTGAACTTGTTGGGCGGGAAGTTCTTCTTCTGTACCATGTGGGCACTAGAAGCTCCCTCAGCAACTCGAGCACGTGTGTCCTTTGCTCTCGCCTTCTCTTCAACATCAAGAGTACCAATGAGATCCGCAACGAAAAACTCCTGTCTCTTGTGTTTCAGGGAAGTAGCAAAATTGTTCCACGAAGGTGGAAGCTTGGCAATGATGCCTCTGGCAACAAATTTGTCCGGCAACACACACTTGAAGTACTCAAGTTCTTTTGCGAGCGACTGTATCTCATGAGCCTGCTGTACAACAGAGCGCTCATCAGTCATCTTGTAGTCATAGAATTGCTCCATGACGTACAACTCGCTGCCGGCGTCCGAGGCACCAAACTTGGCCTCGAGCGCAGCCCACATGTCCTTGCCGTTGTCAAACGACATATACGAATCCATAATGGAGTCATCAAGAACACTCAGAAGAGCGCCTTTAAAGAGAGTATCGATCTTCTCAAAAGCTTCCAGCTGTGCTGGATTAAGATCGCCCTCAGGCTTCCCCTTGGTGGCGTCATAGCAGCCCATGGTCTGAAACCAGTAGACTGCTCTCGTGCGCCACCTCTTATATTGCGCCCCCTTAAAGGCAGGCGACTTCAGATGCGCAGCAAAACCACTCGGAGTAAATTGCCTATGATCAGGTTTTTGGATTGTTGGAAATATGAGCAAATTACTACGAGATTTAATCCGAATAAATAGGAAATAGATCATGACAACAATAGTAGAGATTAAACTAATCATGCGAACTAGCATAGTAGATGAACAGATCACGTCTAGGGCACATACTAGAAGCATGAATTCTACCACGATCTCGAACAGGAAGGATAGAATCACATACGGTGCAGCGGGAGCAGCACCGCCGGCGTTGACGTTGTCGCCCATGTCGTCGAGGATGAGGTTGCCTAGGTCGGGGAAGAAGTCGTCGCTGCCAGCAGTTGCGCGAGTACGCTCCCCAAAAACCTGATCGCCCCTCTCCCGTACAGGATCACGAGAGGCGGGGTTCTGGAGGCCTGCTGTCCCTTCTCCCGGTGCACGCCGGAAGGAGGGATGGAGAAGACTTGCTTGGCGACGCAATGATCTGGAACGGTGGTGAGAAACCATACGAAGCGGCAGCGGCTAGGGTAGACGTCTGCCTGACTATATAGTGCGGGCCGGGTAGGTCATGGGAGTAAACCCCACGTCCGAGTCGTCACGATCCAAAAGAATCGGAAACGGTTCAGTAATTAACGCGTCCGTTAATTATTAATTAATGACTCATTAATTTTTTCTGAACAGCAAAAATATAGACAACGTGCATAGCTCTGTCCTCGGCTCGGCTCAATCCCGCGGCGCGGCACGTCATGACGAGGCGTGGCGTGTAGGTTCCTCTTTTCATGCTCATACAAGTGATAGAAGAGCTCACCTTATAAAGAGGTGTAGCTCTCTCTTAACTTATGAGGTGGGACTAAACTTTAGCCTCACTCACTCCACTCGTATGTGTGCATGAATGGGCCAAAAGAATTTCAGAATTTTAGTTCGGCTTTGGGCCAAAAGCCCACTAGCAAATTCCAACACTTTTCCTACAAACCTAGTCAAAGTTTGATCTTGACCGGATCTTATATGCAAACTAAGAAGAAATGGAGGGAGTACTGTTAGCTCTCTACCCCTGGTCGCCGTGCGTGGCGTCGCGGTCGGCGTGCCAAATCCGATCGTTGGTCAAAGAAGCCCGCCCATCTCGCTCCGGCGCGCCCACACGGTGGCCCGGTGGGAACGGCACGGGCGCCATATTCTTCTTCCCCAACGAACGAACGCCCCCCATGCCATGCCAAACAAACCAAAACTTGCTCCCGCTCCGAGTCAACTCCCGACCCCGTACTTCGGACTACTAGTTTAATAGTTCGTCCGACTTGGCTGCCTCCCTACTCTACTCTACTCTAGTCCAGTCCACTCCAGCGAGCACAATCCCCGGATATTCCCCGCAAATCATACGACCCGGCCTTAAAAATCTCTCATCTGTTATTAGGGCTTACTATTAGTTAGAGCCTGACGGAACGAGAAAAAGATTCCTGCTTGCTCTCCTATATAGCGCATCCTCGTTCGCTTCTTTCCTCCTCGGCCTCGCACTGAACGAACCAGAGCCTCCCTCTGCTTCTTCGTCGTCTCTCTCTGCTTCTGCATCCACAATCCACGCTCGCCTCGGTACAAGAAACAGGGGAGGGCAGGCATGGGGGCACGCCGGCGCCTGGCGCTCCTCGCGCTCGCCGTGGCCCTCGCCGCGGCGGCGGCCACCACGGGCCACGCCGGCGTGACCAGCCCGTACCGGCGCAAGCTGGAGGCCACCGCCGACATGCCGTTCGACGCCGACGTCTTCCGCGTGCCGCCGGGCTACAATGCCCCTCAGCAGGTCCGTCCGCCCGCCGTCTCTCTGATCCCCCCGATCTGCAACGGGTTCTTGGTCTCTCATCTTGTTTTTCGGCTGGTTCGAATTGCGCAGGTGCACATCACGCTGGGCGACCAGACGGGCACGGCGATGACGGTGTCGTGGGTGACGGCGAGCGAGCTGGGCAACGGCACGGTGAGGTACGGCCCGTCGCCGGACAGGATGGAGATGTCGGCGCAGGGCACGCACACGCGCTACGACTACTTCAACTACACCTCCGGCTTCATCCACCACTGCACCCTCAGGAACCTCAAGGTAACCAACCAACCCAGCCAACAAGAAACCTTCGCCTCGTCAATGGCGTGTTCGTGCCATTGATCCCGTGGGCGTTGGTGCTTGCAGCATGGCGTGAAGTACTACTACGCGATGGGGTTCGGCCACACGGTGCGCACCTTCTCCTTCACCGCCCCTCCCAAGCCCGGGCCCGACGTGCCCTTCAAGTTCGGACTCATCGGTATGTTGTTACGTTATCAGATGCAAATTTCTTTCCACATGCTGGAGGTTAAATTTTGTGTTTTGACCCTTTTCTGATATCTATTCGAGATCTGATCCTAGAATGATAAAATTTCAAGATCTGACCTTTTTGCTACCGTCAGGGTCCATGGCGGTAGGGTCTAACAGCCTACCGCCAAGGTCCCTAGCGGTAGGGTTGCATGCCCTACCACAAATTTTTTCTAAGTGTTGAACACAGTGCGTGCTTGTGCCTACCGCCAAGCACCTTGGCGGTAGGGTTGTACAGACTACCGCCAGTCTGTTTGGCGGTAGGGATGTTTCCTACCGCCAAGGTCCCTGGCGGTAGGCTGTTACACCCTACTACCATGGACCTTGGCGGTAGTAAAAAGGTCAAATCTCGAAATTTTTCTAAACTAGGGTTAGATCTCAAATAGATTTTAGAAAAGGGTCAAAACATAAAATTTTGCCCATGCTGGATGATTGGTTAATTGGTTAGTCCATGGATCGGTAGAAACAAAGCGGGTCGGTAGGATCTGTGACAAGATGCATCGGTCGTCAGTCATTGTTGTCGTCGCTACACGTTAGCCAGCATCCGATCCATGTCAGAGAGCCATATGCCAGTATGATATTCATAGGTGCGTAGTTCGGCCGGCGTCCTGCGTGCAAGTAGCTGACACGTCCATTTCCTTGGGGCCTGAATTTTCTGGGATGTATCGATCAAGACAAGATGGCCATGTTGACTGCCGCAGGAAACAATGTGCACTCCTGTGCACAGCCCATGCCTGCTCCACACCAGTGAGACAGTGGCCAGTGTCATAGCTGTCTGAAATGAACAAGGAAAGTGAAAATTAACTAGGAGTAATTGGGAAAAGAATCCTTAAAACAAAATAAATACTAGCTGTTCGGTTAGCTGGATATTTATTTCATTATTTGCGCAAAAGCTAGATGTTTATTTTGTTCTGAGGAATAATCAAGCTGTATAATTATTTTGATTTGCAGGAATAAATAATCAAGCTGGATCTTTTATTCATATTTATTAATCTTTTTCGTGGGGATTTGTGAATGTATTTCTTAATTTTGCCGGCAGGTGACCTGGGGCAGACGTTCGACTCCAACAGCACGCTGTCGCACTACGAGGCCAACGGCGGCGACGCGGTGCTCTTCGTGGGCGACCTCTCCTACGCCGACGCCTACCCGCTGCACGACAACCGGCGCTGGGACAGCTGGGCGCGCTTCGTGGAGCGCAGCGTGGCGTACCAGCCCTGGATCTGGACCGCCGGCAACCACGAGCTGGACTACGCGCCGGAGATCGGCGAGACGGTGCCCTTCAAGCCCTTCACCCGCCGCTACCGCACGCCGTACCGCGCCGCCGGCAGCACGGAGCCCCTCTGGTACTCGGTCAAGGTCGCCTCCGCCCACATCATCGTGCTCTCCTCCTACTCCTCCTACGGCAAGTACACGCCGCAGTGGACGTGGCTGTCCGACGAGCTGGCCCGCGTCGACCGCAAGGCCACGCCGTGGCTCATCGTGCTCATGCACTCGCCCTGGTACAACAGCAACAACTACCACTACATGGAGGGGGAGACGATGCGGGTGCAGTTCGAGAGCTGGCTCGTCGCCGCCAAGGTGGACATCGTCCTCGCCGGCCACGTCCACTCCTACGAGCGCAGCCGCCGCTTCTCCAACGTCGCCTACAACATCGTCAACGGCAAGGCCACGCCCGTGCGCGACTTGGACGCGCCCGTCTACGTCACCATCGGCGACGGCGGCAACATCGAGGGCATCGCCAACAAGTACGTATACGTTGCTTGCTTGCTGAATTCATGATTAACTTAACTTATATGCACCGTGCTCTGCTCCTCCGGCCATGCATTGCTGACATGACAAAATGAACGAATGAATGCAGCTTCACGGAGCCGCAGCCGTCCTACTCGGCGTTCAGGGAGGCGAGCTTCGGGCACGCGACGCTGGAGATCAAGAACCGGACGCACGCCTACTACGCGTGGCACCGGAACCACGACGGCGCCAAGGCCACTGCCGACTCCGTCTGGCTCACCAACAGACACCATCTCCCCACCGACGACTCCAAGTGATCTGATCATCTCCGAAGCAATGTCGTGGGAGGGAGGGGATCCGTTTTAGTTACTGCTGCCCCTTGACTTACTTGAGCAACGTGGGGTTTTTCTTACATGTTGATCGATCTGGCTGAGATAGAAAAGAAGAGATCTTGGGCAGCTGCAAATGGTTGCTTCTTTCACCTCATGTCTCCGATGTGTGAATCTCTTGAGCTCGAGCCGTAGTTAGTGCAATTAGTCATGTAACTTTAAGGATAAGCTCCTGCAGGTCGTCTCGTTTGAAATAAAATAACACAGGAGATTTGGGAGGTTCTTCTCAAGCACCTGCTCTGCATTTAACTATATACAGATGTGTTGACTGAAACTGTGCATGATCATCAGATCATGTGCAGAGAGCACCCCTTCTAGGTAAGAGATAGTTGTAACATGCGGAAGTCCAATTCGGCTCCCCTCCCCGGTGCACGTGCTCCTTGCGCGCGAAAATAATTTTTGAAATGTAAAAAAAATCTCAACAAAACTTCTAGTTGTTCATAGTCACATCAAAAATCCCAACAAAATTTCTAGTTGTTCGTGGTCACATGAGGGTTGATCCACCTTGTCAATGCAGCAGGGATCAAGAATGTCAACCAACGGGTAAGCGTCGCCTCGGGCATGGGGACCTCATGGCATGATGTTAGCCATTAGTATGTGCCTTCCTCTGTTGTGCTTTTTATTTTGGGAGTAGCCCGCATGATGTTTCGCGGGATGGCTTCTATGGTCTGCCATCTGCGGTGTTCTTGTAATCTTGTTGGCTTGTTAAATCTGTGTGAGGAATTTGACCTCGGTATATTGGTTTTCGCCCGGTTTTCCTGTAATTAATCGAGCAACTATCTTCTTCTTAATTAATGAAAAGACAAAGCTTTTGCCTCTATTCTTTTCTAAAAAATCATCTAGATGCTGCATGCAAATTTTTAGGCAAAAAGGTTAAGTATTTTGGCATGTGCAAAATAAATAAACTTAAACACCAAATGTTACCCCAAAATGTCATCTCAAATTTGTTTTTTTTTTCACCTATGGAACACTGCTACTCTGTTTCGCATGAAAATCCTCAAGCATGCTTGTGACACTAACACGAACATCTACAAAAGAAAAATCAGATTTTTTAAAAAACATTTAATATATTTTTAGTTTACTATTCATCCGGGAGCAAATGTTCCCGGGAGCCAAAACGCTTTCCCGTTTCTCTCCTTCCCGCCGTGCTGAAAAAGCGGGGTCTCGTAATGGTTGTTGCATCTTCTACTCCCTCCGTCCCACAATGTAAAACCATTTTTGACAATAATGGTCTTATATTTTGGGACGAAGAGAGTATAAAACAATGAAACAATAGCACACATTTTGTGTACTCCCGAGAGAGAAAAAGAGTAAAAATAGTTCAATAACAACCTAAAAGGAAAAAAAATAAAGAGTCGATTACATCACCGATGCTTAAACTTGACCAGAAAGTCATTTAGTGCTTAAACTTGTGGCATACATCGAACTGGTGTCACAACTTGGTTTAGGCATACATGTACGATGCAAATCACGTTTGGATATGAAATCGACGCTGACGAGGCGCGCCATCCTGGTGTGGGGCCTGTTGTCAGCCACTAGCCACTGAATGACGGAGTCAAGGTGCGCGGGGCAATATCTCTACTCCTAAAGGGGAAATTGGTAGCCTCCCCTCCATGTTTTATATTCGTTTTTTTTTTCGTTCGCCTTTTTTCGTCTCATCTCCCACCACCCCTTCCCGCTGGATTTTCTTCCTCTCATTAAAAAACCAAATCCCATTAAAAGGTGAGACCTTGTTTCGTGCTTGCTTTGGCAAGTGCTCATTTAATTCAATTACGTAAATGATATGTAATTAAGAATCCAGAAATCACACCATATATGTGAGATCACTTTCCTAAAAGACAGACATAAGATTTTTCTCGATAACTTTTCAAAACAAAATCATATATTCCTCAATAACAAATCGCTAATCCCGCACACTATGTCATTTATTATTATCATTATCTTTACTGTTAATTGACAAACACAACTTTTCTAATATAACAAAATAACATTTTTTGTTATGAGCGTACGCATCGGTCTGATGCCGGCGTGCGCGACACCATGTAGGATGCCGTGGCCGGGTCTGATGCCGGCGTGATGCTCAAGAATGCCAGGGTGTGGATCACGGCGTCAACGATGGCCGTGGCGGAAGGTCGGTCGTCGGACCACCACGTACACACATTTGTTGACGCGGTCATATTATATTTTTTGTCAGTCAGAGAGAGAGCCAGACATACTACATTCTCAAATCAAGTGTGTTCATTCAAATGTCAAAAATCCGTTAAAGAAATGTGTTCTACAATACTCGGTAGTCGTCATCGTCATTCATAGCAATCATTCATGCGGAAATATTTTGGAAATTGAGCGTTGAATCAATTCAGAAATCAAACCATCAATAGAATTGATTAGCTAGACATTAATTACGCATGCAATGCCATTTAAATAGGATTTTTTGCATCGAATAAATTTGAAACCGAGTCACTAAAGCAATTCATTAATTAGGTGGACAGTTAATTATGCCTATAGATAATTAGAAGTAGGGATTTTTCCAATTAGGCAGATGATTTGGCATGCATAGAATTAGATAGGCCATTAATTATTTGTGTAAATAATTAATTATCTCAGCGATATGGCCGAGCACGGCTTGCCAACAAGGACAACAACCACCATGTGCTCGCAACATGGGCGACCTAGCGCTCACCAAGATGGATGACGACCATGCTCTGCATGATGTCCACACACTGACGGTTGCCGAAACATTAGCGGGTGAGGATAACACGACACAATATTCGCCGGATGGTAAATGATATAGTGGAAAGATAGTGTGTTCCAAGAATAAGAAAGAAAACCAAAACAACCAAGTGATCCATGATGCTGGAGAAGAAATAAGTGTTCCAAAAAATAAAGAAAGAGTATTCTAAAAAATAAGTAGGAACGAGAACTTTGGTGAGGTAGGATGGCCAACCATACTTGGATAAAAAAGAAAATGAAAAACGGTCGCTTGCCAAGTGTAGCTTGTGCACCCAAAGAAATGTAAATCGAAGAGAAGAAGATAAGGCATCGCTGATGAACACACTAATGTTGACGTGGTGCTGATTGGCACCAACGGAACGGGTTGACGAAGAGGCTAGGAGTAGAAGATGTAGAGAAGGACGGAGAAGAGAAGAACGACAATTATCCCATCTAGCAATGAATGGTATGTGGGCTGGAGGTGGAGCTTATTGGTGACTACGTTCAGGTTGCCACTCGCCTCCCATGTTAGTGTGCATTTGCAAATTTGAGTGGACCTTTGAGAATGATCTTTATGGTTATTTGTTGTTTTGTATCAGTAGTATGTGTTAGTTTAACCCACTCTATTTTATTGTAAATATAAAAAAATCTTCCCTATTGAAACGCATGGTGAAGGTGAGGTGGTCTTCATCTGATTTGAAAGTAGGAGGCTCCAGCGAGAAATGTCTCGCTACGGTGGAAAATCGGGAAGGGGAGGATCCGACAGAAAAAGAGAAGGATGCGTCATGGGTGGGGTTTTCCTGTTGAGCCCACGTGTTGAAGATAACATGAGGATAGCCGCATGGGTCCACCTGACAACCCAGTGTTAACCACCCAACCCACAAGCATTTCATGTCCTATATACATCTGATATATATTCTTTGAGTCTTAAGTGGGCTGCAGTCCATGAAGCCCATTTTACACTATTTTTTTAATCTATACAATATAAGTGAAATATAATACTAATGTGTTATAAATAATATATATACTTAGTTACATTATAAAAACAATCATGTGTTAATTTAACATTTATCTATATAATTAAACTATAAATCACAAAACTATTCAAGTAATAATTTGCATATTTAATAAAAATATCAAAGTAATTATATATGTTTCTATATATTTTAGTACTCCCTTCGTAAACAAATATAAGAGTGTTTAGATCACTAGAATAATAATCTAAGCGCTCTTATATTTCTTTATGGATGGACTAAATCACTACTGAAATTTAGAATTGTTCACACTAAAAACAAAATATCATCTAGTATATTAAAGTGTTCAGGCTTTAAATATTTTTGTTCATCTATATATTTAATAAATTTTTAAGTAAGTTTGAAAATGTTCATAGTTTAAAAAAAATATTCATGTAGTATATAAAATTGTTCATGATTTAATAAAGGATATATTTTTCTATATATTTCAATAAATGCTTATATAAGTTTAAAATGTCCATGTTTTTAATAAAATATCTATGTGCTATATAAAAGTGTTCATTTTTATATTGAAAATTATTGTATTTATAACATACAATTATAAGTTTACATATATTATATACGCATATTTTTATAGAAAAATAACAGTGCAAAATGGGCCCTAGGAATTGCAGCCCCCTTTAAGACTATTTTTTTCTACAAAAGTCGAATTCTATCGAATATGGTCTGACATCGAGTCCGGGAGAACCGGCTTCTGCTACTCCTGGGTTTGATGCGATGCCAAACCCTTGAGGATCAGCTTTTCGCGGGAATCCGCAAAGTACTCCAGGTTGCCGAATATCACGATTCGATCTGTAGTGTAATTCTTGACCTGGCCGAGGCGACTAGTCGAGTCGGCGATGAAAGTGGCAACGCCGAAGATGAATGTCAGTGTACAAAAGTATGGGCTCTCCTTTTGACCCCTTTACTTGTGCACGGGCAGTCAGAGCCGCGCGCCACGGCCACACTTAGCAGGGCAGAGGAGGGAAGCCGGAGAGAAGCCGAAGCACAAGACAACCAAGGCAACGCCAAGACCAGAAACACAGGAGAGCAAGAGGGCAAGGTGGACTCCCCCGGCAAGATCCTTGCCGAGGCAGCCTCCGCAGCCCCGGCAAGAGCCTTACCGGGGCAGCTTGCCCGACGCCAGCAGAGCGAGCCACCCTTGAGCCCAAGGGTTCCAAACGCCGCCAACAACTACGTTGGGACCAGGGCTCGGGAGGCACCTCTGTGGTGGCATGCAGATCTTCGTCAAGATCACAAGCATACAAGATCAGATGAGGACCAGAAGACGGCGACCCTCGGCGGGATCCTAGCCGAGGAAATCCACAAGACCCCCGGCAAGCGCCTTGCCGGGGACAACTGCGACGCCACGGCAAGACCCTTGGCGGGCCCCCGGCAAGGCCCTTGCCGAGGGCGCCAGCAGGGCCACTGCCAGGCCCGCACCAGCCAAGGCTCCACTGCCATCCCCAAGCAGCTGCTAGCTCAACCAGCTGGGCAGGCACCTTGTGGCGACGGGCGGCTTACAAGCCAACTCAGCAAGCACCTGCGTGGTGGCATGCAGATCTTCGTGAAGACCCTACCACCGCACCACCTAAGCTGCCTGCCTGCCTACATGGCGCCACATGCATGGCCTAGGCGCGTGTCGAAGCAAGGCGAGGCGGCGACGGATGGGACGGGCCTCATTCCCGTCCCCTATAAAGCTAATGGACACCTAAGCGATGCATTAAATGTGTCTTGTCCTGTAATACGGGCAATAAGCTCGCAGCACTGTAGACCTTTCCACCTCATGTGTGCCACTGTGGCAGCCCCTTTCGACTATAAAAGGAGGCCCATGGCATACTAGAGAGGGATTCGGCTCTTTTGGGCAAGTTACACCCCGCAGCTAGCTCAAGAACACAAGAACACTCAATACATCCACCAAAGCAGGACTAGGGTATTACGCATCCTCGCGGCCCGAACCTGGGTAAACGATCTGTGTGCTTCCTGTTAGACCTGCTCTTCTCACGACCCCGTGCCCGCCAACCATAGAAGGGATTCCAGTGATCCCATAGGTGTCGTTTCCCACCGACATCTATGGCGCGCCAGGTGGGGGGGGGGGCAGTCGTGAGAATCTGATCTGGCAGTTAGCCTAGCAGTTCCTCCTGGCCATGCTTCCAAAGAAGAAGACGGCCAAGAGGATAACGCCACCTGCGAGCGCGAAGGACACCGACGGCGACAAGAAAGCTATGTCACGCCGGACTTTAAATATTTCCTTTTTATATAAGGTTATTCCCCTCGGAGATCTCGTTCTTTGTATGGAAAACCTGCACGCAAAGGGGCTCTCCCGCGATTGGCAACGCCCTTGTTCTGTTTCGAGTCCGCTCGACAGCTCAAGCGACCGCGTCGAGAGTGGCAGGGTAGCCTTCCGCAACTGGCAACGCTCTCGATTCCGACTCGAGTCAAGCTCGACAGTTCGAGCGACCACGTTGAGGGCGGCAAGGTGGTTCGCCCGGCAGGAAGCACACCCGTCAGGCCATTGGGGATCCGTCCCCAAGGAGCCGCGTTTACGCGCCGGCAAGCCTACCCGATTAGCATAGGGTGAACATATAAAGGGGGATTGAACAGGAAAGTAACATGCACTGACTCAAAAGTACTGCAGAGTTATATTACATCAATTGTTGTTGCGGTTCTAACTAAAGATAGAAATTGTCTTGGTCCTGAACCTGCAGCGACGATAAGAAGTGGGGTGCCTAGTCCCGGCGCTGGCCCTCTACCCTGTGGATTCCATCGATGCCGCTGATGATGGGCTCGATACGCTCCTCGAGCGGCGCGAGGTCCACACCCTCCGGCAAGCTCTCCAGCGCAGCATCGAAGTCGAGGTTGGGATTCCAGTATGCCACCTTGGTGAGAACCTTGGTCATGGACCCCGGCAAAGCCTCCGGGCCTCATTGGCCAGGAAAGTCGCCCTAGCGGAGCGGAAATGCTCCAGGGCTCCAAGAACACCCTCAAAAAACAGGGTCAGCCTGGCGTTGGGAGTCGTGCTGCGATCCGGAGCGTACCTCACAGTTGGCATCCCCATGGTGGCCAGCTGCGTGGTGATCCTGCCGGCGACGTCTTCAAGGCGGCCGATCCAGCGATTCTCACCCTCCACAAAGTCTTTGTGGTTGGCGGTCTCGTTCTTCCGCAGCTGCTTCTCGTTCTCCAGATCTTTGGTCAGGGTCTCCTCCCGGGCCTTGCTCTCCGACAACATCCCCTCGAGACCCTCCAGCTTCAACTTGAGGTCTTTAATGGAGTTGTTGGCCTCGGAGAGCTCCCCGGCCCTGCTGACAGCCGCGCCCTGCGCCTCCTTCAGGGCGCCGTTGAGCGTGTCCCTCTCCTTGGACAGCCTCAGGGCCTGGTCCTTCAGCCCGTCCCGCTCCACCTCCAGCTCCTTTACCCTACCGGCATGAACCAGAGCCTGGGCATCAAGCGCCTCTTTGTGCCCCTGCTCCAGTTCCTGGGTCCGCTGCACAACGAGCTTTTCCACCTCCTCATCCTTGGCGCGGAGCGTTGCGACAAGCTTCTCCTCACACGCGGCAAGGTCCTCCTCCTGGGAGTTCAGCGCGGCCTGGTACTGGGTCCGAGCGGCCTCGGCTGCGGCGGCCAAGCTCTCCACCATCTCCTGGGCCTTCTCGATGTCGGCCCGCTTCATGGCGAGCTACACGTCGCGCTTGGCCAGCTCACCATGGGCGACCTTCAGTTCCTCACAAGCCTGGCGGAACCAAGTCTGCGTCTCGGCGATGCGTGCCTTGAAGTCCGCCTCCGCCTTGTCCACCGTTGCCATCCTGGACTTGGCCTTGTCCAGGCGGGCGCGGTGGAGCGCCTGGAGCTTCCGGAAGTTGGCGCCCATGGCCTGGAGAAGCCGCTCCTCCTGAGAACCGTCGCCACCGGTGCTCGGCTCGTCAACAACCTCGAGCCCGGCGGCGGCAAGCACCTCCTCGTCGAACACCTCTCCCTCGACGGGCGCCCTGGAGCTCGACGCCCCTGGAAGGTGGACGAAAAGGTCGTCACCTACCTTCAGATACCTGCCGGAGCCAGAGGCAGCGGAGGAGGAAGGCTGGTCATCGACCACCTCCTCCTCAGCAGCGGACTTACCGGCCTCCTTGGCAGTAGCCCTGCTGGGCTCCCCGGCAGGCTCCTCGGCGGCGCCCTTGGCGGCCTCGGCGGCGATCTTCTCGGCCTCCGCCTCGGCGGCCTTGGCGACGTCCTCGATGACGGTGTCTATGTCCTCTGGGTCCGCCGAGAGGGGATCTGGATGCCGAGAAGGGGATGAGGCAAGGCCAAGACCAAGATTCAGAAAGAACAGAAAAAGAACAGGGACGGAACGCGAGTGACTTACCCGCGCTGGGCTGGGAAGTAGGGGTCCCCTCCCCGCCAACATTTGGCGCCGAGGCGAAGCCACCAGCGCCAGGGTTCTCCTCCTCCTCCTCCTCCTCCGTGTTCATGGGCTCGGTGCTTGGCGCCCTTGCCGGGGACGCCCCTCGGGGCGGCGTGTTGGGGGTAGCCCTCTGTGGCTCCTCCTGCCGCTGTCCTCCTCCTGCAACCATGGCAAGGTCAGCACCAAGAGATCGTGCCCCCAACACACGTCGACGAGGGGTGAGTGGTGAACTTACGCTGTGGGCCGTGCCGGGGGCTGTTATCCGGGCTGCTCAACACCACCAGCGGTGTACCAGAAACCCCTGCCGGGGGCTGGCCGCTCGCCGAAGCCCTGGCCCTCTTCACCCTCTGGGCCAGTGTCTCCGCATCCCTGCAAAGATGAAGACGAATCAAGATAAGTGGCATGATCCGAGGAGACGGAGATGACAGAAAGGGACAAGATACTTACTCGTCCTCCACATCCTCCTTTGCTGCTTTCCTCTTCCTCCGTGGGCTGAGGGACCCAAAGTCAAAGGTAACCTCCGCATCGACGTCTGCCGGAGGAGGGGAGGAGGGCGGAGTCTGGACGCGCTTGGATGAAGAGGAGGCAGATGCTTTCTTCTTCGCCACCGCGGCCTTCACCGACTTCTTCGCAGCCGCGGCCCTCGTTTGGCGCGCGGACGCCTCCTGAGCTTGCCGGGGCTGCACGACCCTGCCGGGCCGAACCGGCTCGCCAGAGGTGGCCCGCCGCAGGACTCACCCTCTTCCCGCGATCGGAGGGTCGACAGCCTCTGCCTCCTCCTCCGACGACTCATCGACCACATCTTCGATGAGAGGGGCCCCGGTGCCGGCACTGCTGGCCTCCCCAGCGGCCTCCGCCCACTGGGTGAGCTCCTTCTCCTCCGCCTCCGTCGCGGCCTTTTCCTCCATGCCACCGGCGCTGCCGGCCTCCTCGGCGAGCTTCGCCTCCACCGCCCTGGCGGCGATATAGTCCAGCTCCGCTTGGGTGGTGTCCTGGACAAGTCGCGGCTCGGCGCTGACATACTTCTCCTCCAAGGTTTCGAAAAACTCCTGCACCTGATCCTCCGGCGGCTCGGCCCAATTGGGGACGAGGCCGTGCGCGTTGAACTCCGGCATCATGGCGATGATGTCGCTTCGACGCGAGTTGTTTCTCAGCGGGACCACCCCCGCCGGCAACTTTAACATGGGCCCCTTGGCGACCTTGCCGGCCTTCGCGGCCTTGCCGGACCGCTCGACCTCGCCATGGCGGTTCACGTCGAGCTGGAAGAGCCACTGGCAGAAGTGGGCGTGCCCCATCACCGTGAAGTTGTGGTCCAAGCCGGGGCGGAGCCTCATGATGTCGGCGGCGTTCGTGAAGAGCCAGGCTGGCCTCCCCTTGTTGTGCAGCGGAGCGATTCGGCGGCGGATGAAATCCGCCCCAATCATCTCAAGGGTGAGCCCGGCCTCGGTGAGATGAAGGATCCTGGTGGTGGCGACCGTGAGCTTCTTGTCGTCAACATCGACATTGCTCCAGTCATTTCTGCGGACCGGCGGCGCCTGACGAACCTCGCAGAACGCTGGTGGATCCTCCTCCTCGATCCAGCACCACCGGCCCCGCCACTCCTCCCACCTCTCCTTCTGGGCGTCGTCCGGGTATGTCCCTTTCTCCTGGGTCCTTGGGATCCAGGCGACACAACCGGAAATGGCGCCCCCCGTTTGGATGCGAGGGAAGAAGTAGTGGCAGAAGAGCGCCGTGTTGGGATGCACTCCGGCAAAGCCCTCGTAGAGGTGCGCAAAAAGAGCCATGCGCGCCATGGCATTTGGGGTAAAATCCAAAAGGTGGAAGCCGTAGGTGTGCATGATGTCGCTGAAGAAATCGGAGAAAGGGGGGCAAAGGCCGCAAGAAAAGCAATCAACGAAGAACGGGTACCGATTCGGGGCGGCCTCGACGCAGTTGGCGGGGATGACACGCGTGGCTGGATGCCCCGTCGTCTCCCCCCCCCCCCCCCGTCTTGCACCCCCATAGGGGCCTGAAGCAGTCCTGGAGCTCGAACACGTCGACCGTCGAGGGGAAGTAGGCGAGCTACGTCCGCCGCGCCGCCAACTCGCTCTCCGGCGGCTCGCTCGCCCCGGCGTCCTTGGCCACTCCCTTGCCTCTGCTGGTCTTGGGTGCCATGGCGGCTGTGGGGAGCAAGGGACAGAAGAAGGCGAAGACATAGCGGCGGCGAGCAAAGGCGAAAGCTTGGGAAGGAAGGAGAAGGGGACGGCGGTTCCGAGATGGGAGAAGGCGCAGGGGGTAAATGAGCAGTGCGCCCCGCGGTTATTCCTTTTTACGGGGAAGGCGCGGGCCGCCTCTTTTCCCATTAACTGCGATGTGACACATGCGTGCAGGAACCGCCCCACGCATGACCCCCACGTCACGCATGACCCTCCACGTCACGCGTTCAACGCGGGTCGTGGGGAAGCGCAGTGGATGAAAAGTTACTGCGGTGAAATCCGCCCCACCTGCCCGCGCACAGTTCTAGGCCTGGCCCAACAACACGTCGCGCTTATGTGTGGCCCAAGCCCGGGGGCTCCTGTCGGTGTACAAAAGTAGGGGCTCTCCTTTTGACCCCTTTACTTGTGCACGGGCAGTCAGAGCCGCGCGCCATGGCCACACTTAGTAGGGCAGAGGAGGGAAGCCGGAGAGAAGCCGAAGCACAAGACAACCAAGGCAACGCCAAGACCAGAAACACAGGAGAGCAAGAGGGCAAGGTGGACTCCCCCGGCAAGATCCTTGCCGAGGCAGCCTCCGCAGCCCCGGCAAGAGCCTTGCCGGGGCAGCTTGCCCGACGCCAGCAGAGCGAGCCACCCTTGAGCCCAAGGGTTCCAAACGCCGCCAACAACTACGTTGGGACCAGGGCTCAGGAGGCACCTCTGTGGTGGCATGTAGATCTTCGTCAAGATCACAAGCATACAAGATCAGATGAGGACCAGAAGACGGCGACCCTCGGCGGGATCCTAGCCGAGGAAATCCACAAGACCCCCGGCAAGCGCCTTGCCAGGGACAACTGCGACGCCACGGCAAGACCCTTGCCGGGCCCCCGATAAGGCCCTTGCCGAGGGCGCCAGCAGGGCCACTGCCAGGCCCGCACCAGCCAAGGCTCCAACGCCATCCCCAAGCAGCTGCTAGCTCAACCAGCTGGGCAGGCACCTGCGTGGCGACGGGCGGCTTCCAAGCCAACTCAGCAAGCACGTGTGTGGTGGCATGCAGATCTTCGTGAAGACTCTACCACCGCGCCACCTCAGCTGCCTGCCTGCCTACATGGCGCCACATGCATCGCTGGCCTGGGCGTGTGTCGAAGCAAGGCGAGGCGGCGGCGGACGGGACGGGCCTCGTTCCCGTCCCCGATAAAGCTAAGGGACACCTAAGTGATGCATTAAATGCGTCTTGTTCTGTAATACGGGCGATAAGCTCGCAGCACTATAGACCTTTCCACCTCCCGTGTGCCACTGTGGCAGCCCCTTTCGACTATAAAAGGAGGCCCATGGCATACTTGAGAGGGATTCGGCTCTTTTGGGCAAGTTACACCCCGTAGCTAGCTCAAGAACAAAATAACACTCAATACATCCACCAAAGCAGGACTAGGGTATTACGCATCCTCGCGGCCCGAACCTGGGTAAACGATCCGTGTGCTTCCTGTTAGACCTGCTCTTCTCACGACCCTGCGCCCGCCAACCATAGAAGGGATTCCAATGATCCCACTGGTGTCGTTTCCCACCGACATCTATGGCGCGCCAGGTAGGGGGGGGGCAGTCGTGAGAATCTGATCTGGCGGTTAGCCTAGCAGTTCCTCCTGGCCATGCTTCCAAAGAAGAAGACGGCCAAGAGGATAACGCCGCCTGTGAGCGCGAAGGACACCGACGGCGACAGGAAAGCTAAGTCACGCCGGACTTTATTTCCTTCTTATATAAGGTTATTCCCCTCGGAGATCTCGTTCTTTGTATGGAAAACCTGCACGCAAAGGGGCCCTCCCGCGATTGGCAACGCCCTTGTTCTGTTTCGAGTCCTCTCAACAGCTCAAGCGGCCGCGTCGAGAGTGGCAGGGTAGCCTTCTGCAACTGGCAACACTCTCGATTCTGACTCGAGTCAAGATCGACAGTTCGAGCGGCCGCGTTGAGGGCGGCAAGGTGGTTCGCCCGGCAGCAAGCACACCCGGCAGGCCATTGGGGATCCGTCCCCAAGGAGTCGCCCTGGATGTACGCGCCGGCAAGCCTACCCGATTAGCGTAGGGTGAACATACAAAGGGGGATTGAACAGGAAAGTAAGATGCACTGACTCAAAAGTACTGTAGAGTTATATTACATCAATTGTTGCTGCGGTTCTAACTAAAGATAGAAATTGTCTTGGTCCTGAACCTGCAGCGACGATAAGAAGCGGGGTGCCTAGTCCCGGCGCTGGCCCTCTACCCTCTGGATTCCATCGATGCCACTGATGATGGGCTCGATACGCTTCTCGAGCGGCGCGAGGTCCACACCCTCCGGCAAGCTCTCCAGCGCAGCATCGAAGTCGAGGTTGGGATTCAAGTATGCCACCTTGGTGAGAACCTTGGTCATGGCACCCCGGCAAAGCCTCCGGGCCTCATTGGCCAGGAAAGTCGCCCTGGTGGAGCGGAAATGCTCCAGGGCTCCAAGAACACCCTCAAAAAACAGGGTCAGCCTGGCATTGGGAGTCGTGCTGCGATCCGGAGCGTACCTCACAGTTGGCATACCCATGGTGGCCAGCTGCATGGTGATCCTGCCGCCGACGTCTTCAAGGCGGCCGATCCAGCGATTCTCACCCTCCACAAAGTTTTTGTGGTTGGTGGTCTCGTTCTTCCGCAGCTGCTTCTCGTTCTCCAGATCTTTGGTCAAGGTCTCCTCCCGGGCCTTGCTCTCTGACAACATCCCCTCGAGACCCTCCAGCTTCAGCTTGAGGTCTTTAATGGAGTTGTTGGCCTCAGAGAGCTCCCCGGCCCTGCTGACAGCCGCGCCCTGCGCCTCCATCAGGGCGCCGTTGAGCGTGTCCCTCTCCTTGGACAGCCTCAGGGCCTGGTCCTTCAGCCGGCCCCGCTCCACCTCCAGCTCCTTTACCCTGCCGGCGTGAACCAGAGCCTCGGCATCGAGCGCCTCTTTGTGCCTCTGCTCCAGCTCCTGGGTCTGCTGCACGACGAGCTTTTCCACCTCCTCAACCTTGCCGCGAAGCATTGCGGCAAGCTTCTCCTCACGCGCGGCAAGGTCCTCCTCCTGGGAGTTCAGCGCGGCCTGGTGCTGGGTCCGAGCGGCCTCGGCTGTGGCGGCCAAGCTCTCCGCCATCTCCTGGGCCTTCTCGGTGTCGGCCCGCTTCATGGTGAGCTCCACGTCGCGCTTGGCCAGCTCACCCTGGGCGACCTTCAGTTCCTCACAAGCCTGGCGGAACCAAGTCTGCGTCTTGGCGACGCGCGCCTTGAAGTCCGCCTCTGCCTTGTCCACCGTTGCCATCCTGGACTTGGCCTTGTCCAGGCAGGCACGGTGGAGCGCCTGGAGCTTCCGGAAGTTGGCACCCATGGCCTGGAGAAACCGCTCCTCCTGAGAACCGTTGCCGCCGGTGCTCGGCACGTCAACAACCTCGAGCCCAGCGGTGGCAAGCACCTCCTCGTCGAACACCTCTCCCTCGACGGGCGCCCTGGAGCTCGACGCCCCTGGAAGGTGGACGAAAAGGTCGTCACCTACCTTCAGATACCTGCCGGAGCCAGAGGCAGCGGAGGAGGAAGGCTGGTCATCGACCACCTCCTCCTTAGCAGCGGACTTGCCGGCCTCCTCGGTAGTAGCCCTGCCGGGCTCCCTGGCAGGCTCCTTGGCGACGCCCTCGGCAGCGCCCTTGGCAGCCTCCTCGGCGGCGATCTTCTCAGCCTCCGCCTCGGCGGCCTTGGCAATCTTCGCTTGTACGTCAAGTCTTTCGAAGTCTTTGTATAGCCCATCATAGGCCGCCCAAAGTGGTTGATACGTCTCAAACGTGTCTATAATTTTTGATCGTTCCATGCTATTATATTATATGTTTTGGATGTTTAATGGGCTTTAATATGCTCTTTTATATTATTTTTGGGACTAACCTATTAACCGGAGGCCCAGTGCCAGTTGCTGTTTTTTTGCCCATTTCAGTGTTTCACAGAAAAGGAATATCAAACGGAATCCAAATGGAACGAAACCTTCGCGAGGATCTTTCTTGTAACAAACGCAATCCAGGAGACTTGGAGTGGAAGTCAGAGACGCAACAAGGCGGCCACGAGGCAGGAGGGCGCGCCCAGGGGGGTAGGTGTGCCCCCACCCTCGTTGGCCCCTTGTAGCTCCACCGACCTACTTCTTTCGCCTATATATACTCTTATACCCTGAAAACATCCAGGAGAGCCACGAAACCACTTTTCCGCCACCGCAACCTTCTGTACCCGTGAGATCCCATCTTGGGTCCTTTTCCGGCGCTCCGCCGGAGGGGGATTCGATCACGGAAGGCTTATACATCAACACCATAGCCTCTCCAATGATGTGTGAGTAGTTTACCATAGACCTTCGGGTCCATAGTTATTAGCTAGATGGCTTCTTCTCTCTCTTTGGTTCTCAATACAAATTTCTCCTCGATGTTCTTGGAGATCTATTCGATGTAATACCTTTTGCGGTGTGTTTGCCGAGATCCGATGAATTGTGGGTTTATGCTCAAGATTATCTATGAATATTATTTGGTTCTTCTCTGAATTCTTATATGCATGATTTGATATCTTTGCAAGTCTCTTCGAATTATCGGTTTAGTTTGGCCTACTAGATTGATCTTTCTTGCAATGGGAGAAGTGATTAGCTTTGGGTTCAATCTTTTTTTTTGAAAGTGGACTTTGGGTTCAATCTTGCGGTGTCCTTTCCCAGTGACAGCAGGGGCAGCAAGGCACGTATTGTATTGTTGCCATCGAGGATAAAAAGATGGGGTTTATATCGTATTGCTTGAGTTTATCCCTCTACATCATGTCATCTTGCTTAATGCGTTACTCTGTTCTTATGAACTTAATACTCTAGATGCATGCTGGATAGCGGTCGATGTGTGGAGTAATAGTAGTAGATGCAGAATTGTTTCGGTCTACTTGACACGGACGTGATGCCTATGTTCATTATCATGCCTAGATATTCTCATAACTATGCGCTTTTCTATCAATTGCTCGGCAGTAATTTGTTCACCCACCGTAATATATGCTATCATGAGAGAAGCCACTAGTGAAACCTATGGCCCCGGGTCTATTTTACATTATTTTAGTTTCCCGTCAACTTGCCAATTTCTGTTGCCGTTTATTTTGCAATCTTTACTTTCCAATCTATACAACAAAAATACAAAAAATATTTATCTTACTATCTTTATCAGAGCTCACTTTTGCAAGTGGCCGTGAAGGGATTGACAACCCCTTTATCGCGTTGGTTGCAAGGTTCTTGATTGTTTGTGCAGGTACTAGGCGATTTGCGTGTAGTCTCCTACTGGATTGATACCTTGGTTCTCAAAAACTGAGGGAAATACTTACGCTACTTTGCTGCATCACCCTTTCCTCCTCAAGGGAAAACCAACGCATGCTCAAGAGGTAGCAAGAAGGATTTATCTCGCCGTTGCCGGAGAGATCTATGCTCAAGTCAAGACATACCAAGTACCTATCACAAACTCTTCTCCCTCGCATTTCATTATTTGCCATTTGCCTCTCGTTTTCCTCTCCCCCACTTCACCTTTGCCGTTTTATTCGCCCTTTTTCGTTCGCCTCTTTTCGCTTGCTTCTTGTGTCCGTGTGTTAGATCTTTTGTTTCGCCGTCATGGCCAGTCCTTCTATCATTGTTAGTACTCCCGATAATGAAGTTCTTAATTTTAAACAAAGGGAGGGAGAAAATCTAAAGGATGCTTGATATAGAATTTGCAATGCTCAAAATAGATCTACTAGAAAGCAATCCACTTCTGTTCTTCTTCGCAATTTTTACGTAGGCATCACTCCTTAGAATAGATATGTTCTTGACACCATTACCGGAGGGAATTTCTTGGGAGGCGATACTTTTGATTCTTATAATGCTATGATAGATTTGTTAGGCCCACCACCTCTTTTGATCAATGGAACTATTTTAACTTTGGAACATGTGATGCAAAGGCTTGATATTATTGAAAATAAAATTGCCACTGTAGAGTTAATCGAAAATTTGGATAAAAAGATCCACAACAAAATTACCAAATATGGATCTAAGGTAGGATTTACTCTGAAAAATCTTAGGGAGAAGGAACCCATAGTTAATGAGAAGATAGATCAAGATTCCACTAGAATTGATAAACCCAAAGATATTATTACCAACTTGGGGTCCGCTTTTTCTGCCGTTAAAAATACCTCAAATCCTCCTCCTACCAAAGTTGCCAAGTTTATCTATGTTCCTAAAAATAAGGGTGAATCTTCTAGTAAGGAAAATGAAGACCTCAAATCAATAAGTGTTCACCCCAACTTTTTTGATATCATTAATGAAGCTTTTGCTACAAATGAATTTCTTGATTTCTTGCCTAGGAGTTTGATCATTAACAAAACCAAAGAACCTCCTAAGGGTTATAAGTGTTCAATTGAAGAATTGCATACCAAAGATGACAATACCTAGATCTATTCTTGTTTTTATGCCTAGCTAAGGGCGTTAAACGATAGCGCTTGTTGGGAGGCAACCCAATTTTATTTTTGTTCCTTGCTTTTTGTTCCTGTTTAGTAATAAATAATTCATCTAGACTCTGGTTAGATGTGTTTTTGTGTTTCAATTAGTGTTTGTGCCAAGTAATACCTTTAGGATAACCTACGGTGATAGTTAATTTGATCTTGCTGAAAAACAGAAACTTTTGCGTGCACGAAAACAATTTTCATAAATCACAGGAACGTGCTTTCCAGTTGATTCTTTTTGCAGAAGAGTAATAAACAAATTGCTTAGGACTTCCTAATTTCTCAGAGTTTTTGGAGTTACAGAAGTATGCATATGAATCAGATTGCTACAGACTGTTCTGTTTTAGACAGATTCTGTTTTTCGTGTTGTTTGCTTATTTTGATGAATCTATGGCTAGTATCGGGGGGTATGAACCATAGAGAAGTTGGAATAAAGTAGGTTTAACACCAAAATAAATAAGGAATGAGTTCATTACAGTACCTTAAAGTGGTGGTTTGTTTTCTTGTACTAACGGAGCTCACGAGATTTTCTGTTTAAGTTTTGTGTTGTGAAGTTTTCAAGTTTTTGGGTAAAGATTTGATGGATTTTGGAATAAGGAGTGGCAAGAGCCTAAGCTTGGGGATTCCCAAGGCACCCCAAGGTAAAATTCAAGGACAACCAAAAGCCTAAGCTTGGGGATGCCCCGGAAGTCATCCCCTCTTTCGTCTTCGTCTATCGGTAACTTTACTTGAGGCTATATTTTTATTCACCACATGATATGTGTTTTGCTTGGAGCGTCTTGTATGATTTGAGTCTTTGCTTTTTAGTTTACCACAATCATCCTTCCTGTACACACCTTTTGGAGAGACACACATGAATCGGAATTTATTAGAATACTCTATGTGCTTCACTTATATCCTTTGAGCTAGATAATTTTGCTCTAGTGCTTCGCTTATATCTTTTTAGAGCACGGTGGTGGTTTTATTTTATAGAAATTATTGATCTCTCATGCTTCATATTATTTTGAGAGTCTTTTAGAACAGCATGGTAATTTGCTTTGGCTATAAAATTAGTCCTAACATGATGAGCATCCAAGATGGGTATAATAAAAACTATCATATAAAGTGCATTGAATACTATGAGAAGTTTGATTCCTTATAATTGTTTTGAGATATGAAGATGATGATATTAGAGTCATGCTAGTTGAGTAGTTGTGAATTTGAGAGACACTTGTGTTAAAGTTTGTGATTCCCGTAGCATGCACGTATGGTGAACCGTTATGTGATGAAGTCGGAGCATGATTTATTTATTGATTTTCTTCCTTATGAGTGGCGGTCGGGGACGAGCGATGGTCTTTTCCTACCAATCTATCCCCCTAGGAGCATGCGCGTAGTACTTCGTTTCGATAACTAATAGATTTTTGCAATAAGTATGTGAGTTCTTTATGACTAATGTTGAGCCCATGGATTATACGCACTCTCACCCTTCCACCATTGCTAGCCTCTCTAATACCGCACACCTTTCGCCGGTATCATACACCCACCATATACCTTCCTCAAAACAGCCACCATACCTACCTATCATGGCATTTCCATAGCCATTCCGAGATAATATTGCCATGCAACTTTCCATCGTTCCGTTTATTATGACACGCTCCATCATTGTCATATTGCTTCGCATGATCATGTAGTTGACATCATATTGTGGAAAGGTCACCATTCATCATTCATACATGTCACTCTTGATTCATTGCATATCCCGGTACACCGCCAGAGGCATTCACATAGAGTCATATTTGTTCTAAGTATCGAGTTGTAATTCTTGGGTTGTAAGTAAATAAAAGTGTGATGATCTTCATTATTAGAGCATTGTCCCATGTGAGGAAAGGATGATGGAGACTATGATTCCCCCATAAGTCGGGATGAGACTCTGGACGAAAAAAAGAGGCCAAAGAAGCCCACCATAAAAAAATGATGAGAGAAAAAGAGAGAAGGGACAATGTTACTATCCTTTTTTCACAGTTGTGCTTCAAAGTAGCACCATGATCTTCATGATAGAGAGTCTCTTATTTTGTCACTTACATATACTAGTGGGAATTTTTCATTATAGAACTTGGCTTGTATATTCCAATGATGGGCTTCCTCAAAATGCCCTTGGTCTTCGTGAGCAAGCGAGTTGGATGCACACCCACTTAGTTTCTCTTGTTGAGCTTCCATACACTTATAGCTCTAGTGCATCCGTTGCATGGCAATCCCTACTCACTCACATTGATATCTATTGATGGGCATCTCCATAGCCCGTTGATACGCCTAGTTGATGTGAGACTATCTTCTCTTTTTTTGTCTTCTCCACAACCACCATTCTATTCCACCTATAGTGCTATGTCCATGGCTCATGCTCATGTATTGCGTGAAAGTTGAAAAAGTTTGAGAACATCAAAATATGAAACAATTGCTTGGCTTGTCATCGGGTTTGTGCATGATTAAATACTTTGTGTGATGAAGATAGAGCATAGCCAGACTATATGATTTTGTAGGGATAACTTTCTTTGGCCATGTTATTTTGAGAAGACATGATTGCTTTATTAGTATGCTTGAAGTATTATTGTTTTTATGTAAATATTAAACTTTTATCTTGAATCTTTCGGATCTGAACATTCATGCCATGATAAAGAAAATTACATTGAAAATTATGTTAGGTAGCATTCCACATCAAAAATTCTATTTTTATCATTTACCTACTCGAGGACGAGCAGGAATTAAGCTTGGGGATGCTGATACATCTCCAACGTATCTATAAATATTTATCGTTCCATGCTATTATATTATCTATTTTGGATGTTTAATGGGCTTTAATATGCTCTTTTATATTATTTTTGGGACTAACCTATTAACCGGAGGCCCAGTGCCAGTTGCTGTTTTTTGTCTATTTCAGTGTTTCGCAGAAAAGGAATATCAAACGGAATCCAAACGGAACGAAACCTTCGCGAGGATCTTTCTTGGAACAAACGCAATCCAGGAGACTTGGAGTGGACGTCAGAGATGCAACGAGGCGGCCACGAGGCAGGAGGTCGCGCCCAGGGGGTAGGCGTGCCCCCACCCTCGTGGGCCCCTCGTAGCTCCACCGACCTACTTCTTTCGCCTATATATACTCTTATACCCTGAAAACATCCAGGAGAGCCACGAAACCACTTTTCCGCCGCCACAACCTTCTGTACCCGTGAGATCCCATCTTGGGGCCTTTTCCGGCGCTCCGCCGGAGGGGGATTCGATCACGGAAGGCTTCTACATCAACACAATAGCCTCTCCGATGATGTGTGAGTAGTTTACCATAGACCTTCGGGTCCATAGTTGTTAGCTAGATGGCTTCTTCTCTCTCTTTGGTTCTCAATACAAAGTTCTCCTCGATGTTCTCGGAGATCTATTCGATGTAATACTTTTTGCGGTGTGTTTGCCGAGATTCGATGAATTGTGGGTTTATGATCAATATTATCTATGAATATTATTTGGTTCTTCTCTTAATTCTTATATGCATGATTTGATATCTTTGCAAGTCTCTTCGAATTATCGGTTTAGTTTGGCCTACTAGATTGATCTTTCTTGCAATGGGAGAAGTGCTTAGCTTTGGGTTCAATCTTGCGGTGTCCTTTCCCAGTGACAGCAGGGGCAGCAAGGCATGTATTGTATTGTTGCCATCGAGGATAAAAAGATGGGGTTTATATCATAGTGCTTGAGTTTATCCCTCTACATCATGTCATCTTGCTTAATGCGTTACTCTGTTCTTATGAACTTAATACTCTAGATGCATGCTGGATAGCGGTTGATGTGTGGAGTAATAGTAGTAGATGCAGAATCGTTTCGGTCTACTTGACACGGACGTGATGCCTATGTTCATGATCATGCCTTGATATCCTCATAAGTATGCGCTTTTCTATCAATTGCTCGGCAGTAATTTGTTCACCCACCGTAATATATGCTATCATGAGAGAAGCCACTAGTGAAACCTATGGTCCCGGGTCTATTTTACATTATATTAGTTTCCCGTCAACTTGCCAATTTTTGTTGCCGTTTATTTTGCAATCTTTACTTTCCAATCTATACAATAAAAATACCAAAACTATTTATCTTACTATCTTTATCAGATCTCACTTTTGCAAGTGGCCGTGAATGGATTGACAACCCCTTTATCGCGTTGGTTGCAAGGTTCTTGATTGTTTGTGCAGGTACTAGGCGATTTGCGTGTAGTCTCCTACTGGATTGATACCTTGGTTCTCAAAAACTGAGGGAAATACTTACGCTACTTTGCTGCATCACCCTTTCCTCTTCAAGGGAAAACCAACGCATGATCAAGAGGTAGTAGTGGTATAGGATGGAATGGACCTAGGGGTCCTCAGCCCGGCCCACCAGGCTAGGAAACGACATGGTGAGAGACCCCTCGGCCGGGACACCGTCACTCTGTAAGTTTGCTTAGTGTTGAAACTATGCATGATCATGTGCTGAGAGCATGAATCCCACTACTCCCTCCATCCCATAATATAAGATGTTATTACATCTAATATGTTGCATATAGAGTAATAAAATACTATTCAAACATGCTCCATGCTTTAAATTTTCCTGACCGAGTAATCAAGTCGTCAGAGGAAAATAGTGCTAGTGTAGTTTTGTCATGGAGGTGCTTTCTCATTCTACATCCGTTGCATCAACCTCGACTAAAGTGTTGGGGAACGTAGTAATTTCAAAAAAATTCCTACACACACAGGATCATGGTGATGCATAGCAACGAGAGGGGAGAGTGTGTCCACGTACCCTCGTAGACCGAAAGCGGAAGCGTTAGCACAACGCGGTTGATGTAGTCGTACGTCTTCACGATCCGACCGATCCGAGTACCGAACGTACGGCACCTCCGAGTTCAGCACACGTTCAGCTCGATGACGTCCCTCGAACTCCGATCCAGCCGAGCTTTGAGGGAGAGTTCTGTCAGGACGACGGCGTGGTGACGGTGATGATGATGCTACCGATGCAGGGCTTCGCTTAAGCACCGCTACGATATGATCGAGGTGGAATATGGTGGAGGGGGGCACCGCACACGGCTAAGAGATCAAGAGATCAATTGTTGTGTCTATGGGGTGCCCCCTCCTTCGTATATAAAGGGGGGAGGAGGAGGGGGCCGTCCAAGGGGGCGGCGCCCTAGGAGGGGGAAACCTACTCCAAGTAGGTTTGCCCCTCCCTTTCCTAGTCCAAGAAGGAGGGGGAAGGAAGGAGTGGGAGAGGGGAAAGGCAAGGGGGGGGGGGGGGGGCGCCCCCCTTCCTTGTCCTATTCGGACTCAAGGGGAGGGGGCGCGCCTCTTGCCCTGGCCGGCCCCTCTTTCTCTCCACTAGGGCCCAACAAGGCCCATTAGTTCCCGGGGGGGGGTCCGGTAACCCCCGGTTCTCCGATAAATGTCTGAAACCTTCCGGAACCTTTCCGGTGTCCAAACATAGTCGTCCAATATATCGATCTTTACGTCTCAACCATTTCGAGACTCCTCGTCATGTCCGTGATCACATCCGGGACTCCGAACAACCTTCGGTACATCAAAACATATAAACTCATAATATAACTGTCATCGAAACTTTAAGCGTGCGGACCCTATGGGTTCGAGAACTATGTAGACATGACCGAGACACGTCTCCGGTCAATAACCAATAGCGGAACCTGGATGCTCATATTGGCTCCCACATATTCTACGAAGTTCTTTATCGGTCAGACCGCATAACAAGATACGTTGTTCCCTTTGTCATCGGTATGTTACTTGCCCGAGATTCGATCGTCGGTATCTCAATACCTAGTTCAATCTCGTTACCGGCAAGTCTCTTTACTCGTTCTGTAATACATCATCCCGCAATTAACTCATTAGTTGCAATGCTTGCAAGGCTTATAGTGATGTGCATTACCGAGTGGGCCCAGAGATACCACTTCGACAATCGGAGTGACAAATCCTAATCTCGAAATACGCCAACCCAACAAGTACCTTTGGAGACACCTGTAGATCACCTTTATAATCACCCAGTTACGTTGTGACGTTTGGTAGCACACAAAGTGTTCCTCTGGTAAACGGGAGTTGCATAATCTCATAGTCATAGGAACATGTATAAGTCATGAAGAAAGCAATAGCAGAATACTAAACGATTGTGTGCTAAGCTAACGGAATGGGTCAAGTCAATCACATCATTCTCCTAATGATGTGATCCCGTTAATCAAATGACAACTCATGTCTATGGTTAGGAAACGTAACCATCTTCGATTAACGAGCTAGTCAAGTAGAGGCATACTAGTGACACTCTGTTGGTCTATGTATTCACACATGTATTATGTTTTCGGTTAATACAATTCGAGCATGATATAAGGAAATAAATAATAACTTTATTATTGCCTCTAGGGCATATTTCCTTCAGTATCCCACTTGCACTAGAGTCAATAATCTAGTTCACATCGCCATGTGATTTAACATCAATAGTTCACATCTTTATGTGGTTAACACCCATAGTTCACATCGACATGTGACCAACACCCAAAGGGTATACTAGAGTCAGTAATCTAGTTCACATCGCTATGTGATTAACACCCAAAGAGTACTAAGGTGTGATCATGTTTTGCTTGTGAGATAATTTTAGTCAACGGGTCTGTCACATTCAGATCCGTAAGTATTTTGCAAATTTCTATGTCTACAATGCTCTGCACGGAGCTACTCTAGATAATTGATCCCACTTTCAATATGTATCTAGACCGAGACTTAGAGTCATCTATATTAGTGTCAAAACTTGTATCGACGTAACCCTTTACGATGAACCTTTTATCACTTCCATAATCAAGAAACATATCCTTATTCCACTAAGGATAATTTTGACCGCTGTCCAGTGATCTACTCCTAGATCACTATTGTACTCCCTTGCCAAACTCAGTGGTAGGGTATACTATAGATCTGGTACACAGCATGGCATACTTTATAGAACCTATGGCTGAGGCATAGGGAATGACTTTCATTCTCTTTCTATCTTCTGCCGTGGTCGGGCTTTGAGTCTTACTCAATTTCACACCTTGTAACACAGGCAAGAAACTCTTTCTTTGACTGTTCCATTTTGAACTACTTCAAAATCTTGTCAAGGTATGTACTCATTGAAAAAACTTATCAAGCGTCTTGATCTATCTCTATAGATCTTGATGCTCAATATGTAAGCAGCTTCACCGAGGTCCTTCTTTGAAAAACTCCTTTAAAATACTCCTTTATGCTTTGCAGAATAATTCTACATTATTTCCGATCAACAATATGTCATTCACATATACTTATCAGAAATGCTGTAGTGCTCCCACTCACTTTCTTGTAAATACGGGCTTCACCGCAAGTCTGTATAAAACTATATGCTTTGATCAATATCAAAGCGTATATTCCAACTCCGAGATGCTTGCACCAGTCCATAGATGGATCGCTGGAGCTTGCATATTTTGTTAGCACCTTTAGGATTGACAAAACCTTCTGGTTGCATCATATACAACTCTTCTTTAATAAATCCATTAAGGAATGCAGTTTGTTTATCCATTTGTCAGATTTCATAAAATGCGGCAATTGCTAACATGATTCGGACAGACTTAAGCATAGATACGAGTGAGTAACCCTCATCGTAGTCAACACCTTGAACTTGTCGAAAACCTTTTGCGACAATTCTAGCTTTGTAGATAGTAACACTACTATCAGCGTCCGTCTTCCTCTTGAAGATCCATTTAATCTCAATGGCTCGCCGACCATTGGGCAGGCCAATCAAAGTCCATACTTTGTTCTCATACATGGATTCTATCTCAGATTTCATGGCCTCAAGCCATTTTTGTGGAATCTGGGCTCATCATCGCTTCCTCGTAGTTCGTAGGTTCGTCATGGTCAAGTAACATGACCTCCAGAACAGGATTACCGTACCACTCAGGTGCGGATTTCTTTCTGGTTAACCTATGAGGTTCGGTAGTAACTTGATCTGAAGTTACATGATCATCATCATTAGCTTCCTCACTAATTGGTATAGGAGTCACAGAAACAGATTTCTGTGATGAACTACTTTCCAATAAGGGAGCAAGTACAGTTACCTCATCAAGTTCTACTTTCCTCCCACTCACTTCTTTCGAGAGAAACTCCTTCTCTAGAAAGGATCCATTCTTAGCAACGAATGTCTTGTCTTTCGGATCTGTGATAGAAGGTGTACCCAACTATCTCCTTTGGGTATCCTATGATGACACATTTCTCTGATTTGGGTTTGAGCTTATCAGGATGAAACTTTTTTACATAAGCATAGTAGCCCCAAACTTTAAGAAACGACAACTTTGGTTTCTTGCCAAACCACAGTTCATAAGGCGTCATCTCAACGGATTTTGATGGTGCCCTATTTAACGTGAATGCAGCTGTCTCTAATGCATAACCCCAAAACGATAGTGGTAGATCGGTAAGAGACATCATAGATCGCACCATATCTAATAAAGTACGGTTACGACGTTCGGACACACCATTACACTGTTGTGTTTCAGGTGGCGTGAGTAGTGAAACTATTTCACGTTGTTTTAACTGAATACCAAACTCGTAACTCAAATATTTTACCTCTGCGATCATATCGTAGAAACTTTTATTTTCTTGTTACGATGATTTTCTACTTCACTCTGAAATTCTTTTGAACTTTTCAAACGGTTCAGACTCATGTTTTATCAAGTAGATATATCCATATCTGCTCAAATCATCTGTTAAGGTCAGAAAATAACGATACTTGCCGCGAGCCTTAACACTCATCGGACTGCATACATCAGTATGTATTATTTCCAATAAGTTAGTTGCTCGCTCCATTGTTCCGGAGAACGGCGTTTTAGTCATCTTGCCCATGAGGCATGGTTCGCAAGCATCAAGTGATTCATAATCAAGTGATTCCAAAAGCCCATCAGCATGGAGTTTCTTCATGCGCTTTACACCAATATGACCTAAACGGCAGTGCCACAAATAAGTTGCACTATCATTATTAACTTTGCATCTTTTGGCTTCAATATTATGAATATGTGTATCACTACGATCGAGATCCAACGAACCATTTTCATTGGGTGTACAACCATAGAAGGTTTTTATTCATGTAAACAGAATAACAATTATTCTCTAACTTAAATGAATAACCGTATTGCAATAAACATGATCAAATTATATTCATGCTCAACGCAAACACCAAATAACACTTATTTAGGTTCAACACTAATCCCGAAAATATAGGGAGTGTGCGATGATGATCATATCAATCTTGGAACTACTTCCAACACACATCGTCACCTTTCCCTTAACTAGTTTCTGTTCATTCTGCAACTCCCGTTTCGAGTTACTACTCTTAGCAACTGAACCAGTATCAAATACCCAGGGGTTGCTACGAACACTAGTAAAATACACATCAATAATCTGTATATCCAATATACCTTTGTTCACTTTGCCATCCTTCTTATCCGCCAAATACTTGGGGCAGTTCGGCTTCCAGTGACCAATCCCTTTGTAGTAGAAGCACTTAGTCTCAAGCTTAGGTCCATACTTGGGTTTCTTCTCCTGAGCAGCAACTTGTTTGTTGTTCTTCTTGAAGTTCCCCTTCTTCTCCCCTTTGCCCTTTTTCTTGAAACTGGTGGTCTTGTTGACCATCAACACTTTGATGCTCTTTCTTGATTTCTACCTTCGTCGATTCAGCATCGCGAAGAGCTCGGGAATTACTTTCCTCATCCCTTGCATATTATAGTTCATCACGAAGTTCTAGTAACTTGGTGATAGTGACTAGAGAATTCTGTCAATTACTGTCTTATCTGGAAGATTAACTCCCACTTGATTCAAGCAATTGTAGTACCCAGACAATCTGAGCACATGCTCACTGGTTGAGTTATTCTCCTCCATCTTGTAGGCAAAGTACTGTCAGAGGTCTCATACCTCTCGACACGGGCATGAGTATGAAATACCAATTTCAACTCTTGGAACATCTTATATGCTCTGTGGCGTTCAAAACATTTTTGAAGTCCCGGTTCTAAGCCGTAAAGCATGGTGCACTAAACTATCAAGTAGTCATCATACCGAGCTTTTGTCAAAACGTTCATAATGTCTGCATCTGCTCCTGCAATAGGTCTGTTACCTAGCGGTGCATCAAGGACATAATACTTCTGTGCAGCAATGAGGATAATCCTCAGATCACGGACCAAGTCCGCATCATTGCTACTATCATCTTTGAACATATTTTTCTCTAGGAACATATCAAAATAATAATAAACGGGGAGCAACATCACGAGCTATTGATCTACAACATAGTTATGCAAAAACTATCAGGACTAAGTTCATGATAAATTAAAGTTCAATTAATCATATTACTTAATAACTCCCACTTAGATAGACATCCCTCTAATCATCTAAGTGATCACGTGATCCATATCAACTAAACCATGTCCGATCATCACGTGAGATGGAGTAGTTTCAATGGTGAACATCACTATGTTGATCATATCTACTATATGATTCACGCTCGACCTTTCGGTCTCAGTGTTCCGAGGCCATATCTGTTATATGCTAGGCTCATCAAGTTTAACCTGAGTATTCCGCGTGTGCAACTGTTTTACACCCGTTGTATTTGAACGTAGAGCCTATCACACCTGATCATCACGTGGTGTCTCAGCACGAAGAACTTTCGCAACGGTGCATACTCAGGGAGGACACTTATACCTTGATAATTTAGTGAGAGATCATCTTATAATGCTATCGTCAATCAAAGCAAGATAAGATGCATAAAAGATAAACATCACATGCAATCAATATAAGTGATATGATATGGCCATCATCATCTTGTGCTTGTGATCTCCATCTCCGAAGCACCGTCATGATCACCATCGTCACCGGCGCGACACCTTGATCTCCATTGTAGCATCATTGTCGTCTCGCCAACTTATGCTTCTACGACTATCGCTACCGCTTGGTGATAAAGTAAAGGATTACAGGGCGTTTGCATTGCATACAATAAAGCGACAACCATATGGCTCCTGCCAGTTGCCAATAACTCGGTTACAAAACATGATCATCTCATACAATAAAATATAGCATCATGCCTTGACCATATCACATCACAACATGCCCTGCAAAAACAAGTTAGACATCCTCTACTTTGTTGTTGCAAGTTTTACGTGGCTGCTACGGGCTGAGCAAGAACCATTCTTACCTACGCATCAAAACCACAACGATAGTTTGTCAAGTTGGTGCTGTTTTAACCTTCGCAAGGACCGGGCGTAGCCACACTCGGTTCAACTAAAGTTGGAGAAACTGACACCCTCCAGCCACCTGTGTGCATAGCATGGCGGTAAAACCAGTCTCGCGTAAGCGTACGCGTAATGTCGGTCCGGGCCGCTTCATCCAACAATACCACCGAACCAAAGTATGACATGCTGGTAAGTAGTATGACTTATATCGTCCACCACTCACTTGTGTTCTACTCGTGCATATAACATCTACACATAAAACCAGGCTCGGATACCACTGTTGGGGAACGTAGTAATTTCAAAAAAATTCCTACGCACACACAGGATCATGGTGATGCATAGCAACGAGAGGGGAGGAGTGTGTCCACGTACCCTCGTAGACCGAAAGCGGAAGCGTTAGCACAACGCGGTTGATGTAGTCGTACGTCTTCACGATCCGACCGATCCGAGTACCGAACGTACGGCACCTCCGTGTTCAGCACACGTTCAGCTCGATGACGTCCCTCGAACTCCGATCCAGCCGAGCTTTGAGGGAGAGTTCCGTCAGCACGACAGCGTGGTGACGGTGATGATGATGCTACCGACGCAGGGCTTCGCTTAAGCACCGCTACGATATGATCGAGGTGGAATATGGTGGAGGGGGGCACCGCACGCGGCTAAGAGATCAAGAGATCAATTGTTGTGTCTATGGGGTGCCCCCCTCCTCCTATATAAAGGGGGGAGGAGGAGGGGGCCGGCCAAGGGGGTGGCGCGCCCTAGGAGGGGGAAACCTACTCCAAGTAGGTTTGCCCCTCCCTTTCCTAGTCCAAGAAGGAGGGGGAAGGAAGGAGTGGGAGAGGGGAAAGGCAAGGGGGGCGCCGCCCCCCCTTCCTTGTCCTATTCAGACTCAAGGGGAGGGGGCGCGCCTCTTGCCCTGGCCGGCCCCTCTTTCTCTCCACTAGGGCCCAACAAGGCCCATTAGTTCCTGGGGGGGGGGGGTCCGGTAACCCCCGGTTCTCCGATAAATGTCCGAAACCTTTCCGGTGTCCAAACATAGTCGTCCAATATATCGATCTTTACGTCTCGACCATTTCGAGACTCCTCGTCATCTCCGTGATCACATCCGGGACTCTGAACGACCTTCGGTACATCAAAACGTATAAACTCATAATATAACTGTCATCGAAACTTTAAGCGTGCGGACCCTACGGGTTCAAGAACTATGTAGACATGACCGAGACACGTCTCCGGTCAATAACCAATAGCGGAACCTGGATGCTCATATTGGCTCCCACATATTCTACGAAGATCTTTACCGGTCAGACGTATAACAACATACGTTGTTCCCTTTGTCATCGGTATGTTACTTGCCCGAGATTCGATCGTCGGTATCTCAATACCTAGTTCAATCTCGTTACCGTCAAGTCTCTTTACTCGTTCTGTAATACATCATCCCGCAACTAACTCATTAGTTGCAATGCTTGCAAGGCTTATAGTGATGTGCATTACCGAGTGGGCCCAGAGATACCTCTCCGACAATCGGAATGACAAATCCTAATCTCGAAATACGCCAACCCAACAAGTACCTTTGGAGACACCTGTAGAACACCTTTATAATCACCCAGTTACGTTGTGACGTTTGGTAGCACACAAAGTGTTCCTCCGATAAACGGGAGTTGCATAATCTCATAGTCATAGGAACATGTATAAGTCATGAAGAAAGCAATAGCAGAATACTAAACGATCGTGTGCTAAGCTAACGGAATGGGTCAAGTCAATCACATCATTCTCCTAATGACGTGATCCCGTTAATCAAATGACAACTCATGTCTATGGTTAGGAAACGTAACCATCTTCGATTAACGAGCTAGTCAAGTAGAGGCATACTAGTGACACTCTGTTTGTCTATGTATTCACACATGTATTATGTTTCCGGTTAATACAATTTTAGCATGAATAATAAACATTTATCATGATATAAGGAAATAAATAATAACTTTATTATTGCCTGTAGGGCATATTTCCTTCATAAAGATCAACATGATATATGTCTCGGGTTCGCTCTCCCAACCTCCATGGGGAGGATCTTCGCCCTTTTCCCTTGGTTTGGCAACGCATGTGACAAAGATGGTGGCCCCAGGGTATTCGATGAGGTTGTCATTTGTACAAGGACCCAATTGCATTGTCTGTATTATTTCTAGGCCCTGATGAGAGGGCTTCTAAGTAATTTAGACTTTCATTTAGGTCTTTCTTGTAGTGTTGTATCATTTTTGCTAAATTCAATGTCAACTTATGGGACCACCAAGTTGTTAAAGAACAACAATGCGATGCACCGGTTCATGTAGTTGGACTGATGAAATACTACACCATGGAAGAAAGCCTTTGAGAGAAAAAACAATTATGGTTTGTTAGATAGAGATCCATGCCTAAGTTTTTTCTTCTTTAAAATACCTGAGCAGTTGACAACTCCTAAATTGATATATCGCTTCCTTTCCTCCTTCAAAAAAGTCGACAGGAAGCGACCAACTCCTCTCTCGCTCTGTCGGCGAGGTTGTGGGTTCTTTTTCCCAATGGTTGCCGCTTCGATGATGGAAGGGCAGGGAAACTCCAGCCCTTTGCCTCAATTGTAGTTGGGATTCAGATTAGTTTGCCCCACATTGGCGTTTGGATGGCATTGACGCTAATGTTTGAAAAAAATGCTCGATCCTCGCCCCAGATGGTGAACTTGAGGGGTTCGTGGGAGCCTTATTCCATCGCTCGCTTGGTGCGATGGATCTAGTGGTGTTTGTTCTGTCTACAGTTGATCTTGTGCGGTGACGTCTTTATTTAGGGGAAGACTAAGGTCCAAGAACAAGGTTAGAGGCTGGTGATGGTTTCAGTATTCTGCCTCGATGATATCGATAACATGTGATGGATCCTAGGTTTTGAGGAGCAGTCAGATGATCCCCAGACGATGCGCAACCATAACAGTGGCCTTGCCGATGGCAAACCTCTTCTTCGGCTCACAAGGGCCTATCCAGGCGATGGTGCTTTTTGGTCTCTGACAATAACAAGTGGTAAGGACGGTGGTTGCAGAGATTTATAGGGTTTTAGTGTTGTTTCATTTTCGTGGGGAATTTCTCCGCAAATGTTCCTTGACCTTCGTTCTCTCTCGCTGTCTCCATTGTTTACGTGGGGCCGTGTTGTAATTTGACATGTGTCAATGGTACGTGAAAAATCCTAAAAAAGAAAAAGTCTCAAGATATATGATTGTACAAACAAAAGATGTCTAGAAGAATCGTACTACAATCGGATCTTCGTCGGCTTTTACTAGCATGCCCGTAAGAAGATGATCCCCCTCCTAAACTAAGTCTCGGAATTGCATGGTTGGCTTTTCTTTCCTCTCTCTCAAGGCGACTTGGGAAAGCCTGTCTTCCCTCGATCTCTGCCGGCGAGCCCGTGGATTCGTCTGCCGCTCCGAAGGCCGGTGGCGGGAAGGAGAATCCTGGTGTCTTGACTCTTGCTAGTAGATAGGTAGGGTTTTAGTCCTTCGCAGGGGCGGCATTTTGACGGATGACGACGCTTCTTCTTCGAGTCAGTCTTCTGGGCTCCGATCCTTCTCAAGTCCGTCTGTTGGTACGGATTAGACAGAGCTCCAACGTAGATTCCTGCCAGCACCTTCGAGCTGCGAGGTTAGAGTTTCTCGCCATGCGTATGCAACGACGATATTTTGTGTCAGGTTCTTTAGATCGATTTAAGGATTCAAAGGCGACGACTGCGGCTCTAGGACGCTGGTCCTTTGGGGCACGTGCACGAAGACTTCTTGGTTGTCATCGACAAGGTCAGGCCGGCTTCGGTATGGGAGCGACGACAGCGGCGCGTCGACGACTCGTTCTGGCAGCGGCAATGGTCGTTCGGTGGTCCATGGATCTCGGTGTAATTTTTATTATGTTTGAGGTGCTTTGTACTTCCGATGAATCTTTATAATAGATCTGATTCTCTTCAAAAATGAAAATTAAACTTTACGGAAAAGCTAATTTCCTGCCGGCAGGAATTTTACAACAGATCCGCACGACATGGATTCCGTTTATTCTGGATCGAACGGCGCTAGCTGATAGTTCGCGAGCGAACCGCCCGTTTTTTCTTATCCTCGCGTCTTTCTCTCGCACGTAGTCCTCCCTGCACTGCATAATCCCCGGTATTTCCTCTCGATCCCGTTTTTCTCTCACAGTTCTCTTCCCCGTCCCGTTTTTCTCTTGAACAACTGTTCTCTTTCAAAAAGGAAGAAAAAAATAGAACGCATTCCTGGGATTTGAACCCGAGCCATCAAAGATAAGTCATTGCCCTTCTACCAACTGAGCTAGGACAGCTTCTACATAAATAATAAGCAAGACAGTTTTTAAACATGGAGTTTCTGCTCCTAGGTGCCAAACGAACAGTAAAATTAAATCCAGACAAGTTTTTTGCCAACCAAGTGGTTCGAACCGTGCATGATGTAGTAGTTAATTTAACAAGCAACCATCTCACTGAAGAACTAAAAGGCAATGTGCTTTTCATATCTACACGAACTTTGACTCAGATTTTTTTTCACTAAAACGTGGTAATTTCTGTGTAAATAGTATGATTATTTAAGCACGATATACCTAATAACTTAGGTATAAGCACAACGCTAACTTTGACTACATGAAAAAAATATAAAAAACATATACCCGATAACTTATGTGTAAATATCATGATAATATACACTTCCAAATCTCATAATTTAAATGCAAACACCGTGGTAACCTCGACCAAATGATTTGTTATTGTTAAAACATACCCCGATAATTCTGTGTGAATAACATGATCATTCAAGCACCGTAAACCTGATAACTCAGGTACAAACACCGCAATAACTCCGACCAGGTAAAAATTATTGAAAACATACACCCGATAACTTATGTGAAAATATCATGATAATATATGCATCCACACATGATAACTTACATATAAACACCGTGCTAACATTATCAGCCGTTTTTTCTGTTATTGAAACCATCCCGATAACTTCTGTGTAAATAACATGATTATTTAAGCACTGTAGACCTGATAACATGTACGAATACCAAGGTAACTTTGAACCAGGTGAAAAAATTATTGAAAACATACACCCGATAATTTTTATGTAAATAGCATGATAATATACGCATTCACATATGATAACTTACATACAAACACCCCGCTAACCTTGACCAGACACTTTTTGTTGTTGAAAATATACCCCGGTAATTTCTGTGTAGATAGCATGATCGTTTAAGCACTATAGATCTGATAACTTAGGTACGAACACCACAATAACTTTGAACTAGGTGAAAAAATTGTTGAAAACATACGCACGATAATTCCTGTGTAAATAACATGATCATTTAAGCATTATAGATCTGATAACTTAGGTACGAACACCACAATAACTTTGAACCAGGTGAAAAAAATGTTGAAGACATACGCCCAATAATTTCTGTGTAAATAACATGATAATATACGCATCCACACCTGATAATTTACATACAAACACCGCGGTAACCTCGATCAGATGATTTTTCGTTGTTGAAAATATACCCCGGTAACCAAAATGCATAAGTTATGTGCAAAAAGAGTGGTATTTTTCGTAGGTAATAACTTAGACTCAAACACCATAGTAAATTTTCACCAGGGGAAAAGTTGTTGAAATATATCCCGATAAGTCAACCTTTGTCATGTTATTTGTTATCAGGGCGTATGTTGAAGTTACCAGGATGGTCATGTCATAGTTATCACGCTGCTTATGCCAAGTTATCAAGACTATTTTTTTGCTAATATGATAGAAAGAAGAAGGGTTCAAATCGGATATCCAATTCGGTGCCCAGGCTCATCTGCTCCCGCTCAGAAAAAAAAATCAAAATAAATACTAGAAAAATTCAAAAAATTCCAATTTTTTTGTGTGATAGATAATTTGTCGCGTGAAGTCCGCACCAAATTTCAACTTATTTGAACATCTGAGTAGCTCTCGGCAAAAAGACAAATCGAATCAGAACAGTGCATGAACAGTAAACATTTTTACAGACCCAGATTTTGTCTATTTTGCCGAGAGCTGCTCAGATGCTCAAATAAGTTGAAATTTAGAGGGACCTCACGCGTCAAATTATCTACCACCCCAAAAAAATTTGAATTTTTTTGAATTTTTCTAGTATTTGTTTTGATTTTTTTTCTGAGCGTAGGTGCAGATAAGCTCGGGAGCCAAAACTCCGCGTCCGGTTCAAATACCCCTGTTTATGTATTGTGGACAATAAAAAAGGATGGTTGAGTTGGTTAGTGGCTGTAGTAGCTACTCAGATACTCAGAAGACCAAAGTTCAAATCCCCTTTTAAACACTGTTTCTTTTTCTCAGCTATATCTAGACTAATTTGATATAAAACCAGACGAGTAAAAAAATCTGTGAAAATCGGGTAAGCGGGAGGATAAGGAACAACACAGCGGGAGGATGCGGGAGGACCGATCGAAGGGTCGTCCGGATCTGTGGCTACTGAGCGACCAGTCGGACCTTAGTCACATCCTAAACTTTATAGACATCTTTTTTTTTTGAGATTTTTTTTCATTCATATCACGAATCAGTACAAAGTAGTTGACCCTTACAAGCACACTGAAGCGCAAACACAAAGGACCATAAACACCTAGAGTACCCTAAAACAATCATAACACAAGAAGATCTCCGAAGCCATATGTCATCATTCCTGAATTTTGAGAGAAGACCCCTGCAGCAGAAGGATCTGCAACCAGTCGCAAGCAGGTCATCATCTTCGACCACAGTACAATTGCCGCCACGCTGCTTCCTTCTTTCTTGACACCAACGCTGAGAGAGCATGGACATCAATCCAACACACCTGCAACAGTCCTCGCCATCTTTGGCTTTGAGTACCGTGAAAAGTGTCCCTTCTGGAAGGAAGAGAACTCGAGTCATCCGACCGGTCCAGCACCGCGGCCGGGCCATCCGCCCGGACAAAGCAGGATCTCCCACTAGCATCAGCGCAAAGGAAGGAGAAGAACAACAGCAGCAAATCATACCAACAAGGAAGAAGAAGGGTCTTCGTCTCCCTGCATCCATCGCCCATCTGAGGACCCAAACGGCCAGTGCCGATGGACCTCCAGCCACCATAGCCCGCGACGTGGACAAGATCCGGGAATCCCCAACCCCGCTGGCTCCTAGACGAAGGCAAAAGCCTCGCCTGACCGTCAACAGAGCCCGGAGAAACTTATTCCGACACGACACCACCGCAACGGCCTCGGCGGCGTCTCCCTCAACCCTAACCCTACCACACACACCCACCTAGCGAACAGACCCGAGGTTCCCCCTCCCTCCCGCCGCCGGAGCGGCCGATGGAGAGAGAGGGAACCGGCGGGTCACCGGCGGCGCGCAAGGGAATTCTCGTCGCCTCCCTTGGTCGCCTCCTGCGATCCTATTTTTCCGGAGGCGACAACTTTATAGACATCTTGAGCGTAGACAATCCTTGAGACAAGGGTATTACTGGCAAGACTGGAGGTGACGGGGACGCAAGACCCGGGAAGCAGGCCACCTCGTCACCGCTCCTTCCATTGGCCGCGCCCACGCACGCAGGCCGACAGTTTCCTGTCCTGCCCCTCGTCGTTAGTCGTTGCTTGCTCCGATTTTCCATCCACAATCCGGGGCAAAACACCCGGGGAGCGAAGCAAGAAACCGAGGGCTCTCCTCCCAAGCGCGGATCTACCAGCCTACCAGGGCGCGCAGACCGGGCGAGGCCTTGGCCTTCCGCTCCTCCAGCATGAGGTAAGCTCCTGGCTCCACACGCGCTGCTTCCTCTCCTCTCCCTTCGATTCCAGCACTGCCGCATAGATAGCTTCGTCAGGCCAATGGGGATTTCTTTTCTCTCTTATACACCAGCTGTACGCGTTAGTGGCGTTCATTTGGTTCCCGCCTCGAGTTAATTAGGCCAAGATAGGGGATTCTTCACTGATTCTATGCGTTACCCGGTCGAATGAGGCAGGATTAATTAGTGGATCAGGCTCTGTATCCGCTAAAAGCAGATGTGTAGATGTGTATCTGGGCAATGCATTCAGGTGGACTCAGATGTGCGTTTGGGGAATGCCATTTTGATTGATGGCTGGGCCGAATCTGATCCAGGGACGCCAGCCGCAAGCTCGATCCCGTTGACCTTAGCCGTGTGGTCTGGTTGCCTGCTCCACTAAGTGCAAGCCACACGAATCTGGCGGTAGTATCTGTGAGGCTGCGGTCAGCTCCCTGCACTTGTAGAGTGCTAGAGATTCAAGTGAGACGGAGGAACGTTATCGTTGTCGGTCCGGTTCTCAGATCCTTGAGTGAAACAGGGATATTCTTCGTCTTCCATTGTCACCCTCTTCCCTTTTGGGATTCTGATGTAGCCTGAAAGCGAGGATCTCATGACAACCACCACGGCAGACTCTTGGTACCCCCTGTGAGATCACGTTAAGCATCATGCGATGGGCATATATAGCTTTGTTTTAGATGGATTGGCCTGTTAACTAATAGTGCTAGGTCCTAAGTTTCAGTTCCAGGGGAGACACTTCATTCGTTTAAACCAACTAGTATAGCAGTTCAAATACTCTACTTTGCAGTTTTATGTGGAAATCTTTGAATGTTTCCTCATCACACCCTTCCAATTTATAGTGGCATTCACCAAACATTATGCATACAGTTTGAAGCATGAAAAACAGGAACTCTTCTAGGTATTATGTCTACAATTCCTATGTGGTGTGAATGCAATTAACTTTTTGGAGCATAGCTCAGTATTCATTCATTACAACCGTTTCATTCTAGATCTTTTGCACCCATTGGCCACGCCTCGAAGCATACTGTGCACATGTGAGACACCCTATAGATCCTTGCTAAGGACTTAAGGAGTGAATTTAAGTTTAATTTTACTGATGTGAATAGTAGATTGAAACATGTTTACTCTGCTGTGTGGATATGGAATGTTTACCTAATTATTTTGCCTTCTTTCAGGGGAAAAAAGATGATATATGGATTCTCCATCTCCCTTATCCTCATCAACCTGGCTTCCATAATGGAGCGGGCTGATGAGAATCTCCTCCCCGCTGTTTACAAGGAAGTCAGTGCCGCCTTCGATGCTGGTCCTACTGATCTGGGGTACCTTACGTTTATAATGAACTTTCTGAAGTCCATAGCATCTCCCTTGGCAGGTGTCCTTGCTCTTCAGTATGATCGCCCCACTATTCTTGCGGTCGGAACTGTCTTCTGGGCTCTATCAACAGGGGCCGTTGGTGTCAGCCAGTATTTTCAGCAGGTTGCATTCTGGAGAGGTGTAAATGGTGTTGGACTTGCCATTGTCATACCATCACTTCAGTCCTTCATTGCTGATAGCTACAGAGAGGGCACCCGTGGCGCCGGATTTGGTTTGTTGAGCCTCATTGGCTCAATAGGTGGTATAGGAGGAAGTATTGTGGCAACAGTTATGGCTGGAAGGGATTATTGGGGATTCCCTGGATGGCGGTTTGCATTTATTGTGGTCGCATTTGCAAGCTTGTTGATTGGGCTTCTTGTTTACTTTTACACCGTTGATCCTAGAAAAACGTCTCCAGGCAATTTGGGTGACGACGACACCCATGAGAGGTATGGTTTGCTTCGGATTTTAGATAAATTCTTTGATAGGCATTTAATAGTACAAATGTATTATGAAGCATAATTATCATGTACTTCCTCCGTAAAGAAATATAAGAGTGTTTAGATAACTACTTTAGTGATCTAAACGCTCTTATATTTCTTTACAGAGGGAGTATAGTATTGTTGGTGATTGAGTGCTGACATTTATTTTCTGTTTTCACTATATCAACCATTATGCTTGCAACTTTTCTCATTCAACTTCCTCTCAGCTCTAAAATATCCAGCTGAGCTGGAATTTTGAGGAAGTGTACTTTGTTTTCTTTTTCTAAGCTGATGTGTTGGATGCCACTTGATTCTACATTAACTTTCGATGTAACAGTACGTGTATCTGTCCTTAAAGCATAATGTTGCTATCTCATGTAAATGGCAGGTCGCGTTTGGTTGGTAACAGTGTTTTCCCTCCACTGTCCATCTGGAAGGATTCATGGATAACAGCAAGATCTGTCATGAAAGTGCGGACATTTCAAATCATCGTCTTGCAAGGCATAGTCGGCTCCTTGCCATGGACTGCTGTTGTTTTCTTCACAATGTGGTTTGAGCTAATTGGTACGAGTACAAACCAACGGATATTTCCAATATTTGAATTGACAATAACTCCTTGCTGGAGTTAAACATTAACAAAGTCTTGAAACCTCGTAGGTTTCGATAACAAAAGCTCGGCGGGGTTAAACAGCCTATTTGCCATCGGCTGCGCGAGTGGATCATTTCTTGGTGGAGTAATCGCAGACCGTGTGTCAAGACGCTACCCGGATTCAGGTCGCATCATGTGTGCTCAGTTCAGTGCCTTCATGGGCATCCCTTTCACATGGATCCTCCTCACGGTCATCCCGCAGTCGGTCGACTACTGGTACAGCTACGCTGTCACGCTGTTCCTGATGGGGCTCACCATAAGCTGGTGCGCCACCTGCGCGAACAACCCGATGTTCGCGGAGGTGGTCCCTCCCAAGCACCGCACCATGATCTACGCGTTTGACCGCGCGTTCGAGGGCTCGTTCTCCTCACTGGCTGCTCCCGCCGTCGGCATGGTGACCGAGAAAGTTTACGGCTACAACTCAAAGACGGTGAATCTGGCGGACGGGTCGGTGGCAGGGGCGTATGCGCTCTCGAGAGGGCTGCTGACCATGATGATCGTTCCGTTTGGTCTGTGCTGCCTGTTCTACACCCCGCTGTACTTTGTGTTCAAGCGTGACCGCGAGAACGCGAGGTTGGCGGCCAGCACCAAGGATCTGGAGCTAATGTGATGCTCCGCGGCTTTTTTACAAGTTTGTCATTTCAGTTGCAGTGTTCGTTGATGCGGTTAGTTGATTCAGTTTGGGGTTGAAATGGTGTGCAGTTGACAGAATACAGGTTTCGCCTTCTTCAGACAGATGAGAAGTACACCTTCAGACACATGAAAAGAAATAGATGAGTACACCTTCAGACACATGACAAGAAATACACGGGTAGAGTCGGTGATTTTAATTTTGTCAATTAGAGAGAATATATATTGTACTAATACATTGTGCAGGTAAATAAATGCAGCTGTCATGTTCAATCCCAACGCGCCTAGAATTTCATTTCTTTTTCTTTTGTCACCTGTAATGTTGAACTGAATTTTTAGATGAAGAGGGCATTGCCCCTGATCCTGAACTAGTGAACTTGGTTAAGCAAGATGAACGAACATTCAGTCTGACAACTGGATTTGTATTTGCCTCCGGCATTATGTTTTCTTGTGCAGAAGGTGCATCTTTTGAGTTCAGACAACCAAAACATGCATCCACCACAACTTTGTAGCATGGTTTCTCTTGATACAAATCATGGGAGACCCTTTTATCAAACAGAAAACTGCAAGATGAACCTTTCTTTGCATGGGAAAAAAAGGATGGAAGCTTGACTTACAACTGTTGCGGCATAACAAATGTAGGATGTAGAATATCAGGCCATGAACTAAATCTTGAAGGCATGCAGGACCAAATTCATACTAGTATTTTTAAGAATAAACTGGACAACTTTAAAACATGTTTTGCTGCATTCTGTACTTCAGGCAGATGAACTGTAGAATTAGAGAGAATAAATTGTAGATAAAGAAATGGTAGGACAACTTTACAACATGTTTTGCTGCATTCTGTACTTCAGACAGATGAGAAGTACACCTTCAGACACATGAAAAGAAGTACACCTTCAGGCAGATGAACTGTAGAATTAGAGAGAATAAATTGTAGATGAAGAAATGGCAACCATCTCCTTTTAGAGCATCTCTTGCAGACCCCTTAAAACCGCAATCAGTAAAACTGGGATATGGGTCAAAAAAAAAATGCATTTTAAAGGTTCATTTTAGCTACAGCCGAACAGGTACTGTAAAACTGGGATAAAGAGCTCCTTCCTCCAGTCCGGCCGCTGCCGCCCCTTCCCCCAGCCGGCCACGTCGGACGCGCCCAACCCCGTCGGCCACGCCCCGTCGCCCGCCGGCCGCGCCCCATCACCACGCCGGCCACGCCTAGCCACGCCCCGTCGCCTCCGCCGTCCGCGCCTTGCTCTATTGCCAGCCGAGCCGTGCCCCTTTGCTTGCCGCGCCGGGATGATTCCAGCGGCCAGGCTGAGGTCATGGGAGGCCACGGCGATGTCGAGCTCGTCCAATTCAAACCGGCGGCGATCGATTGCAGTGTCTAGCGGCCTTTCCCGGTGTGCGGTGATGAATTCCAGCGAGTTTAGGGCGGATTCCGGCAAACACCGCAGCGGTGTGTATGCTCCGACAAGGTTTGACCGGTATACGGGGCCCCCTAGGTTCGGCATTCCAATCTCCAAACATAAGGGTTTCGGGTGTGCCTTTTCGGTGGCCCTTAAAATTTTTACGGGTTGGACCACTTTTACAGTTTCTGTTCTAGACACTTTTTTCGACCAAAACTGTAAAACGTAAAAATTATAAGGGTTTGACCACTTGGTCTGCTAGAGATGCTCTTATTATCCTACCTAAACATGCCCAGGTCAGTGTAGTTTGTGGGGTATTTCTCACGAAAGTTTTGGTAAAAATACAACCTCTGAAAAAAAATAGGATAATCATTTCTTTTCAGAGCTCTGTTCCTCATCCTTTTGTAACGCACACCACTCGTCTTTCATCCAGTCCCATGCCCACGGCGCACATGGCAAGCGCCTACCTCTCAAGCTTCCAGCAGGCCGCCCCCACCGCCACCAGCGGTGGCGCCGGCGCGTCACCGAGGCCGAGGCCAAGAGCGGTGGCATGCCACGCCTCCGAGCCGTCGGGCACGGGCAGGCGTTCAGCTTGCCTCCGCCTTGGCATCGGCCTCGCCACCTCCGTTGTGCCTGTGCTCCACACCGCGCCCGCCCGCGCCACCGCTGACGCCGACGAGGACCCGGAGCCGGCCAACAACGGCTGGTGGCTCACCGAGTTCCCCTTGCCGGTGCCCAAGATCCGCAACAGTACGTACACGCCACCCTACTATAGCACCACGATCATTGTCATGATGCAACCGTTCCTAGTATCAAAGTTTCAATTGCTCAACTGCTGAACCGGCGCAGAGGAGATCAACAATGGCGAGTCGGGGACGCGGTCCTTCGTGAAGAATGGCATCTACATGGCCGACATCGGGCCGAGCTTCGCGGCGCACGCCTACCGGATACGCAGCTCCGCCTTCGACCTGCTGGCGCTGGAGGACCTGCTCGGCAAGGAGGCCTCCAACTACGTCAACAAGTACCTCCGCCTCAAGGCCACCTTCATCTACTACGACTTCGACAAGCTCATCACCGCAGCCGACCCCGACGCCAGGCCGCCGCTCCTCGGCCTCGCCAACCGCCTCTTCGACAGCTTCGAGAAGCTGCAGGCCGCCGTCACCACCAAGGACGACGCCGACATCGGGTCCTGCTACGCTGATACCAAGCTCATCCTGCAGGAAGTCATGACAAGAATGGCCTAGCTTTTAGCTAGCTAGCTAGCTCGCTAGGACAAACGCTTCTTTAATTTTCTCCGAGACAACAACCCAAAATTCTATGTACATTTGGTGATACTGAGAAATATCACAGAATGGAATGCTTCTTCCCAGCAATTAGTCAGAGTAATTATGTGAATGCTCCGCGGTTTTTTTTAACAGTTTCTTGCTCTAGTTGCAGCGTTCGTTAACCAGTTAGAGTTCATTCAGTTTGGGCTTGAAGATGGTTTCACCTTCTTCAGGTAGATGTAAAGTACACGAATACAGACCACCTTCTTCAGTTAATACAGATGACCACCTTCTTCAGATAGATGTAAAGTACACGAATACAAACCACCTTCTTCAGTAAAGACAGATGACCACCTTCTTCAGACAGATGGAAAATACAGACGATGATCTCCTTTTTTGTACATTTAGAGAGGACATATTGTACTAAATGCACTGTGTAGATAAATAAATAAACCTGCTCAGGGTCAGTGTAGTTTGGGAGTATTTCTCAAGAGAGTTTTGGTAACAAAAGACATTAAAAGTTAAATTTTATTAGCTCAGAAATAATTAATAAATGACCAATCAAAGATTGCACCTTGAAATTTCAACCTAACCATACTATTATATATTTGAAGAAATGTGAACAGGATTTGAAGTTTGCATCAATTTGGTTTTGACTAGTGTCACCTCACCTTTAGTTGTAACTAGATATTACTAAAACTCCCAATATAGGAAAAGAAGAGGAAAACCTAGATTTTTTTGGCACTATTCATGCCTTCAGTTCAAAGAAATGGGGCTATTGAAAAATAGAGGAACTTTTCCTTTAATCTTAGTTTCAAAGGGAAAAAAAGTAGGAATTCTAACATCCACTTGGATCTCCTTTTCAAATTCCTATACATGAAGAACGAGACCAAGATGCATAGTGGCATAATAGCATTCTAACTATACGATTTCATGTGGTTGACATTGATTTGAATATGTTTAGTAGGATTCTTATGTTTTTCCAATCCATGTGAACTAAACACCCAAGTTCATCAATTCTCTGTTTTGTGCATGCATTCCTATTCATGTTCATGTGTTTTCCCTATTCTCGAGTTAGAATCCTCCAAACCAAAGGCCCTATGTTTTTTTGATGAAAATTTTTGTATCTAGGGGAACCATTGATATCAAGAGTAAGAAGTGCAGGAGAGCAAGAGATACAAGCTTGAGGATGCCCATGCCACCCCTAATTTGTTTCCAAGAGGATTCAAAAGGCCAATGCTCATGGAGTTTCCCGATATAGCATCACCTAATATCTAGTTTTTTCTTTAAACCAGTGCTAAACCACCAAAAAATTTGCAAAATATTTTTCTCATATCATGTACTCCCTCCGTTCCTAAATATAAGTCTTTTTAGAGGTTTCAAATGGACTACAATATACATATGTATATAGACATACTTTAGAGTGTAGATTCACTCATTTTGCTCCGTATGTAGTCACTTGTTGAAATCTCTAAAAAGACTTATATTTGGGAACAGAGGGAGTACTAATGACATACATTTCAGAGACGTGCACTAATGCAAGTCATGAGAGGCCATTAACCTGGATTAATCCTACAATAACCGCCTGCCCGAACAAGGAGTCCCGACACAACCTGCCAGAGAACAAGGGCCAGTCGACCGATGCCACAACCATGCGGGCTATACAAACGCGTATTGGTAGTTTCATTTTCTGAGCAGTCTGACAAATAGATTAAAAAAATCCAGTGCCATTTATTTTCATTTGGAACACTGTTTTTTTTGGAATGGAACGCTGAAACTTAATTGGTACTCCAAATAACGGAATAGTTTCTCTAGAATTCCAAGAAAGAAAATGATAAAATTGGATAGCATCGGCCTGGCCCCGGCTATTGATTTGGGCCGTTGGTTGGGCTATCAGAATTGCATTAGGCCCGTTTCTGAGGCTCTTCCTTCCTCCCGCCCGTGTTGTTCCCTCCAAAACCAACCGACGACCAACCGCAGAAGGAATCTCTCTGCTTCGATCGGTTGCAGCGGGACGGGAGACGCTCTCCTCTGCTGTCGTCGACTATATAGCTAGCCTCCCTCGCCTCGCCTCGCCTTCCTCCTCTCCCATCCGCCCTCTCCCTCTCTTCTTCACCTGGGGTACGTAGTGCGCCGTGCCCGTGCGCCAGCGGTTCTTGGGCGAGATGGCGGACAAGGGGAAGGGGAAAGCCGACGCCCGCTATAATCCATGGCAGCGGCGGCGTCAGGGTGCAGCGAGGACGGAGACTGAAGCCGTCGACGACACTGCCGGTACTTCGTCGCGGACTTCAGGGCGGACGGAGACTGCCGGCGGCGGCGGGACTCAGCAGGAGCTTCCACCCGGCGTCTCTTACCAGTTCAGTGGAGGTAGGTGCCCAAGAAACCGGCGTCCTTGGTTCTTGCGTTGATGCCCGCTTCTTGGATTGTAACATCCGATCCGATGCCTTTGTTTCTTGCAGCTCCCGGTGGCGGGGGCGGGTCGGGGCTGAGCAATCAAGGTGCGTTCTCTCCCCTCCCAAGATTAATGACAAAATTCTTTCTCTCTGCTTATCCGTAAGGTTCTTGGTTCTTGACTGACGCCGGAGTTGGATTTCTTGGTTTCTGTTGTGTAATTGTGGTTGCAGCCCGTGGGAGTGCGCCCTTCGGCGGCCAGAACCAGATCGCCAACCCACAGTTCGGTGGCGGCGGGGGTGGGTCAGGGGCGGGGTACGGGGGATTCTCTCAGTTTGGTGTGTTCCCTCCCTCCCAACCCATTCTTGATTTCTGTTGCGCAAAACTCTTTCTCTCCGGTTCATCATTGACGCCGGCCGGAGTTGTATTTCTTGGTTTCTGTTGCGTAATTCTCTCTGTTGCAGCCGGTGGAGAATAAGGCTTCTTGTATTCTAATAACATCTGTGAGATTAAGCCTTGGTTTGTTGCAGCTCACGGGCACGGGGGATTCTCTCAGATGTATTCGAGGCCACCGGCGGCGATGCTCCAGCCGACTCTGGGCAATAATCCAGGTGCGTTCCCCTCCCAAGAAAAGCGCCAAATTCTGTGTCTCTGGTTCGTGCGGTTCATGGTTCGTTGACGTCCGACATTGATTTCTTGGTCTCTATTCTACTGTGCACGTAATTCTTTTGTAGCCTACACCGGGGAGGCTTCCACGGCGGCAGCCCATCCGACTGGACCGGTACGGGAGTGCACTATTTGCAAAACGCCCACAGCAGGGCTCTGGACCGCGACGACTCTGCAAGGTACACGGGTGGGAACCCCGCTGCCCCTGTGCGATGCTTGCCACAGCAAAATCTTCAGCTGGGACAGGCCTCTGCAGCATCTGCACCAATATCTTGCCACCACAGGTGGGTTGGGTGCCCAAGCAAAGCATCGTGCTCGGTTCTTGCGTTGGTGCCGGCCGGATTGTACTATACTAACAGCTAGCGGTTTCTTGCAGTTGTGGGTCGCGGCGCCGGGTCGATACATTCGTTTCTTACAGCTATCGGTCGCGCCGGCGGGTGGGATCACGGGGACTTCGCTCTGGCGATGAGGTTGCTCCCGCAGCCGCCGGGCGATCAAGGTGCGTTCCCTCCCAAGAAATTCTCTCTCTCTCTCTGGGCTCTGGCCCAGTGGCCCGTGCGTTCCTTGGTTCGTCTTCACTGACGCCGGAGTTGGATTTCTGCTGTGTGATTCTTGCGTTGCAGCCGGCGGGAGTGCGCCCTTCTTCGGCATCGACGTGCCGAGCGGCTACGTTTTCTTCTCCGGCGGCCAGAACCAGATCGCCAGTTCCGACGGGGTAATTTCGATTCAGTTTACGATGCACTATATTAGTCACGAACTCACGATTCATCGACGTGCCGTGAAGTGAACTCATTGAGATTTCTTCTCGGCTCTATCTTTGCAGCTGGCGCCGGCACCGGCACAGTCTGCAATGAGCCCATGGTGCGTTGTTTGCAACAATGCCGCGGGGACGCTTTGGGACTGGCTGCCCATCTGCGAGGCTTGCTACCACAGGGCTCGCTACAACAGGGAGGTCTACAGGGCTCGCATGCAGATCGCCAATGCCAGTGCGGCTCAGGCTCAGGCTCGGGCTGAGGCTCAGGCTCTGAAGGATCGGGCTTATCAGGCTATGGCTCAGGCTGAGCCTCAGGCTCTGGCTCTGGCTCAGCAGGCTCAGGCTCAGGCTCAGGAGCAGGCTCTGGTTCAGAAGGCTCAGGCTCAGGCTCAGGCTCACGGTATTGCCATTGATCAGCAGCGGCCATTGATCACGCTCTACCCCCGCCACGCCCCGCGACCAAGTGGATGCCGTTATTGCGGATATCGTTATTGCAGGCAGCCCATGTGCGAGACTTGCTGTAGATTGATGAAACTATAAACTTGAGTAGATCCATCGACGAAACTATAAACTTGCTGTAGATCGACGAAACTATATATATACTTGTAGGACTGGATTCCTTGCCACTTAGTAGATGAAACTTAATATATACTTGCCGTGGATCGATGGCATTCAGGTCAGTGTTCAGTCTGATTCCTTAATCTTTGGCTCTTTTCTGACGCTTTTGTTTTGCCTACCTTATTTTAACGGATTTTTGGCTCTTTGTGTTTGATTCATTTACTTTCAGTTCAACCAAATGAGTACTTAGAGTTTAGTTCCTACTGTTTAAGTGTCCAGTTTACGCTTTTATCTTTCTGGCCAATACTACATATAACAGATTTTATCAGTCCTTTTATATCTTCCTGACGCTTTTATCGTCGGTAAATGATTTGGCGTGTAGAATAGGCTGTGGATGCTTTGGTTTCCTGACGCTTTAGTTTTGCCTCAAGTGTTTGACTTTTGGTTCAACCAAATGAGTAATCAGAGTTTAGTTGCTACTGTTCTGGTGTAAGCTTATGAGTGATGATTATTGTAAATTCTAGTAATATGATATGGCCAATATATATAACAGATTCAGTGCTGCATATGCTTGTCGTTCATAAGTGATTCAGCATGGAGAATAATTAAGGCTGTGAATGCTTTGGTTTTGCCTCGGCTGGTTTAATTTCAGTTAAACCGAACGAGTGCTCGAAGAATTTAGTTTCAGTTGTCAGGACACTAGTTCTCTTTACTACATGTCTCTGAACACACCTGAAGAAATCAACGCCTTCTCTGAAGAATTCGACAGCAACCTGGGAGACGGGCGGCTAGGAGGCGCTCCAGCTATGAAACATCAACACCTCTATGCTTGTGCTTGTTTAGATACAGACTTGTGCTTGTTTCCTTGTTCAATTTTGCCTCAAGTGTTGGACTGGTTCAGTTTCAGTTCAACCAAATGAGTGAGCTTCCTTGCTACTGATTATTCAGCTTAAGCTTACATTTTACAAGTGATCATCATTGCAAATTCTTATACTAGTTCTCTGAACTTCCCGTCTCTGAACATACCTGAAGAAATTCTTATACAAGTATCAAGGCGCGAACCGGTTCAGTTAACTGAAATGTTCTTCTTTTTCGGGGTAACAACGGCTACAGTTAACTGAAGTTTAACTGTTGTAAACTTCAGTTAACTCTGTTTCACTGCGTGTAATTTCAGTTCCTCCTATACGTATCCATCGCCATGAACTGTATCCAGTGACTTTGATCTGCTATATCTGCAATACATCTTCCGTCGACATCTGCACGTGATTAGGAACTGATGCCTCCCAGCTAACGTTACGTGTACGTCCTGGCGATTGGAATGGCGACTCGGATGGCGTCGAGCGGGCGACGGGAGTCGGCGCCGGCTGGGTGCTGGTGCGGCAAGGCCCGAGGGCAGCGCTTGCTTGCCCGCCCCTATGGTCGCGCCCCGGGACGGAGGTGGCGGCAGCGCGGAGCCGGTTCTCGGCCCTTGCCGGCGTGGAGTGTGATTCAGAGGACTAGGCGGACTCGAACCGTCCTCCCCGAGGGCGCACCCAGCTGGACAAGGATTTACGGTATGTAATTTCGTGGTGCGAGCCGCGGAGCTGGGAGGAACGGTGTTCGCTGGCCGCTGGAGTTTTGCGCCGGGAGGGTGTCAGCCACCTGAAGACTGAACCCAAGTGTCACCTAAATTCAGTTATCTGTAGCGTATCGGTTGGCCTATAGTTAACTGTCATCGGACGGCTCGGATGAAGGAAGAGGAGATCAACGGCTGAATCGAGACCACAAGGCGTTTAACTGACAAACGTCTATATGAGCCCCGGCTGCGTGCGAGAGAGGGCATCCAATGTATCTGCTTATCAAACCCTAGCTTTCCCCTTTCATAGCTCCAGTAGAAATTCCCCATTAATCGAAGGGTCTCTGCGGTTGCCGGCGAGACTCTCTCGTGGAGGTAAAATCTGAAGGAAATATGCCCTAGAGGCAATAATAAAGTTGTTATTTATATTTCCTTATATCATGATAAATGTTTATTATTCATGCTAGAATTGTATTAACCGGAAACTTAGTACATGTGTGAATACATAGACAAAACAGAGTGTCTCTAGTATGCCTCTACTTGACTAGCTCGTTGATCAAAGATGGTTATGTTTCCTGACCATGGACATGTGTTGTCATTTGATAAATGGGATCACATTATTAGAGAATGATGTGATGGAAAAGACCCATCCGTTAGCTTAGCATAATGATCGTTTAATTTTATTGCTACTGCTTTCTTCATGACTCCCGAATACCGGAGGAACACCTTGTGTGCTATCAAACGTCACAACGTAACTGGGTGATTATAAAGATGCTCTACAGGTGTCTCCGAAGGTGTTTGTTGGGTTGGCATAGATCAAGATTAGGATTTGTCACTCCGTGTATCGGAGAGGTATCTCTGGGCCCTCTCGGTAATGCACATCACTATAAGCCTTGCAAGCAATGTGACTAATGAGTTAGTTGTGGGATGATGCATTACGGAACGAGTAAAGAGACTTGCCGGTAACGAGATTGAACTAGGTATGATGATACCGACGATCGAATCTCGGGCAAGTAACATATCGATGACAAAGGGAATGACGTATGTTGTTATGCGGTTTGACCGATAAAGATCTTCGTAGAATATGTAGGAGCCAATATGAGCATCCAGGTTCTGCTATTGGTTATTGATCGGAGATGTGTCTCGGTCATGTCTGCATAGTTCTCGAACCCGTAGGGTCCGCACGCTTAACGTTCGATGACGATTTGTTTTATGAGTTATGTGTTTTGGTGATCGAAGTTTGTTCGGAGTCCCGGATGAGATCACGGACATGACGAGGAGTCTCGAAATGGTCGAGAGGTAAATATTCATATATTGGAAGGTTACATTCGGACATTGGAATGGTTCCGAGTGATTCGGGTACTTTACCGGAGTACCGAGGGGTTACCGGAACCCCCGGGGGAAATATTGGGCCTTAGTGGAGAGAGAGGAGGGCCGCAAGGGGTGGCCGCCCCCCATGGCAGCCCGAATTGGACTAGGGGGAGGGGGCGGCGCCCCCCTTTTCCTTTCCCTCTCCCTCTCCTTCCTTTCCCTCCGGTGGAGAAAGGAAAAGGGGGAGGCGAATCCTACTTGGACTAGGAGTCCAAGTAGGACTCCCCCCATGGCGCGCCCCTCCTGGCCGCCAGCCTCTCTCCTCCCCTCCTTTACATACGTGGGCTGGGGGCACCCCAAAGGCACATCAATTGTTCTCTTAGCCGTGTGCGGTGCCCCCTCCACAGTTTACTCCTCCGGTCATAGCGTCGTAGTGCTTAGGCGAAGTCCTGCGCGGATCACATCACCAACACCGTCACCACGCCGTTGTGCTGACGGAACTCTCCCTCAACCCTCTACTGGATCAAGAGTTCGAGGGACGTCATCGAGCTGAACGTGTGCTGAACATGGAGGTGTCGAACGTTCGGTACTTGGATCGGTTGGATCGTGAAGACGTTCGACTACATCAACCGCGTTAACCCACCGCTTCCGCTTTCGTTCTACGAGGGTACGTGGATACACTCTCCCCCTCTCGTTGCTATGCATTTCCTAGATAGATCTTGCGTGAGCGTAGGAATTTTTTGAAATTGCATGCTACGTTCCCCCACAGTGGCATCCGAGCCAGGTCTATGCGTAGATGATATGCACGAGTAGAACACAAAGAGTTGTGGGCGATAATAGTCATACTGCTTACCACCAACGTCTTACTTTGATTCGACGGTATTGTTGGATGAAGCGGCCCAAACCGACATTACATGACCGCGTTCATGAGACTGGTTCTACCGACATGCTTCGCACACAGGTGGCTGGCGGGTGTATGTTTCTTCAACTTTAGTTGAATCGAGTTTGACTACGGTTGGTCCTTGTTGAAGGTTAAAACAGCACACTTGACGAAAAATCATTGTGGTTTTGATGCTTAGGTAAGAACGGTTCTTGCTAGAAGCCCGTAGCAGCCACATAAAACTTGCAACAACAAAGTAGAGGACGTCTAACTTGTTTTTGCAGGGCATGTTGTGATGTGATATGGTCAAGACATGATGTGATATACGTTATTGTATGAGATGATCATGTTTTGTAAAAGTTATCGGCAACTGGCAGGAGCCTTATGGTTGTCGCTTTATTGTATGAAATGCAATGGCCATGTAATTGCTTTACTTTATCACTATGCGGTAGCGATAGTTGTAGAAGCAATAGTTGGCGAGACGACAACGACGCTACGATGGAGATCGAGGTGTCAAGCCGGTGACGATGGAGATCATGACGGTGCTTTGGAGATGGAGATCAAAGGCACAAGATGATGATGGCACATATTTTGATTGCATGTGATGTTTATCTTTTATGCATCTTATTTTGCTTAGTACGGCGGTAGCATTATAAGATGACCCCTCACTAATTTCAAGGTATAAGTGTTCTCCCTGAGTATGCACCGTTGCTACAGTTCGTCGTGCCGAGACACCACGTGATGATCGGGTGTGATAAGCTCTACGTTCACATACAACGGGTGCAAGCCAGTTTTGCACGTGCAGAATACTCGGGTTAAACTTGACGTGCCTAGCATCTGCAGATATGGCCTCGGAACACTGAGACCGAAAGGTCGAACATGAATCATATAGTAGATATGATCAACATAGAGATGTTCACCATTGAAAACTACTCCATCTCACGTGATGATCGGACATGGTTTAGTTGATATGGATCACGTTCATTTAGATGACTAGAGGGATGTCTATCTAAGTGGGAGTTCTTAAGTAATATGATTAATTGAACTTTAATTTATCATGAACTTAGTACCTGATAGTTTGCATATCTATGTTGTTGTAGATCAATGGCCCGTGCTACCATTCCCTTGAATTTTAATGCGTTCCTAGAGAAAGCTAAGTTGAAAGATGATGGTAGAAACTACACGGACTGGGTCCGTAACTTGAGGATTATCCTCATTGCTGCATAGAAGAATTACGTCCTAGAATCACCGCTAGGTGCAAGGCCCGCTGCAGGAGCAACTCCGGACGTTATGAACGGCTGGAAGAACAAAGCTGATGACTACTCGATAGTTCAGTGTGCCATGCTTTACGGCTTAAAATCGGTACTTCAAAGACGTTTTGAACATTATGGAGCATATGAGATGTTCCGGGAGTTGAAGTTAGTATTTCAAGCAAATGCCCGAGTTGAGAGATATGAAGTCTCCAACAAGTTCTATAGCTGCAAGATGGAGGAGAATAGTTCTGTCAGTGAACACATACTCAGAATGTCTGGGTACCATAACCACTTGACTCAGCTGGGAGTTAATCTTCCTGATGATAGTGTCATTGACAGAGTTCTTCAATCACTGCCACCAAGTTATAAAGGCTTCGTGATGAACTATAATATGCAAGGGATGCAAAAGACAATTCCCGAGCTCCTCGCAATGCTAAAAGTTGCGGAGGTAGAAATCAAGAAGGAGCATCAAGTGTTGATGGTTAACAAGACCACTAGTTTCAAGAAAAAAGGCAAAGGGAAGAAGGGGAACTTCAAGAAGAACAGCAAGCAGTTGCTGCTCAAGGGAAGAAGCCCAAGTCTGGACCTAAGCCTGAAACTGAGTGCTTCTACTGCAAAGGGACTGGTCACTGGAAGCGGAACTGCCCCAAGTATTTGGCGGATAAGAAGGATGGCAAAGTGAAAGGTATATTTGATATACATGTTATTGATGTGTACCTTACTAATGCTCGTAGTAGCGCCTGGGTATTTGATACTGGTTCTGTTGCTCATATTTGCAACTCGAAACATGGGCTACGGATTAAACAAAGATTGGCTAAGGACGAGGTGACAATGCGCGTGGGAAATGGTTCCAAAGTCGATGTGATCGCCGTCGGCAAGCTACCTCTACATCTACCTTCGGAATTAGTTTTAGACCTGAATAATTGTTATTTGGTGCCAACGTTGAGCATGAACATTATATTTGGATTTTGTTTGATGCGAGACGGTTATTCATTTAAATCGGAGAATAATGGTTGTTCTATTTATATGAGTAATATATTTTATGGTCATGCACCCTTGATGAGTGGTCTATTTTTGTTGAATCTCGATTGTAGTGACACACATATTCATAATATTGAAGCCAAAAGATGCAAAGTTAATAATGATAGGGCAACTTATTTGTGGCACTGCCATTTAGGTCATATTGGTGTAAAGCGCATGAAGAAACTCCATGCTGATGGGCTTTTGGAATCACTTGATTATGAACCACTTGATGTTTGCGAACCATGCCTCATGGGCAAGATGACTAAGACTCCGTTCTCCGCAACAATGGAGCGAGCAACTGACTTATTGGAAATAATACATACAGATGTATGCGGCCCGATGAGTGTTGAGGTTCGTGGTGGGTATCGTTATTTTCTTACCTTCACAGATGATTTGAGCAGATATGGGTATATCTACTTGATGAAACATAAGTCTGGAACATTTGAAAAGTTCAAAGAATTTCAGAGTGAAGTAGAAAATCATCGTAACAAGAAAATAAAGTTTCTACGATCTCATCGTGGAGGTGAATATTTGAGTTATGAGTTTGGTCTTCATTTGAAACAATGTGGAATAGTTTCACAACTCAAGCCACCTGGAACACCACAGCGTAATGGTGTGTCCGAACATCGTAACCGTACTTTATTAGATATGGTGCGATCTATGATGTCTCTTACCGATTTACCACTATCGTTTTGGGGTTATGCTTTAGAGACGGCTGCATTCACGTTAAATAGGGCACATCTAAATCCGTTGAGACGACACCTTATGAACTGTGGTTTGGCAAGAAACCTAAGCTGTCGTTTCTTAAAGTTTGGGGCTGCGATGCTTATGTGAAAAGGCTTCAACTTGATAAGCTCGAACCCAAATCGCAGAAATGCGTCTTCATAGGATACCCAAAGGAGACAGTTGGGTACACCTTCTATCACAGATCCGAAGGCAAGATATTCGTTGCGAAGAATGGATCCTTTCTAGAGAAGGAGTTTCTGTCGAAAGAAGTGAGTGGGAGGAAAGTAGAACTTGATGAGATAATTGTACCTTCTCCCAAATTGGAGAGTAGTTCATCACAGAAATCAGTTCCAGTGATGCCTACACCAATTAGTGAGGAAGTTAATGATGATGATCATGACACTTCGGATCAAGTTACTACCGAACCTCGTAGGTCAACCAGAGTACATTACACACCAGAGTGGTACGGTAATCCTGTTCTGGAGGTCATGTTACTAGACCATGATGAACCTACGAACTATGAGGAAGCGATGATGAGCCCAGATTCCACGAAATGGCTTGAGGCCATGAAATCTGAGATGGGATCCATGTATGAGAACTAAGTGTGCACTTTGGTTGACTTGCCCGATGATCGGCAAGCCATAGAGAATAAATGGATCTTCAAGAAGAAGACTGACGCTGACGGTAATGTTACTGTCTACAAAGCTCGACTTGTTGCGAAAGGTTTTCGACAAGTTCAAAGATTTGACTACGATGAGACCTTCTCACCCGTAGAGATGCTTAAGTCTGTCCGAATCATGTTAGCAATTGTCGCATTTTATGATTATGAAATTTGGAAAATGGATGTCAAAACTGCATTCCTTAATGGATTTCTTAAAGAAGAGTTGTATATGATGCAACCAGAAGGTTTTGTCGACCCTAAAGGTGCTAACAAAGTGTGCAAGCTCCAGCGATCCATTTATGGACTGGTGCAAGCCTCTCGGAGTTGGAATATATGCTTTGATAGTGTGATCAAAGCATATGGTTTTATACAGGCTTTTGGAGAAGCCTGTATTTGCAAGAAAGTGAGTGGGAGCTCTGTAGCATTTCTAATATTATATGTGGATGACATATTGCTGACCGGAAATGATACAAAATTTTTGGATAGCATAAAAGGATACTTGAATAAGAGTTTTTCAATGAAAGACCTCTATGAAGCTGCTTATATATTGGGCATCAAGATCTATAGAGATAGATCAAGACGCTTAATTGGATTTCACAAAGCACATACCTTCATAAAGTTTTGAAGAAGTTCAAAATGGATCAGTCAAAGAAAGGGTTCTTGCCTGTGTTACAAGGTGTGAAGTTGAGACAGACTCAATGCCCGACCACTGCAGAAGATAGAGAGAAAATGAAAGTCATTCCCTATGCCTCAGCCATAGGTTCTATCATGTATGCAATGTTGTGTACCAGACCTGCTGTGTGCCTTGCTATAAGTTTAGCAGGGAGGTACCAAAGTAATCCAGGAGTGGATCACTGGACAGCGGTCAAGAACATCCTGAAATACCTGAAAAGGACTAAGGATATGTTTCTCGTTTATGGAGGTGACAAAGAGCTTGTCGTAAATGGTTACGTCGATGCAAGCTTTGACACTGATCCGGATGACTATAAGTCACAAACCGGATACGTATTTATATTGAATGGTGGAGCTGTTAGTTGGTGCAGTTCCAAGCAGAGCGTCGTGGCGGGATCTACGTGTGAAGCGGAGTACATAGCTACTTCGGAAGCAACAAATTAAGGAGTCTGGATGAAGGAGTTCATATCCGATCTAGGTGTAATACCTAGTGCATCGGGTCCAATGAAAATCTTTCGTGACAATACTGGAGCAATTTCCTTGGCGAAGGAATCCAAAGTTCACAAGAGAACCAAACACATCAAGAGACGCTTCAATTCCATCCGCAATCAAGACAAGGAGGGAGACATAGAGATTTGCAAAATACATATGGATCTGAATGTTGCAGACCCGTTGACTAAGGCTCTTCCACGAGCAAAACATGATCAGCACCAAGACTCCATGGGTGTTAGAATCATTACTATGTAATCTAGATTATTGACTCTAGTGCAAGTGGGAGACTGAAGGAAATATGCCCTAGAGGCAATAATAAAATTGTTATTTATATTTCCTTATATCAGGATAAATGTTTATTATCGATGCTAGAATGGTATTAACCGGAAACTTAGTACATGTGTGAATACATAGACAAAACAGAGTGTCCCTAGTATGCCTCTACTTGACTAGCTCGTTGATCAAAGATGGTTATGTTTCCTGACCATAGACACATGTTGTCATTTGATAAACGGGGTCACATCATTAGAGGATGTTGTGATGGACAAGACCCATCCGTTAGCTTTGCGTAATGATCGTTTAGTTTTATTGCTATTGCTTTCTTCATGACTTATACATGTTCCTCTGACTATGAGATTATGCAACTCCTGAATACCGGAGGAACACCTTGTGTGCTATCAAACGTCACAACGTAAATGGGTGATTATAAAGATGCTCTACAGGTCTCTCCGAAGGTGTTTGTTGGGTTGGCATAGATCAAGATTAGGATTTGTCACTCCGTGTATCGGAGAGGTATCTCTGGGCTCTCTCGGTAATGCACATCACTATAAGCCTTGCAAGTAATGTGACTAATGAGTTAGTTGCGGGATGATGCATTATGTAATGAGTAAAGAGACTTGACAGTAATGAGATTGAACTAGGTATGATGATACCAACGATCGAATCTCGGCCAAGTAACATACCGATGACAAAGGGAATGACGTATGTTGTTATGCAGTTTGACCGATAAAGATCGAATTGGACTAGGGGGAGGGGGTGGCGCCCCCCTTTACCTTTCCCTTTCCCTCTCCCTCTCCTTCCTTTCCCTCCAGTGGAGAAAGGTAAAGGGGGGGGGGCAAATCCTACTTGGACTAGGAGTCCAAGTAGGACTCCTCCCATGGCGCGCCCCTCCTGGCTGCCGGCCTCTCTCCTCCCCTCCTTTATATACGTGGGCAGGGGGCACATCAATTGTTCTCTTAGCCGTGTGCGGTGCCCCCTCCACAGTTTACTCCTCCGGTCATAGCGTCGTAGTGCTTAGGCGAAGCCCTGCGCGGATCACATCACCAACACCGTCACGCCGTTGTGCTGACTGAACTGTCCCTCGACACTCTACTGGATCAAGAGTTCGAGGGACGTCATCCAGCTGAACGTGTGCTGAACACGGAGGTGCCGTACGTTCGGCACTTGGATCGGTTGGATCGTGAAGACGTTCGACTACATCAACCTCATTGATGTCGCTTGAAGCTACATTGGTATTTCCCCAAAGAGGAAGGGATGATGCAACATAGCGGCGGTAGGTATTTCCCTCAGAAATGAAACCAAGGTTATCGAACCAGTAGGAGAACCAAGCAACACAACGTAAACAGCCCCTGCACACAAATAACAACACCTCGCAACCCGACGTGTTAAAGGGGTTGTCAATCCCTTTCGGGTAACAGCGCCAGAAATTGCGTGTTGACGGGAGAAAGTTGTAATAGATTGAAATAATAGATCGCAATAAAATAAAGTGCAGCAAAGTATTTTTGGATTTTTGGTTTAATAGATCTGAATAAAAAGTGCAAATAAATTAGATCGCAAAGCAAATTTATGAGAAAGAAGACCCGGGGCCATAGATTTCACTAGTGGCTTCTCTCGAGAAAGATAGCAAATAGTGGGTAAACAAATTAATGTTGGGCAATTGATACAACCTCAAATAATTATGACGTTATCTAGGCAATGATCATTACATAGGCATCACGTCCAAGATTAGTAGACCGAGTCCTGCCTGCATCTACTACTATTACTCCACACATCAACCGCTATCCAGCATGCATCTAGTGTATTAAGTTCATGGAAAAACGGAGTAATGCAATAAGAACAATGACATGATGTAGACAAGATCTATCTATGTCGAGATAGACCCCATCGTTTTATCCTTAGTAGCAATGATACATACGTGTTGTTTCCCTTTCTGTCACTGGGATCAAGCATCGTAAGATCGAACCCACTACCGGGCACCTCTTCCCATTGCAAGATAAATAGATCAAGTTGGCCAAACAAAACCCAAATATCGGAGAAGAAATACGAGGCTATAAGAGATCAAAGAAACTCAAATAACTTTCATGGATATAAAGAGATATGACTGATCATAAACTCAAAGTTCATCAGATCCCAAAAAACACACCGCAAAAAGAGTTACATCATATGGATCTCCAAGAGACCATTGTATTGAGAATTCAGCGAGAGAGAGGAAGCCATCTAGCTACTAACTACGGACCCGAAGGTCTACAAAGAACTACTCACGCATCATCGGAGAGGCACCAATGGAGGTGGGGAACCCCATCCGAGATGGTGTCTAGATTGGATCTGGTGGTTCTGGACTCTGTGGCGGCTGGATGAATATTTTGTCGACTCCCCTAGGGTTCTGGTATTTTTGGGGTATTTATAGAGCAAAGAGGCGGTCTGGAGGGCACCCGAGGTGGGCACAACCCACCAGGGCGCGCCTGGGCCTCCTTGCACGCCCTGGTGGGTTTTCCCCTCCCCGGGACTCCCCCCAGGTGCAACCAGAGCCCAATATCTTCCTTCTGGTCCATAAAAAATCTCCGTGAAGTTTCGTTGCATTTGGACTCCGTCTGATATTGATTTCCTGCGATGTAAAAAACATGCAAAAAAACAGCAACTTGCACTTGGCACTATGTCAATAGGTTAGTACCAAAAAAGGATATAAAATGATTATAAAACATCCAATATTGATAATAAAACAGCATGGAACAATAAAAAATTATAGATACGTTGGAGACGTATCAGCATCCCCAAGCTTAACTCCTACTCGTCCTCGAGTAGGTAAGTGATAAAAACAAAAAATTTGATGTGGAGTGCTGTTTATCATGTCATATCATATTCTTTTCTTTATAGCATGGACATTTGGACTTTTGTGTGATTCAAAGCAATAGTCTAGTTTTGACCTAATAATTTAGATACTCAAGCATATCAATAAGCAACCATGTCTTTCAAAATATCAACACTAAAATAAGTTATCCCTAGCCCATCATGCTCAAACATTGATCCATTCATGAAACACATTCGCATATTAGCTACACCCAAAACTCAAGTATGATCATATTGCCTCTTAGTTGGTGCTTTTGTAAGAGAAGATGGAGACTCAAATTCAAAAATAAAAATTGCATAAAGTAAAAGAAAGGCCCTTCGCAGAGGGAAGTAGGGATTTGTAGAGGTGCCAGAGCTCAAAGCGAAAAATTAGAGATAAAAACATTTTGGGAGGTGTATCCATCCCACCAACGAAAACGACTTAGAGTTCCGAACATTTTCCATGCTAGATATGCCATAGGCGGTTCCCAAACAGAAAATAAAGTTTATTCCTTTTTCCACCATCATTTCACTTTCCATGGCTAGCCATATCCACGGTTGCCCTCCATACCAACACTTTCCAAGGAATTTATTATTTGACAACATAAAGTAAATTCATTTTTGCATTTCGGGACTGGGCATCCCTAAAACCTTTTCCTTACTCTCGTGCAATGACAAGTGAATAAACACTCATCGTGAGAATAACACATCCAGCATGGAAAATATTAGCCACCCATTAGCGTTCCACGAGCGAAACAAATACACAAAAGAGAAGTTTATTTTGAAAATTAGAGATGGCACATGCAAATTTGCTTAGAACAGCAAAAGAATACCGCATATAGGTAGATATAGTGGACTCATGTGGCAAAACTGGTTTAAAGGATTTTGAATGCACAAGTAGAGATCATACTTGGTGCAAAATGAAGGCTAGCAAAAAGATTGAGAAGCGACCAACCAAGAAATGAATAATCTCATAAGCAAGCATTAAGCATAATTAACACCGAATAATGCACCACAAGTAGGATATAATTTCATTGCATGACTATTGACTTTCGTGCATGCATAGGGAATCACAAACCTTAACACCAATATTCTTACTAAAGCATAATTACTCATCAACATATCTCACATATCACATCATCATATCTCAAAACTATTACTAAGAATCAAGTTTATTCTTGGATATCTATCACTTTGGGACTAATTTTCATGTGTTATTTTTCATAAGCTCAAACAAATATAAGTAAACATCATGAGCATAATTTTTTTTTCTTTCTCTCAAAATAATTTAAGTGAAGCAAGAGAGAATTTCTTCAAAATTTTACTAACTCTCAAATAAATCTAAGTGAAGCAAGGGAGCATTTCTTCAAAAAAAACTAAGCACACCGTGCTCAAAAAGATATAAGTGAAGCACTAGAGCAAGTCCTAGCTCATAAAAGATTTAAGTGAAGCACAGAGAGCAATTCTAACAAGTCATGAAATGATTTTGGCTCTCTCAAATAAGTGTGTTCAGCAAGGACTGATGAATTAAAACACAAAATAAAACAAGCAAAGACTCATATCATACAAGACGCTCCAAGCAAAACACATATCATGTGACGAATAAAAATATAGCTTCGAGTAAAATACCGATAGTCGTTGGAAGAAAGCGGGCATGCCACTCGGGGGCATCCCCAAGCTTAGTTGGTTGCTCATTTTTGGATGATAGCTTGGGATGCCGGGGCATCCCCAAGCTTAGGCTCTTCCATCCTTCCTTCATCCATCGTAATATAACCCAAAACTTGAAAACTTCAATCACACAAAACTCAACAAAACCTTCATGAGATCCGTTAGTGTAAGAAAGCAAACCACTACTATAAGTACTGTATCAAACCAATTCATATTTTGTTTTTGTATTATATCTACTGTATTCCAACTTTTCTACAGCAAAAACTCATCAAACAAAACCATATAGCCATCAAAATAAGCACACAACACAAAGAAAACAGAATCTGTCAAAACAGAACAGCCTGTAGCAATTTGATACTTTCGAATACTTTTGTAACTCCAAAAATTCTGAAAACATAGGACGACCAGGGTAATTTGTATATTAATCTTCTGCAAAAAGAATTGGCATTTATCATGTTCTGGTGATTTTTAACAATTGTTTTCGTGACTGCATAAGTTTTTGTTTTTCAGCAAGATCAAACAACTATCACCCAAGAAGATCCTATAGGCTTTACTTGGCACAAACAATAATTAATACACAAAAAACACAATCATACCAGTAGCATAATTGTGCAAACACTCAAGAACAGAAAGCAAAAAGCAAAAATAAATTTTATTCATTGGGTTGCCTCCCAACAAGCGCTATAGTTTTACGACCTTAGCTAGGCATAAAGCAAGGATCTAAGTTTTGTCATCCTTCTTCTTCTTAATTTTCTTAGAGGTATTTTCATCATGGGGTTTTGTAAACACAACATAAAACATATTACCATGGAAACTTTAGCATTCCTTAGTTGGTTTTCATCATAACCCCTTTGATTTCCCGCAACAATCCAAGAGTAATATTGATTAACATTATAAAAAACTTGTTGGATTATATCTAGAACGGGGACTTCCTTTTTAAGATTCTCATCAAAGATCTTATTATCCCCAAGCAAATGCCTTAATGCATAATCACTATTGTAAAGAATTTCATCTATCACGGGTTTTTCACGATTCATACCATAAAAATCAAAGATTTCCCTAGCTTCTCGAATTATGTAGTCAAACTCATTCATAAGAACGAGAGTGGCCAACTTTTTAGCCCTAGGATTCTTTATTTCTGGAAGCTCAAAAAACAATCTTTGCAGAGTAGAATGAGGACGAATAAATTTACTTTCAAGTTTCAGAACTAGTGCTGAAATAGCATCTGCATAAGATCTAGTAGTTTTAAGTATAGGAGCAACATCAAGACTTAGATTTCCAACACAATTGAAAAATTCTTGGATACGTTCTTTTCCCACAACGTTCCCTTGCCCCAAGATAAAATTTTTAGCATCCAGATTGCCTGTACGTCCAATCTTAGGAGTCAGGCCATCATCTGTTGGTGCCATACCAAAATCACTCATGATTGCAAGCAAAGAATAGATCTGACGAGAAAACAGCGAACGGAAGAAGAGAGGCGAATAAAATGGCAAATTTTTGTGAAGTGGGGGAGAGGAAAACGAGAGGCAAATGGAAAATAATGTAAATTGCGAGGAGATGAGATTTGTGATTAGGAACCTAGTATATGTCGAAGATCCTCCCCGGCAACGGCGCCAGAAATTCCTTTTGATGTCGCTTGAAGCTACGTCGGTATTTCCCCAAAGAGGAAGGGATGATGCAGCACGGCGGCGGTAGGTATTTCCCTCAGAAATGAAACCAAGGTTATCGAACCAGTAGGAGAACCAAGCAACACAACGTAAACAGCCCCTGCACACAAATAACAACACCTCGCAACCCGACGTGTTAAAGGGGTTGTCAACCCCTTTCGGGTAACGGCGCCAGAAATTGCGTGTTGACGGGAGAAAGTTGTAATAGATTGAAATAATAGATCGCAAATAAAATAAAGTGCAGCAAAGTATTTTTGGATTTTTGGTTTAATAGATCTGAATAAAAAGTGCAAATAAATTAGATCGCAAAGCAAATTTATGAGAAAGAAGACCCGGGGGCCGTAGATTTCACTAGTGGCTTCTCTCGAGAAAGATAGCAAACGGTGGGTAAACAAATTACTGTTGGGAAATTGGTAGAACCTCAAATAATTATGACGATATCCAGGCAATGATCATTACATAGGCATCACGTCCAAGATTAGTAGACCGACTCCTGCCTGCATCTACTACTATTACTCCACACATCGACCTCTATCCAGCATGCATCTAATGTATTAAGTTCATGGAAAAATGAAGTAATGCAATAAGAACGATGACATGATGTAGACAAGATCTATCTATGTAGAGATATACCCCATCGTTTTATCCTTAGTAGCAACGATACATACGTGTCGTTTCCCTTTCTGTCACTGGGATCAAGCATCGTAAGATTGAACCCACTACCGGGCACCTCTTCCCATTGCAAGATAAATAGATCAAGTTGGACAAACAAAACCCAAATATCGGAGAAGAAATACGAGGCTATAAGAGATCATGCATATAAGAGATCAAAGAAACTCAAATAACTTTCATGGATATAAAAAGATATGACTGATCATAAACTCAAAGTTCATCAGATCCCAACAAACACACCGCAAAAAGAGTTACATCATATGGATCTCCAAGAGACCATTGTATTGAGAATTCAGCGAGAGAGAGGAAGCCATCTAGCTACTAACTACGGACCCGAAGGTCTACAAAGAACTACTCACTCATCATTGGAGAGGCACCAATGGAGGTGGTGAACCCCATCCGAGATGGTGTCTAGATTGGATCTGGTGGTTCTGGACTCTGCGGCGGCTGGATGAATATTTCGTCCACTCCCCTAGGGTTCTGGTATTTTTGGGGTATTTATAGAGCAAAGAGGCGGTCCGGGGGCACCTGAGGTGGGCACAACCCACCAGGGCGCGCTTGGGCCTCCTGGCGCGCCCTGGTGAGTTGTCCCCTCCTCAGGATTCCCTGCAGGTGCAACCAGGGCCCAATATCTTCCTTCTGGTCCATAAAAAATCTGCGTGAAGTTTCGTTGCATTTGGACTCCGTCTGATATTGATTTGTTGCGATGTAAAAAACATGCAAAAAACAGCAACTGGCACTTGGCACTATGTCAATAGGTTAGTACCAAAAAATGATATAAAATGATTATAAAACATCCAAAATTGATAATAAAACAGCATGTAACAATAAAAAAATTATAGATACGTTGGAGACGTATCACGTGTTAACCTAACGCTTCCGTTTTCGGTCTACAAGGGTACGTGGACACACTCTCCCCCTCTCGTTGCTATGCATCTCCTAGATAGATCTTGCGTGAGTGTAGGATTTTTTTTGAAATTGCATGCTACGTTCCCCCACAAAATCATGTGACCCAAGCTAGTCTGTGTGCCAACAGCGGCGAGGACCGCTAGTGGAGGTTGTGACTTGAGATCCCGCGAGGGTTCCAAGGCTTGTCCCTGCGGTGAAATTTCGGAGCCAAATCTCAGTCCAAATGGTGAAATCGAAGGGTGACGACAAGGCAGACGCGGCCAAGGTCAGAGCCATGAAGCTGGACATGGATCAATTGGACAAAAATGTGGAAGGTGTTCACACTAAAGTACAGGGCATACGTCTCAAAGTCACGGAGGTCAAGAAACAACTGACATCGGTGGAAGAACTGATGTTGTAGATGGATTTGAGGTTGAGCGCATGTCCTCAACCTAGACAGGAAATTGAAGGAGACAAGGACGTGCAAAATTAGCAGCATCAACCCCAACTCACTCCCCAGCGACTGCAACAACCACCTCTTAAGTCGACTCAAAGGCAGACAGGTGAGCACCTGGCTAGAACTTCTCCACCAACAGCTTTCATCATGACCTGGATCAACAAAGCTTACTACTACCCTTCACAAGAGGGCAAATGGGTTGCAAGGGCACTACCAGGTGTTTTATGGTCAACCTCAATTCAGAGAATACCAACATCCTGCAGTACATCAAACACCAAGACCCATGGCACCTCCTCCCAATACTATCCCCCACCTGTATATTACCAACCCGAATACCAATAGTACAATCAACAGGAAAATACATCAACAACAATACTACCGTCATCCTACTATGCACCCCCAACACCAATATTTCGCAGGAATGCATCAAGGACCAGAACCAGGACCAGGACCAGGCCCAGGTGTGCACCAATAAGCAGGCCACTAGTTCCCAACACCCAGGCAAGGCCGATACCTTGACCAGAGCAGAGACCAGGACAAAGAAACTCAGTTCTACCAATCCGTTGCAAAAGCTCCCAAATTTGATGGTAGCAACCCCATGGAATCGCTGAGAACTATCAAGAAATATTTTCTCAATGGTATATGTGCGTGAGGAGGCCAAATGGGATTATGCCCATATGTATCTAACTGGCAAAGTTGACATATAGCTAAGGAATTCTGGCATATTGGAGGAAAGTCTTACCTAGGAAGAATTCTGTAAAGTGGTAGTCAAAAGATTTTTAGGGGGTAGCTCTTATGACATAGTGGAAAACCTCACTTCTATTAAACAAGGATCCACTTCTGTTTCTGAGAAGAAAAGATGTCTTCATACAAAAAGGAGAACCCTAGGATTACTGAAGGTTATTATGTCAAATGTTATATCAATGGGATGAAGCTAGAAATTAAAGACTACCTAAAACCCTTCAAACCACAGACACGGACATTGGGAGTACATGTACATGCCCAAGGTACATAGAGGAAATTATCCTCTTTCATTGGATTTCAGAAAAATTTCAGTCCAAGGCTAGTACAAAATAGATCAAGATGGATCGGCACTAATGGCATCAAGAAGGAAGGTGAACAGAAAACTAGCCCTAAGCCCGAAGGGAAGTACAGAGAACCTAGTACTTGTAGATACTGTGGAGGAAAATGGTTCTTTAGACACAAGTGTGCCTAGTACAAAACACTGAATATCATGACCAATGAAGAAAAATGCCGAGGAAACATCAAATGAAATTCTACAGGGCAGTGATCCAACTGATGAAAACACTACACCTGCTACTTCCCAACTGAAGAAGAACACCCTTTCGTCAGATGTTCGTTTTCAGTTATGTTGTGGCGTAGTTTGTCGGACGTTTGGAACTTGCCTAAGTTGGAAACCTTCAGAAATACTGGGAGAGACTAGCTACTTATTGCTGCAGCGAGCATTGGTACTTGCACGTTGGATAGAATTCTAATGGTGTTTTGGCGCTGCTGGTTTATTTGTAATGAGATTGTCCACAACAAGCAACCAACTTTTGTTGATGTCTCCAAAAGATTTCTTCTTAGTTATATGGATATGCTACATTAGATCAAGTACCACCCAGACCAAGACTTCATCAAAGGGAAGTTTCTATTGATGGCCATATTACTTCTTTATAAGTTTGATAATGATGGATCCTTCTCAGCAGAAGGTATTGCGGGCACTAGAATGATCCTAAGAGATCATCTTGGGAAAATTATCTTCTCCTCATGCAGATATCTCAACTCTTGTTCGGATGCTTTGGAAGTTGAGCTTCCTGCAGTGCGTGAAAGTGTTTCTTTGGCTCTTCAATGGTGTAACAGTCCTATCCTAATCGAGGTAGATTGCTTATAGCTTGTCGACATGGTTCAGCAGAAGGATCAAGACCTGTCAGGCTACACGACATTGATTCAGGAAATCAAGGAACTTATGAAATCTCGCAAGACTTGTATTACTCATATTTCGTGTAAAAAATACTATTAGTCATTTCTTAACTAACTATGTTAGATGTAGTGGTTGTAGTTTGGTTATGCTCCGGTCTTGAGGATTGAGGACCGGTGTCTCGCTGATTGTAATTTTGATGTTTGAGTAATACAAGTTCTATTCACAAAAAATATATACATGAATTTAAATTTTGTCCATGTTTATTTAAATATGCCCACGTATTAAAAAATGATCATGAATTTGGAAAGATGCCTACGAATTTAAAAATCATGAATTAGAAAAATATTCACGAACTTAAAAAATGTTCAAATTTTATAAAATATATATGAATGTAAAATAATATTCCTGAATTTTAAAATGTAAAAAAAGTGAAAAAAAAGGGAAAAACAAAGTTTGGCCAGCCACGACGATGTTAGTTCGACGTTGCAGGTGCTAAGAGCATCTCCAGTCGGACACCAGAGCTACATCTCGCTTGAGGTAGTTTGGCCTCGCCTCTGGCGCTCGACTAAATGGGCCGCCCCAGTATTATAACCCCTATAACAATTTTCGGAAGGTACTATAGTTCGGTATTCTACAAATAGGTACCGTAGACCAGTTCGTACCAGTTTTAGAACCTTCCGTTGGTTTTCATTTCTTCTTCCGTGTGATTTTTTTTAGGGCTGGGCAGCAGCATAGTGGCAAGGGCACAGTGGTGCTACCTTGCAGACCGGGGTTTGACTCCCGTTGGGAGCAAATTTCCGCGATCTCACCCGGGTGGGCTTCTTCTATAAAATATGTTCTGGGTGCTAGTGTTCATGGATCTTTTTTTTGTTTTTAACAATTTTCATCGTCTTTCTTTGGTTATTTTCATTTTTCTTTTTCAAAATATATGTTTACTTTTTTTATGCACATTGTACATTTTTTGTATACACGTCTAACATTTTTTTATGCACCTGAACATTTTTTGAATACATGATGTATATTTTCAAATACTTGCTTTGAACATTTTTTTTTTCAAATGCCTGAAGATACCCCTGATCTTGAGCTAGTGAACTTGGTTAAGCAACAGGAACATCCATACTAACCAAAGCAAGAGTACATTGTCAGGCATTCATTTTATCAAACAGAAAATTGCATCTTCAGGTATTCAACAGAAGTAGCAAACTTAAAACTTGGACATGCACATTTGGTGCAATGTGGGAAAAGGATGGAAGCTTTTTTTTTTTCAAGGAAAAAAAGGATGGAAGCTTAACTTGCTTCATATGGATAAGAAATGTAAACTCATGCTTTTTAAAATGGCTATGAAATAAATTTTGGAGGTGCACAGGACCAAAATTATATTTGTTTGTTAAACGGGACAACTTTTAAACTTGTTTTGCTGCATTCAGTTTAGGTCTCAATATTCAGGTTCAGGCAGATAAAAACCACACGACCAATGCTGATACTATTTGCTGAGTATGTGCCAACTATATATACGAACTCATTTCTCAATGTTTTGGGTGCTGTATCAGGTTATAGCGAGCATGTTCAGAGAAGAACAGAGAAAGACAGGATTCATGGATGGACTTGCTCCTGCAAATTGTTTCAAATTCCAGCCCTCTTAATTCATAACAGAACCATGCATCACTACAGTGAAAGGTACAGTAGATAAGAACATGGCCTACATAAAACTAAGGACAGACCTTCATCATAGGGAAAGACATGACCATATGCAACATGTTTCAAGTTCCAATTCCAACCCTGTTAATTGCCTCTCTTCAACCAAACCCAGATTTCATACCAAACTCGTGCATGATTGCAGCTAAGCTACGCTTCCACCACCACCACGTAATTAAGCAAGCACAAGCCTAGTAATTAAGCCAAAAGAATCAGGAGCGGAGCTTGTCGGCGTGGCGGCGCACGTTGGCCCTGAGCCGGTCGAGCGCGCGGGCGAACTCCGGCAGCTCGGCCTCCCCGAGCGCCTCCACGTCGGCCTCCCACCAGTACCGCCTCCCCATCTGGGCCTTGACCACCTTGTCCCCGATGGTATTCATCCGCTTGATCTCCGACGCCACCTGCTCCGCGGTCGCCTCCCTGGCCCGATACAACTCCTCCAGCGCCTCACGGTCGTCGTCCTCAGCGGCAGGAACGAGGGCGCCGGCGTCGTTGCCGTCGTCGAAGCGGCGCAGGACGGCCTCCATGGAGGGGCTGCCGAGGGCGAAGGCGTTGCCCGCCTCGGAGAAGACGACGGCGGCCACGCGGGCGCCGCAGAGGATGGCGAGCTCGGAGCACTTCTTGAAGAGGCCGGCGCGGCGCTTGGAGAAGGTGACCTGCCGGCTGTTCTTGTCCGGCCTGAGGGTCATCTCGATGCGGTGCCGCCCCGTGCTCGTCGTGCCGCGCGGCCGCGCCATCGCAGCGATCGATCCAGCAGCGATGGAGGGGAAGAAACTCGGAGGCGGCGGCGGCGTTCCCTCCTCTGTGTGTGTCTTGATTTCTTCTGCCTCAACGCGACGCGCTGTAGCACTATATATAAAGGAAGGAAAGGTTCCGGCTAGGGCTCAAGGGGTGAGCGTCAAGGATGATTGGTCGAAGTCGGATTGGACGCCGGGACGCGTCAAGGATCTTTTGATGGAGAGAAGGCGGCGGTCGGGGGATTCCGCGGTCGGGTCGGGTCGGGTGGAAGTGTTATACGCGTCATTTTAACGCTCACATGGGCTTGGCCCAAGAATAATGCGTCGCTCCGGTGCGGTCGCTCGCTCGCTCCGATCCATTTGCTCGCTCGTTCCGCATTTCCTACATGTAGACCTGGCCATCCTCCGGGCCGGGCCGGGCCTCACCAAGCCCGAGGTAGAAAACTCAGACCTGAGCCCGGCCTGGCCCGGTCGCCGGGCCTACTTTTCAGGCCCAAGCCCGGCCCGTCACAGCAAAAAACACACCGGGCCTCGGGCCAGGCCTCTTTAGTAAATGGCAGAAACAGCGGGCCCAGACCTGGCCCGACCTAGTCTTCAGGCTCGAAACCTAGGCCCAGGTGCAGCATCGGGCCGGGCGGCCCATGGCCAGGACTACCTACATGGCACCTCAAGCGCCCGTCATAGTATATTTTGCTAACAAAACCGTTCCAAAATCGAGGCCGGCGGCTCCTGGTTGATCGTACATTGCAGTCACCAGCCGGCCACCAGCACGTAATGTTATTACTTACATCTTTTCACTCTTTTATTCTTTCCTTTTCCTTTCTCCTTTTTTCTCTTTTTTTGGAACGGTTTGTTCGATTTTGTATTTTATTTTCCTTTTGCTAAATGAGAGAACCTTTCTTAATTTCGTAAACTTTTTAAAAATCGATGAACTTTTTTTTGAAATCTGTGAACTATTTTCAAAGTCGATTATATTTTTTAAAATCGGTGACCTTTTTCTAAAATCGATGAACTTTTTTCAGAACAGATGAACTGTTTTTCAAAATTGATGAACTTTTTCTCAAAATGAATGAACCTTTTCTGAAATTTGTGTACTTTCCTTCAAAACCGATGAATTTCTTCTAAAAGAAATCAATGAACTGTTTTTCCAATTCGTGAGTTTTTTTTGAACCCGTGCACATATTTTTTTATTTTACCAAATTTTGAAATAGTAAAAAAACTATTCCGGTTTTTTCTTTCTGGACCAAAAGATTTTTTCAGGGAACTGCCTGAAAAATGCAATCTTAAGAGAAGCGTGTCAATCGTATGTCCATGCGAGCGAGTGACGGTCATCGCGAGTGATGGCCAGACCCATGCACGTGTACCCCTGTGCGCTGCAACCACAAACTGGCGCTTAACGCTCCCAATAGGAGCACCCCGCTCAGTCCTTGTGTTCGATTGTTTTTTTTTCATCTAAGAGCATCTATAGACACGGACAACAAATCTAGCCCCTCAAACGCGCACATCCCGGACACATTTACGTACTACGTAGATCAACTAAGATTAACTACACTACTCGTCATCGTCGCAGATGTCCATGATCTTCGTGCCCAGCTCTGGGTACATGTACGACAGTTGCAACTCCGGCTTCTCTTCGTCGGCCTCCGCCTCCAGTCCGGCACCGGCTGCTGCCACCCCTCCTCCTCCTCCTCCTCCTCCTACTCCTCCTCTGCCCCCGACGAGTCCTGAGGTAGACCGGCTATGATGCGGGCGGCGCGCCTCGCCCGAATCTCCTCCAGCATTTTAAAGCGGCGTTCCGGCGCTAGCATAGCATAAGTGGTCTTTTTCTGCTGTGCCATGGCGGAGCCGGACAAAGAGGGAAGAGTGAGGCGAAAAGGGAGATAGGTGGATGGGCTCGGGCTGGCGGCACGAAGAGGGAGGAAGTGGATGTGGCTAGGGTTATGGGATGTCGTCCGGCTTAAATAGCCGAACTTTGGCACTCAGGCGGCGAGTCGGAGCGGTGCCACGCGAGGTTCACTCTCCACGGGAGGAGATGCCGGTCGGACCGTCGGGTTTTCAGGTATTTTCATGTGGGACCGCTATAGTATATTTTGCTAACAAAACCATTCCAGAATCGAACCGACGATTTCGCAGGAACCGTGGTTCGTCTGTGGAGATTATAACGAAGCCTTGTGGCAACATGAGCATCTCTCGCGATCTCTGCGGTCGGAGACGCAGATGTCAGCGTTTAGGGATTGCCTGCTGCTTTGTGAGCTCATGGACTTGGGATTTGCAGGTGTTCCTTACACATATAATAACGGGCAAGACGGTGACCGCAATGTGCAAGTCAGATTGGACCGTGCTTGTGCGGATGAAACATGGAAGGACCTGTTTCCAGCAACGAGGGTGCTGCATCTCGCAACGCCCTGCTCAGATCAAGCACCCCTACTTGTCCAGTTGGGGGATGTTCAAGCATTTTGAACGAAAGGTAACGCGCCACAGTACGAAATCATGTGGAGCGCCACCGAGGCCTTCCAGACGTGGTTGCTAACTCATGGGTAAAGCATAAGCCGAGTGGAGGGCTCGGTTCAGTGGCTGCGTCTTTGCAACATCTTATGAATGATTTGAAAGACTGGAGTAGGGAGAACTTTGGTAATGTATTGAAAGAAATAGAAGAGCTAAGGAGTCAACTAGCTGCACTACAATTAACTAGGGCTGATCGGTCTCAGGTCCGGAATAAGATGAATCAGTTAGACAAACTCCTATACAGAGAAGAAATGATGTGGCTGCAGCGATCACGTATTACGTGGCTAAAGGAGGGTGAACGTAACACGAAATATTTGCACCGTCTGGAGGGCGAGAAGGAACCATATTCAGCGCCTGAAAAAGATGGATGGATCTTGGTGCTCTGTACCCTCAGAGATGGAGAGGATGGCACAGTCATACTTCAAGGAAGTATACACCAAGGACCCTACGCTGGACCCATTGGTCGTTTTGGATTGTATCCAGCAAAGGGTTACAACAAATATGAATGATGCTCTCAGTTTGCCGTTTGCAGACAAAGAGATTTCGGACGCGCTCTTCCAAATAGGGCCTTTAAAGGCTCCAGGGGTGGATGGATTCCCGGCGCGTTTCTATCAGCGTAACTGGGATGTTCTTAGAGCAGAGATTATTGCGGCAGTTAAGGAGTTCTTTGTCACAGGTATAATGCCAGATGGTGTCAATGATACGGCGGTGGTATTAATACCGAAAATTCCACATCCTCGTGAACTAAAAGATTTCCACCCTATCAGTCTTTGCAATGTGGTATATAAAATCGTGTCTAAGTGCATGGTGAACAGGTTGCGACCTTTCTTAGCAGAGCTAATATCGGAAAATCAAAGTGCATTCATTCCGAGCAGGCTTATTACGGATAACTCGATTATTGCCTTCGAATGTATCCATCATATACAATCTGTTAAGGAAAATTCACCGGCTTTGTGTGCTTACAAACTTGACCTTTCGAAGGCATATGACCGAGTTGATTGGGACTTTCTTGAGAGGGCTCTTCTCAAATGGGGCTTCTCCCAGTTCTGGGTCTCTCGTGTTATGGCGTGTGTATCATCTGTTAAATACTCTGTGAAGTTCAATGGCAAGCTACTGGAATCTTTTACCCCGTCCCGGGGTCTCCGGCAAGGTGATCCGTTATCCCCCATTCTTTTCCTTTTTGTTGCGGATGCTCTATCAAGGTTGATCAATAAATCTATGGAAGAGGATGGATTGAAAGGGGTGAAAATTTGTAGAGGTGCTCCGAAAATATCCCATCTTTTATTTGCGGATGATTCACTCTTGTTTTTTCAAGCTTCTGAACAGCAGGCAATTTTGGTTAAAGGTTTGCTGAACACTTATGCGGCGGCTACTGGCCAATTAATAAATCCTTCAAAGTGCTCCATCCTTTTTTCAGATCATTGCTCGCCCACAGTTGCTTCTAATGTTAAGGGTGTTCTGGAAATTACACAGGAGGTCTTCGAGCCTAAGTATCTAGGCCTCCCTGTGCTGGAGGGAAGAATGCATAAGGGTAATTTTGAAACTATCCAGGAAAGATTAAGGAAGAGGTTAATCGACTGGAGTGAGCAATATATGTCATCAGGTAACAAGGAGATTTTAATTAAATCAGTTGCTCAAGCTATACCAGCTTATGTCATGAGTGTTTTCAAACTCCCAGCATCGATTTGTGATGAGTTAACCCGCATGATGCGTCAGTACTGGTGGGGAGTTGACAAGGGGAAGCGTAAAATGGCATGGCTGAGTTGGGACAAAATGCGCCTACCCAAATCTATGGGAGGCATGGGCTTCAGGGATATGCGGGCTTTTAACCAAGCCTACTCGCAAAACAAGCATGGCGCCTTTTAGATACGCCAGACAGTTTATGTGCTAGGCTCCTAAAGGCGAAATACTTCCCGGCTGGTAATTTACTGGATTCGGTGTTCTCTAACAATGGATCCGCAGTGTGGAAAGGGATTTTATACGGTCTGGACCTCGTGAAGAAGGGGGTTATTTGGCGAGTGGGGGATGGGGCGCTCATCCGTACTTGGCGCGACCGTTGGATTCCAAGAGCAACCTCATTCCGCCCCATCACTCCTAAACGCACATCCCGGCTGAACCGTGTGTCAGAGTTCTTAGATGATAACGGTGCATGGAGGATGGATCGGTTGAGAGAAATTTTTTGGCTTATGGACATAGATTATATTGTGAAAATAAGGACGTCCCCAAGGCAGCGTTCTGATTTCGTATCGTGGTTCCCAGAGAAGAACGGCCAATTCTCGGTCAGGAGTGCTTACAGACTTGCCACATATGATCATAACATAGTGTTTGCGGGGGGAGCTTCCTGTTCAGCACCAAGTGGAGCGAGATCAATTTGGAATGCTGTATGGAAATCGTCGGTACCTCAGAAGATGAAAATCATGGCTTGGAAGGTAGTTGCAGGCGCCTTGCCAACAGCGCAATGTAAAAACTTCACACATATTTCCACCCGCTCGACCTGTCCTTTATGTGGTGTGGAAGAGGAGGGTTCTTTTCATGCGTTAGTTACATGCACTAATGCGCGTATGATTTGGCTGAATATGAGAACTAGGTGGCCTTTGCCCTCTGATGAAATTCTCATTGACAATGACAAGGATTGGTTGCTGCATGTGCTGGTTAACTGTACGGATGAGGTCCGGGATATGGTGATTATGGTAGTCTGGCGAATCTGGCAACTGCGAACAGATCAGTCACATGGCAAGGAAATCCCACCAACGGATGTCACGGTGGAGTTCCTCGACAGCTACTACAGGTCTATCAAACTTGCAGGCCCGTTTAGCACGGAGGAAATAATCAAGGGGAAGATGACAGTGTCTGCCGTGTGCTCACGCTCTTTAGACAAAGCGAAGACCCCGACCATGCCATGGCCAGCACCCCAGCCGGGCTACTTTGCCCTATCCGTCGATGGGTCCTTCCTGGAGTCCGATGGGTCAGTGGCTGCTGGCATGATTCTCCGTGATGACAAAGGCAAGATCATTTTTTCAGTGTACCGCTATATCTTTCATTGCAACGATTCGCTGGAAGCGGAAATACACGCCCTCATGCAGGGCATGGCGTTGGCTATACAGAATACCTCACTTCCGGTGGTCGTTCAGTCAGATTCCGCTGAAGCACTCTCAATCTTGTCTAACAATGGCCTGGTGAAGTCAGCTTATGGGCAGTTGGTGCTTGAGATTAAGGAGTTGATGAGTAGTAGGGAGTTTTTACCACAGAAAATTCACCATAGTCAGAATTGTGTCGCAGATCGTTTGGCCACTTATAGCCGATCAAAGAGAACCACAGCTGTGTGGTTACAGTCGGCTCCACCTTGTATTGAGGAGTTGTGGCCTCTTGATTGTAACACTATTACTTTGCAATAAAAACTCCCTTTACCCCAAAAAAAAAAGAATCGAACCGACAACTCCCTGGTTGATCGTACACTGAAGTCACCAGCCGACCACCAGCATGTAATGTTATTACTTACATCTTTTCACTCTTTTATTTATTCTTTCCTTTTCCTTTCTCCTTTTTTCTCTTTTTTGGAACGTATTTGCTTGATTTTTTAATTTTATTTTGCTTTTGCTAAATGAGTGAACCTTTTTTAATTTTTTAAACTCCTTAAAAATCGATGACTTTTTTTGAAATCTGTGAACTATTTTTCAAATCCGGTTATCTTTTTGAAAATCGGTGACCTTTTTTTAAAATCGATGAATTTTTTCTCAAAACCGATGAACTTTTTACAAAATCGATGATTTTTTCCTAAAAATAGATGAACTTTTTTCAAAATCGATGAACGTTTTTTCAAAACCGATGAATTGTTTTTTTTCAAAATTGATGATTTTTAGAAAAATGAATGAACCATTTCTGACATTTATAAAGTCTCCTTGAAAATGGATGAATTTCTTCTAAAAGGAATTGATGAACTGTTTTTCTAATTCGTGACCTTTTTTTGAACATGTGCACATATTTTTATTTTACCAAATTTTGAAATACTAAAAAAACTATTCCGGTTTTTTCTTCCTGGACCAAAAGATTTTGCAGGGAACCGCCTGAAAAAATGCGATCTTAAGAGAAGCGAGTCGTACGAGCGAGCGAATCGTACGTCCATGCGAGCGAGTGACGGTCACTGCGAGTGATGGCCAGGCCCATGCAGGTGTGCCCCTGTGCGCTGTAACCACAAACTGGCGCTTAACGCTCCCAATAGAAGCTCCCCGCTCGCTCCTTGTGTCTGATTGTTTTTTTATCTAAGAGCATCTACAGGCACGGACAACAAATCTAGCCCCTCAAATGCGCGCATCCCGGACACATTTACGTACTACGTAGATCAACTAAGATTAACTACACTACTCGTCGTCATCGCAGATGTCCATGATCTTCGTGCCCAGCTCCAGGTACATGTGCGACAGCTGCAACTCCGGCTCCTCTTCGCCGGCCTCCGCCTCCAGTCCGGCACCGGCTACTGCCCCCCTTCTTCTCCTTCTCCTACTCCTACTCTGGTCCCGACGAGTCTGGAGGTAGACCGGCTATGATGCAGGCGGCACGCCTCGCCCGAATCTCCTCCAACATTTTAAAGCGGCCTTTCAGTGCTAGCATAGCATAAGTGGTCTTCTTTTGCTGGGCCATGGCGGAGCCGGACGACGAGGGAAGAGTGAGACGAAAATGGAGAGAGGTGGATGGGCTCGGGCTGGAGGCACGAAGAGGGAGGAAGTGGATGTGGCTAGTGCTGGGGGATGTCGTTCGGCTTAAATAGCCGGACTTTGGCACTCAGGCGGCAAGTCGAAGCGGCGGCACGCGGGGTTCACACTCCATGGGAGGAGACGCCCGTCGGATCGTCGTGTTTTCGGGTATTTTCCTGTGGGACCCCAACGTGAGTCCACGGATGTGCCTGGGCCACCCCATATCTGCCTCAGATTTGGGCTAAATATGAGAGGTGCCAGTCAGCCGGGGCGTTTGAGGCCCCCGTATGGATCGCATCTTTTTGATTGGTCAGTGACCAGGTCGTCCGCCCGCGCGTTTGAGGGTTGTTTACGCCGCCCAGGTGTAGATTCTCTAAGCAGAAACCATTAGAAAGCAATAGCACCTGCCGGGAAAAAACAGCTACCGATTTTTGAAATATTTTAAAATTTCGTAAATTCAAAAAATGTTCATGGATTTAAAAATTATTCACGAATTCAAAAAAGTTCACAAATTAAAAAAATGTTCACAAGTTTAAAAATACTTTCAGAAATTTTAAAAAGCTCACGAATTAAAAAACATTCATGGTTTCCAAAAATTCTCACGAATTACAAACTATTCATGAATTTAAAAATATTCACGAAATTGAAAAATCTTCATGAATTTGAAAATATTCACGAAACTGAAAAGTTTTCATGTATTTAAAAAATATTGATGAACCTATAAACTGTTCTATCAATTTTAAAAATGTCCACGGTTATTTTAAAATTAGGAATTTTTAATATACTCATTAACTTTAAAAAATGGGAAAAGAAAAGAAAGAGAAAACAAAACAAAAAAATGGAGAAGGAAAAAGCATGTTGGGTCGGCCACGGCGAAGTTAGTTCGATGTTGTAGACTTGCATGTGCTAAGCTATTAAGTTAGGCCCGAGTTACGCGTCAATTGGTTGGTCTTTAGCAAAGACCGGCCGGGTCTTGAGCTGCCAATGCATGTGATGCCCACCGTGTGATCGTCATCTCCTTGTCCATCCATCGTTGCAACATGAATCATCTTTCAAATGTCATTGCAACATGATCCATGTTCAAACCTCATTGCAACACGAACTATGTTGCAAAAGCACCTATGGAGAGCCCCCCTTTGCAAGCACCTCTGGTGAGCTCCCCTTGCAGCAGGACCCTGTTGCAAGCACCTTCGATGATCCCCCCTTCAGCACGACCCCTGTTGCAAGCACCTCCGGGAAGTCCTCTTTGTAGCACGACCCCGTTGCAAAGCACCTCCGGCGATTTGTGTACATAATATTATGAATAGATGATGTTCAGTCTTACTACTACTTACCTGAATATGCTAGTTCTGGCTGAGCTTAAACCCATGCAAAATAAATTAATCAGGAGAAACAATGTTCTCCTTTTGTTGATTTGCGTACATGATAAAAGTATGAATGGCAGCTCCCGCAAAAGAAAGTAGCGACGATAAGAGAATAAACACCGCCAATGGCAAAGTCTGCCAAGCATTTCCTGCAGAATCTGCATAAATTTTACAAGTTCCTGTGCAACCATGTTTAAGCCGATCTTGATACGAACAAGTTCACGCTTTCAAGCACACGAACAGGAATTTTATAACACCTTCATTTCATAACATAAGATGCATGATTACATAGAGTAGCTTCCACCGCAAATGAAGCCCCAAACGCGCTACACTAAGCATGCATCAGCCTCCCCTATTCCCTAACATAGCCTTCTAAATTAATTGTCCAGGATTGGATAAACACACACACACACACACACACACACACACACACACACACACGGGAGAACTGACGCTCATTAAGCCTACTGTCTCTAATTAAGAACTTGGAGTCTTGGACTCATAACATCATAGTACTTGGCACACAGAGTAGTACTGCTTTTGCGGCCAATGCCATGGCATGCGGCGCTTATGCCAAGGAGAGCGCCTGCAAGCCCGAGCCTGCCCGAGCCACCGCGCCATCAGGCTGGAAGAAGCGCACGTACCTCCCATGGTCGCGGAAGACTGCGGGCCAGTCCCAGACCGCGAGGACGTTCACCGGAACGACGCTGGTGCAGCCGTCGGCGTAGCGGATCCGGAGCTCACGGGGGACCTCGCGATGGTGGCCGACGCAGAGCACGGCGTGCACGGTGGAGAGGTCCGGCGCCGCGAAGCAGGCCGGGTCGACCTCGGCGACCCACCCGAAGCTGCGGCAGTTGTCGTCGATAGCCTTCTGCGTGCGCTGCTCGGTCGGGTAGTCGCGCAGGGCGACGTGGACGAGGAGGTCGTTGACGTCGCGGACAAGGTGGTCGGCTATGTTGTGGGCGACGTAGTCGTCGAGGATGGCCGTCCCACACGCGCGCACGAGCTCCACCGTGCCGCTGCCGTCCGCTGACGCGAACGGCTGCTGGCGCATGGCGGCCTCCCGGTTGGCGGGCGAGCGGAAGCGCAGGCCCATGGTTCCGCGGGCGGAGCCAAGGAGGCTGAAGCGGCCCAGCAGGTCCGGGGCCGTGGCGTTGATGACCTCGTGGATGAAAAGTCGCCGCGTTCCCGCCCCCGCCGATGGAGGCCGCCGTGGGCCGTCGGACGTAGGCGTGGGCGAAGCACATGGCGTGGAGCGCCTGCACGGAGGCGGGGCTAGGGGGTGCCGGAGCGCCGGCCACGCGGCGGACCGCGGTGGCGGCCGCGGGGACCTCCGCTGGCTTGTACAGGTCGTGGTACTCCGGGCGGTCGGAGAGGACGCCAGCGGCGGTGACGCGGTGGGCGCGCGCGAGTGGCATCTTGAGCTTGAAGGGCAAAGCGGCGTTAGGCGGTGGAGAGAGGCAGACAGCAGATCACAGACGTGGATGTTGGCTGGGCTGGCAATGGCGACGAGGGGAGGAGCTGTGCCTTTTATAGAGTGGTGACTGGTGAGGAGCTCCTGCGGTACGTGGACGGTGAGGGGGAAGGAGGGTGCGCATTGAACGGTGGAGTGAAGAGTGAAGCGCAGCCATCTTTGACTTGGAGCGCAGCTCTAGCCTTCGTAGAGGTGAGCTGCACCGCCTAGCTGGAGCAGAGCACGGGATACTGGACTCGTGCGCGTCAAGCAAAACATGCGTCACTGCTAGAAAAAGGGCTTTCGTTCGGGCCTGACCAGCCCATTAGTCCCGGTTCTGCCACGAACCGGGATTAATGGTGACATTTGTCCCGGTTCGTGAGCCCAGGGGCCGGCCGGGGCCTCGTGGGCATTGGTCCCGGTTCGTCTGGGCCCATTTGTCCCGGCTCTTAGCACGAACCGGGATCAATGGGCCTCGCTCCTGGCCCACAACCATTGGTCTCGGTTCGTGGCAGGAACCTGGACAGAAGGATGACTTTTAGTCCCGATTCCAGCCACGAACCGGGACAAATGAGTTGCCTATATATACCCCATCGCCGGCGAGCAGAGCACTCCACAGTGCTCTGTATTTTGCTGGCCGGCGAGGAAGAGCATTTGGGTGCTCTAGCTCACCTCTTATGCATGTGAGGTGTTTGATGAAATGCCCGAACCACACTAGTTAAGCTTTCTCCTCTCGAAGCTCGACCTCCGAGCTCCATTTTTTTCCGAGATTTGTCTAGGTTTAGCGGTCCATCACGCCCCGCCCTCGTCTTCACCGCCGTCGATCGCCCACGCCGATCTCGTCGCCGGCACCACCGTGGTGAGCCTCTTGTTCTTATCTTCTTTCTGAAAGAAAAAAAAAATCTTATTTTAGATAGATACTTGTCTAATTTTCTTACTTTTGACACGCAGATGAACCGGCAATGGATGTACGGTGACAGACACACCTCTGAGTACATTAAGGCTGTGCATAATTTTCTCGAAGTGGCTGAGGCAAACAAGTAGAATGGTTTTATGTGTTGTCCATGCCCTAATTGTGGGAATACGAGGTCTTACTCTGACAAGAAAATCATTCACACCCACCTGCTTTGTAAGGGTTTCATGCCACACTATAATGTTTGGACAAAGCACAGAGAAATAGGGGTTATGATGGAAGACAGCGAAGAAGAAGAGGACGATGACAACTATGTGCCCCCTGAATACGGTGATGCTGCAACGGGGGAAGCTGAAGATCAAGAGGAAGCTGAAGATCCAGAGGAACCAGACGATGTGCCCGATGATGATCTCCGCCGGGTCATTGTTGATGCAAGGGAAAAGTGCAAAAGTGAAAAGGAGAAGCTGAAGTTCGATCGCATGTTAGAGGATCACAAAAAAGGGTTGTACCCCAATTGCGAAGATGGCAACACAAAGCTCGGTACCGTACTAGAATTGCTGCAGTGGAAGGCAGAGAATGCTGTGCCTGACAAAGGATTTGAGAAGCTACTGGAAATATTGAAGAAGAAGCTTCGAAAGGATAACGAATTGCCCGACAGTACGTACGCAGCAAAGAAGGTCGTATGCCCTCTAGGATTGGAGGTGGAGAAGATACATGCATGCCCTAATGACTGCATCCTCTACCGCGGTGCGTACAAGAATTTGAACGCATGCCCGGTATGCGGTGCATTGCGGTATAAGATCAGACGAGATGACCCTGGTGATGTTGAGGGCGAGCCCCGCAGGAAGAGGGTTCCTGCGAAGGTGATGTGGTATGCTCCTATAATACCACGGTTGAAACGACTATTCAGAAACAAAGAGCATGCCAAGTCGATGCGATGGCACAGTGAGGACCGTAAGAAAGACGGGAAGTTGAGAGCACCCGCTGACGGGTCCCAGTGGAGAAAAATCGAGAGAAAGTTCTGGGCTGAGTTTGCAAGTGACCCAAGGAACGTATGGTTTGCTTTAAGCGCTGATGGCATTAATCCTTTCGGGGAGCAGAGCAGCAATCATAGCACCTGGCTTGTGACTCTATGTATGTATAACCTTCCTCCTTGGATGTGCATGAAGCGAAAGTTCATTATGATGCCAATTCTCATCCAAGGCCCTAAGCAACCCGGCAACGACATTGATGTGTACCTAAGGCCATTAGTTGAAGAACTCTTACAGCTGTGGAATGGAACAGGTGTACATGCGTGGGATGAGCACATGGGGGAAGAATTTGACCTAAAGGCGTTGCTGTTCGTGACCATCAATGATTGGCCCGCTCTTAGTAACCTTTCAGGACAGACAAACAAGGGATACCATGCATGCACACACTGTTTAGCTGACACCGAAAGTATATACCTGGACAGATGCAGGAAGAATGTGTACCTGGGCCATCGTCGATTTCTCCCGACCAACCATCAATGTCGAAAGAAAGGCAAGCATTTCAAAGGCGAGGCAGATCACCGGAAGAAGCCCGCCATGCGTACCGGTGATCATGTACTTGCTATGGTCTCTAATTTACAAGTAATATTTGGAAAGGGTCCCGACGGACTAGCTGTTCTGAATGACGCTGAGGGACGCGCACCCATGTGGAAGAAGAAATCTATATTTTGGGACCTACCCTACTGGAAAGTGCTAGAGGTACGCTCTTCAATCGACGTGATGCACGTGACGAAGAACCTTTGCGTGAACCTGTTAGGCTTCTTGGCGTGTATGGGAAGACAAAAGATACACCTGAGGCAAGGGAGGACCTGCAACGTTTGCACGAAAAAGACGACATGCCTCCAAAGCAGTACGAAGGTCCTGCCAGCTACGCTCTTACCAAAGAAGAGAAGGAAATCTTTTTCGAATGCCTGCACAGTATGAAGGTCCCGACTGGCTTCTCGTCGAATATAAAGGGAATAATAAATATTCCAGAGAAAAAGTTTCAGAACCTAAAGTCTCATGACTGCCACGTGATTATGACGCAACTGCTTCCGGTTGCATTGAGGGGGCTTCTACCGGAAAACGTCCGATTAGCCATTGTGAAGCTATGTGCATTCCTCAATGCAATCTCTCAGAAGGTGATCGATCCAGAAATCATACCAAGGCTAAGGAGTGATGTGGCGCAATGTCTTGTCAGTTTCGAGCTGGTGTTCCCACCATCCTTCTTCAATATCATGACGCACATCCTCGTTCATCTAGTCGACGAGACTGTCATTCTGGGCCCCGTATTTCTACAAAATATGTTCCCCTTTAAGAGGTTCATGGGAGTCCTAAAGAAATATGTCTGTAACCGTGCTAGGCCAGAAGGAAGCATCTCCATGGGCCATCAAACAGAGGATGTCATTGGGTTTTGTGTTGACTTCATTCCTGGCCTTAAGAAGATAGGTCTCCCTAAATCGCGGTATGATGGAAGACTGACTGGAAAAGGCACGCTAGGAGCGGACTCAATAATATGCAGGGGCGGGCATTCTTGGTCTCAAGCACACTACACAGTTCTACAGAACTCTACCTTGGTGACCCCGTATGTCGACGAACACAAGAACAGTCTGCGCTCCAAACACCCGGAGCAGTGTGACGACTGGATTACATGTGAACACATCAGGACTTTCAGCAGTTGGTTGGAAACACGTCTCAGAGGTGACACCACTGTTTGTGATGAGCTGTACTTGTTGTCCAGGGGACCATCTTCGACTGTATTGACTTACAAAGGATACGAGATAAATGGGAATACATTTTACACGATCGCCCAAGATCAAAAGAGCACCAACCAAAACAGCGGTGTCTGCTTTGATGCAGCAACCGAGAGGGGAAAGGACACATATTATGGTTACATAATGGACATATGGGAACTTGACTACGGACATGATTTTAAGGTCCCTTTGTTTAAGTGCACATGGGTCAATCTATCAGGAGGCGGGGTACAGGTAGACCCACAGTACGGAATGACAACAGTGGATCTGAACAATCTTGGGTACACTGACGAACCGTTCGTCCTAGCCAATGATGTGGCACAGGTTATCTATGTGAAGGACATGTCTACCAAACCGAGAAAAAGAAAAGATAAGGAAGCGAATACATCATATGATGAGCCAAAGCGCCACATAGTTCTTTCAGGAGAAATGGACATAGTGGGAGTGGAGGGCAAGACAGACATGTCTGAAGATTATGAAAAGTTTCATGAAATTCCTCCCTTCAAAGTCAAGGCTGACCCAAGCATCCTGATAAACGATGAAGATTAACCATGGTTACGGCGCAATAAGCAAATGACACAAGAGAAAAAAAGTGAAGACTTTCTCTCCACAACTATTATGATGATACCATGCCAACTCTCAACCTTTTCGTAGTTCATTTGAAATGTCTGTTGTAACAGACGAGTTTCCGTATGAAATCCTGATACTTCGAAACAGATTGTCCGTTTTGTACACGAAGTGCATCCAGTTTTTGCCGTAACTCTCTCTACTTTCTTGCACATGCTATATGGGTGAAATGATGATACCATGCCAACTTTCAACCTTTTCAGAGTTCATTTGTAGTGCTTTTCAATTTCAGGGTTTTATAGCTCAAAATAATCAGTAAATGCATGAAAAATAACAAATATCATAAAAAATAAGTAATTAGAAACAGAATAAAATAAACTTTAATAAAATATATAAGTAGTAACAAAATAAAATAAACTTTAATAACATAAATAAAATTTATGAAACTAAAATTATCAACGTATTTTCTGTTCAAAACATTATAAGCAACCTCTAGTATTACTGAAACTAAAATTATATAAACTTGATGCAACTAAAATTATCAAAGTTTTTTCTGTTCAAAATCATTAAAAGCAAAAAGAATTTTCATAAAAAACTTTTTTTGTTAGAAACTTTAATAGCAAAAAGAATTATCATAAAATAAAATAAGTAAGTAATTAGAAAAAAAATAAAAAAATAAATAAGTATTTTATTGTAAGTAGAAACAAAATAAAATAAATAAAGCAAAAAAGAAAAGAAATAAACTGGGAAAAATAAAAAAACGCCACCTACTGGGCCACCACGGCCTGAATACGACTAGAAACCCACCAATGGGCCAGGATTCAGGCCCGTAGAAGGCCCAATAGGCCCACAGGCAGATACAGTGTGTTTAGGCCCGAAAGCCTGCATTTGAGAGGAGCTCGAGAGGGCAGCGGGAGTGGGGCTTATAAACCACTCTCGAGCTCCCTCAGCTAGCGAGGTGGGATTAAACTTTCGTGCCGCGATGCGGGCAGCACAAGGCCTTTAGTCCCGGTTGGTGCCACCAACCGGGACTAAAGGGGTGTATTAAAACCGATTCATGGCAACAACCGGTACCAATGCGCATCCTTTAGTCCCGGTTTGTGCCACCAACCGGGACCAAAGGCCTCTGCTTCCCGCCCTTTGGGCTGCTAAAAAACGACCTTTGGTCCCGGTTGGTGGCTCCAACCGGGACTAAAGGGGTGCTTTGGTCCCGGTTGCTCCCACGAACCGGGACCAAAGGTCTGTCTATATAAGCCACACTTGTGAAATTTTCGGTTCAGTTCTTCTTCCCACTCCCGTGCTCCCCTGCCCCGACGCCGTCGCCGCGTGCTCCCCTGCCCCGACGCCGTCGCCATGCGCGCCCCTGCCCCGACGCCATCGCCGCGCCGCCGTCCCCTGCCCCAACGCCGTCGTCGCGCCGCCCGCGTCGTCACCGCCCCGGTCCACGCCACCCCCAGTGAGCTCCGGCCCCCGCGCCCCTGCCCCCCGCCACCGCCGCCGCCGCCGTGGCCGCCGTAAAAAGTATATGATTAGATGATTTTTTTTGTTCATAGATGTGATTTTTTGTTCATATATCATATGATGTTTTTATATTGTTCATAGATGATCGATCATATTTGTTCATATGTATGCAAGTGAAGTCGTTGTAGTTAGTTGTACTGTTTAGGGTTAGGGTCGTCGAGGAAAGAAATTAAGGAAAGAAGAAAAGAGGAAGAAAAGAGGAAGAAGGAAGAAGAAGAAAAATAAGAAGAGGGCGAAGAAGAAAAATAAGAAGAGGACGAAGAAGAAGAAAAAAAGAGGAGAAGGAGAAGGAATAGAGGAGAAGAAAAAAATAGATTAAAATCTATTTTTTCTTCTTCTCCTCTATTCCTTTTTATTCTCCTTTTTTTTCTTCTTCTCTTCTTCTTCCTCTTTTTTTATCGGGTATGTCGTTGTCGATATACCCCCTCCCCGATAACTTCGACATGAGGAGGGGGGTCGATAAATAATAGAACTAGTTAAACAAGTTTATTTTTAGTAAGTACTACTTTATTTTATTTATAGTAAGTGCTTAGTAGTTGAACTAGTTGATTTAATAAAACTACTTTATTACTATATATAGAAGTAGTTTATTTTTAGTAAGTACTACTTTATTTTATTTATAGTAAGTGCTTAGTAGTTGAACTAGTTGATTTAATAAAACTACTTTATTTTACTATATATAGAAGTAGTTTATTTTTAGTAAGTACTACTTTATTTTATTTATAGTAAGTGCTTAATTAGTAGTTGAACTAGTTGATTTAATAAAACTACTTTATTTTACTATAGAAGTAGTTTATTTTTAGCAAGAAAATTAATAGAACTAGTTTATTTTTTTAGTTCAAGCAATTATTCCCGCACCGACGTCGACGATGCCTATCCCGCATCCTCATCGTCGACTCGGCGGAGGAGGCCGGCTTGATCAGAGGGGCCATGTCCGGGACTGCTCTCCGCCAGGCTGGTATTGGGAGGTGCTACCTTCCGAGGGGCGTAGGTTGGTGAGGAGCCAGCCCGTCGTTGACCCGATCCTTATTTGGTGGCGGTCGCGTGGGCCAGTGACGGTGCCTAGGCTTCCGAACACCGCGGAGGTGGTACGTCGCCGTGTCAGCGAGGAGGACGAGCACGTCCGTCGCTACATGGTTGCGTTGGAGGGCAGGTTCGACAATACCTGGCAGGTTCTTCAGGGATCTCACTGGAGCTATGATCCTGTGATGGTTCCTTCCCTTTGGGTGTCCACCGCCCGCGCCGATACCCGTCGGGCGCTACGGTTCTAGCTGTACTAGCGATGCTATATATATGTATGATAGTATTTGAGGTGTATTAGTGATAATATTCGACGATGTACGGACGGAAGAGATGATGTAGTTTTGCTTATAATTGAATGCATGCTAATTTGAATACTACTTTATTTTATGATTTGGTTTTGCTTATTGAATGCTCAAATTGGAAAACTACTCCTACTTTGAATGCTAAAATTGGAGAGCACTATGCAAGGTGTATGCATATGATTAGTTGATAGCTTATAGAGTTTTTGTTGTCGCAGAAATCTAGGAGCCCCCCTCCATCATCCCCGCCGTCGTCCCCGTCACCGACCCCCTCCGACCTCGAGGTGAGACCAGCCAAATCCCTTTTTAGAAAGATAATTAAACGATATTTCGGGTTGACTTTAAGTCCGTCGAGTCTCCACCATATATGAGAGGACGAAGAATCCCGACTGTTGTCGTGGGGTAGCTTCTCCTTTGTTTTCGTGTGCTAGACAATTTGGTGTAATGCACTCGGGAATGAAAGGAGGAGCTACCATCACCGACGGTCACAAATGTCAGAGAGGAATCAGTGAGAGAGAGTTCCACCATATATATATGAGAGGACGAAGAATCCCGACTGTTGTCGTGGGGGTCGCTTCTCCTTCGTTCCCGTGTGCTAGACATTTTGGTGTAATGCACTCGGGGACAAATGGAGGAGCGACCATCACCAACGGTCGAATGTATACACCACGTGAGCTGAGAGTTTTCAAGAAAAGACTCGACAAACCGATAGTCAACCCGTGATGAATAATAATGATCTAATTTAGTTTTTGTAGTACATATATTTAATTGTACAAGTTTAATCTTTGAATTATGAACGTAGGAAATGTCGTAATCGGACGACGAAAGTCTCCTGGGGGAGTGCGGTTGGTGCCACGACGATCGAAGTCTGTGCGACAGGCCTCACCTGGACGATGATCTGCGCTTCAGCATTAAGCTCGAGGAGACCTTCGATGTTGAAACGGTACGCAACGACGACAAGTGTTTTTTTCGTAATTAAGCATGACTTCAACTATTTCAACGTGTAATTTTCATCTTTTACAATTCAAGTATAGCATATCCCATGCCATGCAAGACGCTATGTCTTGGAGAGGATGGATTTTGAAGACCATGAAAATTTTGAAACGAAGAAAATTCACCTATGGACCCATCATGATGTGGATTTTGAAGTAAATCTGTATAATGCTGAGAGCGTAACCCATTTTGGTTGCAAAAATTGGGAAGCATTTTGCAAGATGTATGGTTTTGATGAGGGTATGCTTGTCACCATGGATCTTGGTGATCCTGACATCGACCAAGACAATATGGACTTTTGGGTCCTTGTTGATACGCCTCCAGTTCTACCGCTATGTGAGTTTCTCCAACATAGTTAATTATTAACTAATTTATATTGTTTATTTCAAAATAGTGACAGCTTATTTCCATTGACAGCTTATTTTGATTGTTCAAACAATGTGCGGAATATGGTAGACAAAACCCACTACATCGATGGCTCCGAGTTAACTTATCAGGAGAAAAATCATCTGGTCGGATTTTGTACTGATCTTGAGAATTACAATATCTACAATCAAACTCCTCAATATTATGGTCAATACGTGCCACTAGTGCACGTGTTGAACTACGGTAACTACCATGGAGATACCCTGGTAAGATTTTTTACTATTACGACATCCGTGCATCTTTTGCATACTTCTAAAACTAGTACATCATTGCTAACTATGAAGTTATCACTATGTTCTTCAACAGAGAATCCCAGAGGATTGTGTGCCTCATTTGATGTATCAGAATGGCAGCCTTCGTGTTTTGAACATATATCCAGGTCATCCTACGAATCTCAACTGTCCATACCGGATTTCTAAAAGAAGTGGAGACATGCTAATCAGAGAATGGAAAAAATGTATGGACAATCGTAAAGAGGTTCTTGGAAGCAAAAGGAAGCGCCGCGCAAGAATTGGAGACAGGATGATCTCCATTCTCCATAATGGAGAGTGAGGGTCTATATTGTTTTATGCTATTTTACCTTAAATAGGGTATTTAGGTTCTGCATAATACTGATGATCATGTGCTAAGAACAATTAAGTAGGGTTCGTTCGATGACTATCAGGATGATGATCGTATGACTTTATTAATAACGAGTAGAAGTTGTATGATGATGATTAGTAGGACTTGTTATTATGATGATGCATGATGCGAGCATGAAGAGTTATTATATATCTGTGGGTGAAATGAACATGGATTGTATTGAAGTGAAGCCAACATGCATGTGGTGCATGTCGAAAGTAGTACAATCCAAACTTGATCAAGTTAGGATTAGTATTACTTTCGACATGCACCACATGTTGCCTCACTTCAATCTAAGTCATGTTTAGAAATAGCAGTATAGCAGTAGCACGGAGATAAGAGAGGACACATCTCTCTATTAGCTACCTATAACAACCTAAATTAACCCCCAAAACCCCTAAACCACCTCCTTTCAAAAAAAAAACCAGCCCCTGAAATGCTGACGCGTGGAAGCTTATTGGTCCCGGTTGGTGCTACCAATCGGGACCAAAGGCCCTCCTGCCTGGGCTCGCCGGAGCGGCCACGTGGAGGCCCATCTGTCCCGGTTGGTATAAGAATCGGGACTAAAGGCCTAGGGCATTAGTAACGACCCTTTAGTCCCGGTTCCTCAACCGGGGCAGATGGGCCTTATGAACTGGGACAAATGTGCCTTTTTCTACTAGTGCGTGCTAGTGGAGAGAAGAGATGTGCTGCATGGGAAGATCGAACCATGGCCGGGCGCAATAAACTCAACAGCTGCATTTTGCTACTCCAAAATTTATTCTGCATTTTGCTAGTTTATTCTGGTTTGGAGGTTTTTTTTTTGCATGGTTCTGGTTTGGTGCTTCTTTTTGCATGGTTCTGGTTTGGTGGTTTTTGTTGTTGTTGAGAGACAATTGTGCGTGTTCCATGTATATATGTACAACACGTGTATTAGGCGTAGCTGTCCTACTTGTTTTCTAAGTCTATAATCTATACTCATGGTCGGTGGACGAAACTATATCTACACGGGAAAATACGCAGGGTGACATAAGTGTGGGGCACGCAGTTGCACGGCCGATCAGGTGCGTCAGTTCGGGCCGTGATTCGTGTACTTGTGTGCAATGGCGGAGCTTTGTGTATAGCCGGGGGGCTGTGGCTCCCAGCCCAACACAAATTCATGAAGGAAATATTTTTAGGGAGACATAATTAGAACAAAGTATTGTCATTCACTAGTAGAAAAAGAGACTTCCATACGTCCCCATTAGTCCCCAAAATAATCGAACCGCGACCAAAGGGGTCTTTAGTCGCGGTTCGGGAGGAGACCCGCGACCAACTATCTGGGCCCAGCGCGCTCGGTCGAAAGCTGGCGGACGGGAGGGGCTTTAGTCCCGGTTGGCCTGGCCAACCGGGACTAAAGGTCCTCAGGCTGGCCCGAAGGCCTTTAGTCGCGGTTGGCCAGACCAACCGGGACTAAAGGTTAGTCCTTTAGTCGCGGTTGGCCAGACCAACCGGGACTAAAGGGCCCATCAAACTCTACCCCCCCTGGACCGCCTTTTCAGTTTTAGAAAAACCAAAAGAAAATGATGGAAATGTCAAAAAAATAAAATAAAATAAGTTTCTCATGTGATATGTGGTCTAGTTGTTGGGAAAATTTACAAATATGAATTTCGACTTTATTTACAAAATCTCTCTGGAAATTCTTAAAATGGGCATAACTTTTGCATACGAACTCGGATGAAAAAGTTTTTTATATGAAAAATCATCTACTCGAAAAGTTACATCCGAATTTAATCGGGGGAACCCCGTTGAACATTTTCAAAATCCTCAAAAACCTAACAGAAAAAAAGATACGGGGCTTTTAAGATCTGGAGAGGCAAAAAAATTCAATAAATTTCAAATTGTGGTCAAACTGTGGTCAAACAATGGTCAAACTAATTATTCTAGAATATTAGTGTTACTAAATAATTATTTCAGTTTTTTTAAATTTTGGTCAAATCTGGTCAAACTGTGGTCAAACAGTGGTCAAACAATGGTCAAACTAATTATTCCAGAAATATTAGTGTTACTAAATAATTATTGTTTTTTAAAACAATAGTTTCAAACTCAAACAGTGAAATGTGTCACTTCATGCTCAAGCTAAATTTCTGAGGGTTAATAGATTGACATCCTACTATTGTTAGGAAAACAACAAGTGCAGACTTGGAAACCCGGAAGTTAAGCGTGCTCAGGCTGGAGTAGTGAGAGGATGGGTGACCGTTCGGGAAGTTAGATGATTTGGAATGATGAGGGGTGATTAGAGATTAGAGGTTAAATTGAGCAGTGATGAGGGGTGATGATTAGAGATTAGAGGTTAAAATAATTCAGAAATTTGAAAATAAAAAAAATAGCAAAAAAACCAGGTTTAGGAGGGCTAAAACCCTAAACCTGCGGAGGAGGCCTTTAGTCCCGGTTAGCCACGAGAACCGGGACTAAAGCCTTTAGTCGCGGTTCGTAAGAGGCGCGACTAAAGGGGGGTCTTTAGTCGCGCATATTTAGTCCCGGTTGCACAGCCGGGACTAAAGGCCTTTGCGAACCGGGACTAAAGGCCCATTTTCTACCAGTGATTAGTCCCTCTAAACATGTATACTTTGCTTTTCGCCCCACCCCGACATCGCAGTCAAGCTCCGCCACTGCTTGTGTGTACTGGAAAATTGTGAAAAAGCACTGATAATTGATACACACTATGAATACGTCAGAATACGGTTAAATATACATGTCGGTCTTGTACATGTACATCATACGTTGATGAAAGTCGTTGTGTTCCCGTCCCTGCGGATGGAGGCCGTCGTGGGCCGTTGTACGTAGGCGTGGGCGAAGCACATCGGGTGGAGCGCCTGCACGGAGACGGGACTAGCGGGTGCCGGAGCGTCGGCCACGCGGTGGACCGCAGGGACCTCCGCGGGCTTGTACACGTCGTGGAACTTCGGGCGGTCGGAGATGACGCCGGCGGTGGTGAGACGGTGGGCGCGCGCCAGTGGCATCTTGAAGGGCAAAGCGGGAAGCGGCAGCGGCCGGTGGTGCAGGGCGGTGAGGCCAACTCCAACGCACGACCTCATCCTGTCCGCGTTTGCCCGTTTGGACCAAGATCTAAACGGACAGATGACACGGTCCAACGCGCAGCCGCATCATCAAATTTTGTTCGTTTGGCGTCCGGCCTGTTCCATTTCCGGGGCAAACTTGCGCCTTGTTTGCATCCACACAGACGTCAAATGGACAGGCACGCGCTTGCTTGTCGTCCGCCTCGGGGACGCATGGCGGCCGTACGTCCACCTACCTCCACCGCCCAAAATCAATGCGCACGCGCGGCGGGCCCCGGCTGTTAGCCACCACAGTTGGTGGTTCGTCGTCCTTCTTAATGTGGAAGCCGTGGACCTAGCCGGCCTGCCTCCTCGAGCCCCGACACGAGCAAACCCTAGCCGCCGTCGTCGCATCCCACTCGCTCACCTCCCCGCCGGCGCCATGGGCTGGCATTGCATCAACAAGGGGAAGCACGACCACGAGGCCGACTCCTCCTCTGGTCGACGCCGCTCGAGCAGGTCCGCGCCTCCCGCACCACCTGCTCCGCCCGCATTCGAGATCGCGCCGCCGGACGTCGGGCACCGCAATAGGCCGTACGTCCACACCGACGTCTGCCGCGCGCTACTGGGAGACCGCGAAGCCACTGCCGTGGGGAGATGTCCACCTGCCGAACAACTGGCATCTCTTCGCAGACCGCGTGCCAATCCCACCAGTGCCGGTGAGTGGTCGCGGCCACCGCGACGAGATCAACCGACGCCGCGCCCGCCTGCCACTGGATCTGCTACATGACCCCAGGTACGCCATGGATTCGCCACCGTGGGATATGTGGCTCCGTGACGCGCACGACCTGCAGCGGCAATTTTTTTTTGTCGATCGTCCTCCGAGCCCGCGTTGCCCGCGTCCTCCTCATGCGGACAGCTCGCCCCAAACGCGGGGTCGTACGCGTGTGCGCGGCATCACACCGTCGTCATCTCCCTTCCCGTCCCCGTCCCCGTCCCCGCCATTGCCACCTCCCATGACAGAGGAGGAGGAGGCCCGGCTCATGAGGCATGTCATGGAGGACTCCATGAAAATGCACGACGGGAGGCAATTGGAGGGCCTGAAAACCATGCTGGCCCTCTCTGCGGCCGGCGATGTGGCCATCCCTGAGCTGGATATGGCCGTCAAGGAGGAGGTGCCGCAGGAGGTGGTGGAGGAGTCACCCATCGCCGTGTGGAAACCTCGTCTGGTGGGCCAGCGGTGGAGCTGGTCGTGCACGGCGCCGGAGATGGCCGACTCGATGGGTGTTGGCCCATGGACAGCCACGCCGCCGCGGTCACCAGAGCAGGAGCCATGGGGGGAGGTGGTGCAGGCGCCTCCGGTCTGGCAGGGGCCACCGACCCACCTTTGACAGCCACCTCCCTTTGTCAACCCCACCGGCGACGGCGACGACGAGTAGGACAGCGGCTCCTGGAGACGACGGCGGCCTCACCGGCGACGGGCCTTTAAATAGTTTATTTTATGTGTTTTAAGTTTTAGTTTAATTAAGAACTCCGTTGAGCTGTGGACGTGCGGACGTGTCGACGTTTTACTGTTTATATTTCTGTTTTTATATTATTTGCAATGTTTATTTTGAGTTTTTTAGCCCAAAATCAAAGTCCACAAACACACACAGTTTGGGATAGGGTGTGCCGGTTGGGCGCACGACCACAAGCGGACGGCTGTGTTCGTTTTTCTGTCCCAAACGGACGAAAAACGGATGGCAAGAAATCCGTGTGGGGTCGTGAGTTAGAGTTGGCCTGACGGCAGATCAAAGTTGAGAGACTTGGACGTGGGCTGGCCAGAGGAGAGGAGGGGTGGTTTTTATACACCGGGGGCGGAGGTGGAGTGCACAGATGAGTGGGCACTGCCAGCTTTGAGCCTTTCACTTGGAGCTCAAGCTGTAGCCTCCTCCTAGCTTGAGCTCGGCAGGAGTGAGCTGCAGCTGGACCGTCCTAGCTAGCTAGAGCAGAGCATAGCAGGGAGTAGCAGGCACCGATCGAGCGCTGTGCATGCATTGTCGTGCGCGTCAAGGAAATTAACCTATGAACTGCTCAGAAAGGTCTACTGGAGTACTAGCATGCACTGCAGGCGCAGCCAAGTTCGAGCTGCAAGTTCATCCATCAGTGTGAAGTGAACACAAACGGAAGTCAAAGGGGAGAGGAGTGCTGCAGTGCATGCGCGCCGTTCCTCAGAGAGATCCTGCCGCGCCGTGGACAAGACCACACATACTCCTACGTTGACGAAAGGTGCCTGGCTCTGGCTGCATGTGAAGATGACCTGGCGCAGTAACTTTGACAGCCCCGCTCGAAAAAAAAAACTTTAACAGCTGCATTTAGTTTACTGGGTAATTGCACCTGAGGACCGGTGGGAACAGATCCAGACAACAGGTTGATAAACGTACACTCGCGGTACACGAATTCGGTCCGGATCAACACGCTCGAGACGAGCGAGCGACACGGGCTGCACTTACAATTTTGTAAAAGCCGAGAAATTGCTTTTGGGGGCCTCTAAATGTAAAATTCAAAATTCATGAAAATTCATATTTCTTTATTTCAAAGAATCTAAAGAAAAATACAGATATAGATGAAGGTATAATGCACAAATGTGTAGATTTTCCGGAAGAAACACGTTGAAATTAGGGTTGTCCAAAAAACAAATCTAGGGCTTTTTAACACATGATACTATTCATTTTTCAGGCCATGAATTTGTTTTTTTACAGGTCACATCTAACGCATTTCATCGTGCAATTTTGCACACATACACCTAACATCATCATTTACTTGTACAAAAAAGAAACCAGATTATTTGAAATAAAATTATTCCATTTTTTCAAAAATTCGGCCTCCATGAAGGTTGAAATCCAAATCGCCTTACTCCATAAACCCCCTTAAATGAAAAACTTTGTGCCGTATGAGGGCATCTTCAACGCAGACCCTCAAAACGCCCGCAAACGTCCGGGGCGAGTTGTATGGACACACTTTACCATCCAACATGGTACCCATCAGTCTGCGGACACGTTTGGTTGTTCAAAATCTTACAAACCGGTCGCAAACCAGGGGAGCTTTGGGGACGTCCGGACCGGCTCCAATTACACGTCCAACACCCCTGCCCTACCCAAAACCATCTTCCACGCACACGTCCTCTCCCTCGCAACCGCTCCAAGCGCTGCATTCATATCGGCCCAGAGCGGACGCAACTTGTCACTCAAGCCGGCATTGAAGCGGCACGCCGGCTGAGAGCATCGGCCGCGCCACGGCCCTGCCTCCGCGCATGTTCAATGCTCGAGAGACACTACCGGCAGCACATGACGACTATCTACCGCATTCAAACGGGCCGCCCGTTCGTCCGCGTGCCGGCGTTAAGAAAGCGCGCGGCCAAGAAACCAACTGTGGCGCCCGCGTTGAAACAGCCCACTGTTTGGCCTGACTGGTGTCCGCTATTTATACATGGCCACGCCTGGCACAATCCACACCGCACCACATCCGCTTCCACCCTCCTCTGTGCAGCACCTCATCCATGACCGCAAAGCCCTAGGGCGATGTGGGAGAGCCTCTCCATCGACGGAGCAGAAGCACGAGTTGCCCTGCCTTGCTGCCGGCTGGCAGACCCGTCGTGCGTGCCAGATAGAGGTCATCTTGCTGACAAGCTCGCCAGAGCTGAGCAACGAAGACCCGATGATGGAAAAGGCTTCCGACGACGAGATGATGAGTGATATTTGTGCACTCATCACACCATTGTTTTAACCGGATAATCCTGCATTTTCGAGAGAATTACTCTGATATGCTTGCTAATGACTAATTAATGACCGTAAGAAATTACAAAATCCTTTGTTTAATGTGTTTCCACGGGAAATGGACTCAAACATGGAAGAATATCGTCACATAGAAGGAAACATGAAGTGTGGGAGCCAAGGCAAAGTAAAAGGAGGCGTGGGAAGGGAAATAGAGTAGAAGGCACAACATGGTACGAGCTGGACCGCTCCTACTAGCGGTTGTACCGCTCACCGTTGGCACCAGGGTGTCCAACCATGGAGACTTCATAAAAGGGGCCACGCCTAGTTCGCAACAGAGGAGACCATTCGTCGAAATAGAGAATCCAAAGCCACCTACAAACCTAGCCGCCGCCATGTCCCATCTCATATCCATAACCATCACCACTAATCACCACCGCCGAAGATATTGGATCCCTTAAAGGAATTTAATTCTAATCACAAAAGAGTTCGTCCATATCCCCGAGAACAAGTACAACTACTCAAACATCTGGATGGTAAAACATACATGAGAGGATCAAGTTGCGCGGTGGAGGTGGCGCCAGCTGTGATGGCGCGGTGGAGGTGGCGCCCACGGTGGAGATGCGATGGAGAAGGCACCGACCTTTGCGCCGGTGTGGCGTGGTTGTGGAGCCTCCACTTCTTCCTTCTTGTCTTGGCCCTTCTTCTTCTATGGAGGTGGTCTTGGAGTAGCAATGGAGATGGAGATTGACCTTGGATGACTTGATGATGGCGGCTAGGGTTGGATGTGTATATATAGGGGCTTCTCCGGTTCTCCTCCGTAGATGTGATCTACGGGAGCCAAATCCTCTCCCTAAGCTCCCCTTGTTTGACAAGGATCATGTAGGGATCATGATGAAATATGAGCAAAATTGGTGAAATAATGGATGATTTATGGAGCTGTCAGGGCCAGGTACGACCATGAGTGGTCATACCTAGGCCCGTCAAGTGATCTGGACCCTTCGGTAAAACAACTGCCATTTCTTCATACAAACTCAGATTTTTGACGTTTTGGGGCTTATTGGATTCCTACGAATCAAGCCGATCCAGCTGTCGCGTTATATCTTGATTTTGAGCACTTTGGAATAATGTAGTTTTTGACATTCCAAATGCCTAAGTATGGTGAGTGTAAGCCCGCCGTGTTGATCCCCACCTTGGCCTTTTCATCGTGTTTGGTTCTTCGTTGCTCCAAAACATCTGTAGACACACAAAACAAATAAAACTAATAAAAACTGAATAACACCACGAAGTATGTAATGCTCATAAGGAGAAGATTGAAAACCGGAAATCACGCATAATAGACATGTGTTGGTTCAATGGACATGATATATGGAGATAATATGTAACAAATTAGCTCTAAAATGCGCATCAAATACAGCCATCAGTAGGAACACTCTTTGTGGTTTGAATCAAAGCAAATGGGTCCACAAAACTTAGAAAAAATTCATGGTCTAATTGAGTTGGCTCTATGATTGGTTTTACACAGGAGTTGGATATGGTGACCTTGCAAGAGTCTGCGTTGGTCTGATTTAAATTTGATGTGTTATATCATCATAAGATACCTGGATGTACTAAGCTCACCACTCGTAATCTCATGGTTTATAGAATTTTCTTTGAGTTGGAGCAGGTTGTTGAGGAAGGATGGTTTACAATGAGGACGAACTTTCTCAGGGCTTTGGAGATTGGATGAACTTTCAGCAAGACTAGGAGCTAGACAAATATCCCAAGAGAGCTAAATTAAATGAGGATGTGGTCATTGTCGGTGTCAAAACCGACGGATCTCGGGTAGGGGGTCCCGAATTGTGCATCTGAGGATCGAGGGTAACAGGAGACAGGGACACGATGTTTACCCAGGTTCGGGCCCTCTTAATGGAGGTAATACCCTACTTCCTGCTTGATTATCTTGGATGAATATGGGGTTACAAGAGTTCATGTACCTCGAGATCGTAATGGCTAAACCCTAGATGTCTAGCCTGTATGATTATGGTTTCCCCTAAGGACTAAACACTCCGGTTTATATAGACACCGGTGGGACCTAGGATTGTACAAAGTCGGTTTACAGAGGAAGGAATCTTCATATCCGAACGCTAAGCTTGCCTTCCACGCAAAGGAGAGTCCCATCCGGACACGGGAGGAAGTCTTTTGTCTTGTGTCTGCACGGCCCATTAGTCCTGAAAGTGCTAGTTATCAACTAGAGGCGGGGGGGGGGGGTGAATAGGCAATTTTTATGAAAGTCTTCAAAACATGAGAGTTTCGAAGACAAACAATAGAAATGAACCTATTGATATGCAGCGGAAGGTAAACTACACTAAGCAACCCATAGTCAAGTATGCAATGAAGTGAAAGCACGAAGACTAATAGCTGCTAGGTAGTAAGGATCAGGATGGAAGATGGTATGAAGCCAAACAACGATAGTAGTCACACAATGAAGACAAATAGGTAAAGCAAATAGGCAATGACTTCACGAAGACGAACTGTAAGTAAGAAGAGGGAGAGGATAGAACCAGTCACTTGTTGAGGACACATGATTTGTTGGACCAGTTCCAGTTGCTGTGACAACTGTACGTCTGGTTAGGGAGGCTGAGATTCAACTCAGAAGACCGCGTCTTCACCTTATTCCCCTTGAGCTAAGGACACCCAGTCCTCGCCCAATCACTCTGGTAAGTCTTCAAGGTAGACTTCCAAACCTTCACAGACTTCGTTCACCGACGATCCACAATGACTCTTGGATGCTCAGAACGCGACACCTAACCGGCTGGAGGATTCACAGTCCTCAAGTGTAACAAGTCTTCGGGTCACGCGGATAGAAAGACTTCAGTGATGCCTAACACTCTTTGGCTCTGGGTGTTTGGGCTTTGTCCTCGCAAGGATTTCTCTCTCTCAAAAGCTTCAAAGGTGGGTTGCTCTCAAACGACAAAAGCCGTGCACTAACTCTAAGCAGCCACCAATTTATGGTGTAGGGGGTGGGCTATTTATAGCCACTAGGCAACCCGTCCTGATTTGTCCGAAATGACCCTGGGTCACTAAGGAACTGACACGTGTTCCAACGGTCAGATTTCAAACACACGCGGCAACTTTACTTGGGCTACAAGTAAAGCTGACTCATCCAGCTCTGGATAAGATTTGCTCTCATTGTCTTCGCTCGAAGACATAGGATTTTGGTTGAGCATCACTTCAATCACTCTGACTTTGTTCACTGGAACCCCACTTAACAGTATGGTGGTTCCTATGACTCAACAAAGAAGAAAAGGAAACAACGAAACAACTAAGTCTTCGTGCTCCATAGTCTTCACGCAATGCCTTCTCTTGTCATAGTCTTCAATGTGAATATCTTCACATACCACCATTGTCTTCAATGTCTTCATACATTTTTAGGGGTCATCCCCGGTAGGTAAAGCGACTCAATGAGGGACTACTACCTGTGTTATCCTGCAATTCTCACAAACACATTAGTCCCTCAACCAGGTTTGTCGTCAATACTCCAAAACCAACTAGGGGTGGCACTAGATGCACTTACAATCTCCCCCTTTGTGGTGATTGATGACAAACTGGTTGAAGTTTTCAACGGGGATAAAAATATGTGAAATTGTAAAGGATTTAGGTATTGTCTTCATAAGTAGCAAAAGGCTCCGTCTGAAGATGTGCATATAAGTAATTTGCTTTTGGAATGCAAATGCACATGGCAGGTTGTACTTGTGGAGATCCTCTTCAACTTATGAAGACAATTCATCATGCATGATTTGATATAACAAAGATAATGACATGCACAATGAAAAATGGACGTCGGCAAAAATGACTAAGTGCGGAATTTATCCTCGCACATGCAGAATTTATCATCGCATCACAGAATAGCAGAAAACGTAGCAGACGACCATCAAGTTTAAGTGTTACAACTCAAAGAACCAAATGTATCAAAAGCGAGAGTTGTAAACACTAGGCAAAATATAAAGCAACCGCCCATATGGACCCGCTTGAAGACTATCAACTCATATGCTTCTCCCCCTTTTGTCAGTAAGGACCAAAAAGGTTTGAAGACATAGAGCCTCTACTCGTTCCCAGAAGGAGTAGGATAGGATGCAGGGTCGGCGTCGGGGTTTGGCAGTGCAGACGAACTTGGTGCAGTGTCGATACGTGCTGAAGTTGGAGGTGGTGAAGTAGCATCATCTTGATCATCGATCACTCTTGCATTCACCGTTGCCGAGGAGGAGGAATAATCAGAGTCTTCAAGAGACGGAGTTCGACGCAAGACAACATTCCTTGGAGGAGTGGAGTCAAACTTGAATCTTTCAGTGAGGCCATCGTCTTGAAGATCTGCTTCAGCACTCAGCAATGTCAAACTCTTCCATGACCTCCGACAGGTTTCATGAGTAACAAAGGCATTCTTGGTGGCAAGATTGCGAATGCGATTGACGTCCACCAAGAGGCTTTGCATCTGACGCTTCAGCCAGAAGTGATGCTTATCCTGTTTCTGATGCAGGGCAACGAGAAGTTCTCGGTCATTGAGAACACGAGATCGCTTCCGAGGCCTTTGAGCAATAGTGCTTTCAGTGGCTTCAGTTTGAGCACGGTGAGGTAAGCGTGTACTTCCATCCAAAGGATAAACACGAGTGACTGCCTGGACTCCTTCAATGGGTTGCATGAAGCTTTGGTGATCTGCATTGTGAAGACAAACAGGCTCCTTGGCAGGCTCTGGGTATATGGCTTCAACTGACATATCAACCTCTGGCAGAAAGATCAGATGGTTGCGAGCAGAGGGCTGATAGTTGACAGCTGAGTGTAGCTTGATGAGGCGCATGACCCACGGAGCGTAGAACTTCAGTCCAAAGAGATCAGAGCCTGATGGAGCCAACTGCCTGATAAAGAAGTCTTGAGCATTGAAGCTGATGCCGTTGAAGATATAAAAGACCAAAGTCTTCATTGCTCCTTCAAGTTTTGCTGCTGAAGAATGTCCTTTGACAGGCCATAGAGTTCGCCTGATGATGTGATAAATAGTGCGGGGCAGATACTCTAGGTCTTCGACAAAGAACTCCTTTGGGTAATCAGCGTCATGTGGCAGAGGCTTCATCATGCTCAGCATTTGGCTCATGTTGGGCTCTGGCTTATGGAAGATACTCTCCAAAGCATTGCGGTGAAGCTGACAACCAAGTTCATATAATTCTCCTGGAGTGGGCAGACCGGTTAGCTCAATGATCTCAAAAGCTTTGGCTTCATGATGGACATTGCCTGTCATCCACTCAAGGACCCAAGTCTTCAGATCCCTGTTGTAGCCGCGAATGTGGAGGGTGGCATAGAATTGAAGCAGAAGTTCTTCATTCCAATGCTCCTTATCAGTCACAAAGTTTAGCAAGCCAGCATCACGGAAGCAGTCAAGGCCTTCTTCAAGGCATGACAATCCAGCAATGGCTTCGCAGTTAAGACGCATATGAGGAAAGATGCGCCCTTGATCATAAAGAACACATGAATAATAACTGCGCTGCTGATAGCTCCAGAACCGATCTGATGAAATCCTTGGCTTGGATTAGGGGTTCTTGGCGCTATCAAAGAAAGTGTTGTGCGCAATGAAGCCATTAGCATTGAAGGACCCTGGTGAAGTGGCAGTACCTGGAAACCTGGGCAGTCTTGGCTTAGGCTTCTGGACCTAAGGCCTGTGCTCGACATGATAATCAAATTGCGGACCAGCAACACGAGGAGGAACCAGAATAGCCATCTGACAGTGACCAGTTGACCATAGTTGTATGCTTGCTCAATAGTATGTGGCCTGGGAGGCGGTACAGGAGTAGTGGCAGTGGCAGTGACTTCAGGCTGCAGATTTGCATCAGGTGCAGTATTGACTTCAGGTGCTATCACTTCGGGCACCACATTGACTTCAGGCGCCATATTAGCTTCAGCCATGACAACGTCATTGGCTTCAGTGTTGGTGTTGGTGGTCGCCTCAATGTTGTTAACCTCCACTTGAGTAGCTGGAGGGTCAGACACGTTCTCCTCGAGAACAACTTGGTTGGTTGGGGGTGTAGCAAAACGTTCTTCTTCTTCTCTTGGTTCTTCTTGGTCATCGGCTGATGCAGCCGGAATATCTTCAGCCTTGTTGGCTTCAGTCTCGGGGTTGTTCACGGTTGGAGAGGCTTCAGGAAAGACTTGGCGTGAAATGGATTGGCGCACTTCTCCTTCTGGAACACTTGACAGAGTGACCGGTGGCCTTGATCCTTTGCGAAGCCTGCGAAACGCTGGCAACGCTTGTGGAGATGGAGTTGGTTGGGCCACAAAGTCTTCATCTTCAATCACCATAGTGGTGACCTGTGTTGGGGGAGTAACTAGTGTTTCTTCTTGACGGGGGGATTCTTGTGGGTGATCAGCCCATGAGTCATCCTGAGCAATTGGCGTCAATGGACGACCAATGCTGATGAGTTCGCTGTTCGTAAGAACAGGCGATGATACCACGTTGTGCTTGATCTGTGGAAGGACTTCATCATCTTCAACATTGTCTTGATGACCAATGTCTTCTGCTGCGGTGGGGTCAACAGCTGGAATGTCTTCAGCCTCAGGAGCCTCTGTGGAAGCAGGCTCATGAACTATCATTCGACGTTCTTGTTGTGCAGATTCAGGACGAGCAACAGAAATCGGCTCGACTACAAGGGGCTCTGTGGGAGCAGCCCGATCTCTCTTCTTGGTCTTGCGCTTCTTGGTGGGTGGAGCATCATCAGTGGTGTTCTTGGTCTTGCGCTTTCTGGCCTTGGCTTCAGCTGCCCTTGTCTTCTGAAGCTCTGAAGCCACTGTGGGGACCTTAGGCTTCACGCCTGTCATACTAGCAGGGAAGACAATGCGAGGTTCTTCCCGCCTGGATGGTTCAGTTTGGTCCATAGATGGCTTCTTCTTCTGCTTGGCAGCCATCTTAGGGTCGATGCCAGGACGCCCAAGTGCCTTGCGCTTCTCAGCTTCATTGTAAGCTTGAGCACACTTGGCAGCAAGAATCTTCATGCGCTCACGAGAACCTTTGGCTTCATCACGTTTCTCGTGAAACGCTTCCTTGAGCTCATGCAGCATGACCTTGAAGTTTTGGACGTCTGCCACGCTGAGCTTGGCCATGTGCTTCTTGAACTGAGCCTTTTCATAATCGATCTTGTGCTTCAGCTCAACAATTTTCTGAGCAAGAGCCAGCTCAGGAGCAATGGCGCCATGGAAGGAGACGCTCAGGCCAATGGGAAGTTGTAGATCGTCAAAGCTGATATTGGGGGTGTCAAACCACTCATCAATGAAGTTGTTCAATACTTCCACGTCAAAGAGAGGCAAATCATTGAATTGCTTGCTCTTTATCAACTGCTCAAGAGCGTCATCAGCAAGATCGTCGTCACTTGACAGATCAATGGCGTCATTCTCGTTCCTCAGAACAGCAGCAGGGGTCAGAACTGGACTAGTGGTGTGCATAGGCTTCTTGTTCTTCTTCTCAGTCTTGGAGATGCGTGAGAGATCTTCAGACTACACACTTGGTGCAGGAGGAGCAGTGACCAGAGGCTTCACTCGCGAAGCTTTTGGTGCAGGTGGTGCAGGCGCTTCGTCAGAATCAGCGTCGTCTGCAGGCTCATCCACGGCTGTCCCTTGAACCATAATATGAGTGATGAGACCCTCTAGGTTGTAGAAGGGCCCAACAAGATTGGGTTCAGCTTCGCGTGTGCCATCGGCACGAGGAGCAGAGGGGTAGAAGCCTTGTTCAATGGCTTCACCTCTGAACCTGGGTGGAAGATTTTTGTACAAAATGTCTCCCCCGCCCCCCCCGCCGCCCGGGCCCTCGCCGCCCCGCCTCCTCCACCGCCCAGCCCTGGCCCCCCGCCGGCCGGGCCCCCGCCGCCCCGCCTCCTCCACCGCCCCGCCCCGGCCCCCCGTCGCCGGCCCCTCCCCGACCCGTCGCCGCCCCCCACAGTGAGCCCCTCGATCCCATTTTTTTTTTCTGTTTTTTTGTTTTTTTTTTCTGTTTAGATAAGGTTTTTTAGTTTAAGTTTTTTCAGTTTAGAATTAATTAGTGTAGGTTATTTAGTTTAATTAGTTTAGGTTTAATTAGTTTAAATAGTTTAGTTTTAATTAGTTTAGGTTTTTAGTTTAGGTTAGTTTAGGTTTAGGTTAAGTAGAAGGGGGAAGAAGAAGAAGAAGAAGAAGACGAGGAGGAGGAGGAGGAGGAGAAGAAGAAGAAGAAGAAGAAGAAGAAGAAGAAGAAGAAGAAGAGGAGGAGGAGGAGGAGGAGGAGGAGAAAGAAGAAGAAGAAGAAGAAGAAGAAGAAGAAGAAGAAGAAGAAGAGGAGGAGGAGAAGGAGGAGGAGGAGGAGGAGGAGGAGACACCCCGAAGCCCCGACCCCGAAACAGCACCCCGACCCCGACACGGCACCCCGACACCGACACGGCACCCCGACACCGACACGACACCCCGACCCCCGACATGACACCCCCGACACCCCGACCCCGAGACCCCGACCCCGACCCCGACACCCCGACCCCGAGCCTGACCCGACACCCCGACCCCGACACCGACACGGCACCCCGACCCCGACCCGGCACCCCGACCCCCGACACCGACACGACACCCCGACCCCCGACACGACACCCCCGACACCCCGACCCCGAGACCCCGACCCCGACACCCCGACCCCGAGCCTGACCCGACACCCCGACCCCGACACCGACACGGCACCCCGACCCGACACCCCGACCCCGAGACCCCGACCCCGACACGGCACCCCGAGACCGACACGACACCCCGACCCCGACACGGCACCCCGAGACCGACACGACACCCCGACCCCCGACACGACACCCCGACCCCCGACACGACACCCCCGACACCCCGACCCCGAGACCCCGACCCCGACCCCGACACGGCACCCCGACCCCGACCCAGCACCCCGACCCGACACCCCTACCCCGAGACCCCGACCCCGACACGGCACCCCGAGACCGACACGACACCCCGACCCCAACACGGCACCCCGAGACCGACACGACACCCCAACCCCCGACACGACACCCCCGACACCCCGACCCCGAGACCCCGACCCCGACCCCGACACCCAGAACCCGAGCCTGACCCGACACCCCGACCCCGACACCGACACGGCACCCCGACCCCGACCCGGCACCCCGACCCGACACCCCGACCCCGAGACCCTGACCCCGAAAAGGTGTTCTTTGGCCTTCCAGAAGCCGACGGGGTCATATATTTGTGAATTATTAGTTAGGTCATATATCTTTCGATTTTGTTATGAAAAACATCATATATAATTGTGTTGATCGGGTAGTTTTAAATGTGCAGTTGTTTCATCACTACGAGGTTTGGTGTTCGACGACCTCGCCGTGCGTTTGACGAGCTCTACCCCTTCGTTCGTGGGTGAGCACAAATGACATGTCCTCCTCCCCCATTAATTATTTGATCTATTCCGATGAAACTTGATAGCTAGATATATATGTGTCTTGAATCATCAATATGCGTAACCAATATGTGTCTCCCGTTCGAAAGCGTCATAGTTATAAATATGCATGCATTTGCATATTTATAACCTTGATTCTTTCGAATTGTCCAACGCTATCCATGGACAGCCCGAGTATGTTTAGATTGGGTTCGTTTTCCCATATGCTTTGCTCCGGATCCGACGCATAAATTTCGTCAGTGCCTCCCCTGTTGTTCTCCGGGTACACATCCTCTCTGTTTATTGCAGAGACGTGTATCAGGAGAACAGCGGGGAGGTGCTGCCGAAATTTTGCGTAGGATCCGGGGCATAGCATGGGAAAATGAACCCAATCTAAACATACTCGGGTGGGATTAGGACCTATCATTACCTATTAGAGTGTAGGTTGCATGGACGTAATAAAATTGACAAAGTAGATCAACTGATGAATACATACATGGTGAATTATATATATATATATTTGTTGTGTGTCTAGTAGCTCTGAAAGTCAAGATGAGTGATCGTGCGTGGATGTACACCAGTCACACTGGTCAGAACAAATGGAGCACTGAATGGTTCACAAAAACCAAGGGGTTTGTGTGAGCCGCATTTGCAAATGGCCAGAGGAAAACCTGGTGCCCCTGTTTACGGTGCGGCAATTGGGAAAAGAGGACAGAGGCTGAAATGGGCAAACACCTGCAGAAGAGTGGTTTTACGCCCGATTATACGGTGTGGACATTTCATGGTGAGTCTGCCCAGCGTGACCGAGCTGAGGTGGATCGTCGTCGCACCGACGAGCATGGTACCGGGATGGAAAACATGGTGCAAGACTTTGATGATGCTCGGGATTCGGACGAGGAGATGGAGGAATCTGCAAAGGCCTTCAATGAAATGTTGGAGTCTTCAAAACGTCCGCTCCATGAGCACACTGAGCTTTGTCAGTTGGATGCCATCTCACAAGTAATGGCTCTGAAGGCTCAGTTCAACTTGGGCAGAGAATGCTACGATGCAATGATGACAGTATTTGGACGCTTTCTACCCAAAGGCCATGTAATGCCTGCAAACCTGTACCAGTCGGACAAAATCCTCCGTGCACTGAAGATGCCCTATGATAAGATACATGCCTGTGAGAAAGGATGTGTCTTGTTTAGGCTTGACTATGCGGACTTGAACTATTGTCCCATTTGCAAGTCTTCCAGGTATGTTGTGGTAGACAACGGTATGGGTGAGAAGACACAGACCAAAATCCCCGTTAGTGTTCTTCGGTATATGCCAATCGTACCAAGACTTCAACGTCTTTTCATGGTCGAAGAGACGGCCAGACAGATGACATGGCACAAAACGGGCAAAAGAACCGAACTAGATGCAGATGGGAATCTGATGATTGTACACACATCGGATGGTGTTGCGTGGAAAAAGTTTGATGAATTACATTGTGACAAAGCGGCAGATCCGAGGCATCCTCGAGTCGGCATCAGCACGGATGGGTTCAGTGTGTTTGGTATGACGGCAGCCCAATACAGTTGTTGGCCCGTATTTGTCTTTCCACTCAATCTCCCCCCGGACAGATTATGCAAAGAAAGAACATTTTCCTGACGTTGATAATTCCAGGGCCCAACTATCCGGGGAAAAATATGAATGTGTACATGCAACCGCTTAAGGACGAATTGCAAGAAGCCTGGGATAATGGGTTCAAGACATACGATGCCTATAGCAAACGGAACTTCATAATGCGTGTCTGGTACATGTACTCGACGCATGACTTGCCGGCGTATGCGCTATTCGTTGGCTGGTGTGTGCATGGAAGGTTCCCGTGCCCCACATGCAAGGGAGCTCTTGAGTTTCGTTGGCTTCAGGCCGGTCGCAAGTTTTCTTGCTTCGACATGCATAGACAGTTCCTGAATCCTCGCCATAAGTTCAGGAAAGACAAGAAGAACTTCATCAGAGGTAGAGTTGTCAAAAACTCTGCACCACATGCATTGACAGGCCAACAGACCCTGAATCAGTTAAACGCTCTCGAGCCAGATCCAGAGCGTCCAGGGTACTTCAAGGGGTATAATTCTAAGCACGCCTGGACTCACAAAACATGCTTATGGGATCTGCCTTACTTCAAAGACCTCCTTTGCCCACACAACATCGACGTGATGCACACTGAGAAGAATATCGCCGAGGCACTTTTTGGTACATTGTTCGGCATAGATGGGAAGTCAAAGGATAATACTAAGGCTAGAGTCGATCTGGAGGCGCTATGTGACAGGCCGTTACAAAACATGAAAGAACCGAAAGGAAAGCAGAACTGGACGAAGCCAAAGGCATGGTTCAATCTTGGAAGGCCATCTATGAGGGAAATTATCTTGTGGGTGAAAATGCAGTTGATGTTCCCCGATGGGTATGCAGCGAATCTACAGAGGGGAGCCAGTCTTGATAAATTGAAGATATTTGGTCTCAAGAGTCATGATTGGCACATATGGATTGAGCGGGTAATGCCGGTGATGTTGCGTGGCTTCATCCCTGAGGATGAATGGCTAGTACTGGCAGAACTCAGCTATTTCTTCCGTGTTCTTTGTGCGAAAGAACTATCGCCTGGCGTGCTAGAAGAAATGGAAGAGTTGGCGCCGGAGTTGATCTGCAAGTTAGAGAAGATCTTTCCACCGGGCTTCTTTAATCCAATGCAACATTTGATTTTGCATCTCCCGACCGAGGCAAGATTGGGGGGGGGGGCGTGCAAAATCGTTGGTGCTACCCAACTGAGAGGATGCAGAAGACACTTCGACAAAAATGTAAAAATAAACGTAGAATTGAAGCATCGATGGCTGAGGCATTCATCACTGAGGAGGCGGCAAACTTCGTGACAGCACACTACGAAGCCAAAAATCGTCATTTGCATAATCCGAAGCCTCGGTACAATGCTGACGACCCTAAAAAGGGTGGATCCAACCTCAGCCTATTCAAAGGGAATCTCGCACCTGCCAGTGTTTCAAATCCAGTATCTTTGGATAACGAACAATGGCGGACCATTTCGTTGTATATCTTCAACAACCTGATAGAAGTGCGGCCGTACATCGAGTAAGTTCTCGGTACATAGTTTCGCAACTTCTATTTCCTTTGAACTGCTCTTATTCCTGGATATTTCATACAGTCGATACATCGCCTTATTCTCGTATGGAGCGGTGATCCAAAAGGATTCTGTCAAAGAGTATGAGCTTCTCGCAAAGCAAGGAGGCGGCTATCCCGGTTTCATCTCTTGGTTCAAACAAACGGTAATTTCTATTAGACTTGTAGGCTAATTTGTAGGCGGCTATCCCGGTTTCATTCGCTAATTTGTGCGTAATGCAACAATCCTTTCATATTAAACTTGTAGGCTAATTCAGAGTCTATGGACGCTGAATTGAGACAAGTCGCTAAGGGTTTTGACTATAAGGTCCGTTCATTTGACAAATACGACATCAACGGGTATCGCTTTCGTACCTATGGCAAAGAGCTATCTATGGCCGACCGAAAGTCTACAAATTGTTGTGTATCTGCTATCGGCGAAGGAGGTACCGAGTATTATGGGAGATTTGAAGCAATTTATGAACTTCTATTCTATGGTGAAAACCCACCGAATGTCGTAGTCTTCAAATGTTATTGGTTTCAGCCGAAGGAGACTAGAAGGACTCATGAACATATAGGGCTAGTTGAAATCAACCAAAGCACCCCATTTAGATGTTCCTGATGTCTATATTATGGCTCAACAGGCGACCCAAGTATTCTATCTACCGTGGGCCTGCCAAACTAATCCAAATCTGAAAGGTTGGGATGTCGTTTATGAAGTGCCACCACGTGCTAGACTATCTCCCCCAAAGGAAGAGGATTATGAACCTCACATTAACCCAGACACATATGAAGGAGAATTCTTCCAAGAGACACGTCTTTCCAAAAAGCGTTTCAAGAACCGCTATACTTCACCCCAAAACATTGAAGTAGACAGCGACAGTGAATCCGACATCACCCCAGAGGAGGAACAAGAAGAGCCGGAACAAGAAGAGGTTACTGCTGCGGATGACCTGTCATTGCTTGACCGATTACGTCAAGGTGGCCTTGCACATGTTGATGCCACTGAACCCTATGAGCCCGTCATTGATTATAGTGATGATGATGATTATGCATTTATTGATGATACTGATCGAGATTATTAGTAGTGTCAGGTATTAAATTTTTTAATGTTGTACTTGATGATGATACACTTAAGTGATACACATATTATTATTCATGTCGGTCTTTTTTTTATGTTGTACTAATTTCGTTTACTGTTTGTCATGGCAGGTGTTGAAAGATGGTGGGCGCTGGTCGGGAGCGCGCCAAGGCCCCTTCTTCGTCGGCGCGTGGTCTGAGGTCTTCGATTCCAGACGTACCTCTCCGCCGAGCGTTGCTGGACAGTATGTCCACACCGCCGGGCCCTTCTTCGTCGACCGCGGTGCCCAGCAGGGGACGAGGTAGGAAGAGAGGAGGTGGGGCACGTGGTCGCGGGAGAGGAGGTAGGGTGACTGCTAGGGCACCTTCCTCGCCGCCACCCCCAGCTGTTTCACCCGAGCACGTGACTGCTAGGGTGGACTCGTCCGAGGAGGAGGCTACACGGACTCCGGTCCACGAGCCTCCGGTCCACGGGTCTTGGGGCCCACGAGCCTTGGGTCGACTGGCCTTCGGCCCACGAGAGTTCGGCCCACGAGACCCCGGAGGAGCACACGTCCGGATGGGGTACCTGGCCGGATCAGCCCGAGGAGCCGAGTGGCCATGCTGATGATGGCGGGGAGCCGACTGATCTTGAGGAGGAGGGTGGCACCGTGTACCAGCGTGGTGCTACACGGCTCCCGTCTGTGCCGGCGACCCGCGAGCAGAGGTGGTTGATCTTCCCTGATGGGGAGAGGTACGTAAGTGCATTTAATATTTTTGTACCTTCTGCATTCACGTTTCTTCAAATAACTAATGCGTTGGCCTTGTCATGCTGCAGGGGTTGGGACCACCATCATAGTGTCCGCCGGCTCAACTCCGTCCTTGGAGTTCTTTGCCGGCAAAACTTCCCGGGGTTTGTCACGTTGCCTGGTGAGGGTCGGCTTCCAGAGCTTGGGTTGAGCTGGGAGCACTACGTGGCTGCCCCGGCCCCGCCGGATGTCATTATCGACGGTGTCGTGTGCGACACGAGGGCAGACATGGTGATCAGGACGTTCTGGGTAATTTCTCCTTTACACATTTCAAAATCTTCAACTAGCTAGTTATTAATTGTACTAATCAATATTGTCTCATTTGATTGCAGACATTCTACAGGTGTGAGGAGGGATACAAGGAGGACAGCGCAAATGTTATCCAGAACGTCTGCAAGCGCCTACTCCAGAACTTACGGCACGAGGCTCGGGTGCAGGCTGTTCAAGACTACTACGCCTTGCGTGGTATCAAGAAGACCAAGCCGGCGTGCCGCGATAAGTTCCTGAGTAAGGAGCAGTACATGAAGGTAATTCTTAAGGCCTTCTACTTAAGTTCCTTCATTTAGTAATTCTTAGCCGTAGCGCTCAAGTTTCTATTTGCTAACTTAGGTGCCTCCGAGATGGTGTGCGGATCGGATGGATTGTTGGGAGGTGTTGGTCGATGAGTGGTGCTCACAAGAATGGCTAGCCCTCCACAACCAGGCCAAGGACAAACGTGCCCAAATGGAAGGTGTGCCACACCATCAAGGCAGCTCCAACTTATATCAGTTCGGGCGCAACTGGGTATGTGGTTTGCTTCATGATTCATGCAATTCATTCATCATGCTAGCTTGAGCCCTTTAATTACTAATTTTCATTGTTTCTCTCTTTCAGGCACGCTACAATAAGGCGGATAAGGTGCCAGAGGTGTACGACCTGTATGCCATGGCCCACACTGGCTCTTTCAAGAAAGTCAAGGCTTTCTCTCAGTCTGACCTCGATGATGCAAACAACTTCACCAACATCTCCTCCCACAACAAGCTCGTGAGATATAGAGATGAGGGGAAGGCGAGGAAAGGGGAGGACTTTAACCCGAGCCAGGGTCCCATTGATCCAGAGCTGGTGATGATATCTGGTGGCGGGAGGTCCCATGGCTCCATAGCCATTGGAGATGGACTTATCCGTTGTCCTAGCACTCTCCCGGAGATCAAGGCGCGCCAGTCGAGCTCCGCTCCTGAGATAAGGCCTCGTGAACGGCCAGTGCAACTCGCCATCAAGGTTAGTGATACGTACTCAGTTATCTTTCTCCATTACATTGTGTGCGCTTCCATCAATGATTACAAATGGTCATGTGAGTGGTGTTGCAGGCTGCTATACAGACTGAGAGAGATAGAACGGAGAAACTTCTGGCGGAGGCGGCGGAGAGGCAGCGGGAGATGGAGGAGAGGACGAGAAAGATGATGGAGGAGGAGAGGGCACGGAATGACATGCAGGCAAGGGCCATGTACGAGCTCCTTGTGGTAAGTTTCTTCTGCAGATTACTTGCTAGTCTTAACATTTGAGTCTCATTACTAACTAGTATGACTCTGTTTTGAAAACCAAATGTGCAGTCTGTGTGCGAGAAGTCCGGTCAGCCCGCTCCGCCGATGCCAGTGATTGCTCCTGGGAGCACGGTGAGTTTAGTTTGAATGGACATTACTTGGTAGTCTTAACATTTGAGTGTCGTAATGCTAACAAGACATTGGAAATGATCTTTGTTGCAGCTTAACTCCAGAAACGCATCGCACGATCCTTCTCCAGGTAGCGGCACTAGCCACCCCGCTCCTACACCTCCCTGATCACGGTAAGTTTCTCTAGTGTTTTGCTTAACAAATGCATAAAGACCTAGACTTTGCTTTATTTCCTCCAATATGCTTACCATAATGACCTAGAGTTAGCTTATTTTCCTCCAAAATGACCCATTTTACCTAGGTTAGCTTATAAATGATGCAGTTCATCCAAGTTAGCTCAAAAATGACCCATTTTACCTAGATTAGCTCCTAAATGATCCATTTTACCTACGTTAGCTTTAAAATGGCCCATTTCACCTACGTTAACTCCAAAATGACCCATCTTACCTAGGTTATCTCATAAACGATCCATTTCAACTAATTTAGCTCATAAACGATCCATTTGACCTAAGTGAGCTAAAAAACGATCCATTTCACCTAAATTAGCTCTTAAATGATCCATTTCACCTAAGTTAGCTGAAAATGATCCATTTCAACTAAATTAGCTCAAAAATGATCCATTTCAACAAAGTTAGCTCAAAACCGACCCATTTCAACTAAGTTAGCTCAAAAACGATCCATTTGACCTAAGTGAGCTAAAAAACGATCCATTTCACCTTAGTTACCTCAAAAACGATCCATTTCACCTTAGTTACCTAAAAAACGATCCATTTCTAACTTTCTTATTTTGCCATTTTGCAGATTTCATTATGTGCTGGATGGAGTGCTTGTTCTACTCTTCTTCTTCTTGTCTTCTCATTCTTGTCTTCTCATTCTAGTCACCTTAGCTATGGAGTGCTACTTTATGTATGGATGGAACTTCTTTATGTATGAAATGATGGATGGAACTTGTTTATGTATGAAATGATGGATGGACCTTGTTTATGTATGAAATGATGTATGAACTTGTTTATGTGATGAATGCCTGTGAAATATATCTATATGTCATATATATTTTCTGTGCAAATTGTGGGATTTAACAAAAAACAGAAAAAACAGACAATATGCAGGCTCTTTGCCGTCTGCCACCGACGGCAAAGAGCTCTTTGCCGTCTGCCGCAGACGGCAAAGAAGCCACGTGGCAGCCAACTGTGCTTCCTGGGAGCTGACCCATTTGGTCAGTTTGCCTACAGTGGCAGACGGCAAAGACTTTGCCGTCCGTAGCAGACGGCAAAGACTTTGCCGTCCGTAGCAGACGGCAAAGAACCTGCACTTTGCCATCAGTGGCAGACGGCAAAGAACCTGCCATCTAGTGACGTGTAGATGACATCATAAGGCGGACGGCAAAGACCAGAGAAATTTTGCCGTCTGCGGCGGACGGCAAAGGTCTGCCGTTAGCCACTTAACGGACTGACAGCGCAATTATTGCCGTCCGCCCTCTTTGCCGTCCACCGCAGACGGCAAAGAGCCTTTGCCGTCCGCCGCCAGGAAGCAGACGGCAAAGGAGCTGTTTACCGTAGCGTTCTTTGCCGGAGCCTTTTGCCGTCCGCCTTTCGAGCCTTTGCCGTCCGCCGTGGCAGACGGCAAAGTAGCCGTTTCCTGTAGTGTGTGTAGCAGCTCGAAGGGTTGAGATGTCGTCATGATTGTCTTTGAGGGATACTTGGCCCTAGTCATCTTTCCAGCTTCGCAGGCACCGCACAAGTGATAATCCTTGAACTTGACGCCCTCGATGCCTATGACATGCTTATTCTTTGCGAGAGTGTGTAAGTTCCTCATGCCAGCATGCCCTAGCCTCTGATGCCAGAGCCAGCACTCTGAAGCTTGTGCAAGAAGGCATATGGCAAGCTGTGGCCCTGCTGAGAAATCTACCATGTACAGATCATCTTTCCGGTACCCTTCAAAGACTAGAGACTTGTCAGATTCCATTAGTACAAGGCAACGATATTTTCCAAATATCACAATCATGTTCAAGTCACAAAGCATTGAGACAGACATTAAGTTGAAACCAAGGGATTCAACAAGCATCACTTTATCCATGTGTTGATCCTTTGAGATTGCAACTCTACCTAGACCCAATACCTTGCTTTTACCAGTGTCCGCAAATGTGATGTGACTCTTGTCAGATGGACGTAAGGTTGAGTCCATGAGAAGACTTCGATCACCAGTCATATGATTAGTGCATCCGCTGTCCATAATCCATTCTGAAGCATGAGGTGTCATACCCTACAGTACAGTTAGGGGGATAGGCTTCACCAAGAGTATTGTGAAGCATAAACATTTGACGGGCAAGAGGATTATCAAAGCTCAGATCAAGATTAGGACTGATAGGATGATTGGCAAACGATTCAGGAACAAAATACATAGTGAGACCATTTGGGCATTTGATCTTGCGCCCTACAATATGTTTTAGGTCCCCAGGAATAGCATCAGACGCCTTTGATTTCCGGCTGGAGACCTTTCCCTGCAAAAGAAAGTTAATTCTTCTTAACCACCCACATCTTCAGGGGTGGCTTAGAAGCAATGAGTCTAAGTGCAGCATCTGAGAACTTCGGCTTTGGATCCCTAGCAAATAGCCTTGCAGGAGAAGAATGGTACTCATATGAATAAGCAGAAAAGTTCTTAGTTTTATGAACATAGTGGTTTGAAGACACACGCTCATATTCATAAGTCTGAGTATGGTTTCCCTGCAAAACATTGGCGTTAGGGTGACTCAGTTGAGTCCTGTATCTGTATGAAGCCTTTGGACCATATGAAGCCTTTGGTCTGGGATTTGTCTTCTTCCAAGGTGGTGTCATGATGACATTCACGGGAAGATTCGCAAGACAACTTTTGGGAACCCAGATCTTCTTCATAGGTGGCCCATTCCTGCAGTTAGTACCAATATATTTGGCAAACACTTCACCATTCTGATTCTTAAACAGTTTATAGTTTGCATCAAAGGATTCATCAATGATAATAGGGTTAGCACAGGTGAAGCTAGATAAGGTGGATGGATCCACTGAAGGTCCCTTTGCAGCAACCCATGTGGTTTTGGGGTACTGCTCAGGCTTCCAGTAGGAGCCATCAACATTCATTTTCCTCTCGAACCCAACATTCATTTTCCTCTCGCACAGTGTCTGATGCCCTTTGAGACTTTTGTACATCCCTGTTTCAAGTAATGTCTTCAACCTAGCATTTTCATCAGCAATAGTAGTGGTATCCTCAGCAGAGGGGTTAGTTACCACATCAGCAGTTGAAGATATTGCAACAGTAGTAGCAGTAGAACATTCAGCAATAGAAGTAGCGTTATCACGCTCAAGGCATTTTAGACATGGTGGTTCAAATCCTTCCTGAGCGGAACTGATCTGTTGAGCGCGAAGTGACTCATTCTCTTTTTGAAGATCTTCATGAGTCGCTCTCAATTTCTCAAGCTCTTGCTTCCTTTGAAGATAATCATAGGAGAGCTTTTCATGAGTTGTTGAGAGCATTTCATGACGACTTTCAAGTTCCTGGTACTTAACATGAAGATTTTTTATGTCTTCAATTAAGGACTGAGAACGGGTCATTTCAGCGTCCAACAGGTCATCGCATTTATCTAACAGTTTTTGACTATGTTCCATAGCTTTCTGTTGTTCAGTTGCAATTTTAGCAAGTGTTTTGTAGCTGGGTTTGGATTCACAATCAGAGTCATCTTCACTAGATGTTTGAAAGTAAGCATCACGTGATTTTACCTTGGCACCACGTGCCATGAAGCAGTAGGTGGGAGCAGAGTCGTCCTTGTCATTAGCTTCAGCGTTGGTGACGGAGTCATTGTCTTTAGTGTTGAAGATGGACTTGGCAACATAGGCTGTAGCTAGAGCCAGACTTGCAACGCTAGGGTCGGACTCCTCCTCAGACTCCACCTCCGCCTCCTCAGAAGCAGACTCCTCCTCTGAATCCATCTCCTTGCCGACAAAAGCACGAGCCTTGCCAGATGAGCTATTCTTATGAGATGAAGACTTGGATGAGGACTTGGAAGAAGACTTTGAGGATTTCTTCTTCTTCTTGTCATCTGAATTGTATTCCTTGCAGTTCTTCTTCTTCTTCTTCTTCTTGTTCTCATTGTCCCACTGTGGACACTCAGAGATGTAGTGTCCAGGTTTCTTGCACTTGTGACATGTTCTCTTCTTGTAGTCATGAGTGGAAGCTTCATCATTTCTTGAGCTGGATCGTGAAGACTTTCTGAAGCCCTTCTTCTTAGTGAACTTCTGGAACTTCTTCACAAGCATAGCAAGTTCCTTTCCAATGTCTTCAGGATCATCAGAACTGCAGTCAGATTCTTCTTCAGATGAGGAAACAGCTTTTGCCTTCAAAGCACGAGTTCGGCCGTAGTTGGGACCATAGATATCTCTTTTCTCAGATAGCTGGAACTCACGTGTGTTGAGCCTCTCAAGTATATCAGACGGATCGAGTGTCTTGAAGTCAGGGCGTTCTTGTATCATGAGGGCAAGGGTGTCGAACGAGCTGTCAAGTGATCTCAGTAGTGTCTTGACGATTTCATGCTTGGTGATCTCAGTGGCGCCGAGAGACGAAGCTCATTTGTGATGTCAGTGAACCGATCAAACGTGAGCTGTACATTCTCATTGTCGTTTCTCTTGAAGCGGTTGAAGAGGTTGCGAAGAACACTGATCATTTGATATCTCTGGGTTGAGACGCCTTCGTTGACCTTGGAGAGCCAGTCCCAGACTAGCTTCGACGTTTCCTGAGAACTCACACGGCCATACTGTCCTTTGGTCAGATGACCACAGATGATGTTCTTGGCAGTAGAATCCAGTTGAATAAACTTCTTGACATCAGCAGGGGTGACACCTTCACAAGTCTTGGGAACGCCATTCTTGACGACATACCAGAGGTTGACATCAATGGCTTCAAGATGCATGCGCATCTTATTCTTCCAGTAGGGATATTCAGTTCCATCGAAGACGGGGCAAGCAGCGGAGACTTTGATTATCCCTGCAGTCGACATAGCTAAAACTCCAGGTGGTTAAATCGAATCACACAGAACAAGGGAGTACCTTGCTCTGATACCAATTGAAAGTGCTAGTTATCGACTAGAGGGGGGGTGTATAGGCGATTTTTATGAAAGTCTTCAAAACATGAGAGTTTCGAAGACAAACAATAGAAATGAACCTATTGATATGCAGCGGAAGGTAAACTACACTAAGCAACCCATAGTCAAGTATGCAATGAAGTGAAAGCACGAAGACTAATAGCTGCTAGGTAGTAAGGATCAGGATGGAAGATGGTATGAAGCCAAACAACGATAGTAGTCACACAGTGAAGACAAATAGGTAAAGCAAATAGGCAATGACTTCACGAAGACGAACTGTAAGTAAGAAGAGGGAGAGGATAGAACCAGTCACTTGTTGAGGACACATGATTCGTTGGACCAGTTCCAGTTGCTGTGACAACTGTACGTCTGGTTAGGGAGGCTGAGATTCAACTCAGAAGACCGCGTCTTCACCTTATTCCCCTTGAGCTAAGGACACCCAGTCCTCGCCCAATCACTCTGGTAAGTCTTCAAGGTAGACTTCCAAACCTTCACAGACTTCGTTCACCGGCGATCCACAATGACTCTTGGATGCTCAGAACGTGATGCCTAATCGGCTGGAGGATTCACAGTCCTCAAGTGTAACAAGTCTTTAGGTCACGCAGACAGAAAGGCTTCAGTGATGCCTAACACTCTTTGGCTCTGGGTGTTTGGGCTTTGTCCTCGCAAGGATTTCTCTCTCTCAAAAGCTTCGGAGGTGGGTTGCTCTCAAACGACAAAAGCCATGCACTAACTCTGAGCAGCCACCAATTTATGGTGTAGGGGGTGGGCTATTTATAGCCACTAGGCAACTCGACCTGATTTGTCCGAAATGACCCTGGGTCACTAAGGAACTGATACGTGTTCCAACGGTCAGATTTCAGACACACGCGGCAACTTTACTTGGGCTACAAGTAAAGCTGACTCATCCAGCTCTGGATAAGATTTGCTCTCATTGTCTTCGCTCGAAGACATAGGATTTTGGTTGAGCATCACTTCAGTCACTCTGACTTTGTTCACTGGGACCCCACTTAACAGTACGGTGGTTCCTACGACTCAACAAAGAAGAAAAGGAAACAACGAAACAACTAAGTCTTCACGCTCCATAGTCTTCACGCAATGCCTTCTCTTGTCATAGTCTTCAATGTGAATATCTTCACATACCACCATTGTCTTCAATGTCTTCATACATTTTTAGGGGTCATCTCCGGTAGGTAAAGCGACTCAATGAGGGACTACTACCTATGTTATCCTGCAATTCTCACAAACACATTAGTCCCTCAACCAGGTTTGTCGTCAATACTCCAAAACCAACTAGGGGTGGCACTAGATGCACTTACAAGTCCGGCCCATGTCACATAGCCCGGACGCCCGAGGACCCCTAAATCCAGGACTCCCCCAATAGCCCCTGAACCAGGCTTCAATGACGATGTGTCCGGCGCGCAGATTGTCTCCGGCATTGCAAGGCGGGTTCCTCCTCTGAACACTTCAAAGTAGTCCTCGAACACAGAAAACATGCCCAGCTCTGCGAAACAGACACCACATACAACTATAACAAGATACAATTGTTAACAAGTCCCATCTACTGACAACTCTGGTGGCGAGACGTTACGTCCCTTGCTTGGTTATTATTTTGAGCCGTCTTTCAGCCTCTCACTCCATGTTACGAGACGTGGTTTTTATCGACACATCTTGTGAAAGCAGAGATCGTGCCCCCTTATCACGGGATTCCTATTAAAATGGGCGTGGGTAATCCAACCGTGTCATTTGCACGATCCCTTGGGAATAGGCGAGCCTTAAGGCCCGTGAGGAGGCGCTCGATATTCCTCGTCTTTATAAAGGGGTACAGACCCGTCTTTCTCCCCCACGCCTTTCTCTTTCTCAGCCTTTCCAGCCCTAAGCTCCCGCACCCAGGTCTCGATTTCTTTCATTGCTACCAAACCTTCTTGTTATGTCCGGATCCAGCTCCCAAGGCAGGTGGATGGCCTCCTCGGTCACCGAGGAAGATATTATGAAGCTCCGGGAGGCGAGGTACCTGACTGCGGAAATCCCCCACAGGCTCCCTGCCAAGGGGAAGGTTATCCCCGCACCAAAATCCGGCGAGAGGGTTGTATTCATCTCTCACCTCCTCCGCAGGCTAGGGTTTGCTCTCCACCCCTTTGTTCATGGCCTTATGTTCTATTATGGGCTAGATTTTCACGATCTAGCTCCGGACTCCTTTCTTCACATCTCGGCGTTTATCGTCGTGTGTGAGGCTTTTCTCCGGATCCCCCCACACTTCGGCCTATGGCTCAAGACCTCTAATGTGAAGCCGAAGATAGTTGGTGGGGAGCAGGCAGAGTGCGGCGGTGCTATGGTGAGCAAGCTCGCCAACACTATCTGGCCAAAAGGCACCTTCACGGAAACCTCCAACTTATGGCAGCGGGAGTGGTTCTATATCACCGAACCCCGCGGTACCAAATGGGCGGCCACACCGGTGTTCCGATCTGGCCCTCCACCGAAACTCGCATCATGGATTAATAAAGGGCTAGATTGGGATCAACTGACGACGTGCAGACGCTGCAAAGTCGTATCCAGAGCATCCTCGACAAGGACACCGGCCTCATTAACGTGATCCAGGTGATGCTAGTCCGTCGGATCCTCCCGTGCCAGCGACGGCTTCTCCCCATGTGGGAGTTCAATCCGGAAGGACCGTGGACCCTTCAGCAATTCTTCGGCACAACGCACAGAGGGATGTGGAAACTATTCTTCAAGACTCGAAAGCAGTGGCCGGACACATCCAAGGACATCGACCTCGACTGCAACCATCCGGATACCCCGGTAAGCACCCAACTTCTGAATGCAACTTGGTTGATTATCCCACAACGATGTACTGAGAAACCTACCTTCGACCAGGGCTGGATAAATAAGGCGGAACGAATTAGGTGTGCAGCTCCACTTCCCGAAGACTCAGCTGATCCTGTGTTAATGAGGATGCTGACCCCGGCGCCGTATCAAATGCCGGCGAAGGAGGACAAAAAGAAGAACAAAAGGGTTGAAGGTGGCCTCCGCTCAAACGGTGTACTAGACGCTACGTCCGGGGAGACTGAAGCTCCCTCTTCTGGAGATGAAGACGAAGGGGAAGGAGAAGGTGATATCCCTTCTCCCCACGGGAAGAAAAGGACTGCCTCCAAAGACTTGGAGGTGGAGGCACCCAAGAGAGGGAAGATGTCCCTGTCAGATGGTTCGGGTTCGGAAGCAAACGTTGACGCGGAGCTCCTCTCTAGAGACAAACCCTTTGCCGAATCGTAAGTGAACAAGGATGCTCTAGACATGTCCCGTTCTTTTTCGGTTTGCCATGGTAACATTTAAGCTATATGTTTGCAGCCCGGCCCGCTATCTGCCTCAACAGTCCTCCTCATCAGGGGACTTGCCTCCGGAGATGATGGAAAGCGAGACGCCTCCACCAGCTTCCTCGCCCCTAAGGGCGCACGACTCCGAGGTGTCGTCCCGGAGGATCTCCCCTGAACATCCAGCGGCGCGGGGGAAAATGAAGACAGTGTCCGAAGATGATACTTCGACCGTCAAGGGTCCAGGGGAGGCAGCCCCCACGGGGACCAACAATGAGGGCCCCGAACTATCCTGTTTACAGCCAAGGATGACTCTAGGGTCGAGTAAGCGTGCCCCTTTGAAGGGAGTCCATACTCCCACAGCAGCCTCCAGGAATCCGGAGGTGCCGGATACACTGATGGACACATTGCAAAGTGCGTCCATCTCAGAGGAACATCGTACCTTAATGGGTACGGTAGTTGAGAGGATTCTGTCCGCGAGAAGCGGATTGAATGAAGCCTTTATGGGCCTGCTGAAAGGCTTTGAGGTATGCAATGTAATATCTTTAACCGTTCTTTACATGCGAAAATGTGCCGGATATAGGTAGTAGCCCCTGAGACTCTGGTCGGTTTCCACAGGGAGGCGATCAGAGGATCAAAAAGATATGCTCAGGAAGTAACATAATTTAATTTGAAAACAGGCTGTTATGTCAACAGCGACTATCCAAGCTGCGGAAGTTGCAGATTTAAAGTAGAAACTTGAGTTAGCTGATGAGGACATTACTCTTATTAACAGGCGGCTCGACGAGGCACAAGGTATGTTTTTGGGACAGCCCGCTTATGCATGTATAATAGTATGAGCACGAAGCTGAAAATTATACATTGTGACATGCGAAACTGTAGACGGTGCTACCGCGGTTGAGACCCTTCGTCCGAGCTTGCCCGGGCCAAGGAGTAGGCCAGAGTGAGCGAAGCATCTGCCAAGAAGGCGGCTGCTGATTTAAAGGCCGAACAGGCCACTCGGCGCCAGTGCGAGGATAGAATATCTACCATAGAGCGAGAGCTAAAGGATGCCACTGGCAAATGCAAATCACTCGAGGAGGATAACAAAGCCAAGGCGGCCGAACTTGACAAGGCCTTACTAGAGGCGAGAGAAGCACGGTCCGAGTCTAGAGCGGCTCGGGAGGGGATCCGGCAAGCTGGGGAGATAGCGGCTGGTAAGCCCTTTCTTTTACAAACTAAGTTTGGCGATCCAAAGTATGCTCTACTTAATCAATTGTGGAGTTCTCCAGACGCGTTCTTGGACCTGCCGAAGAGTGTCTCCGACGCGACGCAGTTCTTCCAAGCACAGGAAGGATGTGCTGCGGAGAAGCTTTTCTGGTCACAGTTCAGCGTGCCACGGCGTCCGCCGTTCCTGAATGAACAGATGGCCTAGTGGGCCGAGCTCCATAAGATGTCTGGAGCTGCCATGAAGGATGTCGTGGCCCGGCTATGGCCGGCTGAACCCATTCCAAATAGCTATTTTGGTTTGGTGCAGCGACTTGTCAATGCAGAGCCGCGTATCGACGTCGTCAAGCGGTCGGCGTGCATAGAAGGTGCCCGGATGGCCTTCGCCCGCATCAAGATGTACTGGGCGAAGATGAAGGCCGCCGATGTTGCGGTTAAGGGCCCGCCCGAAGGCAAGGACCATCGCACGCCGGAGCATTATTTGGAGGACGTCCTGGAGGGCGCCCGATTGATAGAGGGTCAATGCTCGAAGGACATTATGTTCGAATAATTGTATCGGAATTGTGAGAACAATATTATGATACATTAAGGCTGTGTTATATTTATGCCTTTGTCTAAAAGTCATTTCCTCCTGTGCGGCCGTTTTTATAATATGAAAGTTTGCCGGTCGTCGGCTTCGGCCCCCTCGCATATAATACGGGGGTGTTCGGAATAGCACTTGATCACTCTTGACCCAATGTCTTGGTCCGTAACGGAGGTGTCAGTGCGGCGAACTAGGCAATCAGACTATAGGGCTTTAACACTTTCACTTAGCCATAGGAGTTTTACGGTGGGTCTACGATGTAGCCCCTGGTATGTACGCGGTTATCCGAATATGGTTGTGTTACATAGGTGACCGGAAAACGGTCCTTTGTGTTATACGAGAGAAATCGCAAAAGATTCTAATAAGTCGCCGAGTGGCTGACCAGCTCTCGCCGCATCATGACAGTCAGTTTTCGGCTTTCTCTACTGAGGTGTCTAACCAGGTGAACCGGAAACACAATCGCGGTAGTTCTCCCTTTACTACCCTAGCCGATAAGACAGAATGTAAGGTAGTAAGCACAGGAGCCGGGCAACCCAACTATTGACCAAAGACATGATTCGGAGCTGATGCATATAATGCCAAACTCATGACGCCGAAGTGTGCTGTAGAGCTGTTCGGACTTTTCGGCAACCAATATGTTGCCTTATCGAGCCCCTAGTGATTAGTGCCGAGGTGTGTGTGTGAAACAATCGAAGAAGCAAAATATAGTCCTATGAGGAAAAACAAGTACTGAAGACTCTGATTGATACGTCGAACGCAATCTTACTAATTATAACACCACCCCCAGACCATTTTACATGCCAGGGGTCGGAGGCTGAGGAAAAAAGGCTCTATACAGGTTTGAAATAGAGAGTATGGTTTACAAAAAATCTTTTGGACCTCCTGTCGCACGTCTGCGCTGCCTTTGCCTCAGCAAAAAAGATTCCTTAAAAGGAGTCATCTTTGGGTTTTTTTATATTGGACGAAACCGGGCTCCGAAAGAGTCCTTGTAGGTCCGTAGGATGAACAGGTTTTGATTCACCTGTGGCAAAAGGTAAGAAATAGTTAGAAAAGAAAATATAAAAAGGCTGTAGGAGGGCGAACCGTATTGTAGGCCTGTCCGTATTGTGCCTCCGCCGATGACCAAGGTATTTTAAGTGCATAATTATGCATGCGCGATACGAACTTTGCTGGTATATGTGGCGAACGACAGAGGCGGAACTGCTAATCCAGCTCTAAGATTGACCGGTCCTGCGTAATAGAGGCCGGCGGCTTAATGGCCGATGAGATATGCGGCTTGACGGGGCCGCTTTGTATTTTGGCTGCGATGGCCGCGGTATGCTCCTCGGTTGGGAGGGAGCGTTCCGTGCTTTCGTTGATCGTGATGACGCCGCGTGGACTGGGCATCTTAAGCTTTAGATAGGCGTAGTGTGGGACCGCATTGAAACGAGCAAAAGCGGTCCGTCCGAGCAGTGAATGGTAACCACTGCGGAACGGGACAATATTAAAGGCCAAGTCTTCGATGCGAAACTTGTCCGGCGAACCGAAGACAACTTCCAATGTGATAGAGCCCGTGCAGTGAGCGTCGACACCGGGTATTACTCCCTTGAAGGTAGTTGTGGTGGGCTTGATCCTTGAGGGGTCAATGCCCATCTTGCGGACAGTGTCTTGGTAGAGTAAATTAGGACTACTGCCGACGTCCATAAGGACTCGCATGAGATGGAATCCATTGATAATTGGATCGAGGACCAGAGCTGCCGAACTTCCGTGACGGATACTGGTTGGGTGGTCCCTGCGATCAAAAGTGATCGAGCAGGCCGCCCATGGGTTAAATTTTGGGACGACCAACTTTATGGAGTAGGCGTCTCATAGTGTGCGCTTGCGCTCCCCTGTAGGGATATGCGTCACATATATCATGTTTACTGTTTTTACTTCGGGGGGAAATTGCTTCTGTCCCCCTGTGTTCGGTTGGCGAGTCTCTTCGTCTTCGCTGTCACTGGGCGGCCCCTTCCCTTTATGTTCGGCATTGGGCTTGCCGGCTTGTTTGAAAACCCAGCAATTTCTGTTGGTATGGTTGGCGGGTTTGTCAGGGCTGCCATGAATCCGACAGGGCCGATCTAGTATCTTGTCTAAACTGGATGGACTATCTCTGTTTGCCTTGAATGGCTTCTTCCGTTTACCTGATTTGGGGCCGCTGAATCCGGCATTGACTGCTGTGTCTTGGGTTCCCGCGTTATTGTTTCGACGCTTGTTTTGATTGCGTCATGGCTTGCCATTGCCGTCCCTGGCTTCGGAGGTGCTAGGATCGCTGGTGCTATTGCTTCTACGAGCAAGCCAGCTATCCTCTCCCGCGCAAAAGCGGGTCATCAGCCCAGTAAGAGCCGCCATGGACTTAGGTTTTTCTTGGCCGAGGTGACGGGCAAGCCACTCATCTCGGACGCTATGTTTAAAGGCCGCGAGGGCTTCAGCGTCCGGACAGTCGACAATTTGGTTCTTTTTAATTAGGAACCTAGTCCAGAGTTTCCTGGCTGACTCTCCGGGCTGCTGGATGATGTGACTTAGGTCATCGGCGTCCGAAGGCCAGACATATGTACCTTGGAAGTTGTCGCGAAAGGCGTCTTCCAAGTCTTCCCAGTTGCCAATGGAGTTCTCTGGGAGGCTGTTTAGCCAGTGTCGGGCTGGTCCCTTTAATTTTAGTGGGAGGTATTTGATGGCATGGAGGTCATCACCGTGGGCCATGTGGATATGGAGAAGAAAATCCTCAATCCATACTGCGGGGTCGGTTGTTCCATCATATGATTCGATATTTATAGGTTTAAACCCTTCTGGGAATTCATGCTCCATTACTTCCTCGGTGAAGCATAGGGGGTGTGCGGCACCTCTATAGTGGGCGACGTCGCGACGGAGTTCGGCGGACGTCCCTATGCGGTTTTCGCCCCGAGTGAGGTTGTGGAGATCACGCCGGGCCTGAGAGCCGTCCTCTCGTGTTGGGGCACATCCCCTTGACCCGTAGATTGATCTTGCTAAGCCTGCCCTGGTGTCCAGGTCCTGCCGTAGGTCGTAGGTGTAATCCCGGGCCGCTGTCTCCCTGCCTCTACGGCGGGGTAAAGTGGGATGTTGTTCGGCTCGGGTAGCCGCTCTATCTCGGCCATACGGTGGCCGTTCTGGTTTATCGGCTGCGTTACGCGCTGACGTTATGCGCTCACATGCCTCAACATCGAATTGGGGTAACAACTTGCGCTTCGGGTAGCTTTTGGTCGGTCGCGCGAGGTCGTATTCCTCGGCTGCCAGGATCGTAGTCCATCTGTCATTGAGTGTATCCTGTTCGGCTTGAAACCGTTGCTGCTTCTTTTTCAGGCTCCTCGCGATTGCGATGAGCTGTTGCGTAAAGCGTTCTTGATTGAGGGGTTCCTCTGGCACGATGAAATCTTCATCGCCGAGGCTTATTTCGTCTTTGGAGGGTGGCATATAGTTGCGGTCCTCCGAGTCCTCGCTCCTGACTGGCTCGTCGGGGTTACCCTGCCCCTCCTCCCTATCATCCTGTTCGGATGTTGGTTCAACGGGGGCATCTGGGTCTTTGGCATTCTCTGGAGTGTTATCGTCTCCATTGACGGTATTGATTTCTTTGTCGCGGTGTGATTTTGAACGGCGCCGCTGATGCCGTCGTTTTGGTGGTTTATCAGTGTTATTGTCCTTTATTGGATTCTTACAGCCTTCATCGCCATCCTCTTTTGGCGTATCCACCATGTATACGTCGTATGTGGAGGTGGCCGCCCAGCGTCCGGTATGCGGTGGGTTCGGGCTTTATTCGTCTCCGGCATCGTCGTCCATACCGTCGATGTCTTCGGAGTCGTAATCGAGCCTGTCGGTTAAGTCCTCGACAGTGGCTATGAAGTGGGTGGTGGGTGGGACGTAAAATTCCCCGCTCTCAGCCCCTAGTCCGGGCTGGGCGTAACTCGGACGTTGGTCCTCTGTAATGACGAGGGACCGCATTAGGTCCAGAGCCTCGCTTAAAGGCGAGGTTTGGCCAGGGAGAAGAAAGTTCGTGGAGTACGGCGGGAAGGAAATTCTTCGGCTGAACTCACACGATGCTGACTCCGAGGGTTCGGAGCCAGTGTTCGGAGAAGTGTCCGGCTTCGTGATGATTGCTGGTGACGCTACTTCCTCCAGCTCTCCCGTACTAGGCTCAATAACCGCAGAGAGTCTGCCGGGCCTAAAAATCCCGTCTTCGGACCCGGTGATGTGCTCCGGCTCTAAGGCCAGAGCGGAGGTTGGGGTCGCGAAACCTTGGAAGATCAAGTCTCCTTGGATATCAACGACATAATCCAGATTTCCAAAACTAATCTGGTGACCTGGGGCGTAGCTGTCGATCTGCTCTAGATGGCCGAGCGAGTTGGCCCGCAGTGCGAAGCCGCCGAACACAAAGATCTGGCCGGGGAGAAAGATCTCCCTCAGGGCAGCATTGTTGTAGATGACAGACGGAGCCATCGAACCTTCTGGCGACGACACAGCGGAACTCTCAATGAAAGCACCAATGTCGGTGTCAAAACCGGCGGATCTTGGGTAGGGGGTCCCGAACTGTGCGTCTGAGGATCGAGGGTAACAGGAGACAGGGACACGATGTTTACCCAGGTTTGGGCCCTCTTAATGGAGGTAATACCCTACTTCCTGCTTGATTATCTTGGATGAATATGGGGTTACAAGAGTTGATCTACCTCGAGATCGTAATGGCTAAACCCTAGATGTCTAGCCTGTATGATTATGATTGCCCCTAAGGACTAAACCCTCCGGTTTATATAGACACCGGTGGGACCTAGGATTGTACAAAGTCGGTTTACAGAGGAAGGAATCTTCATATCCGAACGCTAAGCTTGCCTTCCACGCAAAGGAGAGTCCCATCCGGATACGGGAGGAAGTCTTTTGTCTTGTGTCTTCATGATAACCCACAAGTATAGGGGATCAATTGTAGCCTCTTTCGATAAGTAAGAGTGTCGAACCCAACGAGGAGCTAAAGGTAGAACAAATATTCCCTCAAGTTCTATCGACCACCGATACAACTCTACGCACGCTTAACGTTCGCTTTACCTAGAACAAGTATGAAACTAGAAGTACTTTGTAGGTGTTGTTGGATAGGTTTGCGAGATAATAAAGAGTGCGCAAATAAAAAGTAGGGGCTGTTTAGATAAAGACACAACTAAATTAGTTTTAGTAAAGAGCTTTTTGTCACGAGAAAGTTATTTGTCCCTAGGGCCGCAAGAAAAGCTCGAGGCTCGTGAGCCGCTTAAGATCGACTCGTTTTTTGGCTCGACTCGAGATCGACTCGAAAAGAAACAAGCCGAGTTTGAACATTTTATGTAGCTCGATCGAGAAACAAGCCGATCATGAGCCAATATTGGCTCGCTCGATTTGAGCTCGACAGCTCGACATAATACCATTGTGTTAAATGATCATGCCATATATTGAAGGAAAATAAGACAATTTGTTACCATATATGATTTCCATGATTTTTCTTCATTTTATCTACCAGCAAACATGGAAGCTTAATTAAGTGTAGAGAAGATTTAGACCTAATTATGATACGTGGTCAGCTATATGCTAAATATCATGTTGCTTTTGGCAAAATTTCCCAGCATATGCACCGTCTTTTTCTTGTTTTTCATCCACGAAGACCACCGTCTATTGCTAGTTCACCCAAGAGACAAAGATGAGCTTTTCCGAGCACGACGAGATTGTCGTACAAAGTTGTGTCATGTTGTGTCCTTATCTCGTTGGAACAATCCCCATAGATTTATAAGTTTTACCGTTTCATTTAGCTCGAAACTAGCTCGAGATCGACTCGAGATCGTTACAAGCTGAGCACGAGTTATGTTCTACAGCTCGATCTTGAGCTTCGCTCAGTTTGAGCTCGCTCGAATTTTAATATGAGTTGAGCTGAGCCAACTCCAACTCGCTGAAACTCGACTCGTTTGCAGCCCTATTTGTCCCTAGGCAATCGATAACTAGACCGGTAATCATTATTGCAATTTTAGTTGAGGGAGAGGCATAGGCTAACATACTTTCTCTTCTTGGATCATATGCACTTATGATTGGAACTCTAGCAAGCATCCGCAACTACTAAAGATCATTAAGGTAAAACCCAACCATAGCATTAAAGTATCAAGTCCTCTTTATTCCCATACACCATGACCCACTTATCCGTGTTTGTGTTTCAGTCACTCACGCAACGCAGAAAATAAGCAAACCATGAACATATTGCAAACCCTACAGCGGGGATCCCTCACACTTGCGCGACACGGAGAGCACCATAGGACAACACCAATAATAAAACATGCAACTCAAGCCAATCACGATCATCAATTAACCCATAGGACAAAACGGATCTACTCAAACATCATAGGATAGCCATACATCATTGGGAAATAATATATAGCGTCGAACACCATGTTTAAGTAGATATTACAGCGGGTAAAAGAGGGGGAGACAGCCCCCCTCCTAATTCTTCTTCCTTGACCTTCTCCCTAGATGGGAGAAGGATTTTCCCTCTGGTCCATGGTCTCCATGGCGTGGGAGGGGCGAGAGCCCCTCCGAGATTGGATCTGTCTCTCTGTCTCTCTGTGTTTCTGCGTTCCCTGATTCTGCCCTTTCACCGTTTCTTAAATTCCCGGAGATCCGTAACTCCGATTGGGCTGAATTTTGGACACGATCTCTATCCGGATATTAGATTTATTGTGGAGAAATAAGGGTACCAACCGCCTTACGGGGTGGCCACGAGGGCCCAGGGCGCGCCCCCCTGCCTCATGGCCCCCTCGGGCATCGTATCGCGTTGATTCTTCTTCCCAAAAATCACATATATTCCAAAAAAATCTTCGTCAGTTTTTATCCCGTTTGGTATGGATTTCTGCGAAACAAAAAACATGCAACAAACAGGAACTAGCACTGGGCACTGGATCAATATGCTAGTCCCAAAAATAGTATAAAAAGTTGCCAAAAGTATGTAAAAGTTGTAGAATATTGGCATGGAACAATCAAAAATTGTAGATACGACGGAGACGTATCACTTCAAGACCCATTGGTCCGGCCCACGTCACATAGCCCAGACGCCCGAGGACCCCTAAATCCAGGACTCCCTTAGTCATTTATAGTCACATATGCCAGTATCATGACCAAAATGGCTTGGAGTGGAGGCCTGGTGACCTAAAGGAACACGATGAAGTTGATCTATTACAATACAACTCCAAGGTTGTAGTTGCAAATAATTTGGAGAAGCTTCATGTTTCTGATTCTATTTCTGCTAATGTGGGTGATAATTCAGTTAACATTAGCATTGAGAAAGTGTAGATATCTATTGATGATATTAAGGATGAGAGGGGGGTGGTCCCAGTCAATTAGTCTTGGCACTAAGTTCGGAAACACCCTTAAAAATCCTCAAAAGTCATGCATCCAAAGTTGGAAAGCAAATAAATCTTTGAGGAGCTTGGTTGGCAAATATTTAGTGGTGGACTTGCCTCTAAGTGCACCAATGATATATTAGTCATGGACAGAGGTATTTGCTTGGCTAGATCCAACTTGGACTGCCAAGAAAGGTATGAAATCTTCCTGTTTAGTTCTACATATATAAATTTTTATGTTAACGGACATATCTAGTCTGGTTGGTGTGGATTTTGGTGTTTATCTTGATATAGTTGAATACAATTTAGATCATATCAAATCTCGTGAGAAAGCTAGAATGGAGATTTTCCTGGCTAGTAAAAGAGAAGTGAAAACAATTCCACCGAGAATTGAGAACTTACACCCCAGGGGTGTGGACTCTGTTCTAATGGATCTTCTGAATATGAGCAAGGATGAGTTGGAGGATGTTGAGGCCTCTAAAACTTTTAATGTTGACATGTCAGGTCTTTTGGGTGGAGTACTTGCAAACATACCTTAGTTTCGGACTGCTGTAATTAAATCACCCATTAAAACTATGCTGAGAAGGAGGAGGAAGAAAAATATGTGATTGAAAATGTTAAGAGGTTAAATTTGGAATTGGAGGGGCCTAGAGACATGAAAAAAAGGAAATTTACAAGTTATTATATTGTGAGTAAGAGTTCAAATTTTGTTGGCTTACAGGAAACTTTGAAAAAAGATTTTTTTCCTCACGTGAACTTTCTGCATTGTTTGGCTAGAATAACTTTGATTGGACCTGGTTAATTACCTTCCAGAGGTAGGTCTGGTGGAATCTTGGTTGGAACAACTACGGATTCTTTGACCATGTTGGGTTCTGAGTTAGGTGAATATCTTGTTAAGATAAATGTTAGTAATGTTTCATATGGTTTTAGATGGGGTTTAGTGATTATTTATGGAGACACACAACCAACAGGTAAACCGAAATTCTTGGTTGAGCTGGTACATCTTCTCACAGTTCCAAAGATCCTCTGTTTATCGTACCTTAAGCTAACTAGGGAAGCTAGTGATAGAAATAAACTTAGAGGGTAGAACAAATGGAGTGTTCTTTTTGATCCAATTATTTCTTCGGTGGATATGTCGAAACTTCCTATGGTGGGGAGAAAATACACCCAGTGCAATAATCATGACGATCCCACTTATGCATTGTTGGACAGGGTTCTAATTTCACCCACATCAAAAGAAAATCTCCTCTAGTTATAGTTTTTCTCTCACTAGGGAGTAGCTAGTCTGATCATGCACCTCTTTATATTTCCTCTAAATAAATTCTGAAAGTCCCATATGTTTTCAAATTTGAAAAATGTTGGTTGCATATGCCAGACTTAGAAGGCATTGTAAGGAAGGTGTGGAACCAACACTATCTTGGGTTGATTAATATTGAGAGGTGTCGAAACAGTGCTAGAGATCTTAGTAAAAAAATCTTAATGGTTGGAACTGGAATTTTCAAGCTATTTATAGGAGGCATAAACAAGACCTTACTGAGGAAATTGATAGGTTGGATAAACTGGAGGAGATTAATTGTTTGAATTTTGATGACACACTTCAAAAGTTGAAATGTCAGTAGGATCTAAAAATTATTCTTAAAGAAGAAGTGATAAAATGGTTACAAGGGTCTCACTGATTTGTATAAAAGAAAAATCCCTGGGTTTCTTTTCAAGATAGGTTTTGAAAAAAAAAACTTTTGACAAGGTCAAATGGGCATTTCTACTTCAAACTCTGAAAATGAAAAAAAATCCCTGTCAAATGGAATCACTGATTATGAAATCTATATATGGAGGGAAAGTTCGTATAAAAGTTAATGTGGAAATTGATCCTTATTTTAACACTCACTAGATGCTGAGGCAAGGTAATCCATTATCTCCTTGGCTTTTTGAACTGGATGTTGATGTATTGGCGATTCTTGTTGGGAGGGCAGTGAATCATGGCTTAGTTTCTAGCTTAGCCAAATATCAAAACGAGGGGGACGTGCAATATGAAGATGACACCATCCTTCTCATGCAAGATAACTTGGAACAAACTAGAAATCTAAAATTCTTGCCTTGCATTTTGAGCAGATCTTAGGTTTAAAAATAAATTATCATAAGAGTGAGGTGATATGTGTTGGGATTGAAAGTGAAAGGATTGATTTATTTGATTTTTACTTGTGGTAGAGGTGTCTTGCCCATGAAATATTTGGGGATTCCTGCTGATGAGAAAATATTGAAGAATAGTGACTGGATCCTTCTGTTGACAAGATGGAAAAGAGAATGGGGTGTTGGCGAGGTAGGTTACTTAATAATATTGCAGGAAGAACCATGTGGTGCACCCTGGTAAACTTCCCGCTCGCCAGTTTACCCTTATAGATGTTATCCATTTATGGCCCCCCTAAAGGGGTCAAAAGGAAGCAACAGACCAAGGGCTAGATATCCGTGGAGTGGGGATAAAACCAAAAAGAAATATCACCTCGTATCTTGGCTTGTAGTATTTTTACCCAAAGATCAGGCTGGTTTGGGAGTGCTTGACCTTGAATATTGAATGTGGACCTATTAGCTAAATGGCTCTGGATTTTTCTTAATGAACATGGTCTATGGAAAAAGTTCCTATGGGATAAATATGTCAATGGGACAACTTTAGGTCAGGAGCAACATAAATAGGGGGATTCTCACTTTTGGCAAGGTTTGTTGAAAGTAAAGGACAGGTTCCTGTCTTGTTGTAAATTTTGTGTTGGTAATGCGTAAAAAAAAGATTTGGGGAAGATAGATGGTTAGGCAAGGATGGTCTAGCTTAGAATTTTGCAAGATTCTATAACATTTCTCTTTATCGTAATGCTTTGTGTGACATTATGTCTAATCTTCGCGGGGGGGGGGGGGGGGGTGACCATTATGCAAATTTGCAAGGTTTACGTGTTGATGTTATCTTATCTAAATCCGAGGACAAATTAACTTGGGGTTATTGCTGGTTCTGGTATCATCAGTGTGAAATCCTTTTATTCTTCTATGCAAGTTGGTTGCCATGTTCCGTATTTACTATATGTGGAAAATTAGGGCACCTTTTATTCTGGCAAAGCCAGGCACCTTTTATTCTTCTAAGTTGGTTGCGAGGATCAACCATGCAAGGCTAGAATCTATATTTTCACCCTGAAAACCAGTCTGAACATATTAGAGCAATGTCTTCAACATAGTAATGGGTCAAAACATCGCCATTCGTACCAACTCTGGTCAGACCTAGACTTTCACCCAAAGTTCGCGACCGGGTGCTCGAGTAGCACCATCATCGAAGTCACTTATGTGTTGATGACACCTCTTTTCCGCGATCGCAGTAGCTACATGCTATGTACATCCGCCGTCGCCGCGCCACCGTCCCTCTGCATGAAATCATCATCCATAGTTTGCATCTCACCGTCGAAGTGAACCACCCAATCAGGAGAGAAACTCTCACGAAGACCTCTCGATGACCACCGCAGCGAGGTTGCCGCCTCAGGCAAGAGTGGTCACCACGCTAACCAACACCACCGGTGGAGTACACCGCCGTTGACTACCACCTTGTTGGACCCATGCTTGTCAGCCCACGCACAGGATGACTAAAAGCACGAAAGGCATATCATCATCGCTGTGACTTTGGTATTGCCGGCGTGTTTTTATGTGCGTGTTGTTGGTGTTAGTTGTGTGCATCCAAGCAACGCAGAGGCCGAGTGTGTGATTATTGTGTTTGTATCTTCTTGATCTCCATTTTGAGCGAATAAAATTCACCCATTGTCAAAAGAAAAAAATTGTGACAAATTTTTGTTAAATCACAGAGAGAATCAACCCGCGGTACATGCAAAATGCTCCTTCTCCCCTAAGTTACAAAACATGATCGAGTAGATCAATCGATATGTAGACCTGACACGACGACTGACTAGCTACTCCGCCGGCCCGGCCGGTTGGCTAGCTCAACACTATGTACAAACAACCTGTGGAAATCCTACTACCATCGGCTGTCACATTCGATTTTTCGTCAAAAGAGACCACCTGCCAGATCAAAATGACAAAAAGGACTACATCTGGATCAGATTGACAAAAAAGACCCCACGGCTGTGGCGGCAGGCGCGCCAGGCCACACGTGGCACCTGCCGCCACGCTGCCAGGCGGCGAGTTACTGATGACAGGATTCCAGGCGGCAACGGAACGGGACTGGTCCGGTGGGCCACGCCGCCACCGTTTGAGGCGGCCGCCACTATACCTGCTGCACTCGGGCCGACACACTGCTGCTGCCGCACGCAGGACGGGTGGGCCCGGCCGCCATGCGGCCGGCACTGTAGCTACTGGCACCGTATTATGCTTGGACCGGACATAGCAGCTATTTGGTCGTCCAATTAGCATAACCACTAGAGATGATCTTAGCTAGCACCGGAAATGCATCCAGTCAAACCCGTGCATGCAATGATGCCACTCAGTGACCCAATCCGCGCATTCAATGGTGGCAGCAGCTACAGTTCCGGCCGCCTCATACGGTGGCGGCAGGGTCCATCATACCCAGCTCCGTTCCGTCCTGTGTGGCGAGGGGCTGAAAAACTGTAATGCACAGGCTGCCGCCGGGCAGCGTGGCGGCTGGGCCGGCCGCCTCACGGCGTGGCGGCAGGTGCCACGTGTCGCCTGGCGCGCCTGCCGCCATGGCTGAGGGGGTCTCTTTTGTCAATCTGATTCAGAGGTGGTTTTTTTTTGTCATTTTGATCCGGCAGGTGGTCTGTTTTGACAAAAAATCATCACATTCGTCCCACTTACCGTAAGGATGGATCAAGTAACTGGTGATTCTTTTAAAGGTCAGATACTTTTTGGGCTTATTTTTTTAAAAAATCTTCTATCGCCTATTTTTCAAAGATGAAATGCTCCCTTCATCTCATAATATAAGACCTATTTTAACGCTACACTAGTACTCTTGCTAGCCAGGGACACACGGATCCATGGACAGGTTAGTTCTTGGACACGGCCGCCCACGCAAAGGCGCCGTGCAGAGCGATCACCAAGGCCGCCACCCTTTCTGTCATGGGGGAGCGCGAGCCGATTCAAGCCACGTCGACGGTGCAGCCGGTCCTGTAGCCGAGGCTGTCCTGGAACACGGCGACGGCGAGGAGCGAGCAGGCGGCGGAGAGGCCGACGGCGAGGAGGAGCAGCGCGCGAAGGGGCGCCCTCTTCCACCAGACGATGGAGGCGATCCCCTCGAGGCGTCGGCCGCCGTGGCGCGGTCAACCGCCATCCTCACGTAGAGGAGAAGCATTGCGGCGGTGTAGGCGGTGATGCAGAGGAGGTAGCGTCCGACGACGACGCGCATATAGAGGTCCTACCCGCAGGTGCCGCCGACGGCGTTGGTCTGGTCCAGGCGGACGGAGAAGCCGAGGACGAAGAACGCCACGAGCAGCATCAGCTGGTTCGTAGCGCCTGCCTTGAACATGGACATGGTTCACTCGCCCTGCCGGGCTGACTGTTGGACGGGAACTGCTGGCTAGTGGTTGGCCAGCCCGCGTTCTGGTTCGATAATGCATCGGCAGCAGCGCTGGACTTCCGTCAACGCCCGGTCTTATCCGTGGCAGGAACACTCTGCATTCTGCAGCGGTGTTAAAGGAAGCGTGCTTGTTGGGCTCGAGGCTTAACTCCATCTGCTAGCGTGTGAAGGAGAGTGTGTTGGGCTGGGCAAAGTGGCTTTCGGCAGAAGTGATCCTGCCCACCAGAGTTGCATTGAAGCGACCAAACTTGGATTCAACTTATTCGCACATACGAGTTCTAGTTCTCCTCTTTAAACGCCGCCCATGCTCAAACCATGTCATTCTGAAACTGCTCATGAGTTGCTTGATAGTGAATTTGTTGATGTATTCGAATAAAAATGCGCAAATGTCACCGGATACTGCTTTGAAAATTGCATAGGATCACCCATTCGCTCAAATACGAGATTCACCCTCATCCTCCATAATCATGATGTATATGATCACACAACTAGTCTTCTTTTACCGGATCACACAAGTCATCATCACCTCCCACAATATCTCTAGAGCCCATTGTTTAAAAGGTCAAAGAACATCTTTGAGCACTTCAAATGGCATCTCCACATCCTTTCTAACTTCTTGTCTTGGGCAAAGTGATATTTTTTCTGAGCATTTAGCTCAGAGATGGTCTTGAAAAAGGTTAGCTAATAGATCATGTTGTAGTCATGACCAGTGATGATATAGTTGCACGCAGGAGCTTGTTCTCCAGCCAACCTAGCAAACAATGAAGACCGCTGCAACACGTTGAAGTCATTATGATACCTAGGCATGCCAAATAAAAAGTGTCAAATCCAGAGGTCTCATGATGCAACTGTTTTAAATATGATGGTAGACTTCTTAACATGACCTTAAAATTGTCTTGTTTAATATATGGGCACTCCTTCCATTTCCCTGAGCCTTTCGGTGCATGCAATCAAGGGATCCGAACATGCTCCGCCACACTCTTGCGTCTAACAGTTTCATGAGCCATTCGTTGTCTGCGTTTGGTGCTCGTGCTGTCTTTCGATACAGATGTCGGAGTCGGAGCCCAAAGATGCCTGCCGTGAGAGATAGTGGTCCACGAACAGGGCAGCGGAGGTCGTCCCTTCCCGCCCACATGCTAGTTCTGCGCCAGTTGACCCAGAGGAGCAGCTCCACCGCGATGTCCTCCGTCGTTCACTGACCATGGCGGAGACAGATGCGAGGCGCCTCCGTCGGAAGACCGCAAAGGCGGTCTAACTCAGAATTGGAGAGTCGGAGCGCCTCGCGAGGAAGAAGGAGACCGCCAAGGCCAAGGTGGCACACTAAGGAGCAGCTCGCCCCTCTGTCTGAATACCGCGAAGGCAGTTTGACTCGGAATAAAAGAGTCAGAGTGCCTCGCGAGGCAGAAGGAGACCACTAAGGCCAAGGCGGCACACGAAGGAGCAGCCCGCGCCGTCTCTCGTCTCTCCGACTTCATTTTGTAGTTGTCAGAGAATGGCACGACGAGCATGGACGGCGACAAAGCACCTCCCCCCGGACGCCTACACGAAGGACTACTGCCGCTGCGGAGGTGACAACAAGGGAAAGGGGCGGGCGAAGAAATGATGATGTCCGTCGCCCCGCTCCGTCTATATAGTATATTTTGTATTTAGTTAATCTATTCGATGAAGGACTAAGTCTGACGAACTATCTCCAACGAATAGCTATGGTTCTCGGCACATTCAGATCATGGCGCCGCTGCACATGCTCTCTAAGGGATTCAGCCTCCTCGGCACCGTCTAAGGAGGATGTCATGCTCTCCTCGGACGGCGAGGAGAAGTAGCAGCTGCCCCTCTGAAAGATCGAGGATGTCGCCTAGAGGGGAGGTGAATAGGCGCTTTAAAATAATTATGGTTTAGGCTTGAACAAATGCGGAATAAACCTAGCAGTTAATTTGTCAAGCACAAAACCTACAACAACTAGGCTCACCTATGTGCACCAACAACTTACGCTAAGCAAGATAAACTATTAGGTGATAGCAAGATATACGACAAGAAACAATATGGCTATACAAAGTAAAGTGCATAAGTAAATGGCTCGGGTAAGAGATAACTGTGGCACGCGGAGACGACGATGTATCCCGAAGTTCACACCCTTGTGGATGCTAATCTCCGTTTGGAGCGGTGTGGAGGCACAATGCTCCCCAAGAAGCCACTAGGGCCACCGTAATCTCCTCACGCCCTCGCACAATGCAAGATGCCGTGATTCCACTAAGGGACCCTTGTGGGCGGTCACCGAACCCGTACAAATGGCAACCCTTGGGGGCGGTCACCGAACCCGTACACTTTGGCAACCCTTGGGGGCGGTCACCGGTACCCGTCAAATTGCTCGGGGCGATCTCCACAACCTAATTGGAGACCCCGACGCTTGCCCAGAGCTTTACACCACAATGATTGAGCTCCGAACACCACCAACCGTCTAGGGCGCCCAAGCACACAAGAGGAACAAGCTCAAGGGTACCAAGCACCCAAGAGTAATAAGCTTCTCAACTTGTAACTTACACGTACCACCGTGGAGAACTCAAACCGATGCACCAAATGCAATGGCAAGGGCACACGGAGTGCCCAAGTCCTTCTCTCCCAAATCCCACTGAGGCAACTAATGCTAGGGAGGAAAATGAGAGGAAGAACGAAGAAGAGAACACAAAGAACTCCAAGATCTAGATCCAAAGGGTTCCCCTCACATAGAGGAGAAAGTGATTGGTAGAAATGTGGATCTAGATCTCCTCTCTCTTTTCCCCCAAAAACTAGCAAGAATCCATGGAGGGATTGGGAGTTAGCAAGCTCGAAGAAGGTCAACAATGGGGGAAGAACACGAGCTCAAAGGAAAAGGTTCATTGGGGAAGAAGACCCCCTTTTATAGGAGGGAAAAAATCCAACCGTTATGTGCTCAGCCCGCACACGAGTGGTACTACCGCTCGGGCGAAAGAAGCAGGGAAATGGAGCAACAAAACATGAACCTTGGGGCGGTAGTACGGTACTACCGCTCACCCCAGCGGTACTACCGCTGGAGGAGCAGAACAAGGGACCAAATGAGGCAGGGCAGAGCAGAGTACGGCGGCAGTAATGCAGTAGCTGTACTACCGCTTATAGGCGGTACTACCGCCCGATCGGGGCGGTACTACCGCTTATAGGCGGAACTGCTCACTACAAAAAAAGACACATCTGTGACATTTTGGGCCGAACGAAAATCTTTTCTGTCATACTTATGACACTTCTATGATGATAATTGTGACAAAACCCGGTATCATCATAGATGTGGTGGGGTCCTACTTCTATGACAAAAAATCATGACAGAAAATGGGCTTTTCGTCCTGGGCGGGCCGGAGACGCAGCTGCATGACATTCTTTGGGCCGTCCATGACGGAAAAAACTGTGGTAGAAGCGAGGGCGCGGAAAATTTCGGGGAGTCCCCGGTTACGGTGGGTGGTCGGGGGCCGAGCGATGCGCGTTTCTCTCGTACGTACACGCGTGTGTGCGAGGCGTTGGGCTCTAACTGAACCCGAGCGAGGCGTTGGGCTCTAACTGAACCCGAGCGATTGCACTGCAGGCTACGCGTTACTGAACCCGAGCGATCGATCGATGGCTGTTAACTGAACCCGATCGAGCGATTCCTTCGCTACTGCTGCTAACTGAAGCCGATCGATGCTGCCTCTGGATGAACAGTGAGCACTGCGGGGGGGGGGGGGAGTTGGATGAACAGTTCCCGGTGGGGGTGGATGAACAGGACCCCGTGGTGTTGCCTCTGGATGAACAGTACCCCGATTGATCGAGCCGGTTGGGGCTGGATGAACAGGACCCCGTGGAGGGCTGGATGAACAGGACCACCCCGTGGAGGGCAGGATGAACAGTAGACGGTGGAGGGCAGGATGAACAGTAGCCCGTGGAGGGGTGGTTGAACAGGAGCCCGTGGAGAGGGCTGGTTGAATAGTAGCCGGTGGAGTAGCGCGCGATGGAGGCTGGATGAACAGGAGCCCGTGGATGAACAGTCGCAGGTGGAGGCTGGAGGAGGTCGACGGTGGATGAATAGTAGCCCGTGGAGGCTGGAGGGGGTCGACGATGGAGATGAACAGTATCCCGTGGAGTCCCGTTTTGCAGTACGCCACACCCTCCCGATGAACAGGACCCCCGTTTCGATCGTAGCGCTCCAACACAAGTCCGTTTCCTCCGTTTTGCGGTACGCCACACCCCTCCCGATCAACAGGACCCCCGTTTCGACCGTAGGAGGTCCGTTTCCTCCGTTTTGTGGTACGCCAGACCCCTCCCGATGAACAGGATCCCGTTTCGAACGTGCCCGGTCGAACACAAGGCCATTTCCTCCGTTCTGCGATACGCCAGGCCTCGTTTCCATCGGCTGTTCTGTCCAAGCCCTCCCGATGAACACGACAAGGCATTCCGTTCCAACCCAGCCGGTTGGCTCCCCATGAACACGACGACGACGCTGTTTCTCCGTTCTGACCCAGCCATGTACACGAGCCCTGGCCGTACGTATACGCGAGTAGGCGTTCGAGACCCTGCCCGTATGTACGTACGTGGCCGTATTTTCTTTCTTGTACACTGGCCGCTGTACGTACGTGTACATGCTACGTGCGCGCCTCTACTACGACACGTGCGCGCCTCTACATCGACCAGTATGTACGTACATGTTCGCGACCAGAATGACAACGCTACGTACGCTTCGACCAGGTGGGTCCCGACTGTCAGGCACTTCCTTGCCTGCGAAGATGTAGCTGGTGGGTCCCAGCAGTCAGGGGGCGATTTTTTTTGTTTTTTGCCCGGATGCACTTCCTTGCGTGCGAAGATGTAGCTGGTGGGTCCCAGCAGTCAGGGGAAACGTTTTTTTTTTGAAATACGGTGGCCCGTCCAGTGGGTCCCTGCTGTCAGGTGGAGGAATAATTATTTTGCGCGTAATAAGGAGGCACTTCCTTGCTGTGGCCGTGGACCCAGCTGTCAGCCTCTCCACGTACAGTCCACGTCCGATGGAAGCCGTTCCTTGACCACGTTGACCACGCCGCGCCGAGAGCACCAGGGCGGTGGACAACGGCGAGGCCTAGGAAGGGGACGACGCGGAGCCGGGGAAGACGCGGCAGTGGAAGCCCGCGCGGAGAGGAGTACGAGGGTTCACTGGTTCGGCTGCGGTGTGAGGCTGCCGTCGCCGCAGGGCCTGGCCAGCGACGGGAATAGTAGGGGGTGGTGAGGCCTCCACGGCAGCACAGCCGGCCATGGGAGGCAGGAGCATGCGGCACGACCGGCGCTGCTTTGGGCAGCTGGAGCAACAAGACCAGAGGTTGAAGAAGCACTACGGCCGTTGGATGGACATCGTACGGTCACTGGAGCTAGAATCGTTCATATTGACTAAGTTGACAAAGCACTCCGTCCCCGTCAACTTAGTAGGCCCACAATTCAGACTCCCACCAAGGTGGGTCCCAACCAGCAGGGGGAGTATTCTCTTTTTGTGCGTAATAAGGAGGCACTTCCGGTGGGTCCGAGCTGACAGCGGGGGGAACGTTTTTTTCGCGCAATACGGTGGCCCGTCCGGTGGGTCCCGGCAGTCACGGGGGAAATGTTTTTTTCGCGAAATACGGTGGCCCGTCTGGTGGGTCCCTGCTGTCAGGTGGAGGAATCATTATTTTCCACATAATAAGGAGGCACTTCCTTGCTGCCGTCGTGGACCCAGCTGTCAGCCTCTCCACGTACAGTCCACGTCTGATGGAAGCCGTTCCTTGACCACGTTGACCACGCCGCGCCGAGAGCACTAGGGCGGTGGACGACGGCGAGGCCTAGGAAGGGGACGACGCGGAGCCGGGGAAGACGCAGCAGTGGAAGCCCGTGCAGAGAGGAGTACGAGGGTTCACTGGTTTGGCTGCGGTGTGAGGCTGCCGTCGCCGCGGAATAACAGGGGGTGTGGGTGAGTAGAGGGATGGCCTGGCCAGCGGTGGGAGTAGTCGGGGGCGGTGAGGCCTCCGCGGCATCACAGCCGGCCACGGGAGGCAGGAGCACGCGGCACGACCGGCGCTGCTTTGGGCGGCTGGAGCAAGAAGACCAGAGGTTGAAGAAGCACTACGGCCGTTGGATGGACATCGTACGGTCACTGCAGCTAGAATCGTTTATATTGACTAAGTTGACAAAGCCCTTGGTACGCATCAACTTAGTAGGCCCATAGGTCAGCCTCCGAAACGGTGCCCCAGATGTCAGGGGGAGGAATCATTTTTTGGGCAGCTGAAGCAAGAATATACGAGATTGAAGAAGAAGCACGACATCCGTTGGATGGACATCCAACGGCCGCAGCTGCCAGAACCGTGTGTTGTTGACAAAGCCTTGCATACGCGTCAACTTAGAAGGCCCACAAGTGTGTGGCAGAGAACATATAGCCCATTTACGATTTGTAAGAATGTACAGCCCATTTTTTAATTCTAATGGAATTTACTACAAGACATTTACAGTTTGTTAAAAGTACAGCCCATTTTCTAGCTAGGACAACGATTAATAATTTCAACTAACCGCTCAAAACAGAATTCAAAAAAAAATCCCACATTTTTATGGGATCCCAAATATTTTTATCCGAAATTTCTAGTCAGATTAAATATAATTTCAAAATAAAGTTGTATTACGTCAAAATCCAACGAAATATTGCGCGCGCAACATGTAATGAAATTAAAATTTTCAAATTCCAAAAATAATATAGTTTTTAAACTAATTACGCGTTTGGTGCATCTTTTTATAGTTACTGCCCAGTTATTATAATTACATCCCATTTATTATTTTTAAAGTCTATTTTCTTGTTAAGCCTAATGCATACCTCCTAGGAAAGTTTGCAGCCCAGCGGGGCGAAGAATAACAAGTTGACCCGGATATTGTGTAGAACTGTCGGCCCAGTTGCATTGCTGATGTTGAAAAAAAGGCCTGTATAGTACAGTACAACCTAACATGGCTACTCAGCCCACATTCAGTGACGCCGGAAAGGTCCAAACAAGGCTTCTGTACAACTTTTTGAAGTCACTGAGCTCAATTAATAACTTAAGAAAAAAAGTTAGATTATAGTGGAACCTAATTAAAAGCTGTCACGAGCAAAGAAATAATTCAACGAGTCCCACTTGTGCGTGTGTGCGTGTGCGTGTGTGTGAGAGAGAGAGAGAGAGACCCATCGGTCGATGCTCGTAAATACATCTTTCATCCATATGCATTGCTGATGCTCAGTAAAAACTTATATAGTTGACACAATCATATAGAACATCATAGCACACTTAACTTGCATACAAAAATTTCACGCAGGCGGCACAATCAGGATGGAAGCAGTGGATCGCTACGGGTAGGGCTATGTTGAAACCAACGAACTCGTACATAACGGTTCATCTTCTTTATCAATGACAGGGAAATATCTTGAATGCTGTGCAAAGAAAACAGACAGACAACACAATAAGTTCTGCTAGCACATTAAGTTGACGTACAACCCTTTCTAAAAAAAGTTCAGGTACAAAATTAGAACAGGTCACAATCAAATGTACTGGCACATCAGTGCTTCACACCCATAGCTCGAATTTAACTAGTACTCCCTCCGTCCCAAAATTCTTGCCTTAGATTTATCTAGATACGGATGTATCTAACACTAAAATGTGAATAGATACATCCGTATGTAGACAAATCTAAGACAAGAATTTTGGGACGGAGGGAGTATCTGACAAGATTCAGTTGTTACCTCAAATTAGAGCACATCCAGGCAGCCATCCCTGCCTCTTCTCCCAAAGAAGCAGTGGCCTCCGCCGCGCGATGGAGTAGGCCCTGTGCCATCCATCATTCCGAGCAACACGGGGAAAGTCTGGCGTTGACTCCTGTAATGGACGTCGTCGACGGACCCTGGCACCAGCGGCGGCGGCAGGACTTCGATTGATGGATTGACCACTTCTTCGACATGCACGAACACTCGATACAGGTACATCCCTAACGTGGTCCGCGGCGGCCTTGGTGGCGACGAATAGTACAACCCCGGTTCCTCCACCGGTATCTCAACACCAATCACCTTCGGTATGATGGACGGCTTCTTCATCCATGCCACAACCGTCAGAGCCCAGCTGTCTGGAGGAACAAACATACTTACGAGCTCACCTCCAAGGTCGTTGATAAGCTCATTCATGGACTCGTTGTTCCAAACACGTCGAGGCATGCCGTGGAAGGTAAGCTTTGTTAAAAACTCAAGCTTAGAGGGCACCGAGCCCCATCCTGGGTGCCATCGATCAAAGCTCACTAGCGCGCCATCGCAGAACAAACGCCGGGAAGATTCGAACACACGATTGCAGTCGAAAGTTGTCCGGAACCTGACGAAGAAATCAGCCGGTGGCGGACAGACTTCGACGAGCAAGTCACTTATTTGGATGCCGTGCGCAATGCCAAGAGCTTTGACAAGGTCGTCCGGCGAGACAGGAGGCCGGTCGCCGTTGATGGTTACCATCAGCACTTTGCCGGCAAACTGGTCGTCAAGCGCCGCCATGCCACTGTTGAGCGACAGCACGCAGCGACCGAAGGCAGGACGGACCTCGGGATCTCCGGCTCGGAGATCCGCGTTGACCGGCGACATGATAGTGAGCTTGAGTACAGGGAGTACAGGAGGGGGATTTGGGGGAACTGGAGTAGGAATCGAGATTCCAGAGGTGGGGGAGGGGCGGGAGATTGGGGATGAAAAGGTAGCTTGAAATTCGAACACGCGCCAATATGCTCTCGGCGCGCAAGCGCACGAAAACACCGGTGGCGCCCACATGTCAACCTAAGAGTCCTTATTCTTTCTTTTTTGGAGAGCCCGACCTTTTTTTAGGATCTTTTGAGAGCCCGGCCTGAGAGTCATAATTGACCTATTTGGCTTGCGTTACTACTCGGCCCATATTCAACGACACCTCACTGGCCCAAACAAGTGTACATCATCGAAAAGACACTGAGCTCAGATTATATAACTTGAAAAAAGGAGATACACTCTGAACACTGGAGAATGGTGATGCCCTCATTTAGCCCACCAGTATTTCGAGACAATAAACAGTTCGAAACAACGATATATACAACATTCAAACACTGACTAGTGACTACTACTGACATAAACAGCAAGACATGATAGTTCATAAGAAGTCTTGCTACACCACCAAAACGCACCCATCTGCAATGCTCAGACTCTCGTGATCCTGACGAGAATGACATTCTAAACAGAGCCAACTATTACATAGTAAGAGTGACATAGACGAGGATGACCAAATGACAAGGAATATGCATAACAAAAGAAAGAACTACCCATCCAGAACAAGCAGCAAAGACAACAAAGTCATTCGAAGAGATGATCCAACACCATCATAATTTGCAGCCCCGCTTCAGCGACCAATGATCCGGAGACACCGGTACTCCACCCTTTCGACGCAACAGCCCAATTACCTATCAACCTGAAGGCTTGAACCACATCACTGCCTGTCGTAATTGAGACATCCAAGGATCAAAGTTAATCCGGATGCCTTTGTCATTCTCACCTTCTTTTGGCTGCAGGCTGTATCATTGACAATCAGGGGAGTTTTCCCCGAACTCCTAGGGCTCGCCGTGTAGACACAGTTTTCCATGGCAAACAGAGCCTCTCTGCCATCAAGGTCCTTATCAACGGTGATCTCCTGGTTATGGTTAATCGGATAATTGAGTCCGAGAAACAGAGTGTGTGAACCAAGGTTGTTTACCCGCCTCCAACTAAAAAATCCTGAAGGCCCCAACAAGCTAGTATCCTGCTCATAGACGTAACAGCCACTGTCCGGATACTCACGTATTTCACGGTGCTTGTATACAGTGGGGTTTTTGCAATATAACTTTTCCGGCTCATGTGTCCGAATGATCATCAGTCTTTTGCCGTCGTCTGATCGAGCGAGGAACCAGTTGTGCTTCCCTGTTTTTGGCAAAGGTGGTGTGATTACAAAGGGCAGTAACTGTAGGGACACTGCATCATATCAAAAAGGACATGCATTGTTAATGTAAGATCAGCATTGTTCAAAGTATGAGTAGGATAATGCAAGAAACAACATTGATATGTCCCTGTTGGAACTGGGAGGAAAATACAGGGAAATGTATACTGGGTTCGAAAATATAGAAGTGCCATGCATGGTTATACTCATGTTATCTCGCAATCGATTCTTCACAGGAAACTACCATGTCATGCATGTTATGGAATCATGTTCTGTCCTCACAAACAAATTCTTCAAGGTAACTAATAGACCATGCATTGTTATATACTCGTGTTCTGTGGGCAAAATTTTTGTGAGGATATTATTCTAGCCATTGATTGTTGAAGGGCGAATATAGGTATGTACACATGGTAAGCATTACAGGATTTCACTACTTCCAAATATAGAGTTCTCCATATGCACATTTACTTCCCTAATGTATGGTTAGATGAAACCAACAATGTGGTGCATGTTTCTACATCATGAAAATGAGGAAACTAACATGGCCATTGATACACACTCATATTTCGTAGTAGTATATAGATTACTGTAAAATAAGGAGAATATCCATATATTCCTAACCGTTTGATTATTCAGGGGCACAAATTGGTTGTAATGACATGATCACAATCGCATGAATTAACTCATTCCAAATATAGCTGATTTACGGTGTCTATAATACATTGCCATAGTTATACTCAAATTCTGCTCAAACAGGGATATGCCAATCATCACAAAAAGTTCAAACAGTGTCATGGCGTCATCATTAACATGAGATGGAAACAACTTACACGCGCCGTCCCAGCAATACGTGGTGCCATCTGCTTTGTCGATCGCGTAGATGATGCCATTGTGTTCAATAGCATCACATAAGTGTGTATCAGCTTTGACGACGGTCCACTGCGAGCTGAGTTGTCTCCATCTAAAGAAGGCACCGGCGTAAAGATAGGCGAGTCCCTTGTCGAACAAGGCAATTAGCTTGAAGTCTCCGTAATCCGCATGTCGTGTGGGCACTTGGCAGATTACAATCTTCTGCAAAACAAGGTCCGTCCAACTGACGCGGTAATCTAGATGCCTAGGACCGCGATGGTAATACTCTATATAATCCAACGGAGGAAGGATAATCTCATGGGAGGTCTGGAAGTTCACGAGCACCAACTTTTTACCGTCTTCTCTGACGGCAGCCATCCAATGGGAGTTCATGCCGACCTAGTACATACCTGCCAAGAAGTTTTGGGCGATGGTGATCGGATCGAAGTCGAGGGAAATGATGTACGGTGACCCACTACATACCTGCAAAGAAGTTTCGGCTAATGGAGATCGGGTTGAAGTCGAGGGGCATCATGTACGCCTCCGTATCATGGTGATCCAATCTCGCGAGACCAGATAGCAGCAAGCAGGGTGTCTTGAAAAGCTTAGGCCTCGCTTCAACGATGGCCGTGTGCATGCCCCTCGAGCATGCAGCCAGCCGCAGGGCGCTCAACATATCCATACACGAACAACAGAGGTCGAGGACGTCACTGGGGAGATAGCTCCAATCGCGGCTCATATGAATCCTGCGTCGTTCGCATTCGGCCATGGTGGAGTTTGGAAGGTGGGGTTTTGGGGGGCTTGATTTATGGGGGAGAAGGTTGTAGGTGCTGGAGCGGCTAGCGAGGGAATAGTGGTACTTGGGGAGGCGAGCGAGGCGAGGGTGTGCGGGGGCACAGTGAGATAATGAAGAGTGACCTCAGGATCTCCGGCGAGACGGAGATGGAGTTGGAGTGGTGCTAGGGGAGAGGGAGACGAGGCGAGGCATGCTATACAGCGGCGGTGACAGTGACCGCACAGTGCACAAGGTGAGGCTGACTTTGGTAACCCGGACACGCCGCCTGGACTGGTGTCACCTCGGGCGCAGGGTCTTGTCACTTCACTGTGAGGACCGGATGAATAATAGTATTTTGACCATCAAGTGTACCACAGTTGTACTACTACTACTAGTAGGAGTAGTAGGAACATGAGTACACTCCCGTGCTAGCATTCCTCTGGGTTCACTTCATCCTCCAGCTATCATCCATATTGCGAGCAGAACCAAATTCTCGTGCATGCGGAAGCGCGAAGAAGGACTTTTCTTTTTTTGAGGATAACCGCATATTCCTTAACCGTAGTAGGAACATGAGTACTACTCCCTCCGGTCCTCTTTTGTCTGCGCATAACTTTTTTCAGTATTTCTCTAATTAGTCTGCGTATATACCCTTTTGCATGCACCCATTTCCCTCCATGCCCCGCATTCACAACATTTATTAGCGTACGCATGAGCAGTTGTAGCCCGACTCCAGCCAATAAACTGCAGCATGCAAGTGGGCCACTCTGTGCGCGTGGGAGAGAGAAAAGGCAACCGAAGAGCCCGTCCAATCCATTGCATGCAGCAGTCAAACCACCGCACCTCTCCTCATGCATGCGCATAACTTCTCCCATTTACTTCTCCATCGGGAACCAATTTTCCACGGCTTTTTCACTACTCCTTGATCACTGCATCCAAACCACACTGCATTCACATTGTTTTAACCTCTTCACATCCTCCCGGAGTAACTCCGAAGCGCCTATAAATAATCATCTTCTTCAGTTAGATTAGCCATCTAATCCTAATTCTCCAAACCATAGCCCTCCGGTCCAGCGGTTCCAAATGGCGAAAGAGATCGAGATGCAGGTTTTTAGCGTCCAACATGTCCTCGTCGAAGGCTCGTTGAGCATAGTTGCCACAGTCACCGACCACCCAAGGGTTGTTCGGAAGTGGATCAACAATGTATCCAACTCCCTCCAAAAGATGGAGATGAATGTCATCGATCTCGATGCAGAGTACACGGAGCGTGCCACTGGGAAGATCCAACGCGCCGCTGTCCTTCAGCTGTGCCTCGAAGATGATGTTTTGGTGTACCACATCATACACGCGCCCTCCGTACCAGGTGAGCTTCACGATTTCTTGTCTCGGGAGGACATATACTTCTGTGGGGCAGCCATCGCAGGGGACAAACAGAAGTTGGAGCCGTACAACCTTGATTTGAAAAGCATCGCTGACCTACAAACCAGAATAAAAATTCATGTAGAAGATTGTGATAAACCGACACCATCCCTATTCGACGTAGCATATTTTGTGCTAGGAACAAATCTTCAGAAGGGTGACGAGACGCTGGCATTAAGGTCGTCTGGATGGGAGAATTATCCCTTGACGTACGAGTGGATAAAATATGCTGCCCTCGATGCCCGTGTGAGTTTCAAGATAGCTGCAAGGTCCAGAGAGCTTGTTGCGATGCCGTCTCCCACAGAAAATGAGAAGAAGAAGAAGAAGAAGAAGAAGAAGAAGAAGAAGAAGAAGAAGAAGAAGAAGAAATAGAAGCACCAGCAGCAGGGCATTATGGATGGATGAACTATTTCCTCTCTTGTAAAAAAAATATTCCCTCTCTATGTATATTGATATTGATGGACTATTTCAATGGTGTGCATGTCTTTGGAACAAGTAGTAGCGTGGGTCCGCTTGACTATAAGGAACTATTTATCTGCCTAGCTTTCTCTACTACTCCTTCTAGTGATCGGTATGCAATGCATGTGTCCGTAGACATGACAGCTTGTCCATGGAAGTTCAACTACGGTGACCATCGCGTTTCATCCATTGCCACTCGCGATTCCCACGACGCCACTCCAACCCACGGCACCACGTCCCCCGACGTGCGCCTCACCCCTCTCGGCCGCACCCCCTCTGCCTTTGTGTGCATGACATGTGGGCCACCTTAAATGCGGCGAGCATCAAGTTTCTACCACAGCCACACGCGATTCCCACGACGCCGCACGAACCCATGACACCACACGTCCCGCACCATCGAATTTTCATCCAGCGGCTGTGACACATTTCGTCCCGGGCATCAATCCTCAGCTGTAGTACTTCTGTACTACAGGTAGTACCCGGCGGTGTGGCCATCTATGCCTCGTAACGCCCCGACGCCCAGCTGTGGCACCCTCGCCACGGCCATGCCACCACCGGCCGGTTCATCTCTAACAAGTGAGTCGTGAACCACACCACCACCATGAGAATGACATGTGGGCCTGTAGCATTTAACGTCCGCATGTCATTGACTCAGAGCATGGTTAATAATATAGCTTGCTGCTGGCTATATGATGTTGCCACGTCACATATAGCCAAGCTTGTAGCTAGCAAGTACAATAGTTGAATATTAATATGTACTACTTTGTTGTTACATGACCCACCTCGCTCTCTCATAAAATGTAGGAGCACGTGCTGCAGCCAGCTGTTAACTAGTAGCCCGCTTCTCTTCTCTTTCATCTTCTCTCTCGTCCAACTAAGCAAAAATATAATATTTAATGTCTTACAGCTCGCCTAAATCACCTTATTGTACTTGCTCTCATAGGCCGGGCACTAAGCCACTGAAGTTCGGTCCCGTGGGCCCCGAGAGGGAAATGTAACTCCTGTGGCAGGCCTTGTGGTGCTCCCGCAGTACGAGCTCGTGCCAAACCCGGAATTTGTTACTAGTAAGGTACACGTGCATTGCACGCATGAGATTCTGGTGGTTTGTGCATTATGCTTCTACATGTGGAGTCTTCTAGATTCTACATGTGGCAAAATCTGGTGGAATGTAGATGATATCCAATGGCCAGTAGTGCTCGGATTTGCCATCTTTGTACCGTCGGATTGGCTTCATCCAACGACCAACTTTCAAAGTTATGGTTTGGTTTGCAGCCTAAGGTTGCCACGCCTAAGCTTAGGCATGCCGGCATGTGTTTGGTTCATTGCTATACTTGGGGCTTGCCACACTTTTCTAGCTACATGGTCCACATGTCATAGACTCAACTTCTTGCCAAATCTTGCCACACTTGTGGTGGCCATTTTGTCAGCCACATTTTTTGTGGCAGACACACTTTGCCTAAGCTTAGTTGTGGCAAGGTTAGTCATGAATGAAGTTCAACCATGGAGTCTTCGGGATTCTACATGTGGCAGAATCTGGTGGAATAGATGATATCCAACGGCCAGTAGTGCTCGGATTTTCCATCTTTGTACCGTCGGATTGGCTTCATCCAACGACCAGCTTTCAAAGTTATGGTTTGGTTTGCAGCCTAAGGTTGCCACGCCTAAGCTTACGCGTGCCAGAAGTGTGTTTGGTTGCATTCTCGTCTCAGCATAGTTGTTCCCTCTTCATGCATGCTCAACTCAACACCCCTCTTCATGTATCTCTCTTCATGCATGCTTCTAGTGTATTTTTGCTAATCTAGTGTGGACTCATGCACCCTCCATACACTCTACCAGACACCCAAAAATGGGCCGAGAAGGGAACTCTTGGGATCATGCACCCTTCATACACCCTACCAAACACACCAGGCATGTGTTTGGTTCATTGCTACACTTGTGGCTTGCCACACTTTCCTAGCTACATGGTCCACATGTCATAGACTCAACTTCTTGCCAAATCTTGCCACACTTGTGGTGGCCATTTTGTTAGCCACATTTTTTGTTTCAGACACACTTTGCCTAATCTTAGTTGTGGCAAAGTTAGTCATGAATGAAGTTCAACCATGGAGTCTTCTAGATTCTACATGTGGCAGAATCTGGTGGAATGTAGATGATATCCAACGGCCAGTAGTGCTCGGATTTGCCATCTTTGTACCGTCGGATTGGCTTGATCCAACGACCAACTTTCAAAGTTATTCACACACTATATAGGGGGTATAGATATAGATGTGCCGGCCCGTTGCAATGGATCCAAAGTATATCTGTTTAGTGGAGTGCACTCTAAACACATTATCTATTTATTTTTCTCTAACTTTTCGTAGCCATGCAACCAAGCCACATAAGCTTCATGGGTGCCCCCCACATCATATTATTCATCCTACGTTGACAGAAAAAAAGATAAATCACCCAAAACAAGATCTTGCCCTTTTTTGTTCCTACGATGTTGTGCCGTGCACGTACCTACTAGTTGGATAGTGGTAGTACTAGTTGTATAGTAGAAACTTGGTACTAGTAGGAGCAGAGTAGTACGGAATGCTCCTACTCTATCAACGAGCCCCATCTGACACCAAATTTCTTGGCTTCCGTGCTACAGCTAGATCTTCCCCTCGTTTCTGTTTTCCAACCCGGCGGCGGGCGGGGTGCGGTTTGCCAATAGTCGGTTTGCTCAATGGCGGTCCCACATGAAAGTGAAAATGCTAGGCAACACGCCTTCCCTAAGCTATGTGTCTTGCCGGACGGGCCGTGGAGTACTCCCGATTCCCGGGCGTGTGGGGGGGGGGGGGGAGTGCGACGCGAACACGGCAGGCCTTTTCCTTTTACTAGCAATGTGCCCGTGCATTGCGACGGATCCAAAGTAGTAGAATAGTAGTACATGTTCACAAACTTGAAAGAAATCACTCTTGTTTTGATAAACTCCTAATATATTACTCCCTCCGTTCCTAAATATTTGACTTTTTAGAGATTTCAAATGGACTATCAAATACGGATTATATAGACATATTTTGAAGTGTAGATTCACTCATTTTGCTCCGTATGTAGTCACTTATTGAAAAATCTCTAGAAAGACAAATATTTAGGAATGGAGGGAGTACTTTTCACTCAAAATATATTTCTCAGGCTGTTTTGATGAGGTGAGGGAGGGATGTGGTTGCTTTCAAGTTAATAAGGGGCTTTCTGCAAATTCGAGCAAAGAAGTGGGCTATTGTTGCAGAAATGCCACAACTTACCTCACAGCCGTTAGATGCAGATCTAATGGTCAGAAATGACGTATGGCAGACACACCACCATCACCAACTGAGTCTTTTATAGGAGTATATATTTCTCAGGCTGTTTTGATGAGGTGAGAGAGGGATGTGGTTGCTTTCAAGATAATAAGGGGTTTTCTGCAAATTGGAGCAGAGAAGTGGGCTATTGTTGAAAAAATGCCACAACTTACCTCACAGCCGTTAGATGCAGATCTAATGGTCAGAAACGACGGATGGCAGACACACCACCATCACCAACTGAGTCTTGTATAGGTGTAGGAGTAGAGAAACATGTATAAATTGTAACATTTTGGTTCTGCTCCTTGGCACGATCGATAGATAGCTAGAAATAATGATTGGAAACGCTAGGTCGGGGCTATTTCTGCCAGATAAGCAGGGTACATAGTAGCTAGGTTGGCGCATTGTCGGTTTGGTCACACGCGGTCCGACATGTTCTAGTGTTTCTAGCGAGATGCCCGCGCGTTGCACGAAGTTGATGGAAAAGGTAAGCACAACTTATAAATTGGCGGATGGAGTACTAGTTACAGTGATGCATATAATTAAGCAAAGGGATCGCACATGTCGGTATTGACTGGAACGAGAATGCAACACCACAATAAGAATTAAGGCCACGATGATGATGCGATCGCAGTGGTGGTTACAGAAGGCAAGAAGAAAGATGCATCCATCCACGTACGACCTCCTCCTCCTCAACTTAGTGCGCCAGGCGGCGGCTTTTGTGGCGAGGTCGAGGTGTTTCTCAGCAAAGGCATCCATGGCTTCCAGCCGGTTGAGGAAGGCCAACGTCGTAGCGTCCTCACTGGCCTTGTAGATACCTATGTACACGATTTGGTCGTACACGTGGATGTGTAGGTCGACGAATTCTTGCAGGGCAAGGCGCCTCGTGGCGAGCGCGACCTCCAGGTGGACATTCTTCGTGGCGTCGGCGGGCAGTCGCAGGGCCACCAGTGCTTGAAAGAGGTTCTGACCATGGAGGCCGATTAGGGTGGCAGGCAATGAGGAGCCCGGGCGCGCGGGCTGGAGGAGTACGGCGATGTCGTCCGCGAGCTTCTTGAGGACGGTGAACTTGTTGGTGGTGGCAACGATCATCTGGTCCAACTGAGAGTCGTAGTTGGCGTCGACAGCGGCCATCCACCAGCCGGTCTCCAACACCGTCTGGAGACGATCCTCGGCGCCATGCCGCAGGCCGACGTCGTGGACCATCTGGCACAGCCGCTGGCCGCTCGCGCGCATCGCCGCCATGGGTCTGGAGTGAGCTCTTTTGCGCTTAGTGTAGGTGCTTGGGCAAATGCTTAGGTGCGTACGATGTGGAGATGCATTGGAATGGAGGGGCGCCTTTATATGAGGGCAAACTGCGTTGCATTCACATCGTGTAGCCTCTTTTCCTGGTCCTCCTCCCATTACTTCCCTCATGCATTAATTGAAGGAGGATGCATTGGCCGTTCAACATTTCGGGAACCGCTACTCCCTCGCTCGTCTGCATTAAAGCCGTATCGGGAACTGCGCCGCCCGCTGTCAAATCGAATAGTAGTACTGCGTCGCCCGCTGCACGCTTGGCTGAACACGCCTCCTCGCCTCCATCAAACCCCTCCGTTAAACCCGCATGCAAACCGAAAAACCTACTCCGGCCACACGTCCGTTCATGAGCGGGCCGGAATTAAACGCAACACCGGCCGAGCTCCTCCCGTCCGCCCTCAGTTTAAACGAGGCCAGACGCCGGCCAAGCCCCTACCGTCTGTTCTCTATTTACACGAGGCCAGACAGACAGCGGGCAAGAATCGCACCCCTCCGCCGCTCCCCCATCTCCGCCTTCACCAATTTCTCCACTCTTCCGATGGCTTCCGAGGAGCTGTTCTCCGGCATATTACTCGGCTGGGTGGCCCGCCGAGCCCTCCGGATACGGGCGAGGCTGCTCGGTGCTTCACCAACCTCGCTTGGCCCGACGGAGCCAGTTGCCGTCCCAAGCAGGCACGTGGTTCAGCAACTCGCCGCTCCAGTTCAGCTCGATGAGGAGTGGCGAGTTGCTCCACGCCGGCACGGCGGCGAGCACACCGGTACGGGCGTCGTCGCTGCCGTGTCGTACCACGCCTCCCGTGACTGTGGGCGCGCCTCCCGTGCCTGCGGCAGCGCCATGCAGGCAGAGACAGAAGCCGGGTGCGTGGACAGCAACGAGTCGGTGGCCAGCTTCTCCGTGTCCGCCGCCATCATCGAGGAGAAGTAGAACACGGGAGGCTGCCACCACTTGTGTCCCATGAAGGCCACCGCCGAGGCGACGACTGCGCATTGAGGTGGTTTCTTTGCTTCTTCGTCTCTTCCGAGGACCTTCGTCGACCCCGCAAAGTGTCTGCCGGACATGAGGAAGACAAAGGGATCCGCGGGCGGCCATTTAGATTATGTACCCCCTCTCCAGCTGGCGGGAAATTTTTGTTCTAAGAATGGATAAATTGTATGTATCTATAACTAAAATAAGTCTAGATACATCCATTTCTAGGACAAGTATTTCTGGAAAGAGGGAGTATTAATTATACCAAGATAGCCGGACTGGCACCGCTTAGTTCATGTAAATGTAATGAAATCCATCATGTTTATATGAAGATCCGGCTTTTTTATACGAAATCCTTCATGCTTATATGAAATTAGTCCGTGTTTGCACGAATTTCATCTGGTTGGTTAGAGTTGTGAAAATGTATGCCGCTGGCGTTTGATGTCGTCCTCCGCGGAAGGAAACGGGAGGAAATTTGTCGGCTGCCGTTGGAGATGCTCTTATGCTGGAAATAATAGAGTGACATGCAATCCATTTGAGTTAATTGCGTGTATCATTGTCCCTCTATAAAAAGTTAATTGCATGTACAGTGTACACGTGACTTGCAAGGTGGCTACAGCTTCGTACAGAAAGTTAAAAAGAAACAAGTCCATCCTTAATCTTGTATTCTAAGTACTCTGTGGGTTCCACTATCAGTACAGTAGCGAAAGAAGTATATATATTAAATAAGTAATATATAATATAAAAACCTAAAGTTAAAGACATAATTCGAACTCATGTCATCGCGTTGCGAGCATCCGGCCCTAACCAGTCCAGCACATTTTTGTTGTAAAACATGCTGCTGATATATCTCCATGTCTACTCTTATACTCCATCCGTTCCTAAATATTTGTCTTTTTCAGATTTCAAATGGACTACCACATACGGATGTGTATGTAGACATATTTTAGAGTGTAGATTCACTCATTTTGCTCCATATGTAGTCACTTGTTGAAATCTCTAAAAAGACAAATATTTAGGAACGGAGGGAGTAGAAAACAGAGTTGGTGATGATGGTGTGCGTGCCATCCTGCAATATAGGTCGTCGGATTTATATCTAACGGATAGGAAGAAAAATATGGCAATTTTGCAAAAATTTACCCACACCCCTCTCCACGTTCGCAAATACGGCCTTCCCTCGTTCACCCTTTTCTCTCACAAGATAAACTACTCATACAAATGCATCTTGATTTTCCGTGCAACGCACGGGCATCTAGCTAGTTTCTTTTAAAATAGTTACTGCGATAATTGGGTTGAAGTGATATATTTTATGCCTGCCCCGAATGATTTCGGATTCACTAGTAGTAACAAAGAAAAGGTTGCCTTGTTAATTAACAGAAAACAGGGTGAAAACTATCACATGAGGCCGGTAAAAACGAGGCACACTGGGTTTCAGCGTCATCGTCACTACAGCTGTGCGCGCGCGAGAAGTCTACATATCGAGGGGGCTACTGAGCGAGGCACAGAGACACAATGTTCGAGAGAGAAACCAATTGAGAGATTACAATCAGATTGAGTTGTCACCCTTCTGCTGTCATTGTGGGGGTGGGGGGAGGGGGAGGGAGAGAAAGACGTATCGAGAGTGTGCGTGGTAGGCACAGAGGCACAACTAGCGAGTGTGTGTGTATGTGTGTGTGTGTGTTTGAAAGAGGAGTAGATAGATTACTATCAAGATCGAGGTGCCGCCCTACTCCTTCGGTGTCGGGTAGTGTGTGTGCGTGTGTGTGTGTGTGTGTTTGAGAGATAAGCCAGTCGATAGATTAGTATCAAGATCGAGGTGTCACCCTACTCCTTCGGTGTTGGGAAGTGTGTGTGTGTGGTTGTGTGGGTGTGGGTGTGTGTGTCAGGGGGGCGGGGGGGGGGGGGGGGGGGGGGCAGTGACACTTACATATCCCTACTAAAAAAACAGAGTTGGTGATGATGGTGTTCCTGCCATCCTGCAATATAGGCATCCGATTTATACCCGACGGATAGGAAGGAAACTGTGGCAATTTTGCAAAAAGATACCCACACCCCTCTCCGCATTTGCAAATAAGGCATTCCCTCGTTCATCCTTTTCTCCCACAAGATAAACTACTCATACAAATGCATCTTGATGTTCGGTGCAATGCATGGGCATCTTGCTAGTAGGGAGAAGGAGTTTGTGTGACACATATCTAGCTATATTAAGGGATAGGTAGAGAGCATTTGTGCGAGGCATACTTAAAGCATCACGAAGATAAACAAAATTGTGTGCATGCAAGTGCCGGAAAAAATGAAGCGAGAAATAATGTGTTGGAGAGAGAGAGAGAGACAAATCTCAAAACAAAAGGTGCTCTGTTGGAATCCCATTGTACGTATTCATATGGTTCCGGAACTCGAGTTAACCTTAGGCATATGTGTGAGAGACATTATTATATATGAGACATTAGTGGCTGTGGGTGGGCGGAATTAAAGGGGTGGGCGTGTTCGACAGAGAGAGCGTGTGTGTTTCTGTGTGAGAGACTTGTAGGACGGTGTAGGAAGACGAATTCTAACCTTGACGGAGGGAGAGAAATACATGAAGCGCGCGTGTGTGATTCCGATGACCACATGGAAATGAGATATGTATGCGTGTGAGAGATTGCACAATTCATTCACGTAACACTATCTAGCGATCGTGGACATGCATCGCTTGAACATAAATCAATATCTACTTCGTATCATGGCCAAAGGTACAATATCGATTCAACGCTATAAAGATTGGACACTCACATATCACATTTTTTCTATTTAAATACACATTTTCAGTTGTGCATGCCAAAGTTACAGTGATGTTTCTTCAAACAACCAATGTAGCTATCATGTACATGCACCATTGTTACTCTTGCATTCAAAATCATTAGTCTTGGATGATTTAAGGTTCTATTATGAAGTAATATATCTAATATTCATATATGAATTCAACGGGTACGCAATTTATGAAATGGAGGCTATGTAATCATATGAGGTAACACTTTTAAGTAGCGGACTTCTTTTTGTGCGCCTCTACACTAACACGTCAATGCATTATGTTTAAAGTAAATAACCAATTGCACTAAATTATCTATTTACACGAGAAATACATAGGCTGAGCGTTTGATCCCTTTTTTGTGAACGTGCCACTACACCCGTACGATTGGCCGCGCCCGTGTGAACGTCCAAGTTATCGGCGCATCATCCCGCGTTATTGTCTTTTTTTCTGGGGTGGACACACCAGTTATTAACTGCTGACGCATGCCCCATGTACATAGTCTCGCATGACCTTCCCGCTAGCACGGTCCAAAATTAGTTGAAACTGGATACGAACGATCCCGCGGGCAGCAAAATCTCCCGCCTCCTTCTAAAATTTCTGCCACCTTAGTCTTTAGCATGCGAAATTCCCCTTTTGTCCTTGGTGCACAGAGACCAACAGTTACAATACCGCCCTCATCTACATAATAGGTCGGGGCTCCTTTGGTAACTTCCGGTTCCCCCCACTACACGGCACCCCCATTTCCTCTCCCCCTCCCGCAAAAACGACTAACTCCACAGCACCAGAGCATCTCACATCACGTCGTCCGTACTTCATCGGCCTTTCTCCCCTCCCCTCTCGAAACCCTAGACTGCTCATCCACCGGCGTACCAGAGCCCATTCACTGCCAGCGGCGTCCACCTCGCCGGATCTGCTTCTGCGGCCGCATCTACCCCTCCCACCTCCCCTAGAAACAAGTAGACTACTCATCCACCATTGTACCACAGCCCATTCAGTGTCGGCCTTGTCCACGGGGCCGGATCTGCTTCGCCGGTACTCTCGTCAACCGCAGCACATCTGCAGCGGCTCATTCGTACTCCCCACCGGAGACGCTTCGTCCACACCCCCCCGGAGCCGCCCCACCGACGCCCCCGTCGACGGCCTCTGATCCTCTTCGCCGACACCTTCCTCAACCCTACCGGAGCCGCTTCACCGACAACATCGTCAACCCCACCGGAGTAGCTTCGCCTATACCATTTTCAACCCTACCGGGGCTGCTTTGCCAACTCACAAGTCCACGGCCTCAGATCCGCTTCCTCGCACCCTCATCCAAACTACCGGAGCAGCTTCTGACGCCCCGTCCACGGCCGCAGATCCGCATCGTCGACACCATCCTTAACCCAACCACCGGAGTAGCTTCACCTACGCCCTCGTCCTCGGCCATAGATCCGCTTCGCCCACACCGTAGTCTACCCTACCGGAGCCGCTCCACAAACACCCTACTTGACGGTTCTAGATCTCCTTACCGGACCCCGACAGCCAGCGCACCGTCATCACCCTTGACTTTTCTAACCTGATTCCCACCATCTGGCAAGATGCCAAGCACCCGCCACGGCCTAGGTACTTTTCACCTTTAAACCCGTCCAGCATCACCTGCCCGATGTACTTCAAATATACTAACAGGTCGCTTTTACCTGTTATGCAGCTGGCAAAAACTACAAGGACGATGTTTCTTCTGGATCTAACAGCTTGGCCAACCAAGATCCTTTAACGAGGCATTGCTATGATCTTGTAAGCGTGTCTCTCTCTCTTGTATTGTTCTGTGCCTGCCTGCGTGCTTTGCTAGGATATTTGACCAGTAATCCCTTTGTGCAGACAGTGATTTCTACTACTGGCTGCTAAATTAGATATGTAGATGTCATACATGATACTACCTCATACATCCGTCCCTAAATATAAGTCTTCTAGAGATTCCAATATAGGCTACATACGGAGAAAAATGAGTGAATTTTCACTCAAAAATGCATCTATCTACATCTGTATGTGGTCCATACTGGAATCTCTAAATAGACATATATTTAGGAACAGAGGCAATACATTACACAAAATCGTAGGTGGCATGTAGGAATTCCAGTACACTACATTAGGCTCCCTTAGAGTGCCTGCTAGTCCAGCACACAGAGTCATGGCTAGTTTATGCTACGCACACAATCGTTAATTGGTGGTTTAAATATGCACAAGGGATATGCAATGTATTATCATGTACAGATGTCTGAAATTAGCCGTGCCAACTTGCAGATTGGGTTACACAATGAAAAAGTACAAGATGTATGTGGCAATTTCATGGAACATCGCAAAAAAAGGAGAGCCGGCGGTGAGCCTTGATACGTCCATTTTGCATCATGCTCTTATATCGATATTTATTGCATTATGGGCTGTTATTACAAATTATGTCACTATACTTATGCCTCTTCTCTTTTATTTTACAAGGTTTACATAAGGAGGGAGAATGCCGGCAGCTGGAATTCTGGGCTGGAAAAGGAGCAAATATTAGAGACCTATTCTGCACAACTCCAAAAGTCCTGAAACTCCACGGAAGTTATTTTTGGAAATAATAAAAATTATTGAGCGGAAGAAGTACGTCAGGGGGGCCCCACCTGGCCACAAGGGTGGGGGCGCGCCCTACCCCCCAGGGCGCGCCGCCCTGCCTCGTGGGCCCCCTGTTGGCCCTCCGGTGGCCATCTTCTGCTATATGAAGTCTTTCGTCCGAAGAAAAATCAGAAGCAACCTTTCGGGACGAGACTCCGCCGCCACGAGGCGGAACCTTGGCGGAACCAATCTAGGGCTCCGACAGAGCTGTTCTGCCGGGGACACTTCCCTCCGGGAGGGGTAAATCATCACCATCGTCATCACCAATGCTCCTCTCATCGGGAGAGGGCAATCTCCATCAACATCTTCACCAGCACCATCTCCTCTCAAACCCTAGTTCATCTCTTGTATCCAATTCTTGTCTCCAAGTCTGGGATTGGTACCTGTAGGTTGCTAGTAGTGTTGATTACTCCTTGTAGTTGATGCTAGTTGGTTTATTTGGTGGAAGATCATATGTTCAGATCCTTTATGCATATTAATACCCCTCTGATTATGAACATGAATATGCTTTGTGAGTAGTTACGTTTGTTCCTAAGGACATGGGAGAAGTCTTACTATTAGTAGTAATGTGAATTTGGTATTCGTTCGATATTTTGATGAGATGTATGTTGTCTATCCTCTAGTGGTGTTATGTGAACGTCGACTACATAACACTTCACCATTACTTGGGCCTAGAGGAAGGCATTGGGAAGTAATAAGTAAATGATGGGTTGCTAGAGTAACAGAAGCTTAAACCCTAGTTATGTGTTGCTTCGTAAGGGGCTGATTTGGATCCATATGTTTCATGCTATGGTTAGGTTTACCTTAATACTTTTGTTGTAGTTGCGGATGCTTGCAATAGACGTTAATCATAAGTGGGATGCTTGTTCAAGTAAGAATAGCACCCAAGCACCGGTCCACCCACATATCAAATTACCAAAGTACCGAACGCGAATCATATGAACGTGATGAAAACTAGCTTGACGATAATTCACATGTGTCCTCGGGAGCGCTTTTCTTTATATAAGAGTTCGTCCAGGCTTGTCCTTTGCTGCAAAAAGGATTGGGCCATCTTGCTGCACTTTATTTACTTTTGTTACTTGTTGCTCGTTACAAATTATCCTATCACAAAATTATCTGACCTATTATTTCAGTGCTTGCAGAGAATACCTTGCTAAAAACCGCTTATCATTTCCTTCTGCTCCTCGTTGGGTTCGACACTCTTACATATCGAAAGGACTACGATAGATCCCCTATACTTGTGGGTCATCAAGACTCTTTTCTGGCGCTGTTGCCGGGGAGTGAAGCGCCTTTGGTAGGTGGAATTTGGTAAGGAAGAATTTATATAGTGTGCTGAAATTTACTGTCACCTGTTACTATGGAAAGTAATCCTCTGAGGGGCTTGTTCGGGGTATCTTCACCTCGACCAGTAGAGCAAAGAGTTGCTCCTCAACCTACTGAACCTACTAAAAATGAAAATGTTCCCTTTGAAGTTCCTTCGGGTATGTTAGGAAAACTGCTAGCTAATCCTTTTGCAGGAGATGGAACAAAACATCCTGATGAGCACCTAATCTATGTGGATGAAGTTTGTGGATTATTCAAGCTTGTAGGTATACCCGGTGATGTTATTAAGAAGAAGGTCTTCCCTTTATCTTTGAAGGGAGATGCATCGACATGGTATAGGCTATGTGATGATACGTGGTCATGGAACTACAAACGATTGAAATTGGAATTTCATTAGAAGTTTTATCCTATGCATCTTGTTCATCGTGATCGCAATTATATATATAATTTTTGGCCTCGCGAAGGAGAAATCATCGCTCAAGCTTGGGGGAGGCTTAAATCAATGTTATATTCATGCCCCAAGCATGAGCTTCCAAGAGAAAGAATTATTCAAAGTTTTATGCTCGGCTTTCTGAAAACAATCGCACCATGCTTGATACTTCTTGTGCTGGCTCTTTTATGATGAAGACTATTGAATTCAAATGGGATTTATTGGATAGAATTAAACGCAACTCTGAAGATTGGGATCTCGAGAAGGTAAGGAGTCAGGTATGACACTTAAGTTTGATTGTGTTAAATCTTTTATGGATACCGATGTTTTCCGTAAGTTTAGCACTAAATATGGACTTGACTCTGAGATAGTAGCCTCTTTCTGTGAATCTTTTGCTGCTTATGTTGATCTCCCTAAGGAGAAGTGGTTTAAATATCATCCTCCCATAGAAGTAAAAGTAGCTGCACCTGTTAAAGTTGAAGGAAAGACTATCACTTATAATGATCCTATTGTTCCTACTTCTTATGTTGAGAAACCACCTTTCCCTGTTAGGATAAAGGATCATGCTAAAGCTTCAACTGTGGTTCATAAAAGCAATATTAGAACTTATACACCTCCTGAGCAAGTTAAAGTTGAACCTAATATTGCTATTGTTAAAGATCTCTTGGCTGATAACATTGATGGGCATGTTATTTATTTCTGCGGTGAAACTGCTAGAATTGCCAAACCTTGTGCTAAAGATAAACATAGACCTGTGGTAAGCACACCTGTTATTTCTGTTAAAATTGGAGATCATTGTTATCATGGCTTATGTGATATGGGTGCTAGTGCTAGTGCAATACCTTGTGACTTATATAAAGGAATTATGCATGATATTGCACTTGCCAATAGGGATACTATTTCACCAATGGGAATTGTTAGAGATGTTGAAGTCTTGTGTGGGAAAATTAAATATCCTGCTGATTTTCTTGTTCTTGGTTCCCCACAAGATAGCTTTTGTCCCATTATATTTGGTAGACCCTCCTTGAACACCGTCAATGCTAGGATAGACTGCGAAAAGGATGTTGTTACTATTGGTTTGGGTGATATGTCTCATGAGTTTAATTTCTCTAAATTTAGTAGACAACACCATGAAGAGGAATTACCTAGTAAGGATGAAATTATTGGTCTTGCTTCTATTGTCGTGCCTCCTAGTGACCCTTTAGAACAATATTTGCTAGACCATGAAAATGATATGTTTATGAATGAAAGAAGGGAAATAGATGAAGTATTCTTTAAACAGGAACCTATCCTGAAACACAATTTGCCTATTGAAATCCTAGGGGATCCTCCTCCACCCAAGGGTGATCCCGTGTTTGAGCTAAAACGGTTACCTGATACTCTTAAATATGCTTATCTTGATGAGAAAAAGATATATCCTGTTATTATTAGTGCTAACCTTTCTGAGCATGAAGAAGATAGATTATTGAAAACTCTGAAGAAGCACCATGCTGCTATTGGATATACTCTTGATGATCTTAAGGGCATTAGTCCCACTCTATGTCAACACAAAATAAATTTGGAGGAAGATGCCAAACCAGTTCGTGATCATCAACGACGGCTGAATCCTAAGATGAAGGAAGTGGTAAGAAAGGAAATACTAAAGCTCCTTGAGGCAGGTATAATTTATCCCGTTGCTGATAGTCAGTGGGTAAGTCCTGTCCATTGTGTCCCTAAGAAGGGAGGTATAACTGTCGTACCTAATGATAAAGATGAATTGATTCCGCAAAGAATTATTACAGGTTATAGGATGGTAATTGATTTCCGCAAATTAAATAAGGCTACTAAAAAGGATCATTACCCCTTACCTTTTATCGATCAAATTCTAGAAAGATTATCTAAACATACACATTTTTGCTTTCTAGATGGTTATTCTGGTTTCTCTCAAATACCTGTGTCAGCCAATGATCAATCGAAGACTACTTTTACTTGCCCTTTTGGTACTTTTGCTTATAGACGTATGCCTTTTTGTTTATGTAATGCACCTGCTACCTTTCAAATATGCATGATGGCTATATTCTCTGACTTTTGTGAAAAGATTTGTGAGGTTTTCATGGACGATTTATCCGTTTATGGATCCTCTTTTGATGATTGCTTGAGCAACCTTGATCGAGTTTTGCAGAGATGTGAAGAAACTAATCTTGTCTTGAATTGGGAAAAGTGCCACTTTATGGTTAACGAAGGTATTGTCTTGCGACATAAAGTTTCTGAAAGAGGTATTGAAGTTGATAAAGCCAAGGTTGATGCTATTGAAAAGATGCCATGTCCCAAGGACATCAAATGTATAAGAAGTTTCCTTGGTCATGCCGGTTTTTATAGGAGGTTCATTAAGGACTTCTCAAAAATTTCTTGGCCTCTGACTAATTTATTACAAAAAGATATACCATTTGTTTTTGATGATGATTGTGTAGAAGCATTTGAAATACTTAAGAAAGCATTGATCTCTGCACCTATTGTTCAGCCACCTGATTGGAATTCACCCTTTGAAATTATGTGTGATGCTAGTGATTATGTTGTAGGTGCTGTTCTAGGGCAAAGAGTTGATAAGAAATTAAATGTTATTCAATATGCTATTAAAACTCTAGACAATGCTCAGAGAAATTATGCTACTACTGAAAAGGAATTCCTAGCAGTTGTATTTGCTTGTGATAAGTTTAGGCCTTATATTGTTGATTCTAAAGTAACTATTCACACGGATCATGCTGCTATTAAATATCTTATGGAAAAGAAAGATGCTAAGCCTAGACTTATTAGATGGGTTCTCTTGCTACAAGAATTTGATTTGCATATTATTGATAGAAAGGGAGCTGAGAACCCCGTTGCAGACAACCTGTCTAGGTTAGAGAATGTTCTTGATGACCCACTACCTATTGATGATAGCTTTCCTGATGAGCAATTAAATGTCATAAATGCTTCTCGTACTAGTCCTTGGTATGCTGATTATGCTAATTATATTGTTGCTAAATTTATACCACCTAGTTTCACATACCAGCAAAAGAAAAAGTTTTTCTATGATTTGAGACATTACTTTTGGGATGACCCACATCTTTATAAAGAAGGGGTAGATGGTGTTATTAGACGTTGTGTACCTGAGCATGAACAGGAACAGATGCTACGCAAGTGTCACTCCGAGGCTTATGGAGGACACCACGCTGGAGATAGAACTGCACATAAGGTATTGCAATCCGGTTTTTATTGGCCTACTCTCTTCAAGGATGCCCGTAAGTTTTTCTTATCTTGTGATGAATGTCAAAGAATTGGTAATATTAGTAGACGTCAAGAAATGCCTATGAATTATTCACTTGTTATTGAACCATTTGATGTTTGGGGCTTTGATTATATCGGACCTTTTCCTGCCTCTAATGGATATACACATATTTTAGTTGTTGTTGATTATGTTACTAAGTGGGTAGAAGCTATTCCAACTAGTAGTGCTGATCATAACACTTCTATTAAAATGCTTAAAGAAGTTATTTTTCTGAGGTTCGGAGTCCCTAGATATTTGATGACAGATGGTGGTTCACACTTTATCCATGGTGCTTTCCGTAAAATGCTTGCTAAGTATGATGTTAATCATAGAATTGCATCTCCTTATCACCCACAGTCTAGTGGTCAAGTAGAATTGGGTAATAGAGAGCTCAAATTAATTTTGCAAAAGACTGTCGATAGATCTAGAAAGAATTGGTCCAAGAAACTTGATGATGCATTATGGGCCTATAGAACTGCATATAAAAATCCTATGGGTATGTCTCCGTATAAAATGGTTTATGGAAAAGCATGTCACTTACCTCTCGAACTAGAACATAAGGCTTATTGGGCTATTAAAGAGCTCAATTATGATTTCAAACTTGCTGGTGAGAAGAGGTTATTTGATATTAGCTCACTTGATGAATGGAGAACCCAAGCTTATGAGAATGCCAAATTGTTTAAAGAAAAAGTTAAAAGATGGCATGACAAAAGGATACAAAAGCGTGAGTTTAATGTAGGTGATTATGTATTGCCATACAACTCTCATTTAAGATTTTTTTGCAGGAAAACTTCTCTCTAAATGGGACGGTCCTTACGTTATCGAGGAGGTCTATCGTTCCGGTGCCATAAAAATCAACAACTTCGAAGGCACAAATCCGAAGGTGGTAAACGGTCAAAGAATCAAACATTATATCTCAGGTAATCCTATAAATGTTGAAACCAATGTTATTGAAACCGTAACCCCAGAGGAATACATAAGAGACACTTTCCGGAACGTTTCAGACTCCGAAAAGGAATAGGTATGTGGTACGGTAAGTAAACCGACTCCAAAACAGTTTTTAAGGCAATATTTCTCCGTTTTGGAATATTTAGAAAAATAGAAAAATGAGAAGCAGTCCGGAAAGGACACGAGGGCTCCACGAGGGTGGAGGGCGCGCCCTACCCTACTGGGCGCGCCCCCCTACCTGGTGGGCACCTCGTGTGCTCTCCGGACTCCGTTTTCTTGCACGTTACGTATTTTGGTCGGTAAAAATTCATTATATATTCTCCCGAAGGTTATGACTCCCTTATCACGCAATTGTCTTCTGTTCTTGTTTCGAGTTGTGGCCGCTACAGATTAGAGCAAGATGCCTTCTCAAGAGTCAGTCGGAGAGAGCCGGGTGTCTCATCCGGCATCGAGATCAAGGACAAACAGCGATGCGGACCACTTTGGGCCAGCAACGGAAGAAGAGATGGAGGCTGATTTGATGAGGATAGATGCCATGGAGGAGGATCAAGAAGTCACTTCTCGCTTCCGAGCTGGATTCACGATGGGGGAACTACAGAGCTCAGCTATTCCCAACTCGGTTATCCCTTCCAATGTTAGATTTCTTTCTTATGACAATATGAAGAAGAGTGTCACCTGTCCTCCCGCAGCTATGCAACACCCTTGGGTGCAAGGAGCTTTAGCCGTTACAGGAAAGCTTCGTAAGGAAACAATGGACCTCAAGCAGCAAGTCAATAAGCTCGAGGAGGAGAATCGCATCCTGAGGGGCATCATCACTAAGAATATTACACCATCACCGAAAAAGGAGATATAATCACATGGGTATGGGCACTCCCCTTGGCAACTGCCAAGCTTGGGGGAGGTGCCCCGGTATCGTATCACCATCACACTCCTATCTTTACCGTTTTTCTTAGTTCGATCCTATTTAGTAGTATCTTGATCTAGTAGAATAAAGTCTATGGCATGATCTAGTTTTGAGTTTTGCTTTATGATCCCTTTATGTAATCGAGTCCGTGAGCTATATAATAAAGATTAGTGTTGAGTCAAGGGCTTGATTATTTTGCCATGACCTTGAGTGAATAAGAGAAAAAGATAAGAATAAAAAGAAACAAAAATATCATATTGATCTTATTGAGAGTAATGACTTCACATAGAAAGAGTATGATGCTTAAAAGTTGTTGAGGGTTGACAAACATAGCTTTGGTCATCGTTGAAATTAATAGGAAGTAATAAGGAAAGAGAGGTTTCACATATAAATATACTATCTTGGACATATTTTATGATTGGGAGCACTCATTAAAATATGACATGCTAAAGAGTTGATGTTGGACAAGGAAGACAACGTAATGGGTTATGTTTTCTTATATCTGAGATAAAGTATATTGTCATGGATCATCCAACATGTTGAGCTTGCCTTTCCCCCTCATGCTAGCCAAATTCTTTGCACCAAGTAGAGATACTACTTGTGCTTCCAAATACCCTTAAACCAGTTTTGCCATGAGAGTCCACCATACCTACCTATGGATTGAGTAAGATCCTTCAAGTAAGTTGTCATCGGTGCAAGCAATAAAAATTGCTCTCTAAATATGTATGATTGATTGGTGTGGAGGAAATAAGCTTTATATGATCTTGTGATGTGGAAGAAATAAAAGCGACAGACTGCATAATAAAGGTTCATATCACAAGGGGCAATATAAAGTGACGTTCTTTCGCATTAAGATTTTGTGCATCCAACCCTGAAAGCGCATGGCAACCTCTGCTTCCCTCTGCGAAGGGCCTATCTTTTATTATTATCTTCTACCTTATGCAAGAGTCATGGTGATCTTCACCTTTCCTTTTTACATTTTATCCTTTGGCAAGCACAGGGTGTTGGAAAGATCCTGATACATATATCTAATTGGATGTGGGTTAGCATGAGTTATTATTGTTGACATTACCCCTGAGGTAAAAGGTTGGGAGGCGAAACTGTAAGCCCCTATCTTTCTCTGTGTCCGATTAAAACTCTGTAACCACAAGTATTGTGCGAGTGTTAGCAATTATGAAAGACTAAATGATAGTTGAGTATGTGGACTTGTAAGAAAGCTCTGACATAGACTCTTTTTGATGTTATGATAAAGTGCAGTTGCTTCAATGACTGAGATTATAGTCTGTTGGTCCTCAATAAAGTTTCTGATTTATACTTTGCATTGTGAATAGATTATTACTTCAGTATAAGAAATCATATGACAATATCCATATATGTTGTTGTTATGAGAATAATCATGATGCCCTCATGTCCGTATTTTATTTTATCAACACCTCTACCTCTAAACATGTGGACATATTTATCGTTATCGGCTTCCGCTTGAGGACACGCGAGGTCTAAGCTTGGGGGAGTTGATACGTCCATTTTGCATCATGCTCTTATATCGATATTTATTGCATTATGGGCTGTTATTACACATTATGTCACAATACTTATGCCTATTCTCTTTTATTTTACAAGGTTTACATAAGGAGGGAGAATGCCGGCAGCTGGAATTCTGGGCTGGAAAGGGAGCAAATATTAGAGACCTATTCTGCACAACTCCAAAAGTCCTGAAACTCCACGGAAGTTACTTTTGGAAATAATAAAAATTATTGAGCGGAAGAAGTACGTCAGGGGGGACCCACCTGGACACGAGGGTGGGGGGCGCGCCCTACCCCCCAGGGCGCGCCCCCTGCCTCGTGGGCCCCCTGTTGGCCCTCCGGTGGCCATCTTCTGCTATATGAAGTCTTTTGTCCGAAGAAAAATCAGAAGCAACCTTTCGGGACGAGACTCCGCCTCCACGAGGCGGAACCTTGGCGGAACCAATCTAGGGCTCCGGCAGAGCTGTTCTGCCGGGGACACTTCCCTCCGGGAGGGGTAAATCATCGCCATCGTCATCACCAATGCTCCTCTCATCGGGAGAGGGCAATCTCCATCAACATCTTCACTAGCACCATCTCCTCTCAAACCCTAGTTCATCTCTTGTATCCAATTCTTGTCTCCAAGTCTGGGATTGGTACCTGTAGGTTGCTAGTAGTGTTGATTACTCCTTGTAGTTGATGCTAGTTGGTTTATTTGGTGGAAGATCATATGTTCAGATCCTTTATGCATATTAATACCCCTCAGATTATGAACATGAATATGCTTTGTGAGTAGTTACATTTGTTCCTGAGGACATGGGAGAAGTCTTGCTATTAGTAGTCATGTGAATTTGGTATTCGTTCGATATTTGGATGAGATGTATGTTGTCTATCCTCTAGTGGTGTTATGTGAACGTCGACTACATAACACTTCACCATTACTTGGGCCTAGAGGAAGGCATTGGGAAGTAATAAGTAGATGATGGGTTGCTAGAGTGACAGAAGCTTAAACTCTAGTTTATGTGTTGCTTCGTAAGGGGCTGATTTGGATCCATATGTTTCATGCTATGGTTAGGTTTACCTTAATACTTTTGTTGTAGTTGCGGATGCTTGCAATAGAGGTTAATCATAAGTGGGATGCTTGTTCAAGTAAGAACAGCACCCAAGCACCGGTCCACCCACATATCAAATTATCAAAGTACCGAACGCGAATCATATGAACGTGATGAAAACTAGCTTGACGATAATTCCCATGTGTCCTCGGGAGCGCTTTTCTTTATATAAGAGTTCATCCAGGCTTATCCTTTGCTACAAAAAGGATTGGGCCATCTTGCTGCACTTTATTTACTTTTGTTACTTGTTGCGCGTTACAAATTATCCTATCACAAAACTATCTGTTACCTATTATTTCAGTGCTTGCAGAGAATACCTTGCTGAAAACCGCTTATCATTTCCTTCTGCTCCTCGTTGGGTTCGACACTCTTACTTAACGCATGACCCACATTTAAATGAAGAACAATTATTTATTGAAATTCGATGGTCCAAGTGGCTGGTTATTATCATATAGCAGCACCACCTGAAAGCATCATATAGCAGCAACAGCAACTCATAGCAACTCATCATACAGCAGCAGCAGCAGCAGTGTGCAATTCATCATATACCAGCAGCAGCTCATAGCAGTTCATCATATAGCAGCAGCAGGAGCAGCTCATAGCAATTCATCATATAGCAGCAGCAGGAGCAGCTCATAGGAATTCATCATATAGCAGCAGCAGGAGTAGCTCATAGCAATTCATCATATAGCATCAGCAGGAGCAGCTCCTAGCAATTCATCATACAGCAGCTGCAGGAGCAGCTTATAGCAACTCATCATATAGCAGCAGCAGCAGCTCATAGCAATTCATCATATAGCAGCAGCAGCTCATAGCAATTCATCATATAGAAGCAGCAGGAACAGCTCATAGCAATGCATCATATAGCAGCAGCAGAAGCAGCTCATAGCAATTCATCGTATAGTGGATCAGAATGAAAGTTTGGCAAAAAACAGAGGGGATTCTCACCTTGTTGGATGAGCTCATCCTTCAACAGCACCTCAAGGCCATGGCCTGGGAGGTGGGGAGGGGGAATAAGGTGCCTTTTGCCGCAGTGTGGCATCAGCTGTAGTTGTGCAGCGCCTGCCAGAGTAGTGCGTTGGACGAACCACAGTGGAGCAGCTGCTGGAGACCATGAGAATGAGGGGCGGCACCAGAGGGAGGAGCGGCCAGGGAGATTTGCCCCTACCCGCTGGCCATGTAGCCTAGCTGGACAGAGCATCGTCGAGGACCAGGCCAGATGGGACCAGTGGCGACGGCTTGCTGGAGGAACCCTAGTGCTGCAGGCAGGGGATCGAGGTAGAGGGAAAGGGGAGAGGAGATGCAAGCGCGCAGCGCAATGAACGCTTGCGTGTTTGTTTTTACTTGAGGGTGAGGTGTGACGCGGGCGTCACCAGTTGCATTTTGAGTGTAATATAGGCAGACAACAGAGTCATTTCACTATTCCCCTTTCCTTCAATTTTTAGTGAGGTTCTACCCGAAACACCCCCCTCCAAAGCGAAATTAGTTAAGCCCAAGCCCATAACTAAAAAATGACTTTTTTTACATCTTTTATGGCTTATTTTGACAATAAGCCCTGAAAAGGCAGAATAGAACTGGCCCTTAACCTGCAATTCAATTGTGCGTGCAATGATGAATCACTCATGCCTGCTATAGTGTACATTTAGGCATCATCATACATGGCATAACCTAATACATGTGCATTCCATTGTAGAATCTGGAATATGCAATGTTTATGTTAGTTCATACGTTGCACATGATGTTTAAATGCCCCTTAAATCTGGTCAGTCGTGATGGTCTTTAAGCCTCCTTCTTTGCTTCTTTTCTTGATATGTAAGATTTGCTCACACATCTGTTCAATTGCTTGTTTGCATCAGCCAGCCATACTTGGACTGTTTGCTTTGATTACTTGCTGTTCTTGACCTAACACTCTAACAGAGCTTGTCAACGATTAAAACACTAAGGGATGCTATAGTGGGGCCTTTTCTAACTCATAGGTGACATAAAGGTTTGGTTGTACACTAAAGTAGGCTCTCCAAGAGTACCTGGAGATCCAGTTCGAAGGTATGCCTAGTTTTTACATAGTGAACACATAGTAAATGCTCATTTCATTGTGTGCAAGTGCAGGAGATGCGGCATGTTTCATTATGTGGTGTTGTTTTGTTATAATCTCATCCTTTTGTGTTCACAGACTGGAAAGTATGCATATTTATCTTCCAAGGAGACGAGTAACTAGTTTGTGTCACATTGCAGAGGGGGTGCAATGAAGATAAGATTGAGGATTTCCAAGTACAAGATGTTAGGAAGGAGCCTTGTAAGAGAAGTAGGAGCTGCGCTGAGCCTCTTCAACCTGTTAAGGTAAGTCACTGTATCCAACTCAACAGTTCAATTCCTTGTTTGTTTCAGGCATAGTTAATTTGCTCTTTTCAATTGCTTTATTTGTCCTCAGTTCCCAAAGAATGATGCCTGATGTTGGGTACTTGTATAACTATTAGTTGACATAATTAAAGGCCATACCATTTAATTACTCTGCCGAAGTGTGCCTGAAGCTTTGAAGTCTATTAACCAACTATTATTGAATGAGGCTCACAATCTAGTTTATACTAGGCTAATGATTGCATAGTTTTGCTTGCTGTAGTATGTTTGTATGAAATCCTCTGTTGTTCATTATGCTCCCTAAGACTTTAATTGAGCTACAGAATGGCCAACTGCTTGCTTACTTCTATGCAACGTGCTGTCTAAATTTGTAACTTGTCTGTGTTTTGGATTGGGCCCCAACATCATGCTCCTCTGGTGAGCTAAGAGAGATTTCTGTATGCAGGCTGCACAGACTACCTTTTTTATAATTTTTAAAATATCACCTGCTTATGCTTCATGACGTGTAACATTATTGTTAGTCCTGTTTTGCCATGTACAAAATAGTCTATCTTGCTCGCTTCACTGTTGTAACTATATTTTTGCCCTAGTCATGTGTACTTACAGAAACATTTCAGGATGAAGTGACATCAACACAAAGATCTGCGAGCAGTGCGGCATGGCCGTTACCGTATGATTATGGATTGGAATTGGAATGTGCTGATGTTCTCGAGCATCAACTAGAGGTGGCAAGACAACGTGTACATGATTCTGAACGTACAATCAACAAGTTGAGACTGGACATGCAGGTATTAGATGCAGGAGTCAAAAAATGAAACAAGACACTGAGGTAACAACGAAGGAATTGGAGATTTTGCAGACTGAAATTTCTGCTATCTAAATCCGGCCAATCCTATTTTCTGAAGAGATTATAGTTCAAATGGTAAGTTATGTTGATGCGCGTCCATGATGTATGAGTTGTATTTGCCCAGTGTATGTAATTTGTTGTTTGTGTATGCTTTATTATCACTGGTGCCGAACCATAATGCCCAGTGGGTATAATCAGCTGTAATTTCTTTATTGTATAGTGTAGGATTATTCTACGTTTCTATGCCTTAGTCTCTTTATTGTATAGTGTATGTTTTTTAGAGGTGATAGTATAGAGTAGGATAATTCTTTGAATATGCTATATCGTTCAAACGGGGGCCAACTCGCCCAAACGTTGTAGTGACCATGGCCCACCACAGGCCGTACATTCCATGGGCCATCAACGGGGCGGACGATCCCTGGCCTTCTGTGCCCGTCGGATTCGTGGGCCTTCTATGGGCTGTCGGATCCGTGGACCTTCTATCGGCTGTCGGATACATGGGCCTTCCATGGGCCAGCGGATCCATGGGCCTTCTATGGGCCATCGGGTCAATGGGCCTTCTATGGGCCGTTGGGTCAATGGGCCTTCTATAGGCCGTCTCATCTATGGGCCTTGTACGGGCCGTATAAGGGGCCGTAAACGGGCTAGAGTGGAAATCGTACGTTTTATGGGCTGACCATAACGGGTCGTTAAACGGCCGTATTTGATGATGCTATGAAAATGGCCCAACAGATTAACGGGCCACAAACGGGCCGACTGTATCCACGGGCTGAATTTGGCCCACAAGCAGAAAAGGCCTGTAACGGGCCGTAAGTAAACGAATGCTGGAAATGAGCCCAAGAATAAATGGGCCCTGAAAAGGCCGAAAGATAACATGGGCTGGAAACGGCCCAACGGTATAATGGGCCGTTAATGGGTATAAAGTGATACACTGTTCATCACGGGCCAGTTTTACCACTGGCCGTTAACGGGCCAAGGGTTACTAAGGGCCTCAGATGGGCCAAAATACGTCATGGGCCATACATGGGCCGGAAGTTCAAACGGGATGGAATTATATTGGACGGCCCAGATGACGCTACTAGGCCTAATTCGGATAGGCCCTAAACGGGCCCTGGGTTAGCGGGCTGTAAATGGGCTATATGCGAACAGGCCGTTAACAGGCTTGCCATGGGCCGGCCCGCCACCTTTTGACCAAGTCAAACGGGTCGGCCTTTTCACAGGAATGGGCCTCTGTTGGGCCGTGCCACGTGTCGACGTATCATAGGCGCTTTGGGTCCAATGAGTGGATGACATCTGTCCCAACGGTGAGCCGACACGTGTTTCCTCCAGCGAATGATGATTTTACATGTGGAAAATCCCCATTGGTCGGGGCTGTTAACGGGTTATCGGATCCAAAACCGGACCCGATAGCTTAACGGCATTCCGTTACGGTGGATGCCACGTGTCGGTCACCCTTGACGAAAGCACTTCTGTGACGCGCGATTTATCGTCATGGAAGTGGACACTTCCGTGATGATAATTTTGGTAATGTCATGGAACACTTCTACGACAGCACAGGTATGACTATCTTGATTCTGTCATAAATTTGTCATGGATGTACATGCATGACAAAAAACGCGACCTACTGTGACAAACACGTATCATCACGGAAGTGTATTTTTTTTGTAGTGGTCGTGCCTTATTGTCGTGCAACTACTGCTAAACCCGACATGAAAAGTGCAAGACCCAAAATCGAGGCGGTAGTAGTAGAGCGGTACTGGAGCGGTACTACCGCTGCCGACCATGGTACTACCGCAGGGTGAAAACCCAAAACTGCCATAACTTCTTCATGAGAGCTCCGAATTGAGCAAACTCAAGCTTGTTCGATAGAGGAAGACGAGTAGCATCAAAGTAGCGACAACAGGGGAGTGAAACCTCCAACAGAGAAGAACCGGCATACCCTCCAACATCGAAAACATCATAGAAGATGCACGTGAACTCCGTTTTCGATGAACTCGAGCTTGTCAACAAGATGACCAAAAGCTCCAAAACTCAAAAAGAGAAGCAAACAAGAACCAAGAAAGATGATGCAAGGATGCAATGGTTTGAACTCTCTACGAATGATACAATCAAGCTACTCATCGAGAGCCCCCCTTGATAGTACGGCAATCGATCCTATAACCCGGTCTCCCAACAACCACCATGAGACCGGTAAAATAGAAAACCTATCAAGGGAAAACCTTTGCCTTGCACATGATCCACTTGAGCTAGATGGTGGCGATCTTGGCTCCCTCAGGTTGGACCACCTTTCTTGATTGCGTTGGCTCGATGAAGACTAGTTGATTGCTCCCCCATACTCCACTATGGGTGAGCCACTCTTCCGCACATATTCACAAATCCATTGTCACCACAATGGACGGAAAGCTTCAAGCATTTGATCTCTTCGTGATGCTCCACTTGAACTTGCACACCGCAACCTAACCCCACAAAGAACTCTCACAAAGACCATGGGTTAGCACACAAAGTGTAATGGACAATGCTTACCATACCATGGGATCACTTGATCCCTCGGTACATCTTGTGCGCTTTGTGTGTTGAATCTTTCCAACTCTCTTCATTTGGATGATGTCTTGAAGGTAGACATGAATGATCACACAATCTTCTTCTTCAAGACATGCTTGCAATAAGCTCAACACTCACATGACCGATCTTTGGATAATTCCTTAATAGCACCTTGGTCAACTCATAAACTCCTTGAAACCAACACATGGACTTCAAGAAAAGCCTATGGACAAATCCTTCAAATATAACTCAATGCAACCATTAGTCCATAGAGATTGTCATCAATTACCAAAACCAAACATGGGGGCATTGCATGTTCTTTCACCCTCCTTACCGAAGCCTCCTCAGAGCATGGTTAATAAGATAGCCAACAACTGGCTACATAAGATTGCCATGTCATCAAGAACTAGTAATTCATTCACTCATACAATAGAGTTGGCTCTAAGGCTTGTAATTTTTTCACTCTCTCTTTCCTTTCATTTACTCATTTTACCGAGGAGCACGTGAAATGGCTGGCTATTGTATTAGAGCTCAGAGCATCTACAGCCGAACTTGGCAAATCCAGCCCCTCAAACACTCGCGGACGCACCCGGACGCGTCTGCAGGCACTGACCGGGCACACCTCAAATCGCGTCATCCACATCCGTGCATCTAATTTTCGAACCCCTATATCCATACTAAATCATGCAACGTCGATTAAACTACGTAGATCAGCTGACCGGAGATAAAATCAGACATAGGATAGCACAATAATTCACCAAAAGATCACAAATGGTTGTTCATAGGTCCACCAAAGTTCACATAAACGACGGACAACTTATACTACATCTAAAACTTGAAATGAAATTGAACTTCACCACTTCCGGGGCGGCCCTTTCCCCTTCTAGTCGCCGGACGAGGAGGAGGAGACGATGACGAGGCCCTTGAGGCGCTGGACGGCCCGGTCCTACTGGCGCCTGAGCTTGGCCAGCCAAGCCGCCTCCGTCGCCTTCTCCTTCGCCTCCCGCTCGGACTGCTCGATGGCAAGCCGGAGAGCCTTCGCGTTCTTCCGGCGGAGCCGCCGAGCGTCCGTCTCAACCGACGTAAGCGATCGGCGGTAGACCCACGTGAGGAGCAGCGCGTCGTCATCGGGCTCCGCTGCTACCCCTCGGCGACAGCGAACAGAGCTCTCCGCAGCGTCCCTCTCCCTTGCTCACTGCCTCTCGCGGCGGGCGACGCGTGCCTCTGACTCCGGCGTGCGCGTCCGGGATGGGGGGACAGGCACAAGCACCCACCGCTGCCCACGAGGGGGAGGAGGAGCCGGCAGGGCCATGGGACGGCGTAGGGGAGGCGCGGATTGCGCAGGCTGCCTATCGGAGTTGCCCCCAGGCCGGGAAGGGCCAGCGCTAGTGTCCGAGCTGCACCGACGAGGAAGTTGCGGCTGCGGCGAGGCTGCAGATCCGGAGCTGCCCTCGGTCTCCACCTTGGACCACTCCAAGGCGATGCAGCGTGCAAGCTCATACTCCGGATCTAGCTCGTCGTTGGAGCGGCTGCAGGAGCTCGACATTGCGCCGGATTCAATCGGAATCGGTGCAGGGAGAGGAGAGGATGGAGCGAGAGAGGAGAGCGAATGAGCTAGGGTTTCAGAGCGATGAGCCCGATGGGGTTTTTTTGTGGGACATCCGTGGGGTCGATGATGGGTCGGGCTTGTTAGGCGGACGCGCCCGGACGTGCCCGGGCCGCCTCATATCCGCCCTTCATTTGAGACAGATATGAGGGCTGCCGGTCAGCCTGGGCGTTTGAGGCCCGTTTGAGAGCTTCGATTGGATCAGTATTTTGTGACCGGTCAGTGACCGGACGGCCTGCCCGGACGTATGAGACGGATACAGAATGCTCGGTTGTAGATGCTCTCACTAAGTTTTTTTGCTTGTCTTTTTTCTTCACATAGACAAAAATTATCACGTAAACAGGTTTATAGCCCACCATCATACTTGCTCTCAGCAGAGATCGGCGACAATTGCAGGTCCGAGCTCTTTGCCTTGCTCCTCTAGGTCCCAGCCATCCATGGCCCTACACCGGCCTAAGTAGAAGGGGCTATATAGGCTTGTCAGCCTGTGGCGTGTAGTCAGCAGACTGACGTGGATAGTGGGTGCTGTTACCCATTTTTCTTTTCTCGATTGATTTGATTGATTGAAAGAAAAGTTGATCTTACCCCACAATAACTTCTTTCGGAATTGAATGTAGAAGGAGGAACGCCAAACTTTTCTTTGTGGAAAGTGCAAACAAAAACTTTATTTCTACAATGTTATAATTCACGCATCTAATTTCTCTCTGAATGCAACAATGCTAATCACTAAATCATCCATATAGTCAAAAAAAACCTTTTACATTAATTTATTTATGCAAAACATGCCACCTCATCAACTCATGTATGTCTTTTTTAGATAATTAAGGCATGCAAAATACGATTACATACATGTAGTTTATCTAGCACTTATTTATGGATTTCTATCAAAAAATTGAAGCAACGTGAGGGGTATCATCTAGTATCCCGAAGTCCTTATCCAAACGGTTAGAGCATCTCCAGCCGCGCCCCCAACAAGCCCCCCCAGGCCTTATTTTATCGCCGGCGCCGAAAAATCGGCCCAGTCGCGCCACCAGAAACCCACTTCTCGCTGGTTAGGACCGAATTTGGCGCCGGCGGACCCAGGCCAAACCCGGCGCATTGGGGGACGCCCGGGACGCCGGGGAAAACAGTTTTGGCGTGAAAGCCTGGCGGGCCTGCCGAGTGAGCGACCGGGCGCATTCGTCGTCCTCATCGTCTCGGTTTCCCGCAGAGAATCAATGCCAAGGCTGCCGCCGGTCAACCTCCCATTGATTCCTCATGGGCAGCGCACTCCCGCCACGCGTTCACACGTCTGCCTCCCGCTCGCCGCCACCGACAGCTATAAAAGCCGCCCCCTCCCTCGTCGGTGGATGCACACTCCTTCACCCACAGCCCCTCTCTCGCCGCCGACGCCCCCATCACGTCTCTCTCTCCTCATCTACAGCCGCCGTGTCTACAACCCGCCGATGGGAGAGCGATTCCTCGGCGATGGAGCGGCGGCCAACGAATTCGGCCGTCGCCACCTGCACGAGTGGGAGGCCTACCTCCTCCATGAGGCAAACACTCGGCGGCGCAGTGAAGATGCGCCGACGCACGCCCCGCCTCCTCCACGAGATCAAGCGCGTTCGGGCGTCTCTGCTGGAGGAGGTGCCACTAGTAGAAAAGAGGGCTTTGGTTCAGGCCGGGTCAGCCCATTAGTCCCGGTTCAGTCCAGAACCGGGACCAATGGGGGCACTGGTCCCGGTTCGTGAGGCCAGGGTCCTGCCGGGCCTCGTGGGGGCATTGGTCCCGGTTCGTCTGGCCCCTTTGGTCCCGGTTGGTGGGACGAACTGGGACCAATGGGCCTCGCTCCTGGCCCACCACCATTGGTCCCGGTTGGTGGCTTGAACCGGGACCACAGGCTGCCCTTTAGTCCCGGTTCATGCCACGAACCGGGACCAATGAGGTGCCTATATATACCCCTCGCCCGCGAGCAGAGCACTCCAGTGCTCTGTTTTTCTCTGGCCGGCGAGGGGAGGGCTTTGTGGTGCTCTAGCTCACCTCCTATGCACATGAGGTGTTCGATGAAATGCCCGAGCCACACTAGTTAAGCTTTCTCCTCTCGAAGCTCGACCTCAAAGCTCCATTTTCCTTGAGATTTGTCTAGGTTTAGCGGCCCGTCACGTCCCATTCCCGTCTTCACCGCCGTCGATCGCCCGCGCCGATCTCGTCGCCGGCACCACCGTGGTGAGCCTCTTGTTCTTATCTTCTTTCTGAAATAAAAAAATTCTTACTTTAGATAGATACTTGTCTAATTTTCTTACTATTTTATTGCTTGTTATTATATAGTGCGATGGTTTTGGTATCTGCCCCCGTCGGCCCTTGTCCTGTCTATGATTCGGATGTGGTATATATTATCTTTATAACTATTGGTTCATTTATTGTTTATGAAAATTATGCCGACCAACGTGACATAGATTTTATTTATCTAGGAGGTATGTGAACCGGAAATTCCAACCGACCCTATTGTCGAGAGGTTAAATTTAGTTGAAGAAGAAAACAATTTCTTGAAGGAAAAAATAAAAAAAATTGAGGAGGAGAAGATGATATTGGAGTTGCATGTTGCGGATGTCGTCGATGATCACAAGATCAAGATGGATGCAATGCGCTTGAAGATTAGAAAGATTAGAAAATATGCCATTCATACCGAGGCTTGGTATCATTATGTCGTTGGATCAATTGTTACCTTGGTTGCGATTATGATTGCATTTGTTTTCGCATTGAAATGTTTTACATAGTTTCAATGTATGGTTTAATTAATTAGATGCTCTGGAGAGCTATATGTTGTTAGATGAGTACTATCTATGTACTTTGGTTTTAATGTGATGATGAACTTCTATTAATTTGGTCACTTAATTATCTATTCATGATGTTCTGTAATGGTTTTTGACACACTTAATTATATATAATGCACACAGATGAACCGGCAATGGATGTACGGTGACAGACACACCTCCAAGTACATTAAGGGCATGCATGATTTTCTCAAAGTGGCTGAGGCAAACAAGCAGAATGGTTTTATGTGTTGTCCATGCCCTAAATGTGGGAATACGAAGTCTTACTCTGACCGGAAAATCCTTCACACCCACCTGCTTTACAAGGGTTTCATGCCACACTATAATGTTTGGACGAGGCACGGAGAAATAGGGGTTATGATGGAAGACGGCGAAGAAGAAGAGGACGATGACAACTATGTGCCCCCTGAGTACGGTGATGCTGCAACGGGTGAAGCTGCTGAAGATTCAGAGGAACCAGACGATGTGCCCAATGATGCTGCAACGGGGGAAGCTGCTGAAGATCAAGAGGAACCAGTGCCCGATGATGATGATCTCCGCCGGGTCATTGTCGATGCAAGGACGCAATGCGAAAGTCAAAAGGAGAAGCTGAAGTTCGATCGCATGTTAGAGGATCACAAAAAAGGGTTGTACCCCAATTGCAAAGATGGCAACACAAAGCTCGGTACCGTACTGGAATTGCTGCAGTGGAAGGTAGAGAATGTTGTGCCTGACAAAGGATTTGAGAAGCTATTGAAAATATTGAAGAAGAAGCTTCCAAAGGATAACGAATTGCCGGACAGTACATACGCAGCAAAGAAGGTTGTATGCCCTCTAGGATTGGAGGTGCAGAAGATACATGCATGCCCTAATGACTGCATCCTCTACCGCGGTGCGTACAAGGATCTGAACGCATGCCCGGTATGCGGTGCATTGCGATATAAGATCAGACGAGATGACCTTGGTGATGTTGACGGAGAGCCCCCCAGGAAGAGGGTTCCTGCGAAGGTGATGTGGTATGCTCCTATAATACCACGGTTGAAACGTCTTTTCAGAAACGAAGAGCATGCCAAGTTGATGCGATGGCACAGTGAGGACCGTAAGAAAGACGGGAAGTTGAGAGCACCCACTGACGGGTCGCAGTGGAGAAAAATCGAGAGGTACTGGGCTGAGTTTGCAGGTGACCCAAGGAACGTATGGTTTGGTTTAAGCGTGGATGGCATTAATCCTTTCGGGGAGCAGAGCAGTAATCACAGCACCTGGCCCGTGACTCTATGTATGTATAACCTTCCTCCTTGGATGTGCATGAAGCGGAAGTTCATTATGATGCCAGTTCTCATCCAAGGCCCTAAGCAACCCGGCAACGACATTGATGTGTACCTAAGGCCATTAGTTGAAGAACTTTTACAGCTGTGGAATGGAAACGGTGTACGTACGTGGGATGAGCACAAACAGGAGGAATTTAACCTGCACGTGTTGCTGTTTGTAACCATCAACGATTGGCCCGCTCTCAATAACCTTTCAGGACAGACAAACAAGGGATACCACGCATGCACGCACTGTTTAGATGACACTGAAAGTATATACCTGGACAAATGCAGGAAGAATGTGTACCTGGGCCATCGTCGATTTCTTCCGACCAACCATCAATGTCGAAAGAAAGGCAAGCATTTCAAAGGCGAGGCAGATCACCGGAAGAAGCCCGCCATGCGTACCGGTGATCACGTCCTTGCTATGGTCAATGATTTACACATAATCTTTGGAAAGGGTCCCGGCGGACTAGCTATTCCGAATGACGCTGAGGGACACGCACCCATGTGGAAGAAGAAATCTATATTTTGGGACCTACCCTACTGGAAAGACCTAGAGGTCCGCTCTTCAATCGACGTGATGCACGTGACGATGAACCTTTGCGTGAACCTGCTAGGCTTCTTGGGCGTGTATGGGAAGACAAAAGATACACCTGAGGCACGGGAGGACCTGCAACGTTTGCACGAAAAAGACGGCATGCCTCCGAAGCAGTATGAAGGTCCTGCCAGCTACGCTCTTACGAAAGAAGAGAAAGAAATCTTCTTTGAATGCCTGCTCAGTATGAAGGTCCCGACTGGCTTCTCGTCGAATATAAAGGGAATAATAAATATGCCAGAGAAAAAGTTCTAGAACCTAAAGTCTCATGAATGCCACATGATTATGACGCAACTGCTTCCGGTTGCATTGAGGGGGCTTCTACCGGAAAACGTCCGATTAGCCATTGTGAAGCTATGTGCATTCGTCAATGCAATCTCTCAGAAGGTGATCGATCCAGAAATCATACCAAGGCTAAGGAGTTATGTGGCGCAATGTCTTGTCAGTTTCGAGCTGGTGTTCCCACCATCCTTCTTCAATATCATGACGCACGTCCTAGTTCATCTAGTCGACGAGATTGTCATTCTGGGGCCCGTATTTCTACACAATATGTTCCCCTTTGAGAGGTTCATGGAAGTCCTAAAGAAATATGTCCGTAACCGCGCTAGGCCAGAAGGAAGCATCTCCATGGGCCATCAAACAGAGGATGTCATTGGGTTTTGTGTTGACTTCATTCCTGGCCTTAAGAAGATAGGTCTCCCTAAATCGCGGTATGAGGGAAGACTGACTGGAAAAGGCACGCTAGGAGCGGACTCAATAATATGCAGGGACGGGCATTCTTGGTCTCAAGCACACTACACAGTTCTACAGAACTCTACCTTGCTGACCCCGTATGTCGATGAACACAAGAACAGTCTGCGCTCCAAACACCCGGAGCAGTGTGACGACTGGATTACATGTGAACACATCAGGACTTTCAGCAGTTGGTTGGAAACACGTCTCAGAGGTGACACCACTGTTTGTGATGAGTTGTACTCGTTGTCCAGGGGACCATCTTCGACTGTATTGACTTACAAAGGATACGAGATAAATGAGAATACATTTTACACGATCGCCCAAGATCAAAAGAGCACCAACCAAAACAGCGGTGTCCGCTTTGATGCAGCAACCGAGAGGGGAAAGGACACATATTATGGTTACATAATGGACATATGGGAACTTGACTACGGACATGATTTTAAGGTCCCTTTGTTTAAGTGAAAATGGGTCAATCTATCAGGAGGCGGGGTACAGGTAGACCCACAGTACGGAATGACAACAGTGGATCTGAACAATCTTGGGTAAACTGACGAACCGTTCGTCGTAGCCAATGATGTGGCACAGGTTATCTATGTGAAGGACATGTCTACCAGACCGAGAAAAAGAAAAGATAAGGAAGCGAATACATCATACGATGAGCCAAAGCGCCACATAGTTCTTTCAGGAAAAAGGGACATTGTGGGAGTGGAGGGCAAGACAGACATGTCTGAAGATTATGAAAAGTTTCATGAAATTCCTCCCTTCAAAGTCAAGGCTGACCCAAGCATCCTGATAAACGATGAAGATTATCCATGGTTACGGCGCAATAAGCAAATGACACAAGCGAAGAAAAAGTGAAGACTTTCTCCCGCAACTATTATGATGATACCATGCCAACTTTGTAACAGACGAGTATGATACCATTGTCCGTTTTGTACACGAAGTGCATCCAGTTTTTGCCGTAACCCTCTCAACTTTCTTGCACATGCTATGTGGATGAAATGATGATACCATGCCAACTTTCAACCTTTTTAGAGTTCATTTGAAATGCTTTTCAATTTCAGGGTCTTATAGCTCAAAATAATCAATAAATGCATGAAAAATAACAAATGAAGTCAGAAAGGGTTGAAAATTAATGATGTGGCTTTGAATGGTGCATTTTGAACACACAAAAAGTCAGGAGTTCAAATAAGTTTTAAAAAATGAAATCCCTTTGTAACAGACGAGTTTCCGTATGAAATCCTGATACTTCGAAAGAGATTGTCCGTTTTATACACGAAGTGCATCCAGTTTTTGCCGTAACCCTCTCAACTTTCTTGCACATGCTATGTGGATGAAATGATGATACCATGCCAACTTTCAACCTTTTCAGAGTTCATTTGAAATGCTTTTCAATTTTAGGGTCTTATAGCTCAAAATAATCAGTAAATGCATGAAAAATAACAAATAAATTAAATAAGTAATTAGAAAAAAAATAATATAAACTTCAATAAAATATATAAGTAGAAACAAAATAAAATAAACTTTAATAACATAAATAAAATTTATGAAACTAAAATTATCAAAGTATTTTCTGTTCAAAACATTATAAGCAACCTCTAGTATTATTGAAACTAAAATTATACAAAATTGATGCAACTAAAATTATCGAAGTATTTTCTGTTCAAAATCATTGAAAGCAAAAAGAATTTTCATAAAGAACTTTTTTTGTTAGAAACTTTAATAGCAAAAAGAATTATCATAAAGTAAAATAAATAAGTAATTAGAAACAAAATAAAATAAAATAAATAAGTTTTTTGTTGTAAGTACAAAACAAAATAAATAAAGCAAAAAAGAAAACAAATAAACAGGCAAAAAATAAAAATTATGCCACCTACTGGGCCACCACGGCCTGAATACGACTAGAAACCCATCCATGGGCCAGGATTCAGGCCCGCAGAAGGCCCAGTAGGCCCACAGGCATGTACAGAGAGGTTAGGCCCGTAAGCCTGCTTTAGAGAGGAGCTCGACAGCTCAGGCGCACTGCACCTTATAAACAGGTGCGGCTCTCTCTCAGCTAGCGAGGTGGGACTAAACTCCCACCACCACGCCGCTGTGCAAGGCTTTCCGTCACGGTTGGTGGCACCAACCGGGACTAAAGGGGGCCTTTGGTCCCGGTTGGTGGCACCAACCGGGACCAAAGGCCGCCGCTTCCCGCCCTTTGGGCTGCTGAAAAGAGGCCTTTGGTCCCGGTTGGTGACACCAACCGGGACTAAAGGGTGTCTTTGGTCCCGGTTGCTGCTATGAACCGGGACCAAAGGCCTGGGTATATAAGTAGCACTTAGGAAAATTTGACGAACTCATCGCCAGTTGCCCTGACGACGCCGAGCTCATCGACGCCGCCAGGCTGCCCAGATCGACGCCGTCCGCTGCCCCGACGCCGCCGGCCGCCCAGACGCCGTTCGCGCGCCGCCCCGACGCCGTCCGCGCGCCCCCGTCGTCGCCCCTGCCCCGTCACCGCCAGGCTGCCCCGACGCCGCCCGCCGCCCCCGCCGACGCCATCGTCGTCGCCCGCGCCCGTCGTCGCCGTCACCGTCGCCGCGCCCGTCGTCGCCGCCGCTGCGGGGAAGCACCACGCCGGCTCCCGCGACCCGTTCATCCCCGAGGCCGTTCGTCCGCCACCGCACCGATTCCGGCTGGCGACCTCGACCCCTCCCTGCGCTGTGAGCCCCTGCCTCCTCCCCTTTCCTTCTCATTGTCGTCCCCGCACGCCATCCGTAAGCGCGCGCCACCGCCAACCATCGTCGCCGTCGCCGACCACCGGCCTATTTTTCATTTTTTTTTGTTACGATGTATGTATGTATGTATGTTCACTGTATAATGCTCTGTATATGTTGTATATGCTCATTTAAGAAAATGTTCATATGTAACATTTAAGAAAAAAAGTAAATGTATGTATATTCATATGCAAAGAATTATTTTTGGATGAAATGAGATGAGATGAGATGTGTTTTGTGTTGGAGAAGAAAAGAGGAAGAAGGAAGAAGAAGGAAAAGAGGGTCGAGGGGGGGTCGATATACCCCCTCCCCGATAACATTTTTTTCATGTATATATGCAAAAGTTACATTTTTAGAAAAGTTTTATATATCTAGCTAGGAAAGGAAGAAGAAGAAAAAGAATGAGAGGAAAAAGGAAAATAAGAAGAGGAAGAAAGGAGAAGAAGAGGAGAGGAAGAAGAGGAGAAATAAATAAGAAGAAGAAAAAAGAAGAAAAAGAAGAGGAGAAGAAGAAAGGAATAGAGGAGAAGAAGAGTCTCTTCTTCTCCTCTATTCCTTTCTTCTTCTCCTCTTTTTTTTCTTCTTTTTTTTCTTCAATCTTCTCCTCTATTAATATATTCTTCTCCTCTTTTTATTTGTTCTTCGTCTTCTTATTTTTTATCGGATATGTCGTTGTCGATATACCCCGTGTCCCGATAACTTCAACACGAGGGGGGTTTGACCTACCCCCTCCCCGATAACATTATTTTCCCATGTATGTATGTCGTCGTTGTCGATATAACCCCCTCCCGGATAACTTCGACCGTGATAACTTATACCACGGGAGCACCCCCCCCCCCCGGCCCTCTCGCTCGACCAAAACTCTCGAGGACACCCAAACCCTAGAAAAAAATGATGTCGGTCTCCTACCCCCTCCCGCCGCACCCCTACCCTTGAAGCGTTGCCGAGGCCACCCCAAACCCGGAATAAGCTAGGTCTACGTTTGCACTAATATATCCACCTACTGTCATGTTTGTGTAATAATTGCCATGTTGTAATATTTGCAGAAACAATGGAGCACGGACGAGACGAGGAAGCAGAAGAGGTGTTGGGGGACATAATCTTATCCGGAGGTGATGTCTTGTCGTATCTTAACGACAATGATGGTCTGGAAGAATAGGGTGAAGAAGCAGGCTACGGTGATTGAAGAGTGGAGGAGGAAAGACATGATTATGATGGCTCCGGTGACCCAATGCTGGTGCAAGAAGGAGCCCGTGGTGACGGCTCCGGTCACCGAACAGAGTCCGGCCAGGTAAATATATTAGTTAAGCCTGTGTTGACTAGCTAATTGATGCATTCATTGTTTTGGTATGTACACATAACTCTCGTCTTTCTTCTTTTTTCTAGCCCTCCGGATCGAGCACAACTTCGGTAAAGAGACGAGGCCCGAAGAGAAAGTTGCGCTCGGATGAAAGGTTTGAGATCACAGCAATCGCGCGCGACGGCCAACCGATTGAACCCATCCAGACAAAGGAAGCATTTGTTGCTCAGTGCGGGGTTCTTGTTAGGGACAAGATCCCGATCAGCATCCACCAATGGTATAAGCCTAAGAAGGAAGACCCTGAGGTGTCTTATGTCAATGATATGCAGAAAGATGATCTTTGGACTGAGCTGAAGGCAAATTTCACCCTACCGCCAGAGGAGGATCCGGAGAAGCCAATTAAAGAGCAATTAATCAAGTCTCATGCTCTTAAGAAGATGGCAGACCTATTCAGGAGGTGGAAGAATGAGCTGAAAACGTTTGTCGACAAAGAAGAGACACCAGAATTCATCGGCAAATATGAGAAGATCAGAGATCACTGGCCGGCATTTGTGGCCCACAAGACATCGGAAAAGAGTAAGAAGTTGTCAGCGACAAACAAGAAAAATGCTGTGAAGAAGAAGCTTCACCATCGCACGGGGTCAGGTGGCTACCTCAAAGCCCGGCCTAAGTGAGCCAAGGCTGAGAATGATCTGCTTGATAAAGGGATCAAACCAGAGACAATGAACTGGCCAGACCGTTGCCGGACTTGGTTCTTCGGGGCTGGCGGAACCTTGGACCCTGTATCAGGGAAGTGCGTTTGGACGGACGAGCAAATGAGAATACCAGTCAAGAGGCTTCAGCACTATATCGATGCAGCGCACCAAGGGACGTTCGTTCCAGACAAAGAGAACGACGAGCTCACAATGGCCCTCGGGAATCCTGAGCACCCTGGACGGACACGAGGCACACCAGGCTCCGTTCCGTGGAAGGCTGGTTTTCCGGACGCAGGCGGTTACAAAAGCTAGGAGAGGAGGAAAAAAGTGGAGCAGACCCAAATTCAGAAATTGCACGAAAGGGTTCAAGCGCTAGAGGAACGAGACGTAGCTCGCAGCAATCGACCTGCCGAAACTACCCCCGAAGCTACCCCGCCATCTCAGCGGAGAAGCAGCGTGGCTTCCACCGAGCTGCTTCAGCCGGAGCATGTCTTGACGGCTCCTTCTAGCTACCCCGTGGATGCTATCACGAAGTCTCAACATTGCCACCTTATGACGCGATGGGAGAACTTCAAAGTCAAGGCGGCTGTCGGCTCTGTTCGACCTCCTGAACCCGGCGCAACTTTTCACTGTCGTCCGATTCCAGAAGGATATGCTAGGGTGACGGCGGACGAAATAACGGAGGGATTTGAGGACCTCCAGCTTGACCACCCTACCGGTGAAGGGGAGACTCGGCTGGGTTCTGCTCTGAAGACTCCATGCCTATGGCGGAAGGAGCTCATCAACCTTCCGAACTGGACGCCTCCGGCGAGTAAGGGCACTCCGCCTCCTCCTCCGGCGAGTGATCAGGGCACTCAGCCTCCTTCTCCGGCGCGTGGCGGCACTCTGTCTCCTCCTCTGCCTCCTCCTCCGGTGAGTGATCAGGGCACCCAGCCTCCTTCTTCGGCGCGTGGCGGCACTCCGCCTCCTTCTCCGCCTGCGCCAGCGCGCCAGAGCAGCCAGCCTCCTCCTTCTCCGCCTTGTCAGCAAGGGCGGAAGAGACCCGCCGCCGCTCCGGCTGCTCCGGTGCATCGTAGTCCTTCTCCTCCGTCTCGTAAGCAAGGAAAGAAGACAGCCGCAGCCGCTCCGTCTGCTCTGCCGGCGTCTAGCAGTACAGCCAGAGGCGGGAGGCAATACAAATTCGGTCCTTCTCTGAAGACTCCAGAGAAGTTACCATACGAGAGGACCGAGGAGGAAATCACGAAGATCGTGCGAGCCGAAGTGAAGAACTTCTTTGAAGGGGTGAAAGCAAAGAAACATCCACCTCCGGAGGAGAAGGTAGATCCGGTGAAAGCGAAGCGCACTCTGGCTGCCCTGACAAAACCACCAAAGTCTCCGCCGAAAGGCAACTATGAGCGCATTATTGGAAAGACATTTGCCGAAGCGGAGCGGTCGGGAAGTACTGTCAGTGATCAAAGGTTAAAAGAACGACGAGCTGGGAAAAAATTGCCCAGCTCGGCGAACAAGCGAACCAATCGTGCCCCCCGCTCAAGGTGTCTAAAGACATCGTTGCTAATGATCCGAGGATGGTGGCCGGTTATAGCAATCTTGGAGATTACCTGCCCGACGATGTACATTATGATTTCTTGGAGGTGGACGAACACAAATACCATTACGGGAAGCCTCTCGTCAAAGATGAAAGATCTCTAACAACGATGATGCGAAGATTACATGATTGGTACATGAAAACCTGCAGAGAGTCTGGGGGGAGGGATACTTTGATGCTGAGAGTTAAAGAGGAGCATGACCTCGTTGGAATTGAACTGTTGAATGTTCCATTTGAGTAGTTCTTCCAGTTTTTCAATCAAAAGGCCCTTGATAAATCAACGGTCACTTGCTACTGTTTGTAAGTAGTACTACTTTTGTCAATAAGTCTCTCTATATAGGTCAGCTCTTTCATTGCATGTATTTATAATTATCCTCACTATATTATGCAGATTGAAGATCGCCGAATTGAAGAAAAGACAAATCGGTGATATTGGATCCATTAACACAAATCTCATAGATGCAACTGAGGTTAAATATCATGCCGAAAATACCAAGGCCAACTTGCTACGATCATTGGTAATAAATGAAAACAAAGATATAATACTCTTTCCTTACAACTTCAAGTGAGTGTTACTGTCTTGTGCATATTCGGTTTCCCTTATTAGTCCAGGTTATAGTAATGTAATTGATGACTTATGCATGCGTGCGCAGCTTCCACTATATTCTCCTAGAGATTAAGCTTGAGCAGGGAGTAGTAACCGTCTTAGACTCGAGACGAAAAGATCCCCAGGACTATGCGGACATGACTCAAATACTCGAGAAGTAAGTTAAATCGATCATTATCCACCATATCAACAACTTTGTTCATTTTCTGATATCAAGTAATTGTTTTCTTTGTCTGGCAGGGTTTGGAGAAAATTCACCAAAAAAGCTCCGGGACTGCCGAAGAAGCTGCAATTTAGACACCCGAAAGTAAGTACTATAGTAGCATGTTCCGCGCATCTCCTAGTGATTCAAGCGCTAGTTTCATCAATACCATTTAGCATGCTTGCTTATCAGTTTGATTGACCTCTATTTCTTGTAAAGTGGTTGTGGCAGGAATAAGGGAATGATTTCTGTGGATACTACGTTTGCGAGTCCATCCGCCACATGACCTGTGAGCGGGGCTACTCCGACGAACAATATGAAGTGCGTAAGCAATAATATTCACAATTTTATTTTATTACCATCATTTGTGTTGAGTTTCATTTATTCATATATATATATATATATATATATATATATATATATATATATATATGTATTGACCCCCTTCTTCAAATTAGATCTTTCGGATGCGGGATAAACTCCTAGCACCAGATCGTATGCGAGCAATTCAAGAGGAATTGGCGGCATTCTTCCTTGACCACGTGATCGCTGAAGACGGAGAATACCATGTGGACCTTGACTTCGTATATAATTAGGAGATTATATTGTAAGAGATAATTATTGTATATATGTAGCCAGTAGTGTCGGATAGATATACGAGAACTTGTTGTTCGACCAATCTCTCGAAGAAGGAGAGGTGGTCGATATCACTTCTCTCTGTATGCATATGTTCATGACGATCTTCTGTTTCCTTCATTTTCTTACTAGCTAGCGTGTCTAGTCCTCTCTATACGTATATAGTACGTAGCGTCGACCAAGCACGGAGATAAGAGAGGACACTTCTCTCTATTAATTAGCTAGCTAACACAATATATGAAACACCTAAATTAACCCCCCAAAACCCCCAACCCCCCCCTTTCAAAACAAAAACAAAAACCCCAGCCCCTGAAATGCTGACGCGTGGATGCCTATTGGTCCCGGTTAGTGCCACCAACCGGGACCAAAGGCCCTCCTGCCTGGGCTCGCCGCACCGGCCACGTGGAGGCCCATCTGTCCCGGTTCGTGTAAGAACCGGGACTAAAGGGCTAGGGCATTAGTAACAACCCTTTAGTCCCGGTTCAAAAACCGGGACAAAAGGCCCTTACCAACCGGGACAGATGACCCTTTTTCTACTAGTGTGCGGGACCTTCCGAAGTACGCCGCCAGCAACCACGCGTTCTGGACGACGTACTTCCAACGCCGCCACGAGGAGCAGCTCGCCTCCACCAACAATGCGTCGGTGAGGGGGCGTTTCAACACCGACGGGCGCCGCCTATGGTGGGGCGCCCCCAGACACACGCTCTGCGCCGTCCTGCAGTTCCTCAAGGGAGGCAACGAGCCGCCGCTCGAGTACCCGGCGACCCCAGCCCCGGTCCCCCGCCGGAGTGGTAGCTCTTGGCTGCCGAGACGCATGGCGGGCGGGTGCTCTTCCTCCTCCTCCGCCTCCCGCTCATCCGGTTCACCGGCGCTTGCCAACATCAAGGCCGAGCCCGTGGAGATGCCGCTCGGGCGGCGCACCTATGGCGGCGCCCTCGTCATCAACGAGGGCAGTCGTGGCCCCCTGCTCCCTCCTCCCGCCTCGTCAAGCCGAAGACGCAGACGGGGCTCGTCCCGTGAAGAAGGAACCCGAGGACATGGTCGCCAACGACGAGACTGCCCTTAAGTGGGCGCGGGTGGACTATGTCTAGCTGGAGGTGGAGCGCCAGCGCCGCGCCCTCGAGGAGATCGCCGCTCGGCGTCGCTGTCGCGACGAGGGCGGCGTCATCGTCCTCGAGGACAGCGACGATGAGGCACCACCACCAACCAAACCCGTCCACAAAGGCGACCCAGGGTAGGGGTGTAGCAAGGACGGCGACGGCGTGAAGAAGGTGGAGGACGATGGCGACTACAGCACCTTCTGCAAGATCTTTGGCGTGTAGTCTCAAGGCGGCGTGGCGGGCCGCGGCGGCGTAGTAGTAGTCATTGTTTTTTTTTCAAATTATGTTTTCAATATCTAACAAATCAATGGAACGCCTAAATTTCGCCCGATTCTGCGTCGTGTTTGGCCGAATTTTGGCCGGGTATGGTTTTAAAAAACGGCGTCTGGGGCGACCTTGGGGCGGCGGCTGGAAAATCCACGGCCCCCAAACCGAATTTATCGCCGGTTCGCCCCCAGGCGGCGCTATTTCAAGCCCCTGGGGGGCCGAACGAGTGGAAATGCTCTGAACCTTGGTGACAAAACGAGAATGAGAGGGATATCCATGGGACTGGGGTCCGGGGTGGAGGCTCCATGGGTCCTCAAATTTGGAGAGAAAAAAGAGATATATTTAATTTCACAAAAATCTGAGAAAAAATACACATTTATATAGGATGTATACTAGATGTTTGTAAAGTTTCATGATGAAATACGTTTTGATGTGAGCAACACAAGAAAATAAAACCATAAATTTCTGGCAAAGCACATGTATTCATTGTAAAAGTTCATAATTTTTTTTGGCGGAGATCACAACAAACCGTGTTTCATCATGAGAACTTACCAACATGAAGCATACATCCCTATGTATATGTGTATTTTTGTTCAAGATTCAAATCAAAAGGTATTTCATCATGAAACTTTATATAGGATGTATATGTTACATTCCCTATGTATATGTATGTTTTTCCAATATCTTTTGAAACATAAAAGGTTGATTTTTGATTTTTGTGAAAGTTTGAGTCCCATGGAGATCAGGAGCCAAAAAATCCTAACAAGAAAGATAGGGAGCCGATACAAAATACTTGCAGAATCTGCGCGCATTCGCTGGCCTTGAAAGTAAAGATCCACCGGTGTACAACATGAACGCATTTTATATGTTCATGTTCAGCCATGTTTAAGCCGCTGTTGACACGCACAAGTTCAAGCTTTCAAGCAAATGAACATGAATTTTGTAACACTTATGTGTACGTGATTGGAGTAGGTGGCTACGAAGATTTTTTTTTTTCAACATTGATGACAGTATAATCTACGGATTGATCCATCACCTTCTTCAACGTAGGCATAGTGTCGGTTTATAGGACTTTACTGTTGCCGATTTGTCAGTTTTTATTTTATAATTTTTTGTCTGACTTTTGAATTTGGCTGTGTGCATCTTAGTTATACATAGGCCGGATGTTATTCATAATGTTTTGTATCCACTTGATGCTACATTTTGAGATTATAAAATCGTCTTTTACCGAAAATAACAAAAAGAAGAAAAAAGATGCATGATGATATTCATTAGGCCAACTCTAACCGAAACCCTATAAAATAGAGGAGGATACGGCCGAGCAAAGATTAGTGGAGTATATTTACTCCACTAATTTTTGACCGGACCTAGCCGATCCCATAAATATAACGAAGAAATTTTGCTTTTTGTAAGTTATGCACTTCTAGTTTACATTGCAACTACATATTAGCACACATGTAAAAACTAAACATAAATATGAAGGTTCAAGCAACTCAAGAATAAAGTTTACAAAGCGAATTCAAAATTTACAAACTGAATTATTCAAATTTAAACACACTGAATGGTTTAAATGTAGCAAATAACACAAGTAGGAAGCGCTATAAAGTTACCAGTGATGCTCAATATGATCTTCTTGGAGCTGAGTATGAATTTGTCGGTTCTCGATCATGCGATGCTCTTCAAGGAATGCCAGGATACTATTGGATCATACCCTGGCTCAATTGGAGTCCCATCGGCAATGCACCGAAAAGTTCTCAGGCATATCACTCTCGTCTTCAATGATCATGTTATGCAGTATGATTCAATAAGTCATGATCTGTCATAGAACCTTGAAGCTCCAATACTCGGCAGGGCCACGGACAATTGCAAATCACTTCTGAAGCACACTGAAGGCTCTCTCCACATCTTTCCTATGATCTTCTTGACATTAGACAAAGTGAATATTTTTGTTACCTTTTGGATGCGGAATTGTTTTGACTAATGTGGCCCATGGTGGATAGATTCCATCCGCAATGTAGTACCCATCGAGTAGTTGTCCCATTGACCGAGTAGTTGCAAGCAGGAGCATCTCCTGTAATAAGCCTACAAAACAGTGGTGATCTCGACAGCACATTCAAGTCATTGTGAGAGTCAGGAAAACCAAGGAATGAATGTCATGTCCAAAGATCCTTCGTTGCAACTGCCTCAAGAATGATTATTGGATTGTTTCAGTGGCCTTTGCACTGACCCTTCCACACCGCAAGGCAATTCTTCCATGTCCAGTGCATATAGTCAAGTGATCCAAGCATCCCTGGCCATCCTCTTGCTTCACTCTCTGTCATCAGTCTCTGGGTGTCTTCCTCGTTGGGCGCTCTCAAGTACTCTGGTCCAAAAATAGTGATCACTTCTTTAGTGAACATTCGAACGGCCTCCAAGATTGTGTCTTCACAATGCGGACATAGTCGTCAACTGCATCGCAATGCACTTCATCATAGGGCTTGCATTTCTCCGGAGCTTGAACCATTCATCGTACTTCTCAACGGATTTTGCAATGGTCCTAAAAAGACTTGTGTGCATCCAAAAGTGTCGACAGAACTTCATCTCCGAATAGGTTGGATTTGGAGCAAAGTAGTCTCTCATGATCTTGGCATGGCCCTCTGCTCCATCACGGTTGATGTGTATGCGGCCAAAATGCGATCCTCTCCTAGGCCACCAAATATCATCATTGAAAATCATGCCTGAAACGGTTTCAAAGTCTTCACCGTCTTCTTCCTCTTCGGATGACGGCGTGTCCTCGAAGACCATCTCGTTTAACCTCTTAATCTATAATTCAAACGGTTTGGTTCAATCCAAACGACTTGGTTCAAAAAGAAACAAACGACAAAACTCACCTAGGCAAACTGTCGAACACATGCGGTGCGGTGGTGGTGCACCGGGCAGCCGTCGTCGTTTCGGCCAAACCGGCGGGCAGCAAAGCGTGGGAGTGACCTGCATCGGTGCGCAAGTAAAGTAAGATGCGGCGACACCAAAGTGGAAGAAGATTCTAAGCAATCCGACAAATCGGCTATGGCGACGGCGGTGACGTTTCACCTTGATTCTGGTGATGGCGACGGGGGTCGTACGGGCTCGGCGTCGGGCAAAAGGGCGGCGAGGGCCAAGGAAGGCAACGAGATAGCGGCGGGGCCGGCGGGCAGTCGCCGGGAGGTGTCCCAGCGAAGAGGCAATGGCGGGGAAGTGGCGTGAGAGAGGCTCGGCTTTTCCTTCAAACAGTAGCAGTGAAGTAAATTTAGGCACGGGATAGAGGTCGTAGGATAAATTATTCTTCATTATTCGGTTTAGGGGATCGGCTATGTGCCGGTTAGAGAAGTAAAATCGAATTTATCTTTCTTTAAAATCGGATAGGGGATCGGTTTGAAATGCCCTTACGTAGCTCCCACCACAACTGAGCCCCAAACAGGCCAGGCACCAACTTCCGCTATACCCCACCATGTAGTCTGAACATTATCCAGAATTGGACAAACCTGAAACACATACTGGCCTAGCAACTTGAACTTGAACACGTTGCTAATTAAGCCGACTATCTCTAATTAAGAACTTGAACAGACAACTTAGTACGGACGACATAGCTTAATACGGATCACATGACATATTTGTTTGGACACCGTGTACTTGTGCTGCAATGCCGTAGCATAGAGTAGGCTCGAGCCTAACCGATCAGTGCCGGTCTCGGTCCTGGGAGCTGCTGGAAGAAGCGCCCGTACCCTCCATGGCGCGGAAGGCCGCGGGCCAGTCCCAAACCCCTAGGATGTCCACCGGGACGACGCTGGTGCACCCGTCAGCGTAGCCGATCCGGAGCTCACGCGGGATCTCGCGAACGTGGCCGACGCAGAGGAGGGCGTGCACGGTGGCGAGGTCGGGCGCCGCGAGGCAGGACGGATCGACCTCGAGGACCCACCCAAAGCTGCGAAAGTTGGCGCCGATGTCCTCCGTGTGCTGCTCGGCCGGGTAGTCGCGCAAGGCGACGTGGACGAGGTAGTCGTCGAGCACGCTCGTCCCCCACCCGCGCACGAGCTCTCTTGTGGCGCCGACGTACGCAAACGTCCGCCTGCGCATGGCCTCGTCGAGCCAGGCGGGGGTGCAGAAGCGCATCGCGGAGGCTCCACGGGCGGAGCCGAGGCGGACGGAGCTCCACCGCAGGTCCGGGGCCACGGCTTGGATGGCTCTGCGGATAAACATCCGCGCCGAGGCGGGGGTCGGTGTCACGTACGCGTAGGCGAGGCGCATCGTGGAGAGCGCCTGTTGGGAGACGAGAGGGGGCGTGCCCTGCTCCTGCACCCGGGCGGAGCGGGGGCGGCAGGCGAGCGCTGGCCTCTCGGAGCACGACGCCGGACGGACGACGCGGGACGCGGTCGCGGCAGCTGCGGCGTCCGCGTGCTTGAGGGTGCCGTGGAAGTCTGGGCGGCCGGCGGCAGCGTGGTGGGCGCGGGCGACGGCCAGCATCATCAGGCCGGTGGTGGAGTGGAGGGGTCAGGGGAGGCAGCAGAAAGACTCTGAGGATGAACTCACAACGCTCTTGGTGAGCGAACTCACAGAGGAAGAAGATGAACTCTCAAGGAGTCAAGGACACGAGTCTCCCTCTTTGGCTCAGCTCTCCTCTTCCTGCTGCTGCTGCTGCTGCTGTACAACTATATGCTACTCCTTGAATTACAGAAGCTTGAGGGAAGGAACAGTAGCGAGGTGGCGTGACTCATTGCACGCGGCACTGCACTGCACTGCTACTCCACGGTACGGTACAAATGACTTGCAGCTCGTACTGATCGACCTTGGCTGCCTGGCAGTAGGAGTGGCGTGTGAACTGTCAACTGCAGCAGCGAGCAATTCATTTTATTTCACCTTTACAGAACCAGCAGCACTACAGGATCGTTCTTTCTTCTTTTTCAATGGAGGTCAAACATCGCCCATGGAATGGCAACGGAGAGGACACCTTGCCTTGCCTTCCTCGCATTTAAACGTCACCCACTTCCGATTCCCGAGAATCCATGGCGCTGCAGTCAGCTGCCATTGGGCTGTTTGGTCGCCACCATGAGAAAAGATTGCCTGCCAGGAGCAAGCCGGACACTAGCCTGAACCTTGTTTGGCTAGCACCAAGAGCCCTTTCTCCGCTAGCCTGACCTGAGGCCCAGTACAATGCACGATCTCATCTTAACCGCATCTGTTCGTTTGGGCCTGATTAACGGAGAGACTGCAAGGCCCAACGCGCGACATCATCCTCATTTTCTGTTTGTTTCACGTCCTGCCGGTCCTATTTTCGGCTCAAATTTGCGCCGGCTTTGTGTCCATACGGACGACGAACAGATGTCCACGCGCTCTCTCTGCGTCCGCCTCAGGCCCACGTGGCAGCTTCCCACCTATCGCCCACCGTCCACATTTACAGCGCATGCGCGGGGCGGCCCCACCTGGCAGCCACCCCGACCGAGCGGTCGTCGTCCTTCTTAATGTGGAAGTCATGGACCGGTGGGAGTCCACACTTCAACTTCCCCACTTCGGCGACGCGTGCCTCCTCGTAGCCTGACAACCAAGCCATGGCCCGCCGCTCCTCCATCTCCCCGCTGACGACAATGGTGGGTCGTTGGTTCTCCAGCCGCAAGACGAGGCACAACCACGAGGCCGGGTCGTCGTCCGGCCGCTGTCGCCGCTCCACTACTCCGCCTCCACCTCCACCTCCGCCTCCACCACGCGCCTTCCACATCTCGCCGGACGGCGCCCTGCCTCGCCAGCGGCCGTACGTCAAGGCCGATGTCTACCAGAGGTACTGGGAGACGGGCACGCCGCTGCCGTGGAGCGACGCGCACCTCCCCAACAACTGGCACCTCTCCATGGATCGGGTTCCCATCCTGCCGGTCGCGGTGAGCGGTCGCGCCCGCCGGAAGGAGATCAACCGTCGCCGCGCCCGCCTGCCGCCGGACCTCGTCAACGATTGGAGGTACGCCCTCGACTTGCCGCTCTAGGATAGGTGGTTCCTCGGCGAGCACGACATCCGGTGGTAGTCGTTCTTTGCAGGTTGTCCACCGAGCTCGCGGCAAGCGCGCTATGACAGTTTGGGGTGCGGTCGGTCCATTGGGCGCGCCGATGGCTGCACCAACCGCAAGCTGACGACCATATCCGTTTTCCTACCCCAATTGAACGAAAGCTGGACGAAACAGACATCCATTTTGGGGTCGTGCGTTGGAGTTGGCCTGAGCGTACAGGCATGCGATTAGCCCGAGTCAGGCGAGCAAAATAGGAGGCCTGATTCAGGCACGTATTTCCTCCGGTTTTTTTAGTCTGCATATAAATTTTGATCAAAGTCAAAGTATCTCTACTTTGACCAAATTTATAGAAAAAAATATTAACATTCACAATGCCAAATTAATACTGTTAGGTTCGTTATGAAATGTTGTTTCATGAAATATATATTTGGTATTGTAGATGTTAATATTTTATATATATATATATATATATATATATATATATATATATATATATATATATATATATATATTTGATTAGATTTTGTAAAGTTTGACTTGTCACAAATCTAATACACGAAGTAAAAATGACTAGAGGAGTACATGCAAACACAGTTTAATATTTTACGGAAATGTTAACGCCCACACGTGTGGCACGAAGCAACATGGTCCAAATGCCTCCAGTACCATTCATTTTGCCACATCAAAACAGATGACATCAGCGAGAATCTTTTTGGTTTCCGGCTTAAAAATATTTTATGTCCTAATTAAAATTTTCAATTAAAAATCCGTTTTCACCATTAAATCCATCTCGACGAGATCTTCAAGACTAGATCTCATGTTGATATGTTTCGAAGAATATTTTTTTTTGCCATGATGTTTACACCGTAGTTGCCATCCGGCAATTTTAGTTTATAGAGCATGGCAATTTTAGTATTTTGACCATGGCAATTCCAGTACTTTGACCACAAAAATTATTTTGTGTATGAACCATGGCAATTTTAAATGCATGTATTATGGAAATTTTTGTTTATGGTTCATGGCAAGTCTAGTTTCTTAATTCCCCATTTTATAATATGTTAAAATTACTTTTAAATATAGAATAAAATAGCTGAAACATATCTTCAGTGTAAACACCATGGCATGTATAACACCACGACGCAGCACTGCACTGCTACTCCACGGTACAAATGACTTGCAGCTTGTACTGATCGATCTTGGCCTACCTGGAAGTGGACCGAGATCAGGTGACTTTCCTCTTGGCAGTCACCGTGTAACATGCGGGCTCGCATCTGCCATGCATTCATGATCGGAGGGACACCAGCGACCGAAGGCCAAAGCTGCCCACTTAGCAATGCACGGGTTGACCATGGTGGAAAAACAATTGACTTTGCGTTTTCTTATTTCCTATCAGTATTAAATTGACGCGGAAGAATGGTGCATAATTAGTCTTATCTCATGTATGTTTCTGCACATGACTACTACCTCCGATCCTGGTTTATTAGTCCTCTTTGAAATTTGTGTCAAATTTTGATCAGTATTTAACTAACAAAATGTTCATGCATATTAATAAAAATTATATCATTGGATTCATATTTGAATATAATTTTCATGATATAAATTTTTGTTACAAACATGAACATTTTGTTAGTTAAATTTATGATCAAAATTTAGCATAAAATACAATGGGATCAGTAAACCTAAACGGAGATAGTAATATTTTTCTTTAGGGAACCCTTGACTAATATTTTTCGGGAACGCCTGACTGATATTTGACAACGTTGCGGGGCATCATAGAATGTGATTCATCAAAGTGATATATATTCTCTCCGTTTCAAAATATAAGTCTTTTTAAAGATTTTCATATAGACTATATACGAAGCAAAATGACTGAATCTCACTCTAAAATATGTCTACATACATATGTATGTAGTTCGTATTAAATCTCTAAGAGCATCTACAGCCGCCGTCTCCCATGCCCTACTCTTTCTCGTCGGAGCCCGGTGCCGGTGGACGTCAGATCGATGATGGATCCGTACTGGAACGAGCCGGCGACATCCACCACGACGCGGTTGCGGTGCCCGGACTGGTGCACCGTACGGGGCGCCCGAGAATATGACTCCGCCTCGCCGACGTCCACCGCGGCGAGCGCTGCCGCCGTGTCCCGCGCTCGCTGCCGCACACGGCGGTCACGGAGCGCCATCTTTGCGTCGGACGACGCCCACGGTGCGTCCATGGTCTCGGCGCACCAACGAAGGGTTGCGCGCCCACCACCGCGTTCGGATGCCAGACGGACTACTCCGCTCCGGTGAGGCAGCGACGTTGGCCCTACCAAAATCCGCCCCCACGGATGGTCTCCTAAGTCTGCTCCTCGTCCCGCTGGAACGCCGGGCCATATTTGCCTCGGACACCGCCCAAGCATTGATCTCCGCTCCGTCGCGGCAACGAAGCGATTGCGCATCCACCATGATGTTCTGATGTCAGATGGACCGCACTGCCTCCGCCGGACCCATGCGCCATTTAAACGGACACAATGAATTCCTAGCGGATGGAGTCCAGCCGCTGCCGTCAAGCGGACTCATTGCAGGGACGGTAGAGCCCAAGACGCTCTAAGTAGCGCATGCTTATCCGTTCCATCTCAATGTTAATTTCAGGACATTTCGAAACTTCATTATTGACTAACACAATGTTGCAAAACTATCTAGTTTTCGGCCGACAAGCAATGAAATTATTATGTGAGTCGTCCATTGAGATATATATGATTTATTACTATGTAAGAAGAACAATTTTCAGACTATTAATTTTATTTAAAAATATAAAATGAAAAATGAAAAATGGAACATAAACAGGTCTGCATAAAATAAATCCGGACAGATCAATTTACGTATTTATTTCATTCCAGTATATTTTATCACGTACAACAAAAGTTTTCTCATGAAAAGTCTGTATCGCTTTTCCACCATGGTCAACCAGTGCGTTGCTAACTGCGCAGGCCTTCCCCGTCAAAAAAAAAAAAACGTGGGCAGGCCTTCGGTCGCTTGGTGTCCCTCCGATCATGAATGCATGGCAGACGTGAGCCCGCATGTTACGCGGTGACTGCCAAGAGGCAAGTCACTGATCTCGGTCCCCTGGAAGTAGGAGTGGCGTGTGAACTGTCAACTGCAGCAACGAGCAATTCATTTTATTTTACCTTTACGGAACCAGCAGCACTACACGATCGTTCTTTCTTCTTTTTGAATGAAGAGGTCAAACATCGCCCATGGAATGGCAACGGAGAGGACACCTTGCCATGCCTTCCTCGCATTTAAACGTCACCTACTTCTGATTCCCAAGAACCAAGAGGGCTGTTTGGTTGCCACCCCGAGAAAAGATTGCCTAGCCAGAAGCAAGCCGGACACTAGCATGAACCTTGTTTGGTTGGCATCCTCCCTTAAACTTGCATAATTTTTGCATGTTAGTACCAACTCTTGGGCATGCAGTTGCAATACAGTATAAACCCTGTATAAGCCCGTATTGACGGGGAAATTGGCCGATGGGGCCCCCTAATCAGATGCCATGCTGGCCAATTGGTGCGTGCACGCGTGCTGACTAGGCGCACTCCGGCTCGAACCAGTTATCTCCCTGGCTGGATCTAACCTGGTCCGGTCAGGATCACTCTCTCCCATCTCCCTCCAATCTCTCTTGGCGCCCGCCTTGCGGCCGCCCGCAGCACCGCACCATTGTGCCATGGTTTTCGAGGACGAAAGCAGTGACGACAACTCAAGCTTACCGTACATGCACTCCTGCTCCTCCTCCACTGACGGCCTTAACCAGGTGAGTTCAGTGGAGCTAGGGGTTAGGTTAGGTTTTTAAAACATGGGGATGTTTTGGTTTAGGTGGTTTTTGATTTGGGCACTTGCTTGGATTTGCTTGTGCATGTCCCTTTTTCCCTTAAAGACCTCGATTACGTGGGCCTTGAGCTAGATCTGATGGTTTTCTGTAAGAAGAAGAACAAGGCATCATAGACGCTTTGTTGCCTTTGAAGGAACTAACACTGGCACAAGGTTCTTAGCATGTGCAGAGCCGGTAAGAACCATTCATAGTTTCACGGTACTAATTATGTAGAACATTGCTTGCTTGACACTGGCATAGGAGCTAGGGCTAGGGTTAGGTTTTCAGAATTGGGTGACATTGGTAGAGGCTTGTTTGGTTATGGATCATCCATTGTGGGCTTGACACTATGTAGTGCATATGCTCTTGTACTGATGCTAATATTAAGTTATTTTTTGTAGTGTGTATGCTCTTGTTTTTATGCTAGATATTCAGTTGATTGCTAGTGTTATTTTGTAGTGTATATGCTCTTATTTTGTGGTGCACATATTGTTGGGGATAGTCCCCACGGGCGACACCTGACGTCGTGAGACCCGGCCATGGGCCTGGTAGTCCTGAACACGCTCTGTAGTCGCACTACTTCCGGGCCTCAGAAAGGAACCTAGCCAGAAGGACTAAGGGCCCGATCGAGATCCGGCCCACGGCTGCCGGCTCTTATGTGAGTACAGTGGGACGACTCACTACGAGGCCCGAGAGAGGTTTTCCCAACTTGGAAAGCAATAATCATCACGATTTATAGTAGGAGACGGTTAAAGAGTACAACCCGAAGACTTCTGTAAAACCAGAAACTCGAGCTATTATATAAAGGGGAATTCTTGGGACGAGGAGGTTAGGATAGGATCCCTCGAGAACTAGGTAGCGAAACACCACCCTCATAATCGAGATCATCATCTATAGCAATCAAGCAGGAGTAGGCTTTTACCTCCACCGTGAGAGGCCGAACCTGGGTAACTCGTGTCTTTCATTCCCGATCAACCCCGTTCAAGCGATCACCTAGCAGCGATGGCCCCACAACTTAGTTCTCTCACAAGGACATCTGTCGTGACAAAACCATGACACATATGCTCTTGTACTGATGCTATAATTACTCAAATGAAATGCTAGTATTTTGAGGGCCAAGGGATAGTAGCGAAAAAGTCCCGCTACTGATTTTCTATATCAAAGCAAATTATAGTCACATGAAATGCTGGTGTTACTATTTGTAGTGCACATGTTTCTCTTTAGCTACTAAATATTCAAATAAAATGTTGTACTGATGTTAACTTTTGTTATTTTGTTCAGCAAGTGCATTAGTTAATTTGTAGTGAACATGCTCTTTTGCTATTGTAAACTGACTAATGCATTTGTTAATTCTGCAGGAACGACAAAATTGTGGGTTAGTTGAATTGGTTGATCACTAGTGGCCTCCAACAATGCAGAATGCATTGTTGAAGCTATGGGCAATGTATGAAGATAGCAAGAGTGCTAGGCAAAATGAAAATCTTGAAAGTTATCTAGTTATTCACCATCTGAGAGGAGGAGTTTTCAGGGAGGAAAGTCTCCATGCGCAGAGGTCTGGGTGCTGGAAGCATTCTTGAACATTTTTCAAAATTCACGAATGTTTTTTTACAAATTTGTGAACTATTTTAAACTCACTAACATTTTTGATAAATTTATAAAACGTTTTTTATTCTAAAAAAAATAAAACTCGTCAACATTTTTGAATCGAAAAACGTTTTTTATAATTCATGGATTTTTTTTGTTTTGACAAACATTTTTCAAATGCATGAATATTTTTTGAATTAGTAAACACTTATTGAATAGATAGGCATTTTGTATTTCACAAATAGTTTTTGAATTTTGCGAACAATTTTTTAAAATACATGAATATTTTTGAACACGTGAACATTTTTTTGATATCTGGGACCATTGTTTTTGCAAATCATGGATTTATTTGAATATGAAGTTTTTCAAAATCATGAATATGTTTTTGAATCCATGAAAAATTTATGATTTCTTTAATATTTTTTCAAAATTTGGAACTTTTCTGAAAACACGAATTAAGAAAAATAAAACAGGATTCCGGGCACATGGGCCGCCAAAAGGTGCGCGGGTGAGGGGAGTGCATGATGATGGCTCCTTGAACGCGTGCGAGCATCAAAAGGTGCGGAATTCTCTGAGAGCTCTTGTATGACCGGAGCCACTAGTTAAAGAGCGCTCCTTCGGGAGCCTCACAACGATCAGCGCCACTTGGCGCGCTCTCAGCCATTCGCCACATGTCGCGCTCTCAGCCATTCGCCACATGTCGCGCTCTGGGCGTTCCCTTCAGATTTTTTTTTGCACGCGTTTTCGGTCATTTAAACGGTTTTTTCGACGTTTTGGTTTTTCACCAGTCTTCCTTAGCTTTTCGACCAAAAATAAATTTTCGAAAAAAAAATTTAACGTGAAAAAACGCGTTTATTTTTTTCCATTTCGCGAGAGTCACGGCCGTGCCTCTCGAAAACGAAAAAAACGTGTTCTCTATTTTTTTTCCTTTCGCGAGAGTCATGGTTTTGCTTCCACGAGAGGCACGGGTGTGCTTTCGCGAGAGTCAGGGCCGTGCCTCTCGGAAACGAAAAAATACGGATTTTCTGTTTTTTTCTTTCGCGAGAGTCACAGTTTTGCTTCTGCGAGAGGCACGGTTGTGCTTTCACGAGAGTCACGATTGTGCTTTCGCGAGAGTCACGGTCGTGCCTCTCGGAAACGAAAAAAATGCATTTTCTGTTTTTTTTCCTTTCGCGAGAGTCACGGTTTTGCTTCCGCGAGAGGCACGGGTGTGCTTCGCGAGAGTCACGGCCGTGCCTTCTCGAAAACGAAAAAACGCGTTTTCTTTTCTTTTTTTTTCCTTCCATGAGAGTCACGATTTTTCTTTCGCGAGAGGTACAGTTGTGATTTCATGAGAGGCACGGGCGTGCCTCTTTCGAAAAGGGAAAAACCCCGTGCTCCCGCTTCGGTTTTTTCGTCCGGTTTTTTTCGGTCGATTTTTTTTTGTGAAAAAAGTTCGTCAAAACCTATCAACATGGGATCTAGTTTTGAAGATCTCGACGCGAGGAATCCAAAGGTGAAAACGGTTTGAGATTTGGACGCACGGTTTAAGAGATAAAACGTTTTGAATAAACGGATCTACGAAAAAAATGGAAAACTCCCATATTAGGAAGTTGAAGTGATCTTTGCAACGAGTACTCCTCAAATAATGATTTTGTTGTATGACGCCCGCGAGCGTCAAGCTGTTGTCAAGAGAGCTCAAACTCGTGATCTCCGGCTAGTGTATAGCTCGTCCAAACCAATAGACCTGGCGTGTTCTAGTGCTTGATTTGTGGCGCACGACATTAAGAATCAATTTACATCGCCTGATCAGTTAAACTACCATGTACAACGACAGCTCAGTTCCTTTTTTCAAACATTTCAACATTTCTTGGTGAGAAAATGAACAATTTTTGTTAAAAATTTAATAACATTTGAAATCAATACTTCTAAGAAATTTGATCAAACTTTTAAAAGCGTCAACATTTATTGAAAACATGAACAAAAAATTTGAAATTTCAAACGATGATTTTTTTAAAATATACATTGGACATTTTGTGGTATATGCTGAACAATTTTTAAATACACACTGAACATTTTTAAATGTACACTGAACAAAAATTTAAATACACATTGAACATTTTGGTGATATACGCTAAACAATGTTTAAATACTTGTTGAGCATTTTTGTGAATATATGTTGAAAATTTTGAAAATACACAATGAACATTTTTGTATAAAAATATGCAATGCAATGTGTATAATACACGTAAAAGAAATAGAATGAAAAAAATAAAGACGGAAAAAAGGAAAAAATAGAAACAGAAAAACAGAAATGAAAGAAAAAGGAAAAAGAAGAAAAAGCATCGCGACCGTGGGCCGGGCCAAACTGGGCATCGGGTGGACAGGCTTCAGCGGAGCCACGTCCTTTTGACGCCTGCGGGCGTCACATAGGATGAGAGCTCCTATCAGACGCGTTCTGTGTCAGGATGCTGGGGTTTCACACAAGAACCTAGCTGGCGGGCTTAGTAGGCCGCGCGCGCGATTCACTGATCTGGGCCGGCCATTCCTGGCCGCGCACGATGAAAATGAACAATATCTTACGCCTCAGGTGGGAATCGAACAAGGGATCAGCAGCAGTAAAGCTAAAAGCTGCTAGCCAGTGCGCCACGGCTGCTTTGACGTAAATATTACAGCGCGACTTTTGAAGAAACAAACTACAGCGGCAAAACTTAAAAAACAACTCCCAAAAAAGTGTGCATGATTAGGATAGAACACACGATCTAAGATGAGTAAACCACATTCCTACCCTCCATAATACATAATTTTTGTTGTCTAAATCTGGCAGCTCAGTTTATATAATCTGTAGGGAGCGAAGGATTTTTTTTTTCTTTTGAAATTTTGAACAGAATTTTTCTACTTCACAAAAGTCAATGTTTTTAGAAAGTTGAACAAAATTTGTAAGACTCGAACATCTTTGGAAATCTCAAACATTTTTTGAAAAAAAGCAATAAAATTTAAAACGAGTATATTTTCGAAACTACTAATAACTTTTTGAAAATGCAAACACTTTTCAAAGAACAGGAACAAAAAAGGGAAACCCAAACATTTTATGAAATTCCCCAAAAAGAATTCTAATTTGTGAAAAAAAGAAAACATGATCAATTTTTAGTTTGAGAACAAATTTTGAAAAGATGAACATTTTTTTAAAAACACGAACATTATATGAAAATTTCCCAAAATTTTTTTGAATGTGCGAACAATATTTAAAAACATTTTGAATTTGTGAAAAAATTATAAAAATAGGAACATTTTATGGAAAGGGAAATATTTTTAAAATTCCCACCAAACAATTGATTCTGCGAATTTTTTAAAAAACTGAACATTTTCAAACTTGGGAACAATATTTGAAAAAAGGTACATTTTCTGTAATTCACGAACATTTCTTGAATTTCCGAATTAATGTTTAAAGTACATTTCTTTGAATATTTTAAATTTCTTTAAATTTTTGAACATTTTTTGAAAGAAGTAAACAAATTCAGGAATTCTAAACTTTTTTTAAATTTTTATCTTTCTCAAATTTTCGAACATTTTTTGTAAAGAAGTGAACAAATATTGAAATACTTAACTTTTTTGGATTTTGAAAAAAATTTGAATACAGGAACAAAATCTAGAAAAGTGAACAAATTTTAAGAAATACAAACATTTTGAAGTTTCTGAAAATCTGGTGAAAAAGAAATTTAAAAAGAAAAGTAAAAACAGAAAAGAAAAAGGACAGAAAAAGGAAAAAAGCAGGAAAAGAAAAACCAAAAATAGAAAGGAAATATAAAAACGGTTCAGGAACCTGAACGTTCCCAAAACCAGTAAAAACCGGCTGGGAATCCACTAGAAGGTTCCCACAACTGTTTTGGTACCACAAAGCTGTACGTAAGCTACCAATGGGCCGGCCCAAATTGCTCGCTATGTCGACTGACCTGTGCGTTTCCCCGACTGTTTGACGCAAAATGCGTCAAATAGGGGTATCCAAATAGGATCTGCGGAATACCCTATGTGCCGCTCCGCAACTTTTTTTCGTTAAACCGGGATCTGGGCCGGCCCACTTTTGGTAACCTTTTAGAGGTTCCCTGAACCTAGTTTTTTCTGATTATTTTCTTCTACTGGTTTTTTCGGGTTCTCTTCTTCGTATTTTTCAGTCATTTTTTCCTTTTTTTTTCGTTTTCTTTGTTTCTGTTTCGTTTATTATTTTTCTTTTTATTTTTTGAAAATTTCAATATTTGTTCAGAATTTTCAAAAATGTTCTAGTTTTCAAATAGCATCGTATTTTCGAAATTTAGATCATAATTATGAAAAATTTCGATTTTTCACAATTTTGGGGACAAATTGAAAAGATGTTAGAAAATTTCAAACAAAATCGAAATTCCCCAAAATGTTTGGAATTTTAAAATTTGTTCGTGTTTAAAAAAAATGTTTGGAGGTTTGGCATTTTTATCAGCTCTAAAAAATGTTCGAAATTATCAAATTTTGTTCACATTTTCAAATATTCTTCGCAATGGTAAAGAATATTCAAAATTTATGAAGAAAATCATGTATTCGAAAAATGACTGGAGTTTCAAAATTTGGTTCGCATTTTAAAAAACTGTTCATTTAAAAAAAATCAGAATTTTAACTATCATTCGCGTTTTCAAAAGAGTTTAGAGTTTCAAATTTTGTTCATGTTTCTAAGAATGTTCAGAATTTACAAATTTCTTCGTGTTGTCAAGAAAGTTTGGACTTTGAAACTTCCTTTGTGTTTTCAAAATTTGTACAGATTTCAACTTTCTTGTTCTCATTTTTAAGAATTTATTCCAAATATTTCTAAAATTATTCGTGTTACCGAAAAATTATTCGCATTTTCGAAAGAAATTGGAATTTAATAAATTTAATGTTTTCTTAAAACCTTTTAGTTATGTTGAATTACGGGTCTTTTGGTTTTTATATTTCGCGCTACCCAAACATCACAATATTTGTGTCAGTTGTACTGGCTAGAGATGTACCGACCTCAACAGAACCTCCCGGGATCGAATCCTGGCTCTCACACATTTAGGGGTTGGTTGGATTCCATCCAACAGCTGCCAAGCCAAATATTGGACGTTGACCAAGTGCAGGGTGCTCGTTTGGATTGTGGCCAAATATTTGGCTCGCCACGG